>NW_027361761.1:5872500-7072500 GCF_039654945.1 Dendrobates tinctorius | reverse complement strand
ATATGCATAACAAGAATGTCGGGTGATCTATCCAAACGAGTGGCTCTGGAAAACTTGGCTAGGACGATACTCCCAACCGTTCCTCTAAAAACCCAACCATTGAATCACCACCTGCTACCTACTAAAAACCAGTTGCCTACCGTCTGGCTTTACGTCAGTCCACAGCACCCCCATATGCATGAACGAATGTCCGAAGATCAAGACTAACAAGGGGTCACCACCTGAAAAATACATAACAATCAAGTTCAAACCAATCCCTAACATTCTACGACTGTAATTAATGACGCACATACGTTAAATAACGGTCCGAAATCCACCTGCAAATTCGCCTTATCACGTCCACACCTAAACCAAGACTATCAGCTTCTAAAGCAGCCCCGATCCTGCAAGAATGCGACCCCTACAACCTGGGGTAAGGCCCAACTCCCACAAACTCCTCTTTAAGACCGCAATAAACTGAAAAAAAAACAAGACAAAAATACCACCCCCAGCATGAGACAACAGTGGGCCCACCCTCCCTGGCCACACATTCCAATAGGCTTCCATACACCTTTGCGGCACATCAACGCCCCCTCAACTCTCCCTAATATCACATGTCTACCGCTACCTAATTGATCAGTTTTTGAACTCCTTGTCAAAAAACAATACCTCCCCCCCAAAATTCCATATCTTCCACCAGCAAACCCCCAGCCCTGTCTCTGCTGCGAGACACGATTTCGCCTATCTGCATCGCCCCGAAAAAAAGGCTAAAGAACAAGCTAGCTTAAATAATGCCAATACCAAAGCGGAACAACACATCCCCTCTAAAATCCAGCCCAACCTCTCCAACACACTAAAAAATGCCTAACGCCTGTTTAACCAAGAATTTCTTCGTAACATCCACCGATCCTTGCAACTTAAAACCAAACACTTATCCGGCAATGAATTTATTCACCTTCGAAATTGACCACCAATTTCAGCCGCCTTACCAACTAAAAACAACAGTGCAAACATCTTATCCTCCTCAGACTCCACCGCGCCCCAACGCGACACCCAGCTTTACCATACCCGCCACGATGATTCATATGATGACCAAGTCTGGCTCGTCCCCGACTCCCAAATCAACCTTCCTGCTCGCCCAAAACCACTTGCCACAGATGCGAAGGGCATTCCACTCATGAGACGTCCACTCCTGATGCCAACTCCCGGAAACACAACAACTGGAATTGAGACAATGTGTTAGGCGTCGGATTTCTGTCGCTGCACAGCGAGAATCCCGAGCCTTACTTCCGGCGGTCTCCCATTCCTCTCCAGCCGCAGAGGAGCTTGCTCAGCAAATTCGTTGGTCCCGGTGCTCTGCCCAGACCAGCTCCGTGGGCTTGCTTGCTGCTGTCACCTCTGGCACAGCTATGGCAATGCATGCTGCTCAGCAGCGAGATTCTCCAGGGACGAAGTCCTCATGTCGGGCCACTGAGCATGCCCGTGGTGTGATCTCCCATTGGAGATCGAAGGGCACGTGCTCAGGTCCTGCTCGTGTTCGGATTGGCCCATCCGAGAAGCCAGGAAGGTCCCGGATGCTCGCGGCTATAAAAGGTTCGCATGGCCGCTCGGCCATGCGCTAGGATAGCCAGTATTTTCTGACTTTAAGGAGTGAGTGATGGATGCACGTATGAATGTCTCTGGTGACTGACTCATTATGAAACCCCTACCCTTGGTACGCATGTATTGTGCAGCCTAGCCTGCTAGCGCCCAGGCTTAGGCATAGGTAGGACAGCGTTGAGTCAGATATTAGTCACTATCTGTGACTCGGCACGCCTCAGAGCAAGTGCTCCGCACTCCTTAGCCAGCGTCTATAGCGGTGTTCGTGCCTTGGGGTGGAGTTCTGTGGCTGTTTGCTGTGCGCTCTGTGGCCGGGCTGTGTGAGCTAAACAGGCTCCGGCATTCACTTTCAAGCGGCTGTGCGGTTCTGTGAAGTAACAGAATCCGCTCCTGTTCACACTGAGTGACGTAACCCACGTGTGACTGTTTTCACGCCGCTCTTCCCTTCCGCCATTACCTAGCAGCAGTGTACCACCTCTGCACGGTGGACCCCGGGCTGCGAACGCACTCTCTACTATTTTATAATCTGGTGCGTTTCGCCAGCCCTAACATAATGCATCTGCAATTGAGTTTTGCACGACTGGTACATACACTGCCTAAATCCAAGCATTCAGCTGCAAGCACCTAAGAACCGATACTCTAACCAACTTGATCACCGGGGGAGATGAAGCTGACATTTTTGAACCCCTCTCCATAATCTTTGAAAATTCTTGGAGAACAGAAGTCTCAGAAGACTGGAGAAGAGCAAATGTTGTTCCTATCTTCAAAAAGGGGAAGAAGGTGGACCCAGGCAACTATAGGCCGGTGAGTCTGACTTCTATACCAGGAAAGATCTTTGAACAAATTATTAAACAACATGTATGTAAGTACCTGGATAAGAATGAAGTGATTAAACAGAGTCAGCATGGGTTTGTAACTAATAAGTCATGTCAGACTAACTTAATTTCCTTCTATGACAGAATCACTGATTGGGTGGATCAGGGAAATGAGGTAGATATAGTATATCTTGACTTCAGCAAAGCATTTGACAAAGTATCTCACGGAATCCTTATTGAAAAAATGACTAAGTATGGAATGGACAAGGCAACTGTTAAGTGGATTCATAACTGGCTTAGTGATCGGACCCAAAGAGTGGTTGTAAATGGCTGCACATCCAGTTGGAAGAATGGCTCAAGAGGGGTACCACAGGGCTCTGTCCTGGGCCCTGAATTGTTCAACATCTTTATCAACGATTTAGATGAAGGAATTGAGGGTAAACTGATTAAATTTGCTGATGACACAAAGCTAGGAGGGATAGCTAATACTAGAGAAGAGAGAGAGAGGATTCAAAAAGATATAAATAAACTTGAGCAGTGGGCAGCAACTAACAGAATGGTTTTTAACAGGGAAAAATGCAAAGTACTACATCTGGAAAATAACAATGAAAAAAGCATATACAGAATGGAAGGAATAGGGCTAAGCAACAGCACATGTGAAAAAGATTGGGTACACTAATAGATCACAGACTGAATATGAGTCAACAGTGTGATGCAGCAGCAAAAAAGGCAAATGCAATTCTAGGATGTATTAACAGAAGCATACAGTCTAGATCACGTGAAGTCAATATTGCCCTCTACTCCTCTTTGGTCAGACCTCATCTTGAATACTGTGTCCAGTTTTGGGCACCTCATTTTAAAAAAGACATCAACAAACTGGAGCAAGTTCAGAAAAGAGCGACCAGAATGGTGACCGGTCTGCAAACCATGTCTTATGAGGAAAGGTTGCAGGATTTGGGATTGTTTAGCTTGGAAAAAGAAGACTGAGAGGAGACTTAATAGCTGTCTACAAATATCTCAAGGGCTGTCACATTTCAGAAGGATCATCTTTATTCTCATTTGCACAAGGAAAGACTAGAAGCAATGGGATGAAACTGAATGGGAGGAGACACAGATTAGACATTAGAAAAAACTTTTTGAACAGTTAGAGTGATCAATGAGTGGAACAGGCTGCCACAAGAGGTGGTGGGTTCTCCTTCAATAGAAGTCTTCAAACAGAGGCTGGACAGACAACTGTCTGGGATGATTTAGCGAATCCTGCTTTGAGCAGGGGGTTGGACCAGATGGCCCAGGAGGTCCCTTCCAACTCTACGATTCTATGTTAAACACTGACGCTCATATTGTCGCAATGAAACCTAACTCTCTGGTTTGTGAACATGTTACCCCAGACTGAGACCGAAACAATAATTGGGAACAATGCCAATAAAGCCAGGTTTTTTGTAAGGTCCATCTTCTTCCATGTCTCCGGCTAAATTCCAACACACCACTTACCCTTACAATAGGCCCCATAACCAATTCCGCCTGCGGCGTCTGTGTAGATCTCACATTCAAAGTTGTCCAAAACCTCGCGTTGCATCAACGACCGACCATTATAACTTCCCAAAAAACTCTGACAGACCATCAAATCCTCCCTTTGTCCCTTATTCAACCAAATTAAATGGTGCGCAGCCCTCATCCCTGCTGTTGCTCCTGATAACCTGAGGCAAAAAATTTGGCCCATGGGCAAGATTCTGCACGCGAAATTCAATCTGCCCAACAACGACTGCAGCTCCTTCAACGTCACTTCCATAGTTTTCAGATTCTATCCATCTCCTGCCTAAGGCCTGTTTCACACATCAGTTTTTTCCCATCAGTCAAGATCCGCCAATTTTTTTAAAAAACGGATCCACCAAAAAAGGGGCGGATCCATTTTTTACACCCATAGACTTACATTATTGGCGGGTCCTGACTGACGGTCGTCCGTCACACCCGTTATTGTACGGATCCGCCAAGATTTTAGCGGCTCCGGGGCGGATGAGACGGACCCTGCAACGTTTTTTTGCAATGACGGTCGGCTATTTTCACTCCAGGAAGCATTTTAACCCTTAACTACCGCCCGCCCGAGAGCCGCTAAAATCTCTCTCTCGCTCTTGCAATAATCGTGATCGCGCGAGTCGGGCGGGATCGCGCACCAACTCCCGTGATGATCGTGCGGGATCGCGCTCCAACTCCCGCGATGCTCTGGTGGGATCGCGCTCCAACTCCCGCGATGCTCCGGCAGGATCGTGCACCAACTCCCGCGATGAACGGGTGGGGTCGCGTACCAACTCCCGCGATGATCGGGCGGGATCACGTTACAACTCCCGCAATGATCGGGCGGGATCGGGCTAGAACTCCCGCAATGCTCCGGCGGGATCGCGTTCCAACTCACGTGCGATCGCGCTCCATATCCCAACTGCGATCTACATCCAAATCGCGATCACCGGATCATGCCGGCGAGTTCCCCGCTCTCTTCTCACGGCCCCAACTACATCACCGGTAAAAATTTTTTGCAGGACCGCGGTTCCTTTAACGCTCCTAGATCGGCGGATCACGTCACACCAACGGTCCGGTGGCTCCCGTTGGTGTTTTGACGGTCACGGATCCGATCTCCGCCTTTTTGGCGGCTGGCAACTGACTGCAGGAATGTAAGTGTGAAACAGGCCTAAGCAAAGATAATTTGTCTTCCGGCAGCCGACACTCCATCCGTTCCGAATCAGTTATTATCCCCAGGGAACTTAAAACGGTCCTAGGGCCTTCTGTCTTTTCCTTTGCCAGCAGCACACCAAAATGAAACCCTCACCATAGCCGCTAACGCATTCCTGCACAACAATGAATCAGGAGGACCTATAAACTATCTAGATAGAAACCCCATTCCAAAAACAACCCAACAATGGAATGCTATCCGGGTGAGCCGGTAATCTGAAAGCCGATCCAATGTCAGTCTTTGCTAGCAAAGTCCCCGAGCCGTAATTGTGCAGGTTTGAAACCTCCCCGCCAATCGCAGTCATGGGGGGCTTTCTTCTAGCTGCGCCCTACTCCAGCCCCCATCTTTACGTACTCAATGTAGATTGATAAATAGATAATAGATAGATAAGATGGAGCAGAGAGTAGCACCTGAACAATGGCAATAGTTGGGTGCAAGGCTTCACAGGTACATACCAGTTCTTATATTAGAAAAATCAAAGAAGCAGCACACCATCATCTTAGTGCAATGAAAGCTAGTTTAATATCCCAGTTGTGCGCGACGTTTCGGCTCTGTGCATGAGCCTTTCTCAACCAGTATAGAATTGCACATTCAGGATATTTAAAGAATGCAACGAATACAATTTACATCAATTAGTATCAAACAATACAATTTCATATCTGTTATTCCATATTTATATATAAAGTGCAGAAGGATTTTATTTGCAACACTATAAAGTGAAAAACAAAAGTGCCCATAGTGCAATAGAATATAAGAATCCATAAACACGTCAATTGATTGTAATGTGAACAGCTGTGAGGATTACAATGCCACATGACTCCCCCCATTCCTAATAACGCTGCTACCAGCGTCCTATGAGATCAACTGCGCATGTCAGGAAGAAACCGCAATCCCATCTGTGCCATCCTCGGCATCAAAAGAGATCAACTGCGCGCGTCAGAAAGCAAAAACAAAACGAAAGTTTGCGCAACTGCGCTCCGATCATCGCAGCGCCATCTTTACTATTAGAGATCCTTCTCGCGCATGCGCAGTCGCGTCTTTTAATTGCAGACATGTATTTCTGCTGTTATAAGCACCCAGCACCACAAATTTTCCCCACTTACTGGGTTTCAACAGTGCCGTTACAAAAGATCCTCTGACCATCTACTAAAGAGACCATAGAAAAGGCAACGGATTATTCCTTAAAGGAACAGGGACACCTCCCATTAGCTGGGGCTGGTAACCTGTTAACCTAGAGGATCAATGGGAGTTCTGTTCCCCTCACACGGAACTACACTCCACCTCTGTCCCTTGATGGAATTCTATATAATGCCCAATTTTCTGCAACAAGCGATTCTTATAATCACAGAATGGTCATCTTTATAACAATATAGGGTGCTTTAGAAAAAATAATCAAAATATAACGACTAATATATAGAAAAAAAGGAAAAAAAAAAAAGAAAATAATGACATGGTGTCTTAGGCTAGTTTCACACTAGCGCTTTTGAGCGCAGCGACGGCCTGCGCACGGCCGCCGCTAAGCCCCGCCCCCTGCCGCGCCTCCGCCGGTAGCTCCGCCAAACTGCAGCAGGTTGCGTTTGGCGCAGGTCGGCGCACCGTCAAAAAGGCACATGCGCCGCCAAACGCATACTGTGCACGGCCTGCGCCCCCAGTGATAAAGATAGGGGACGCAGGACGCATGCAGCGTCATGTGCCGGTAGGCGGAGCTACCGGCAGAGGCGCGGCAGGGGGAGGGGCTTAGCAGCGGCCGTGCGCAGGCCGTCGCTGCTCTCAAAAGCGCTAGTGTGAAACTAGCCTTATGCAGTCTTGCTGCTAATCCATAATGGGATGAGTCATGTTTCCCAAAAAGTCCCCAGCAGCATTAGGCCGGGGTCACACTAACCGACGCAAAATACGGTCAGTATTTTACATGCGTAATACGGATGAATGGCCCCTAAACAGTGCTCCGTATGTCATCCGTAATCAAGGTGTGGTCGCGTATTTTGCGCATCTAAGCATCCGTATGGCATCCGTATGGTGAGATTTTCTCGCAGGCTTGCAAAATGGACATATAATGGAGCCCTATGACAGGGTTTATAACAGAAACCAAAGAATAGATAAAGACACATAGAATGCATATATATATATATATATATATATATATATATATATTCTATGTGTATATATCTATTCTTTAGTTTCTTTATTAACCCCTTACCTACAATTGACGTAATATTCCGTCCATGTGACCATGGACCTAATTACCATGGACGGAATATTACGTCATGCCCTTTAATGCGACATCGCGACTTAAGTCGCGGTGATCGCATTAAAATGCCGATGCCATCTTACCTCAGGATAGATGGCCTCGGCATCCCGGGCAGTCTCCGCCCTGGCCCGCCCCTCTCTGAGCTGTGATTGGCTGTTCAATTCAGAACAACCAATCACAGCAACTCTCTTTGTTTCAGCCAATCAGATTGGCTGAAACAACAGGAATCTAGGCTAGGATCGAGTACCGATGTACTTGATCCTAGGACCGGTGCCTGGCAACGCCAGGCACCGGAGAAAAGCCCCCAGATTGGCGCGATCGCCGATCTAATCGATCGCGCCAATCGCAGCGCACAGCGGCGCAATATCGCCGCTGTGCCCTGCCGGTACCGGCCCGGATCGGTGCTGTAATAGCACCGATCCTAGGCCAGAGCCTAGGACAGGCCCAGTAGGGCCTGCAGGAAGTGGTTGGCGCGATCGATTAGATCGGCGATCGCGCCAGCCACAGGGCACAGCTGCGGTCACCATGTGACCGCTCTGTGCCCTGCTGATGACCTGGCCATGACCTGCCTAGGAATCGGAGCTGTGAGCTCCGATCCTAGGCAGTTACCATGGTCACCAGGCAGATCAGGGATTGGTGGGATCGATGTAATCATTCGATCCCACCAATGACAGGTCACAGCAGCGAAGTGACCGCTCTGTGACCTGCCCCCTGACCTGCCTCTGACCTGTCTAACCTGTCTGCAGGGGTCCTCACTCTAGCTGAGGATTCCTGCAGAGAGGTCGGACGCAGCAAGAGCTCCTGTGCTGGGTATTGTGGTGCCACAGCTTGTAGCATCGCAATCCCTGCAGAAGAAAGAAGAAGAAGAAAGAAAACTACAACTGTAAGTGCTAATTGATCCCTGATCCCCTGCCCAATCTATCTTCACCCCCCCACCTATCTTCATTCCCCCGTCCCCCCTTTTACCCCCCTCACCCCCCTTTTACCCCCTCCACCCCCCCCTTTTGGCCCGCCTCCGTGTGCAGCCGCCAAGCGTTGATCGGTGACGCAGTTCACCGATCAACACTTGTGCTCGCCTTTTTTTACTCCGCACACACATCCCGTTTTTCATTTTTTTCTCCCCCCCTTGTGCCACCTAACTACAACCCTAACTGACCCCTGCCCAATCTTTCTTCATCCACCCCAATCCCCCCATCCCCCTTCCCCCTATTTTTACCCCCCTCCACCCCACTTTTGCGCCACCTCCGTGCGCAGCCACCGAGCGTTGATCGGTGACGCAGTTCACCGATCAACACTCGTGCTCGCCTTTTTTCCTTCGCACACACATCCCGTTTTTCATTTTTTTTCTCCCCCCCTTGTGCCACCTAACAACAACCCTAACTGACCCCTGCCCAATCTCTCTTCATCCACCCCAATCCCCCCATCCCCCACCCCCCTCCACCCCACTTTTGCGCCACCTGCCTGCCGTTTTAAATTTTTTTCTCCCCTTTTTGTGCCACGTAACTACAACCCTAACTGTTGATCCCTGTCCGATCTCTATTCATCCACCCCAATCCCCCCAGCCCCCTCTTTTTACCCCCCTTTGTGCCGTTTCCGTGTGCACATTTAGCAGCCGCTGAATTTTGATAAGTGACGCAATTCACTTATAAAAGTTCGTGCCGGCTGTTTTCCATTTTTCTTTTTCACCTCCCCCCCCCCCCTTTGAGCCACCCCTGTGCACACATCCAGCAGCCACTGAATTTTGGTAAGTGACGCCGTTCACTTACCATATCTAGGTCCTGCTGTTTTAGACTTTTTTTTCCACATTTCCTTTTAGCTTTTTCTTACAGGATAGTGTGCACCAATCACTAGCCCCCCACCACATACACAGTTATAAATAAAGTACACCCAAGCACCATATTTACACAAAAAAATGTCCCGCCCATCACGTTCCTCCCAACAGCGCTATTCAATGGAGGAGGCATATTCTTACCTTGCCTCCGACACTGATAGCGAGGATGACGATCCGACTTTTCTTTATTTTTCGGATTCTTCATCCTCTTCTTCTTCCTCTTCCCCCTCCTCATCTTCCTCCTCGGGTCCTGCGGAACCGCCACGCAGACGCTCCAGGACAGAAGATGAGGCAGCGCCCACCATGCCCGCAGCTGATTCAGCAGACCCTGTGTGGACCTCGCCCCCCGAAAATTACGAGCCACTGATTCCTGATTTTGTGGCAGAATCAGGAATCAAGTTTGACACCACCGGCCTCACAGAAATGGACTTTTTCAAAGTCTTTTTCTCTGAGGATTTTGTTAACCACATGGTGGAGCAAACTAATTTGTACGCTCGGCAATTTTTGGAGCAAAACCCGCTTTCATCCTATACTAACTGGTCTCCTGTGGACGCAGTTGAAATGACGAAGTTTTGGGGCCTGGTCCTCCACATGGGTATCCTGAAGAAGCCTGAAATTTCGCAATATTGGAGTGTTGATATTTTATACAACACTCCAGTATTCCGAATGGTCATGGCCCGGGCGCGTTTTCAGGCCATCCTCAAGTTTCTGCATTATAACGATAATGCACAGTGTCTCGCACGAGATGACCCCAACTTTGACCGTCTGTTCAAAGTTCGGCCGGTCATCGAACACTTCAACAAAAAGTTTGCTGAAGTGTACGTGCTCCAAAGGAACATCTGTGTGGACGAGTCCTTGGTCCATTTTAAGGGCAGGCTCGGATTCCGTCAATACCTGCCCAGTAAGAGGGCCAGGTACGGAATCAAACTCTATAAGCTGTGTGAGAGTACCTCAGGGTACACCCACAGGTTTAGAGTGTATGAAGGAAAGGACACCAGGATTGAACCCCCTGAGTGTCCTCCTGACCTGGGAGTGAGTGGGAAAATTGTGTGGGATTTGGTGCACCCACTGCTGGATAAAGGTTATCACCTCTACACTGATAACTTTTATACCAGTGTCCCACTCTACAAAGCCCTCTTTGCGCGAGGTACCGCAGCTTGCGGTACTGTCCGCAAAAATCAGAGAGGCCTCCCGAAGACGCTACTTGGGCAGATGCTCCGAAAAGGTGAGAGCAGGGCCCAATGTAGCGACCACCTGCTGGTGGTCAAGTACAAGGACAAGAGGGATGTCTTTCTCTTGACCACCATACACGGTGATGGCAGCGCCCTCAGCACTGTACGGGGTACCTCGGCACAGGTCAGCAAACCTGAATGTGTGCTGGGGTACAATAAAAACATGGGGGGCGTTGATCGCTCCGATCAATACCTCCAACCGTACAATGCTTTGAGAAAGGCCAAGGCGTGGTACAAAAAGCTGGTCGTGCACATCATCCAATTGGCAATGCTCAACGCATTCCTATTGTCACAATGTGCATGCCCCAGCGATACGTCGTACCTTCAGTTTCAGGAGGTAGTGGTTAAGGCCCTGATGTTTGGCACTCAGGAAGGAGCGGGCCCCAGAACTTCCGGAACTGAAGGTGCTCGTATTGTACCAGGTCAGCATTTCCCGGGGGAGGTCCCGCAAACTGGAAAAAGAGGTAAATCGCAAAAAAGGTGCCGAGTGTGTTACAAAAACGGAATACGCAAGGACACCATTTATCAATGCGACACCTGCCCCGAAAAACCTGGCCTGTGTATGAAGGATTGCTTCAAATTGTACCACACCTCAATGCACTACTAAATTTCGTTACCGGAAACATTAGATTAGTTGGGGCACATCTAGATAAGTTCCTTGGGGGTCTAGTTTCCAAATCAATGTCACTTGTGGGTTTTTTTTACTGTTTAGGCACATCAGGGGCTCTGCAAATGGAAAATGACGCCCACAGACCATTCCATCTAAGTCTGCATTTCAAAACGTCACTCCCTTCCGACCCTGCCGTGTGCCTAAACAGTTTTTTCCCACATATGGGGTACCAGCGTACTCAGGACAAATTGGACAACAACTTTTGGGGTCCAATTTCTCCTCTTACGCTTGGGAAAATTGAAAATTGGGGACTAAACGATCATTTTTGTGGGCACAAAATAGGATTTTTTATTTTCACGCCTGGGCAGTATAAACTTTAGTGAAACACTTGGGGGTTCAAAGTTCTCACCACATATCTAGATAAGTTCCTTAGGGGGTCTAGTTTCCAAAATGGGGTCACTTGTGGGGGGTTTCTACTGTTTAACCACATCAGGGGCTCTGCAAACGGAACATGACGCCCGCAGACCATTCCATCAAAGTCTGCATTCCAAAGCGTCACTTCTTCCCTTCTGAGCCCCGACGTGTGCCCAAACAGTAGTTTTCCCCCACATATGGGGCACCAGCATACTCAGGACAAATTGGAAAACAACTTTTGGGGTCCAATTTCTCCTCTTACGCTTGGGAAAATTGAAAATTGGGGACTAAACGATCATTTTTGTGGGCACAAAATAGGATTTTTTATTTTCACGCCTGGGCAGTATAAACTTTAGTGAAACACTTGGGGGTTCAAAGTTCTCACCACATATCTAGATAAGTTCCTTAGGGGGTCTAGTTTCCAAAATGGGGTCACTTGTGGGGGGTTTCTACTGTTTAACCACATCAGGGGCTCTGCAAACAGAACATGACGCCCGCAGACCATTCCATCAAAATCTGCATTCCAAAGCGTCACTTCTTCCCTTCTGAGCCCCGACGTGTGCCCAAACAGTAGTTTTCCCCCACATATGGGGCACCAGCGTACTCAGGACAAATTGGAAAACAACTTTTGGGGTCCAATTTCTCCTCTTACGCTTGGGAAAATTGAAAATTGGGGACTAAACGATCATTTTTGTGGGCACAAAATAGGATTTATTATTTTCACGCCTGGGCAGTATAAACTTTAGTGAAACACTTGGGGGTTCAAAGTTCTCACCACATATCTAGATAAATTCCTTAGGGGGTCTAGTTTCCAAAATGGGGTCACTTGTGGGGGGTTTCTACTGTTTAACCACATCAGGGGCTCTGCAAACGGAACATGACGCCCGCAGACCATTCCATCAAAGTCTGCATTCCAAAGCGTCACTTCTTCCCTTCTGAGCACCGACGTGTGCCCAAACAGTAGTTTTCCCCCACATATGGGGCACCAGCGTACTCAGGACAAATTGGAAAACAACTTTTGGGGTCCAATTTCTCCTGTTACGCTTGGGAAAATTAAAAATTGGGGACTAAACGATCATTTTTGTGGGCACAAAATAGGATTTATTATTTTCACGCCTGGGCAGTATAAACTTTAGTGAAACACTTGGGGGTTCAAAGTTCTCACCACATATCTAGTTAAGTTCCTTAGGGGGTCTAGTTTCCAAAATGGGGTCACTTGTGGGGGGTTTCCACTGTTTGAGCACATTGGGGGCTCGTCAAACGCAACATGGCGTCCAATCTCAATTCCAGCCAATTTTAGGTTGAAAAAGTCAAGCGGCGCTGCTTCCCTTCCGAGCCCTGCCGTGCGCCCAATCAGTGGTCCCCCCCACATACAGAGTATCAGCGTACTCAGGACAAATTGGACAACAACTTTTGACGTCCAATTTCTCCTTCTACCTTTGGGAAAATAAAAAATTGGGGACTAAACGATCATGTTTGTGGAAAAAATATGATTTTTTATTTTCACGCCCGGGCGTTATAAACTCCTGTAAAGCCCTAGGGGGTTCAAGGTGCTCACCACACATCTAGATAAGTTCCTTAGGGGGTCTAGTTTCCAAAATGGGGTCACTTGTGGGGGGTTTCCACTGTTTGGGCACATTGGGGGCTCGTCAAACGCAACATGGCGTCCAATCTCAATTCCAGTCAATTTTAGGTTGAAAAAGTCAAGCGGCGCTGCTTCCCTTCCGAGCCCTGCCGTGCGCCCAAACAGTGGTCCCCCCCACATATAGAGTATCAGCGTACTCAGGACAAATTGGACAACAACTTTTGGGGTCCAATTTCTCCTGCTACCTTTGGGAAAATAAAAAATTGGGGACTAAACGATCATGTTTGTGGAAAAAATATGATTTTTTATTTTCACGCCCGGGCGTTATAAACTCCTGTGAAGCCCCAGGGGGTTCAAGGTGCTCACCACACATCTAGATAAGTTCCTTAGGGGGTCTAGTTTCCAAAATGGGGTCACTTGTGGGGGGTTTCCACTGTTTGGGCACATTAGGGGCTCGTCAAACGCAACATGGCGTCCAATCTCAATTCCAGCCAATTTTAGGTTGAAAAAGTCAAGCGGCGCTGCTTCCCTTCCGAGCCCTGCCGTGCGCCCAAACAGTGGTCCCCCCCACATATAGAGTATCAGCGTACTCAGGACAAATTGGACAACAACTTTTGGGGTCCAATTTCTCCTGCTACCTTTGGGAAAATAAAAAATTGGGGACTAAACGATCATGTTTGTGGAAAAAATATGATTTTTTATTTTCACGCCCGGGCGTTATAAACTCCTGTGAAGCCCCAGGGGGTTCAAGGTGCTCACCACACATCTAGATAAGTTCCTTAGGGGGTCTAGTTTCCAAAATGGGGTCACTTGTGGGGGGTTTCCACTGTTTGGGCACATTAGGGGCTCGTCAAAGGCAACATGGCGTCCAATCTCAATTCCAGCCAATTTTAGGTTGAAAAAGTCAAGCGGCGCTGCTTCCCTTCCGAGCCCTGCCGTGCGCCCAAACAGTGGTCCCCCCCACATATAGAGTTTCAGCGTACTCAGGACAAATTGGACAACAACTTTTGGGGTCCAATTTCTCCTGCTACCTTTGGGAAAATAAAAAATTGGGGACTAAACGATCATGTTTGTGGAAAAAATATGATTTTCTATTTTCACACCCGGGCGTTATAAACTCCTGTGAAGCCTCAGGGGGTTCAAGGTGCTCACCACACATCTAGATAAGTTCCTTAGGGGGTCTAGTTTCCAAAATGGGGTCACTTGTGGGGGGTTTCCACTGTTTGGGCACATTAGGGGCTCGTCAAACGCAACATGGCGTCCAATCTCAATTCCAGCCAATTTTAGGTTGAAAAAGTCAAGCGGCGCTGCTTCCCTTCCGAGCCCTGCCGTGCGCCCAAACAGTGGTCCCCCCCACATATAGAGTATCAGCGTACTCAGGACAAATTGGACAACAACTTTTGGGGTCCAATTTCTCCTGCTACCTTTGGGAAAATAAAAAATTGGGGACTAAACGATCATGTTTGTGGAAAAAATATGATTTTTTATTTTCACGCCCGGGCGTTATAAACTCCTGTGAAGCCCCAGGGGGTTCAAGGTGCTCACCACACATCTAGATAAGTTCCTTAGGGGGTCTAGTTTCCAAAATGGGGTCACTTGTGGGGGGTTTCCACTGTTTGGGCACATTGGGGGCTCGTCAAACGCAACATGGCGTCCAATCTCAATTCCAGTCAATTTTAGGTTGAAAAAGTCAAGCGGCGCTGCTTCCCTTCCGAGCCCTGCCGTGCGCCCAAACAGTGGTCCCCCCCACATATAGAGTATCAGCGTACTCAGGACAAATTGGACAACAACTTTTGGGGTCCAATTTCTCCTGCTACCTTTGGGAAAATAAAAAATTGGGGACTAAACGATCATGTTTGTGGAAAAAATATGATTTTTTATTTTCACGCCCGGGCGTTATAAACTCCTGTGAAGCCCCAGGGGGTTCAAGGTGCTCGCCACACATCTAGATAAGTTCCTTAGGGGGTCTAGTTTCCAAAATGGGGTCACTTGTGGGGGGTTTCCACTGTTTGGGCACATTGGGGGCTCGTCAAATGCAACATGGCGTCCAATCTCAATTCCAACCAATTTTAGGTTGAAAAAGTCAAACGGCGCTGCTTCTCTTCCGAGCCCTGCCGTGCGCCCAAACAGTGGTCCCCCCCCACATATAGGGTATCAGCGTACTCAGGACAAATTGGACAACAACTTTTGGGGTCCAATTTCTCCTGTTACCCTTGGGAAAATTAAAAAATTGTTGCTAACAGATCATTTTTGTGACTAAAAAGTTAAATGTTATTTTTTTCCTTCCATGTTGCTTCTGCTCCTGTGAAGCACTTGAATGGTAAATAATCTTCTAGAATGTAGTTTTGAGTAGCTTGAGGGGTTCAGTTTTTAGAATGTTGTCACTTTTGGGTATTTTCTGCCATATAGACCCCTCAAAGTGACTTCAAATGTGAGGTGGTCCCTAAAAAAAATGGTTTTGTAAATTTTGTTGTAAAAATGAGAAATCGCTGGTCAACTTTTAACCCTTATAACTTCCTAACAAAAAAAAATGTTGTTTCCAAATTTGTGCTGATGTAAAGTAGACATGTGGGAAATGTTATTTATTAACTATTTTCTGTCATGTAACTCTCTGGTTTAAGGTAATAAAAATTCAAACTTTGAAAATCGCAAAATATTCTAAATTTTCGCCATATTTCCGTTTTTTTCATAAATAAACACAAGTTATAGCGAAGAAATTTTATCACTAAAGTGAAGTACAATATGTCACGAGAAAACAATGTCAGAACCGCCTAGATCCGTTGAAGCGTTCCAGAGTTATGACCTCATAAAGGGACAGTGGTCAGAATTGTAAAAATTGGCCCGGTAGTTAACGTGCAAACCACCCTTGGTAGTGAAGGACCTGTCAGTGTGAGTTTACTGTATCGTGCACTGAATTGCCGGCTTTGCTAAAAGACACTGGGTGTGTATTTCTCGCAAGTCACATGTGTGGTCCGTGTGTAATCCGTATTTTTTGCGCACCCATAGACTTGCATTGGCGTACTACGGGCGTAGTACGCTGACAATCGCAGCATGCTGCGAGTGGCACGGACCGTAGAATACGGATGAGAAATATACGGCTGGTGCGAGGGACCCCATAGAGAATCATTTGTCCGTGTCTAATGCGTGCTTTTAGCGCCTCTCACTCGGCCGTATTCCTCGCCAGTGTGACCCCGGCCTTAAGGGGGTTTTACACTAAGCGATATCGCTAGCAATATCGCTAAAACGTCACCGGTTTTGTGACGCAGCAGCGATATTGCTAGCGATATCGCTATGTGTGATACTTACCTCCGACCGGCTCCCCCGCTGTCCATCGCTGATCGCACGAGATCGTCCGTCTCCATTTCTCGTCTGCTTCCTGCTGGGCTTCCTGCTGTGTGAGACGAGCGACGCGTGGGGGCGGGCGGGAGGACGCAGGATCGCTGTGTGTGAATGGTGAGTATCGTGCGCTGCGTTGCTGCTGCATCGCTGTGAGATCTTTCTGTGTGAAAGCTCACTAGCGATCATTTAGCGATGCACCAGCGATCCTGACCGGGTCGGATCGCTCGTCAGATCGCTGGTGCATCGCTAAATGTAAAAGGGCCTTTACAATCTGTAAGGAAGAGAAGGAGAGATCGCTGGATATTAAACCACCTGATAAAGAAGGAATACCTCAGGGGAATAAAGGCAAACAGCATGCTCAAAGGGTAACACCTAATTTATAGTCTGAATTAAGACCATACGGTTTTAATGTCTTGAATTTATTTATCCATTGTAACGCTCTGATTTTCAACATTTTTTCTCGATCCCCACCCCTTATATCAGGTGGTACATGATCAATAATTCTGAACTTTAAATCTTTTTCAGAGTGTCTCTGTTCTGTAAAATGTTTAGATACCGGTAGATGTCATCTATTTTTACGTAATCCTAGCTTTGAAGTCCCAAGTAGTTTCCCCCACGTACCACAAATCGCAGGGGGCACTAGAGGACATAGATAACAAATTCAGATGAACAGGTCAGGAAATGGTTAATCTAAAAGATTTCTTTGGCTGCCGGGTATTGGAATGAATTGCCTTTTATCAGAAGTGTATCTAGGCTTTCTGGCACCCGGGGCAAGAATTCGGTTCGGCACCCCCCCCCCCAAGCACACATGGGATTTGCACACTTAGTCCTGTACCCACGAGCTGCTCTCAATGTTCAGTAAAAAACTGAGAGAAGCAGGGAGAGAAGCTCGTTGTCACAGGACCATAAGTATAAAAATCGCATATGACTGAAGTGTCTATGTGATGGCGCTGGAACCTGCAGCGCTGAATCCTGACATTGCAGCTTCTGAATTCTCACACCTATTGCACTGCACACATTTAGGATTCTCCCTTGCCGATGTACAGTCATGTCAGCACAAGTATGTGATTTGTATACTTCTGGCCACATTCCGACTAGACGTGCCCGACCTCGCTCTGTTCATTTTCATTGAGTGAGGCCACACATGTCTAGTCGGCATGTGACCGCATGTATGTAAATTACCGGCACGAGAGAATCCTGACAGCGTTCAGTGAGCACTGTGAGAATTCAGAAGTCTGCAGTCACATAGAATGACTGCAGACTCATCACAGACCTGGACAACCCCTTTATTGCTCCTAACAAATAAAAACATGAGATTTAGTATCACAAATAATATTTATATCCAGGTACCTTATGGATGACATCGTCTCTGGAGTCGTTCTCCTTCTTTTCTTCATGTTGTTCAAATAGCTTTCTTTGCACTAAATTTATGGTGTGCTGCTTCTTTGATTTTTTCTAATATAAGGCCTGGTATGTACTTGTAAAGCCTCGCACCCAACAATTGCCATTGTTCAGGTGCTGCTCTCTGCTCAATTTTTTTCTAGATAGATACATAGATAGATATGGAACGGTTACCGTTTAAGCTGGTGACCGCCTGCAAGACACCCAGCCTTGGGCCCCTTCTTGCTGAAGCAACCTTATCCCCACGGCTGGCAGACTGTCCCTGTTTACTGCTGCATCTCAACTGACTCTAATCAGGAAGTCCCAGCACTAGACCCTATTGCTCTGCACTACACTACTCTGTAACACCTCCCAGTCTGGAAAACCCCTATGCTATATCTACTCTAAAGGCCCTGTCACACTAAGCGATCTCGCTAGCGAGATCGCTGATTTTGTGACACATCAGCGATCACGCCAGTGAGATCGCTGTGTGTGACGGGGATCAGCGACCGGCCCCCCCGCCGGTTATCGCTGATCATGCTCGAGCGGCCTGGGCCGTTTTTCGATCGCTGGTCTCCCGCTGCCCAGCGCGCATCATTGCGTGTGGCAGCGAGAGACCAGCTACGCTGAACGCTGGTTGCTAATGTAAACGTCGGGTATCCAGGAGCCGCGGCTCCTGGATACCCGACGTTTACATTAGAAACCAGCGTCGCTGGTCCTGATCGCTGGGGCTGTCTATGTGACAGCTCACCAGCGATCAGTCTAACGATGTCCCAGCGATCCCATCATGTCGGATCGTTGGTGGGATCGCTGGGACATCGTTTAGTATGATGGGGCCTTAAAGGGAATCTGTCACCCCTTTTTTGAGATATCATATAATGATATCATTCAATTGTGTGTCACATAAGGATTCTCTTAGTACATTTGCTTCCCCCTGACCCCGCACCTTTCATGCATAAATACATGTTTATATCGGTTCAGATGTATGTAAACTGCCACGGTCCGATCCGATGGGCGGGGCTTATTCACCTGCTCCCCTCCTCCCTGGCTTGCTCTATGCATTTCTTCTTGTGCATATTAGTGGGGCATATCTCTAGTGTGCCCCACTAATCTGGTCCCCCCTATTGTCCTATGCTCTGGAACCGCACGCATATAATGTGAACAATGTCCAAAGAGAGGGAGACACATGATGGCCTCCGTCACCTCCTTACAGAGACACAAAACCATCCATGAGGCTATGTGAAAAATAAAAAAAATACATTTTTATGACACTTAAACCCAATTTGCAGAATAATTTATAAGATATTTTACAAAGTTGCTTGTTTTCACATGTTCAGAGGATTTATGAAATAAAAAATTAAAACGACGGTTTCTCTTTAAGTGTTTCATTCACGCAGCGCCACCATAGAGAAAATGAGGTAGTGCAGTCATATTAATAATTATCATTCCATGTCTGTGAATTGCGGGTATAGGGCGGGATACTCACCAAGAGAAAAAAGGTACTTCGGACCCTCCAATATTAACCCAAAATTCCCAAGCACGGTGCATAAAAAGGAGCATTCTAAACTGAATAATTCCTTTATTGACTATTTTTTTTTCCTGACGCGCCCCTTTAATTCTGACTTCTTTCTAAGCCCTGTACGTCATGATAGCTGCTCATGTCTGGAGCAGAGGAGACACCTGATTTTATAAGGTCATGTAAGCGTTGTCTCCGTCATCCGCCCTCGCTCCATCAGATGGACCGATAACTTTACACCAGGCTTTTAAGCAGCACAATGACACTAAATGGCTTCTGTGAAATGGGATTAGTGAGGGATCGGGATAGAGAGTGCAGGTCACATCTGATAAGATACGGTATCTCCTGCGCTGTAGACAATGCAGCTTATTGAACAGATCATGAGGGAAACCATCAGATTCATCCAATTTACCTTTTTTTTTTTTTGCACTGGGAAATAACACATCATGGTGTGGACCTGATGATATCCATGTACAGTTGCAATGGCCTCCAGGTCACTAGTATTCTTGGGTGGGTTTGCTGCTGCAAACGGCGTTAATCAAATCCCATCAAAGAGTTTCTATTGGGTTCAAGTCATGCAACTCTACAAACTTCCAGGACTTCCTCAGAAACCAATCCTTGGGAGAATGGGAGATATGCTGAGGATCACTGTCCTGTTAGAAGGTCCAATGATGCCCAGAGTTCACAATATTCATGACATTTTATCCTAGGTTTCTAGTGCCAAAGGATGCAAGCATCCCGAAAGATGCCATTGTGATACTATATGCATCACCAAGCCACTGCCATGCTTCCCTGTAGGTGTTGCCGAGCCAATACTATATTTCATTATTGGCATCACCAGACCACCACTATGCTTCACAGTAGACATCCCTGAGCCACCATCATGTTTCACAGAAGACAACACTGAGCCATCATCATGCATATCTGTAAGCATCAATGTGTTACTGCCATGCTTTACTGCAGGCATCACTAAGCCACCATCATACTTCACTGTAGATATCACCAAGTTACCACCTTGCTTCACTGTAGGCAGCACCAAGCCACCACAATGCTTCACTGTAAACATTATTGAGCCACCACCATGTTCTGCTGTAGGTATCATTGAGCCACCGCCATGCTTCACTGTAATCATCACCGAGTCATCGCAGTTCTTCACTCTAGACATCACCGAACCACCACTATGCTTCACTTTTGGCAACACCGAGCCACCACCATGCTTCATTGTGGATATCACTGAGCCATCACAATGCTTCACTGCAAGCACCACAGAGCCACCTCAATGTTTCACTGTAGACATCATTTAGCCACCACAGTGATGCAGTGTAGGCATCACTATGCTTCACTATAGTCATGACTGATTAATCGCCGTGCTTCATTGTAGGCAGGGTGTTTTTTCAGCGAATGATTCATGTTTGCTCCTCCAGACATATCGCTGATCCAAAAAGTTCCATATTTGTTTCACAAATCTACAGAATAAAATCCAAGAACTTCTGAGGCTTATTGATATGATTTTGGGCATATTGGAGTGACTTTTCTTGTTCTTTTGGGTCAGTAGAGGGTATCATCTTGGAGACCTTTAGAGTTTCACAGCTTCCTTACTGTTCAAACCAAAGCCTTAGTGCCTGCTGCCACCTAATCTTGCTACAGGTCTTTTAATAGTGTTTGACTATCTGCCTCCTCAGGAGTCTAGTTTTCGCCAACTTGGGAACTCCGCTTCCAGCTGTATCTCTAGGAACATTCAATGTTTTTAAGCCTTTATGAAGCATTTTCCTAGTTTGTGCAATCCAATGATCTCTTCTCTTAATTTTTTGGATCACTTCCTTGACAACGTAAGAACATTAGTAAACTTAAAGCTATTGAAGAATGGGCTCAGATTCCTCATGAATGCTGACAGATGCTGATATCTGATTATACATTATCATGCCGTTGACTCTCATGGTTTGTAAGCGCCATCCTACTCACTGTGTGAACCTCTCTGCTCCACCCAATGTCAGGCCATCTTGCTGAGCTACTGTGTGCAGCAATCTTGGCACTGCTATATCCTTCTCTGTCAAGGTGCATTAGTGTTTTGACTCTCCTGTTACAAACGTGGCTTGTTTATGTGCTTAGTTTGATCTCTCCACTCCTGACCCGAACTTCATATTTTGAACCTGTGTTGCCAGCCCCATCCTCAATACTGTCTGACCACATCTCTGTCTTCGCCCTCTGTGATTCATATTTGTTCCTTCGACCCACTGGTCAGCTGCTCCACGTCTGAGGACTGCCCTGGTACCTGGTGATTACCCTAATGGCACAAGCCTATCCTTACCCCCTTAGTTATGCCCCTCAAGAGTATACCCGACCAATAGCGGACTGGGTCTCCACCCACTTCCGTCACATACCATCACGTTTGCAGGGGGTTATAACAGCTAGACGCTTGTGAGGAAGGATTGAATAATCTCGATTGCAGTAGTGAGTGGCATTTTGTGATTAATTTGGAGAAACCACTTGTTATATTAGTTGTTTTCAGCTATTTACACTGTTCTTGTTTCACTGGTTCATTGCAAGAAGCAAAAAGTTTGTACTTTTTTTATAAACAGAATTTACAATGGAAGGTGGAGGAGAATATTTTTTTTATTGCAGCTGTAGATTCTATGTGGTTACGTTATGATTAGGGAAAATTTTATGACTCTTTTGGAGTGTGTTTTTTCTTCTACGCCAACGTGTTGCACAAATTTTGGATTTGGCGCATGTTCAAAACAACAAAAGAACTTATAATTGGAGTGAAAGAAACACTATCTGATGGTCAGCATATCAAAAGAATTTTTGTTTGTAGGTCACCTCACCTACTTACTTGTGTATGTGTATAAACTACAAAATTCCACCCAAACATAAAATAAGTTCACAGTAAAAATAGAAAAAAAGCCTTCATACATCACTAACAAACAAATACCTAGTGGAATATGGAGGAAATGTACAAAATTAGCACCAAAATTCCTTTAAAAAATCAGACTATAAAACCATCGATAAGATCTTTATAATGTGAAACTTTATAAAAAGAATAAAAGCAAGAAAAATGACAAACAAGGCAAATGTTAAAATAGGAACTTTTTCTAGTCTAGTCACCCACACCACCATAGAGTAGCTATGGGAAAACGTTTGCAACTCTTCAAAAAGGCCTTTGCAAACTGCCTCCTTCTTGCTGGAATTCGCAATGCTTGTTCCAATGTGAAGGAGCCGCGTCATCGTTTCTCCAATTCCCGTGTATGGTGTCATGTCGGGACTACTAATCAAAAGAGGCGCTTGGGATTCTGGCAGGTAGGAAGTGGTTGGCAGAGCTCTGGAACGAGGGCCATGGACTAGCAACGTAGCATTGACTAGCAATGTAGCGAATGGACCAAAGTCCTACTAATTTTTTTTTTTTAAGTTTTGCCTTTGTAGAATATAGAATTCATACCTCCCAACTTTTACAGAAGAGCGAGAAGGATAAACCATGGGGCGTGCATTGATCGCATCCCTTGCCACACCCCAAAACCTCATCCATTGACATTTTCTGGCAGGAGGAGATGTCAGAGGGGAGGTGGCAGTGAGAAGACTCCCAAGAGTGCCGGGAGTAAACCAAAATCCGGGACTGTCCCGCTGTGTCCAGGACAGTTGGGACTGGAGATGAGCGAATCATTCACTGGACTCCGGTCCAGCATCCAGGTCAGTGGTTCCCGGCGGCTGGACGGAAGCCCTGAAAATCTTAGGCCTGTTTCACACATCCGTTTGTCAGCATCAGTCAAGATCCACCGATTTGGAAAAAAGGGGATCCGCCATTTTTCTTGGCGGATCCGTTTTTTGCCCCATGGACTTGCATTATCGGAGGATCTTGACGGATGTTCATCCGTTGGATCCGATATTTAGCGGATCCGCCAAAATGTTGGCGTCCGCTGACATCACTGGACGGACAATGCAACGTTTTTTTCAACGTCGGATCCGCATTTATGCTACTGCTGGAGATTTAACCCTAAATACCGTGCCGGCCGCAGCAAAAAAAAAAATCTCTCTCTCTCTCCCGGGATCATCTTCTTCTCGCGGCTCCCGGGATCATCTTCTTCTTGTGGCTCCCGGGATCATCATCTTCTCTCGGCACCCGTGATCATCTTCTTCTCGCGGCTCCCGTGATCATCATCTTCTCGCGGCTCCCGGGATCATCCACTGCATTGCCGGCGGTCCTGTTGTTTTCAGGAATGCGGTTCCTTTAAATTTCCTGCATTGGCGGATCCCGTCACACCAGGGGTCCGGTGCCTCCATTGGTGTCTCTACGAACACGGATCCGTTCTCCACCTTTCTGACTGCAATAATGTACTGTATGTGTGAAACAGGCCTTACCTGACTTCTGGTTAGCCAGGTTAGCATAAATACTGTGCTGCTTTTTTGTTTTCTACAGGATCCATACCACACTGCACAATTACAATCTCCTCTCATTATTGGATTTTTACTGATGCATTTTTTCATGCCTTTTACCCTTGTTTGATGCTATATAAGTGCAGATCTGAAGCAACATTATTAATGTGGTTTTTATTAAACAGAAAAGCTTTGATTCTGCACTTAAAAAACTGTAGATTTCTATACGCACTTTATTTTGGCTCCTCATAGAAGCCTCAAGAGGAAAAAAAAACGCACCAAAACTGTACAGTTCAGCAGCGTCTTTAGTTGCACAGCATTTGTATTTTCCATGAAATCACATCCACTTTACTCGGACATTTAGCTGCTGCCTGTAATGATACAGGTTGGAGGTTTGATTTCTGGGGAGGCCAGATTTCAAGAAAAGAAGAGAATTGTTTATTTATTCAATGTAAGTGTGTGGAGAGAAGAGATGCCCATAAGCAACAATAAAAATTCATATGGGAAAGTTTGCGTAAAAGAAATAGCTGTAACGGGGATAAGGTGAAAACCAAAAGATTCTTCTGGCTGTCGGTAAAAGGATTAAATGACAAATTTATTGGCAAACCATGACGTTTCTTCTTTTTTTATTTTGTTCTGTTTACACTTGTTTTAGTTGTGTTAGTGTTTTTACTAACATAGCATACAGGTTTAAAGGAGTATTCCCAAATAATCAAGTTATGTCCTGTGAACAGGACTCTACAGTCTCATCATGAAAGGGGCAGAAGTTTTTATGCACTGTTGCTCCATTCATTGTCTATGGGACTGCCCGGCACAGAGTTTAGCTATGTTCATCAATTCCATAGTCAATGAAAAAGGAGAGGCTGCATACGTCACCCTCTGCTTCATTTGAGACTTGCATGCAGAGCTCTGTTCTCGGTTTTTCAGAGGCCGTTCTCTGTTTTTCAGCTGTCAGACCAACAGCAATCAGCAAGTTATCCCATTAACTATGGATAAAGGATAAGTTAATATTTTGAGAATAATCCGACTGTTCAGATTCCATACAGTGCCTTGAAAAAGTATTCATACCCCGAGAACTTTTCCAAATTTTTCATGTTACAACTACAAATTTAAATGCATTTTATTGGGATTTTATGTGATACCAACACAAACCAGCAAATAGTTGTAGGTGTAAAGAAAATGTAAATATAAAAAAAAATATAAATCTGAAAATGGATAAAGTTTTCTTCAGCAGGATGAAACGAGTCCATCCCTGCTGTCAAAGTGACAAGTCTTCTTCCTGCTATAACTATGGTTAGGGATTGAGTTAATGTTGAGAGTAGGGTTAGGCTTAGGCTTAGAGGTAAGGTTAGGACTAGGAATAGGAATATTTCTGGGATTATGAAATAGTTACACTAAAAAAATATAATAATTTATAACTATTTCTAAAATGTTATGTCTAATGGTCCAGACATTTGACTGCGCAAAATACTGGCCTTGCCAAGAGGGCTGGCAGCCCACGCTACGTCACTGCGAGGAACCACATGGATTCAAGGAGCCGTGGTTAGGAATCCTTGTCCTATGGATAGCGGTGATCCAGAAGTTAAGAGATATTTAAGAGCGGCCGGTGTCAGAGCGACATGTGGGGTTTGACCTCATAATTAATTTTAGTGATATTTAAGTAATCTTTTGTTTGACCTAGTTAAGCCGTCTGCGGTACGAATCTCAGGGGCCCGCTTCTCTGTGTCTGAATTATTAATGATATTTTCCTTGATTGGGTCTTAAGTTACAGCCGGCGCCGCTGCAGGGCTCACACTACCTCATTTCCTAATTTAAACGAATGTCCACTATAGAATCAGATAACCTGTCGGGAAAAATGGTAAAAGTCAATGACCTGAAATATCGCTGTACATTACATGTGCATGTACATTATTAATCAGAAAGGTTGATTTTTTTCACGCAAGAAGCTTGGAGTTTTGCAAATTTTTGGCAGATTTTGTTTGCAGGCCACTAAACCACTATCTATCCCAGACTATCTGTGTGTCTAATCTGTGTATCCAGAAAAAAAAATAACACAGCACATGCTTCAGAGTTTAGGACAGGTGCTAGGTTGTAGCCCAAAGCCAGATGATATAAAAAAGAAGGCAATCAAGGGTGTAATGACCGCTGTGGCAGAGGTTGCGACCGCAACCAGGTCCGTGCGGGCAGATGCCCGTTGGCATCACCAGAAACTTCAACTGGATGTGCGTCCTCAGACGACGCACATCCAGTTGAAATATTTTGACTTGTCGAGTCTGTGATAGGCAGTAGATGTTATCAGCCAATCAGAGGCCAGCAAGCTGCTGTTGGCAAGTACGTGATTGGGGGGCGCATGGCAGTGACGCTTGCACGCTTAAGTAAGCTGCCGGCTTCAGAAGAGGACGCCGCACAGCGGGAGAGCAGGGGAAGATGAGAATAATTGTTTATTTTTTTTCTATACATTAAAGGACAGCAGCAGAACGAGTGACATATATCAGGATAAGGGACATATATACCAGGATGGGGCCCAGGATAAAGGAAATATACCAGGAATAGGGATGTACAGTGGCACGTAAAAGTTTGGGCACCCCTGATCAAAATTACTGTTAATGTAAACAGTTAAGCAAGTTAAAGTTGAAATGATCTCTAAAAGTGTTAAAGTGACAAATGATACATTTTCTTTGTATTTTAGGCAAAAAAATATATATATTGCATTTTTTTACCTATTAAAATTTTCAAAAAGAAAAATAGACAAATGCAAACATTTGGGCACCCTACATGGTTAGTACCTGGGTGGTGGGTTCTTGGGTGGTGTGAACAGGGTCTTATGACCCGTTCAGTTTTTGTGCATGTGTCATGTGTTCTGAATCCATTGATTTCTTGCTTATGCAAGCTTTGGGAGATCCCCGCCTCTCTCCTTTGGGACATGCATAAAAAGCCATTTTGCCCAGCGAGCCCATACCGGGCAGCACCTTTCTGAACCCTGCTCATGAAGGTATTATTCACATGTTCAGGTTTTTAAATATATTAGATAGGACTGCTCCGAGAAGGGTATGCCTTGACGCGGCGGAGTGGCTTAGGCCTGTTTCACACTTCCGTTTTTTCAAATCCGTCAAAATCCGTTGTTTTCCGTAAAAAAACGGATCCGCCATTTTTTGCAGGATCCGTTTTTTTTGTCCCATAGACTTCCATTACGGTTACCGCGGATCCGTCAAAAAAACGGATCCGTTTTTAAAAAACGGATCCGTTTGCATCAGTTTCCGTCAAAAAACGGAAACGGATCCGTTTGGCGGACACAAAAACGGAAGTGTGAAACAGGCCTAAGCGTACATTTTTTTGCAAAAAAAGTATCAACAAAATACCCTGGTTTTGTTAACATCTTTTACTAGCACTTGCTACTTACAGTTACATATGTTTTACAGCAGAGTATTTATGCACGTTTGTCATACTGTGTTCTGTTTTTGTGTCTTAGTTCTTGGGTGGTGTGAACAGGGTCTTATGACCCTTTCAGTTTTTGTGCATGTGTCATGTGTTCTGAATCCATTGATTTCTTGCTTATGCAAGCTTTGGGATATCCCCGCCTCTCTCCTTTGGGACATGCATAAAAAGCCATTTTGCCCAGCGAGCCCATACCGGGCAGCACCTTTCTGAACCCTGCTCATGAAGGTATTATTCACATGTTCAGGTTTTTAAATATATTAGATAGGACTGCTCTGAGAAGGGTATGCCTTGACGCGGCGGAATGGCTTAGTGTACATTTTTTTGCAAAAAAAGTATCAACAAAATACCCTGGTTTTGTTAACATCTTTTACTAGCACTTGCTACTTACAGTTACATATGTTTTACAGCAGAGTATTTATGCACGTTTGTCATACTGTGTTCTGTTTTTGTGTCTTAGTTCTTGGGTGGTGTGAACAGGGTCTTATGACCCGTTCAGTTTTTGTGCATGTGTCATGTGTTCTGAATCCATTGATTTCTTGCTTATGCAAGCTTTGGGAGATCCCCGCCTCTCTCCTTTGGGACATGCATAAAAAGCCATTTTGCCCAGCGAGCCCATACCGGGCAGCACCTTTCTGAACCCTGCTCATGAAGGTATTATTCACATGTTCAGGTTTTTAAATATATTAGATAGGACTGCTCCGAGAAGGGTATGCCTTGACGCGGCGGAGTGGCTTAGCGTACATTTTTTTGCAAAAAAAGTATCAACAAAATACCCTGGTTTTGTTAACATCTTTTACTAGCACTTGCTACTTACAGTTACATATGTTTTACAGCAGAGTATTTATGCACGTTTGTCATACTGTGTTCTGTTTTTGTGTCTTAGTTCTTGGGTGGTGTGAACAGGGTCTTATGACCCGTTCAGTTTTTGTGCATGTGTCATGTGTTCTGAATCCATTGATTTCTTGCTTATGCAAGCTTTGGGAGATCCCCGCCTCTCTCCTTTGGGACATGCATAAAAAGCCATTTTGCCCAGCGAGCCCATACCGGGCAGCACCTTTCTGAACCCTGCTCATGAAGGTATTATTCACATGTTCAGGTTTTTAAATATATTAGATAGGACTGCTCCGAGAAGGGTATGCCTTGACGAGGCGGAGTGGCTTAGCGTACATTTTTTTGCAAAAAAACGTATCAACAAAATACCCTGGTTTTGTTAACATCTTTTACTAGCACTTGCTACTTACAGTTACATATGTTTTACAGCAGAGTATTTATGCACGTTTGTCATACTGTGTTCTGTTTTTGTGTCTTAGTTCTTGGGTGGTGTGAACAGGGTCTTATGACCCGTTCAGTTTTTGTGCATGTGTCATGTGTTCTGAATCCATTGATTTCTTGCTTATGCAAGCTTTGGGAGATCCCCGCCTCTCTCCTTTGGGACATGCATAAAAAGCCATTTTGCCCAGCGAGCCCATACCGGGCAGCACCTTTCTGAACCCTGCTCATGAAGGTATTATTCACATGTTCAGGTTTTTAAATATATTAGATAGGACTGCTCCGAGAAGGGTATGCCTTGACGCGGCGGAGTGGCTTAGCGTACATTTTTTTGCAAAAAAACGTATCAACAAAATACCGTGGTTTTGTTAACATCTTTTACTAGCACTTGCTACTTACAGTTACATATGTTTTACAGCAGAGTATTTATGCACGTTTGTCATACTGTGTTCTGTTTTTGTGTCTTAGTTCTTGGGTGGTGTGAACAGGGTCTTATGACCCGTTCAGTTTTTGTGCATGTGTCATGTGTTCTGAATCCATTGATTTCTTGCTTATGCAAGCTTTGGGAGATCCCCGCCTCTCTCCTTTGGGACATGCATAAAAAGCCATTTTGCCCAGCGAGCCCATACCGGGCAGCACCTTTCTGAACCCTGCTCATGAAGGTATTATTCACATGTTCAGGTTTTTAAATATATTAGATAGGACTGCTCCGAGAAGGGTATGCCTTGACGAGGCGGAGTGGCTTAGCGTACATTTTTTTGCAAAAAAACGTATCAACAAAATACCCTGGTTTTGTTAACATCTTTTACTAGCACTTGCTACTTACAGTTACATATGTTTTACAGCAGAGTATTTATGCACGTTTGTCATACTGTGTTCTGTTTTTGTGTCTTAGTTCTTGGGTGGTGTGAACAGGGTCTTATGACCCGTTCAGTTTTTGTGCATGTGTCATGTGTTCTGAATCCATTGATTTCTTGCTTATGCAAGCTTTGGGAGATCCCCGCCTCTCTCCTTTGGGACATGCATAAAAAGCCATTTTGCCCAGCGAGCCCATACCGGGCAGCACCTTTCTGAACCCTGCTCATGAAGGTATTATTCACATGTTCAGGTTTTTAAATATATTAGATAGGACTGCTCCGAGAAGGGTATGCCTTGACGAGGCGGAGTGGCTTAGCGTACATTTTTTTGCAAAAAAACGTATCAACAAAATACCCTGGTTTTGTTAACATCTTTTACTAGCACTTGCTACTTACAGTTACATATGTTTTACAGCAGAGTATTTATGCACGTTTGTCATACTGTGTTCTGTTTTTGTGTCTTAGTTCTTGGGTGGTGTGAACAGGGTCTTATGACCCGTTCAGTTTTTGTGCATGTGTCATGTGTTCTGAATCCATTGATTTCTTGCTTATGCAAGCTTTGGGAGATCCCCGCCTCTCTCCTTTGGGACATGCATAAAAAGCCATTTTGCCCAGCGAGCCCATACCGGGCAGCACCTTTCTGAACCCTGCTCATGAAGGTATTATTCACATGTTCAGGTTTTTAAATATATTAGATAGGACTGCTCCGAGAAGGGTATGCCTTGACGCGGCGGAGTGGCTTAGGCCTGTTTCACACTTCCGTTTTTTCAAATCCGTCAAAATCCGTTGTTTTCCGTAAAAAAACGGATCCGCCATTTTTTGCAGGATCCGTTTTTTTTGTCCCATAGACTTCCATTACGGTTACCGCGGATCCGTCAAAAAAACGGATCCGTTTTTAAAAAACGGATCCGTTTGCATCAGTTTCCGTCAAAAAACGGAAACGGATCCGTTTGGCGGACACAAAAACGGAAGTGTGAAACAGGCCTAAGCGTACATTTTTTTGCAAAAAAAGTATCAACAAAATACCCTGGTTTTGTTAACATCTTTTACTAGCACTTGCTACTTACAGTTACATATGTTTTACAGCAGAGTATTTATGCACGTTTGTCATACTGTGTTCTGTTTTTGTGTCTTAGTTCTTGGGTGGTGTGAACAGGGTCTTATGACCCTTTCAGTTTTTGTGCATGTGTCATGTGTTCTGAATCCATTGATTTCTTGCTTATGCAAGCTTTGGGATATCCCCGCCTCTCTCCTTTGGGACATGCATAAAAAGCCATTTTGCCCAGCGAGCCCATACCGGGCAGCACCTTTCTGAACCCTGCTCATGAAGGTATTATTCACATGTTCAGGTTTTTAAATATATTAGATAGGACTGCTCTGAGAAGGGTATGCCTTGACGCGGCGGAATGGCTTAGTGTACATTTTTTTGCAAAAAAAGTATCAACAAAATACCCTGGTTTTGTTAACATCTTTTACTAGCACTTGCTACTTACAGTTACATATGTTTTACAGCAGAGTATTTATGCACGTTTGTCATACTGTGTTCTGTTTTTGTGTCTTAGTTCTTGGGTGGTGTGAACAGGGTCTTATGACCCGTTCAGTTTTTGTGCATGTGTCATGTGTTCTGAATCCATTGATTTCTTGCTTATGCAAGCTTTGGGAGATCCCCGCCTCTCTCCTTTGGGACATGCATAAAAAGCCATTTTGCCCAGCGAGCCCATACCGGGCAGCACCTTTCTGAACCCTGCTCATGAAGGTATTATTCACATGTTCAGGTTTTTAAATATATTAGATAGGACTGCTCCGAGAAGGGTATGCCTTGACGCGGCGGAGTGGCTTAGCGTACATTTTTTTGCAAAAAAAGTATCAACAAAATACCCTGGTTTTGTTAACATCTTTTACTAGCACTTGCTACTTACAGTTACATATGTTTTACAGCAGAGTATTTATGCACGTTTGTCATACTGTGTTCTGTTTTTGTGTCTTAGTTCTTGGGTGGTGTGAACAGGGTCTTATGACCCGTTCAGTTTTTGTGCATGTGTCATGTGTTCTGAATCCATTGATTTCTTGCTTATGCAAGCTTTGGGAGATCCCCGCCTCTCTCCTTTGGGACATGCATAAAAAGCCATTTTGCCCAGCGAGCCCATACCGGGCAGCACCTTTCTGAACCCTGCTCATGAAGGTATTATTCACATGTTCAGGTTTTTAAATATATTAGATAGGACTGCTCCGAGAAGGGTATGCCTTGACGCGGCGGAGTGGCTTAGCGTACATTTTTTTGCAAAAAAACGTATCAACAAAATACCCTGGTTTTGTTAACATCTTTTACTAGCACTTGCTACTTACAGTTACATATGTTTTACAGCAGAGTATTTATGCACGTTTGTCATACTGTGTTCTGTTTTTGTGTCTTAGTTCTTGGGTGGTGTGAACAGGGTCTTATGACCCGTTCAGTTTTTGTGCATGTGTCATGTGTTCTGAATCCATTGATTTCTTGCTTATGCAAGCTTTGGGAGATCCCCGCCTCTCTCCTTTGGGACATGCATAAAAAGCCATTTTGCCCAGCGAGCCCATACCGGGCAGCACCTTTCTGAACCCTGCTCATGAAGGTATTATTCACATGTTCAGGTTTTTAAATATATTAGATAGGACTGCTCCGAGAAGGGTATGCCTTGACGCGGCGGAGTGGCTTAGCGTACATTTTTTTGCAAAAAAACGTATCAACAAAATACCGTGGTTTTGTTAACATCTTTTACTAGCACTTGCTAATTACAGTTACATATGTTTTACAGCAGAGTATTTATGCACGTTTGTCATACTGTGTTCTGTTTTTGTGTCTTAGTTCTTGGGTGGTGTGAACAGGGTCTTATGACCCGTTCAGTTTTTGTGCATGTGTCATGTGTTCTGAATCCATTGATTTCTTGCTTATGCAAGCTTTGGGAGATCCCCGCCTCTCTCCTTTGGGACATGCATAAGAAGCCATTTTGCCCAGCGAGCCCATACCGGGCAGCACCTTTCTGAACCCTGCTCATGAAGGTATTATTCACATGTTCAGGTTTTTAAATATATTAGATAGGACTGCTCCGAGAAGGGTATGCCTTGACGCGGCGGAGTGGCTTAGCGTACATTTTTTTGCAAAAAAACGTATCAACAAAATACCGTGGTTTTGTTAACATCTTTTACTAGCACTTGCTACTTACAGTTACATATGTTTTACAGCAGAGTATTTATGCACGTTTGTCATACTGTGTTCTGTTTTTGTGTCTTAGTTCTTGGGTGGTGTGAACAGGGTCTTATGACCCGTTCAGTTTTTGTGCATGTGTCATGTGTTCTGAATCCATGGTTAGTACCTAGTAGCACCCATGTTTCCAAGCATCACAGCTTGCACTTTTTGTAGCCATCCAAGAGTCTTTCAATTCTTGTTCCAGGGATTTTCATCCATTCTTCCATTGATAATTCCTCCAGTTCTGTGAGATTCCTGGGGCGTCTTCCATCCTCTGCTATTTTGAGATCTAGATAAAGATTTTCAATGATGCTCAGATCAAGGGACTGTGAGGGCCATTGTAAAACCTTGTGACGGAGTCAGCTTCAGCTGAGTCGACTTTTCGAGAGTGGACCCTCTGGGTCGTGGCACCCACCCACCTAGTGCGAGCTGACCTTGTGAGGAACCACCCCCTATACAGGGAGTGTCAGGGGCAAGACCAAGGGCATGAGCCACCACGACTGCTGGAACCAGACGGCCGGCTCAAGGAAGACGCAATGTGTAAGTGTCTGACAACAGGGGACGTGCAGGAAACATGACAAGACAAAGAGTGGTCTCCGGTTATCTTCATTAAAGCATGAACTCGGGTAACATCCGGTGCAAGACGTGATAACAAGGAAAACATATCAAGGTGCGTGCGTGGCCATGCCAAGGTCCATGGCATGGTACGTGCTACGTGGCACGCCTGGGTACAGGCAAAGGCTCGATGGCATCGGACTCCGGACAGCTGGCAATGATCGACAGGATCAGGGCACTAGGCTGCGGACATCATCTCTGGATATCAGGCCGCAGTCGTCAGGCTTAGGATCTCTGGCAGAGAACGGCAGGTTCCGGGAATCTGGCAGGCAAACCAGGGTTCAGACAAGGAGGCACGGCAGAGCTCCAGACATGGTGCGTGTTAGGAGACACGCCAAGGTCCAAGGCAGAGTTCAAGGCAGGGTGCATGCTAGGGGCACACCAAGGTCCAAGGCAAGGTGCAAGGCAGGGTGTGTGCTAGGGGCACACCAGGGTTCAAGGTAGGGTGTGTGCTAAGGGGCACACCAGGGTCCATGTCAAGGTGTGTGCTAAGGGACACGCCAGGGTTCAAGCTAGGACAAGGGCCTGCACCCTCTAGGAGGCATGCCAGGGTTCAGGCTAGGACCTCTGCGTGCTAGAGGGCATGCCAGGGTACAGGCTAGGGCCTGAGCATGCTACAGGGCACGCCAGGGTACAGGCCAGGGCCTGTGCGTGCTAGAGGGCACGCCAAGGTACAGGCTAGGGCCTGTGCAAACTAAAGGGCACGCCTGGGTACAGGCTAGGGCCTGTGCATGCTAGAGGGCACGCCAGGGTACAGGCTAGGGCCTGTGCGTGCTAGAGGCAAGTCAGGGTTCATGGCAGGACCTGTGCGTGCTTTAGAGAAGTACGGGGAGGTATGCCAAGGAGCAGGCCAAGAGGGCACCCAATGCACAGTGCAGAGACAGCATGAGTGCAAGGAAGCACAGAGCACAACTGGGGCACTGGCTAGCTGGTCGGGCTGAGGCTCAGACAGGCGGGCAAGACTGAGGCAAGCACGGCTGAGGCACAACAGGCAGACACAGCTAAGTCACTGGCCGACGAGCACGGCTGAGGCACAAGCAGGCGGGCACGGCTGAGGCACAAATAGGCGGGCACATGAAGGCCAGGCGCGTGCAAAGGGCACGCGGAGAAACAAGGCAAGGCAAGACTAGGGAAAGTACAGAGCTAGCAGCGGAACGTAGGCCGAAGCCCAGAGCCGGGTCAAGGCAGAACCTTGAAACTAGACAGGGAATGTGCTAGAGAGCACCATAGGACAGAGTATAGAAAAGGAACAGAGGTTGTGCTAGAGAGCACAAGAAGATAGAGGATAGGAAAGCCAGGCAAAGACAAGGAAACATAGGAAGTACTACAAGGCTAAGGATAGCAAGGACAAAACATGGCACAAAAGACAATACAAGACATGGCACGGGACAAGAGGCAGAATACAAGCACAGAGTGTGTGCAGAGACGCACGACAGGGCAGAGTGCAGGGGCACAGAATACAGGGAGCGACCAAGCAGGCCAAGCAGCCATGCACGGAAGCAACACGATACTCAGGCCCGACCATAGGAAGGGGGTGTTTGATGTAGGGCATTAGCACCTGAACTTCCGAGTCAGGACCAGGGGAGGACTTCCAGTTCATATCCTCCAGGATCATAGAGAGGATTGCTGGATCAGATTCTGCTGGACCATAGAGAGGATCACATGGTCGGGTCCTCCAGGACCTTAGAGAGGATAGCTGGATCAGATTCTGCTGGACCATAGAGAGGACCACAGCATGCAGAGCAGAGACAGGCGCGCACACAGCAACGGCATGCAGCCATGAGGTGCGCGTGTGCACACCAACGACGGTGCACAGCCATGAGAGGTAGCACATGTGCGCACAAGCAGTGGCGTATAGCCATGAGGTGGAGCATGAGTGAGCACCAGCAACGGCAGGCAGCCACGAGGTGAGGTGCGCATGCACACTGCTCCAGGGGTCACGCAGCACCACAGTCATGTGGTGCGCGTGCATACTGCTCTAGGGATCATGCAGCATAACAGTCATGAGGTGCGCATGCATACAGCTCCAGGGGTCATGCAGCATAACGGACAAAACAAGTATAACAGTGAGGTGCACATGCACACTGCTCCAGGAGACATGCAGCACACAAGACATGACGGGCAAGACAGGTGCGCGTGCACACTGCTCCAGGGGTCATGTGGCATAACAGACATGGCGGGCATGACAAACCTTCAGCTTGAATCTTTTGAGGTCGTCTATTGTGAATTTTGACGTGTGTTTAGGATCATTATCCATTTGTAGACACCATCCTCTTCCTCTTTTCAACTTCAGCTTTTTTACAGATGGTTTTATGTTCGTATCAATAATTTGTTAAAATTTCATTGAATCCATTCTTCCCTCTACCCGTGAAATGTTCCTTGTACCATTGGCTGCAACACAACCTCAAAGCATGATTGATCCACCCCCATGCTTAATGTTTGGCAAGATCTCAGATGTCCTTTTCCTGAAATTTTGTGCCCTTTTTATCTCCACATATACATCTGATCATTGTGGCCAAAGAATTCAGTTTTAACCTCATTGGTCCACAGGACTTATTTCTAAAATGCATCAGGCTTGTTCCGATGTTCTTTTGCATACTTCTGACTCTAAATTTTATGATGAGGATGCATGATGACTGATGACTCTTCTATGAAGGCCATATTTGTGCAGATGTCTATGAACAGTAGAATAATGTACCACAACGCCAGAGTCTGCTAAATTTTTCTGAAGGTCTTTTGCAGTCAAGGGGCGGTTCTGATTTTCCTATATGGCAATCCTATGATCAGCGCTTACTGAAATTTTGCTTTGTCTTCCAGACCTTATCTTGACCTTCACTGTTCCTGGTAACTACCATTTCTTAATTACATTTCTAAAGGGCCACTTGAAAATGATTTGGTGTCTTCTTATAGCCTTCTCCTGCTCAGTGGACCTCTGCCATTTTCATTTTCAGAGTACTAGGCAGCTGCTTAGAAGACCCCATGGCTGCTGTTATTTGGCACAAGGTTAGAGGAGGCTGAGTTTTTATATAGCTGAGAAATTTGCATCACCTGGCCTTACCTAATGATGATGGTGAACAAGCCATAACCCTAACAGGCTAATTAAGATCTGAAACCTTGGCCAAAGTCAGAGCACACAAATCTCCAAGGGTGCCCAAACTTTTGCATTGGCCCATTTTCCTTTTCGTATATTTTTTAAAATGTACAAAATGACAATTCATATATTTTTTGCCTAAAATACACAGGAAATGTGCCATCTTTAACTTTAGGCCCTTGAAATTGTTGACCCCACTGCTGACACAGATATAAAAAAGCGAGACTGCAGTTTGTCAAAATGAACGTAAGTAATAAAAAATCCTTCCAAGAAAGCATCTTGTGAACAGATGAGACCAAGATAGGTAAAGCACATCATTCTGTTTACCAAAAACGGAATGAGGGCTTCAAAGAAAAGAACACAGTACCTACAGTCAAATATGGTGGAAGTTCATAGACGTTTTGGGGTTGTTCTGCTGCCTCTGGCACTGGGTGCCTTGACTTTGTGCAACACAACATGAAATTGGAAGACTATAAAAGTATTTTTGGTCACAATGCAGTGCCCAGTGTCAGAAAGCTGGGTTTGTGTCCAAGGCAGGACAATGACCCCAAACATACTTCAAGAAGCACCCACTAATGGATGGAAACATAGTGCTGCAAAGCTCTGACGTGGCAGCAATGAGTCCGGATCTAAATCCCATTGAACATCTGTGGAGAGATCTTAAAATTGCTGTGAGGAGAAGGTGCCTTGAAATATGAGAGACCTGGAGCAGTTTGTAAAAGAAGAGTGCTCTAAAATTCCAGATGAAAGGTGAAAGAAGCTTGTTGATGCTTATAAGAAGCAATGTATTGCACTTATTTATTCCAAAGGACGTAACCAGATATTAAATCGAGGATGCCAACAATTTTGTCTGGCCCATGTTTGGGGTTTTGTGTGAAATTATGGCCGATTTTTCCATTCTCTTTTTTTTGTGTTGTTTCAATACACACGAAGGAAATAAACAGTTTTGTCAAGGGGGAGTGGTTATGTTTTCTCAGACAGGACCTTTTTTTTCCACAACATCCGGTCATGTGACCGGATCGCTGTACAATAGGAGTTATACAAGCGACGCATGCTCGGTCCACCAGATAAGTCACAACCCTATCTGCCCAGGCATCAAATGCAGCGCGCATGCGCAGAAGCTCGGTTGCCTCTCAATAGTTACTGGGCATGAGCACTGCACCATAGAGACACCGCGCAGAAGGGGGACACTGGATGGGGAGCGTACGCATGTGCACATGATGATTTGGAACATGGTGCTATCAGAAAGAATGGGAATCATGTGGCAAGAACCATCGCCTGAATGGAAATATCACACAATCAATTATAACATATAATGCACAGAATTTATAACAGTGTTAGATATTTAGGATGCTGCATCCTTGTGTGTGATTTCTGTGGAAGCTAAGTATCACAAATGATAGATTCTAAAATCAATACCCAAGCCCAGTCCCAAATAGATCATGATTCCAATGCCGTTCCCAGCAAGGCCATTGTCCGGGAAAAGAGAACAAAAAAGAAAAGAGAACAGATGAGTACAAGAAACAAAAAGTTCTGAACATAGGAAACAATAAAAAGGTAATGTTTCCATATATACAAGGGAAAAGAAGAGTTGATGAGGATGAGTGGTGGACACGGTGTAAAACTCATAATTTCATTTTGCCCATGCGGAACCATAGATTCCAGGGTAGAAATCCAGCGCGTTTCCTTTTGGGCCAATATCTTTTTAAGGTTCCCTCCTCTGATCCCCCCCATGGACCACACTGATGCCCTGTGTTGATATCGATTTTGCATCGCAATAATGGTACATTCTAAAATGTCGTGGTAATGTTTTTAGGGTCAGAGGGTCTGCCATGAACTTGGCCGAGCCAATATCCCCCACATGCTCCCTAACTCTAATGCGTAGCTCCCTAGAAGTCAACCAGACATATACTTTGGGGCAACCACATGTAGCATAGTATACCACATGGGTGGTGCCCCACGATGTATACTGGGTGATGTCGAACTGAAGTGTACCATCGACTGAGCTAAACGCGGTGGGGCGGGACACATTAGTATAAGCCCCGAATGGGACGTCGAGATCCAAAAAAAACTTTGATGCAGTTGGGGCATAATGGCTTTTGATTAGAAGGTCCTTGAGGTCATCATAGGAGCATGAAGAAGGTTATTAGCCAAACAGGGTGCAGTTAGTAGAATAATCCAATATTTCTTAAGAATCATTCTCAAAGTTTGTTGTAACAATTGGCCACGCGGAGTACTTTTAGCCCTGTAATCACATTGCCTAACAAACAGGAAATCCCTGCGTGTGTTGTGGCTGTCAAACAGCCAGCCGCGGGGCCTTGAACATATTATTCGAGCACGCCGAAGACACTCGGTTAGCATATGAGCATGGTGGATAACACCAAATCTGAGCACGTTTATCACTAGTAGCTACTACTATTACTACGCTTCTGCTATTTTTCCTGCTAAATCTGGTGTTATCATTACCACTGATCCAGCTACTAATGCAACTATTACTACGGAACCCAGAGGGATCGGCTGGTTCTCCCAACGGAGGCTTTTATTAGAACAGTTGTCTTTCTTAAGAAGACCCCTTTAATATTACATCCCCATCCGCACGATTTTATTAATCTGCACTCACATAAATCTGCATAATCATAAAAAAATCAAACAAATAAAACTACATTTTATATTACAACCGCTACTACAGTAATAATAATCTTAATTTTTGATCGGGCAAATAAATCATTTTTTTTCCATAAGCTCGAAAGTCACATTTGGCGTTGAGCGGATGACTTCCTCGCCGCCACTGTTTTATTCCACTGATTTCTATGAGAAGTGATTTCCAAAACCTGGCATAAGACTGAAATATTAAAAAAACTTTTCATTACAGAATAAAAGCTTCCTTACTGACAAAATGAATTGAACAGAGTCAACTAATCAGACGTTTAACATACAAATGTCGGAAAATCTTTGCGGATTTTTATTTTTACAAATGTCGGAAAATCGTTACGGATTTTTATTTATTTATTTTTTTACTCTGTTTTGCCTTATTGGTAAGAAAGTCAGCGGTAATCTGTGTCATAATTAGAAAGTGAAACGATGCAAAAAAAAAAAAAATATATATATAAAATTTGGAAAAAAAAATGAAATTGCCCTTCAGGCTCTAAATCACTAACTACCTTAACCCCAAACCATCACGTGACCTCTTCTCTTTCATCCCAGAGTAAAATGATGAGTGATTTCCCCAGAGGAGACCGTATGACCCATCCTTGTAAAAAAAAAATAAAATTATATTGAATCAGATTATTAAGTAAATCATTCCAGAGAAGAAATGGTTAAAATATCAAGTGAAATAAAAGAAATAATTAAAAAATAGTTAATTTATTTTTATTTATTTATTTTATTAGCCTAAAATAAATATATGTAATATAAAAATAAGTGATTTTATTTATTCTATTTTTATTTTTTATTTTTTTTTATACATACTTATTTTATTTTTTTTTTCTTATTTTCTTCTTTTTTGAAGGTCCCTTTTCTCATTTAGTCTGGCAGAGATTGTCCTCACGGAATGACCTTTCTTTCTTCTTTTTTCTTACGCCTCGGGCCCTGTTGCCCTCATGCCGGCGACTAGATAAAACGCTCTATCAAAGAATTTTAAAAAAATCATTGGCAAAGCACGAGGTCTGATAGGGGCATCAATCCTAACCTGACACAGACCAGGGTCAACCATTTATCTCTTGACTTTGCCTGTGGTCATGGTGGCGGGCCATCTTCACTCTGCATCTTTTTAACAGCTTTTTTTCTTAGAAGACGCTGAGTGGTTGATGCGGCGGCGGTGGCCTCCTGCCAGAATACTTTCCTGCCTGGAATTTTTTTTTTTAGATGTGGATTCTGGTGGAATAATGTAAATTTTGTTTACAACGCTCATCCGTTCTCCAGTGAATGTGTAATATACATGATGCACTTTGTCTATACAGTTATTGTCTAATCATTGATCGAAGAACTTGACCATTTCGATAATATTAATAGCTAGCGGCATGGTTGAGAAACTAAACTTTTTTTTTTCTTTTAATTGATAAAAATAAAACAAGTCTAAAAGACAATTAGGATCCGGAGCATTTAAAAAACACTGTATAGAAAGCAGGCAAAATTTCTTGTTAAAGGGGTTGTCCTCCATTCTTTTAGTTTGAAACGTCATCTGACAATAAGTCAGTTCTGCTGCTGCTTGACATATCTTGTCATCACCAATTGGGTCACCTTTTTGTGGCTCCCACTATTTTGGGAGGAATTTCCTCAAGATTTTGGAAATCTCTGTGGGAATGTTTTTCTCTTCGCCCAGAAGAGCATTTGAGAGATCAGACTCTGATGTTGAGGAGAGGTCCAAACTCACAAACTCCGTTCTAGGTCATCCCAAAGGTGGGGTTGAGGTCCGGGATCTGTGCAGCCGGTCATGCTTTTCCACACCACATATGGGGTTTATAGGGTCATTGCTTTCACCACTTTTTGGCATGAAGATGTTGTTACTTCAAAACTCTTCTGCTTCATAATTAGAACACAAAAACTCAATAATTAAGAGGGATGTCCTGGTACTTTTGGCCATTGACCGAGGATCCTGGGGTTAGGGTTCAAAATGCTTAACACTCCTCCAAACATGTTTCTTTGGTTTAGATACTGATGCCAGAACAACCCTTTTTGTTTTGGTTTTTTTTTTGGTCATTTTAGAAATCTAACACCAAGTGTCTTGTTCTCCTGCAGCCCCTCCGGAGGAGAAAGAAAGTATTACACAACTACCATAAAAATCAATTATGCGCCACATCCTCTACAGTGGAGATCTCTGTACTAGCCCCCTTTAATAGAATTAGGAAACTCTTTCTAAATTGGTTGGAACTGCTTAACTTGCGCTGCTCAACTTTACTCGGACAGGAAGTTGTGTGTGAGAAGCCAATCAGAAGACACTAAAACATAATGACCACTTCCTAGGCCAAGCGCTAAAGTCAGAGGTGAGCATGGGAGAAGACAGCAGGCATAAGAAGAAAAATTTTTTTTATTGTGGTCTATGGTAGGGCTAGAAAATTATGACTGCCTAACCAAATCCTGAACACTTCCTTTGACTTGGGATTGGAAATCTTATAGTCACAAGTCACACCCAAGCTCCAGATGTGTCCTCTCTGGACTATTATTTATATGCATAATTTTCTGAAATATCTGTGAGGCTTACGGATGTCCTGGACTCCTGGGAAAATTGGACAATTTCCCAACAACTGACAAAAATCTTATGAGCCCTGATGTTCATGAAAATTCAGGGGATGGGAAGGATGTGGCCTAAAATTCTAAGTCCATGACCAGAAATGGCATGGCTTTCCAGTAGAGATGAGCAAATCTATATCCAGCACCCTGGTCTAGAGGACGAGTCGGGAATCCATGGCTGCCAAAATGGAAGGTGTGCAAATTACCTCCAACCTGTAGGAATCCTAGCGCCTCTTCAGATTAGTAAGCAACGAGTGACGTCACGCATGCCTCACATCTCAGCACACCAAGCCTAGTAATCCGAAGAGGCGCCAAGGATGATGGCAAATAGGTGTTTCTCAGGGAACTTGACTGGTGGTCATGGCCTGGGGATTGACTCATCTCTGCTTTCCATGGATATCATGACTTCACACTGTATGTACAGCATACAAAATAATGCAATCTTATGTACAATGCGATCACTTTGCGATAAGCAGAATTGTTACCTTTCTATTCATCCCCAAGGAGTAGAAACCTGATCAGTGGCATAACATGAAGCTTTTGGGCCCCCACAACTATCTTAAGTCTCTAATTGCATTGATCTTCACGTTTTGGCCAAGGGACCTTTACAGTTGTCAAACACATCTCTGATATCTACGACAAATGCAACTCTGCTACAAATGCCAAATAGGATTATATTATATGTGACTGTAACGGCAGCACAACAGTTAATCAAAGCATCCATGCTACGCATCAAAACTCACATATGTTATACTACACTGCTACACTGATCAAACTCTACTTTGCAATCTAATATATAAAGCTCAAGTGTGTATGTGTGTGTGTATGTCCGGTATAGGCATCCGCACCGTCGCAGCTACAGCCACAAAATTTGGCACAGTCACACGTCTGGACCCAGAGAGCGTCCTAAGCTATGTTGTGAGGTGAAATTTTAACCCCGCGCGTTCCAATTCACCAAAAAATTTTGCCCCTATCTACATAATGGGGAAACAGTGTGTGTGCATCAAGCTCCGCCCTTCATTATGATGTCACAATTATTGCCTTGGCGATGCTAATTCATCATAGGTTGCAATGGTGACGGTTATGTCATAACGGTTGCCATGGTGATGATGATGTCATAATGGGTATATGGGCATGGGACTATGGGATGGTGGATATGTATGACGGGTATATGGGCATGGGACTGTGAGATGAAGGATGTGTGATGGGTATATGGGCACGGGACTATGGGATGGAGAATATGTATGATGGGTATATGGGCATGGGACTGTGAGATGAAGGATGTATGATGGGTATATGGGCACGGGACTATGGGATGGAGAATATGTATGATGGGTATATGGGCATGGGACTGTGAGATGAAGGATGTGTGATGGGTATATGGGCACTAGACTATGGGATGGGAAATATGTATGATAGGTATATGGGCATGGGACTGTGAGATGAAGGATGTATGATGGGTATATGGGCACGGGACTATGGGATGGCGAATATGTATGATGGGTATATGGGCACGGGACTATGGGATGGCGAATATGTATGATGGGCGTATGGGCATGGGACTATGGGATGGAGGATGTGTGATGGGTATATGGGCACGGGACTATGGGATGGAGAATATGTATGATGGGCGTATGGGCATGGGACTGTGAGATGAAGGATGTGTGATGGGTATATGGGCACGGGACTATGGGATGGAGAATATGTATGATGGGTATATGGGCACGGGACTATGGGATGGCGAATATGTATGATGGGCGTATGGGCATGGGACTGTGAGATGAAGGATGTGTGATGGGTATATGGGCACGGGACTATGGGATGGAGAATATGTATGATGGGTATATGGGCATGGGACTGTGAGATGAAGGATGTATGATGGGTATATGGGCACGGGACTATGGGATGGAGAATATGTATGATGGGTATATGGGCATGGGACTGTGAGATGAAGGATGTGTGATGGGTATATGGGCACTAGACTATGGGATGGGAAATATGTATGATAGGTATATGGGCATGGGACTGTGAGATGAAGGATGTATGATGGGTATATGGGCACGGGACTATGGGATGGCGAATATGTATGATGGGTATATGGGCACGGGACTATGGGATGGCGAATATGTATGATGGGCGTATGGGCATGGGACTATGGGATGGAGGATGTGTGATGGGTATATGGGCATTGTACTATGGGATGGCGAATATGTATGATGGGTATATGGGCATGGGACTATGGGATGGAGGATGTGTGATGGGTATATGGGCACTCGACTATGGGATGGCGAATATGTATGATGGGTATATGGGCACGGGCCTATGGGATGGCGAATATGTATGATGGGCGTATGGGCATGGGACTATGGGATGGAGGATGTGTGATGGGTATATGGGCATTGTACTATGGGATGGCGAATATGTATGATGGGTGTATGGGCACGGGACTATGGGATGGAGGATGTGTGATGGATATATGGGCATGGGACTATGGGATGGAGGATATGTATGATGGGTGTATGGGCATGGGACTATGGGATGGAGGATGTGTGATGGGTTTATGGGCACTCGACTATGGGATGGAGGATATGTATGATGGGTATATGGGCACGGGCCTATGCGATGGAGGATATGTATGATGGGTATATGGGCATGGGACTATGGGATGGAGGATATGTATGATGGGTATATGGGCACGGGACTATGGGATGGAGGATATGTATGATGGGTATATGGGCACGGGCCTATGCGATGGTGGATATGTATGATGGGTATATGGGCATGGGACTATGGGATGAAGGATATGCATTATGGGTATATGGGCACGGGACTATGGGATGGAGGATAATTATAATTTGCTATAACTAACCACAGTTAGTTACTATGCGCGGGCAGCGCCGGGCTCTTCAGCTAGCATAGGATAAACTTGGATATGCAACATCTGACAAACTCAACTCTATCTCTTTAAAATAAATCTGAGACATTGACATTAACTATAGTCCATATATATTAACTGATCTGAATCTGCTGAGACTGTACCCAATTGTTGGGAAAAACAGTCCCAGCAAATTTGCGACATCACAGGCCTAAAAAAATGTGCTGGGGTTTGCATGAAACCCTTCTGGAAATTGTGCATTTTTAGACAGCATTAGGGTGGTCTGGCCAAAATGTACATAACTTGCCAACGCCAATGTTAGTAATTGTGCTTTAGGCACACCTGCCAACACCACTTCAACATCTCCCGATATCGCCCTTAAGCCCTGCCTAATTTTGGCTCTGTTGTCCCAGGAAATCTTGGCTAGTTGTAACAATCTATGGGGATATAGTCAGAGAGGATGCACAGGTAGCAATTTCTCATGTACCATTATATCATCTCATGTATCAATTGCACATGTAGCAGTTGTACAGGTAACAGTTGCGTGGATGGTAGTTACACAGGCTGCAGAGGTAGCAGTTGCACGAGTACAGTTAGGTCCATATATAGTTGGACAGAGACAACATTTTTCTGATTTTGGTTCTAGACATTACCACAATGAATTTTAAACAAATTTCAGATTCAGTTGAAGTTCAGACTTTCAGCTTTCATTTGAGGGTATCCACATTAAAATTGGATGAAGGGTTTAGGAGTTTCAGCTCCTTAACATGTGCCACCCTGTTTTTAAAGGGACCAAAAGTAATTGGACAGATTAAATAATTGTAAATATAATGTTAATTTCTAGTACTTGGCTGAAAACCCTTTGTTGGCAATGACTGCCTGAAGTCTTGAACTCATGGACATCACCAGACGCTGTGTTTCCTCCTTTTTGATGCTCTACCAGGCCTTCACTGCGGTGGTTTTTGGTTGCTGTTTGTTTGTGGGCCTTTCTGTCTGAAGTTTAGTCTTTAACAAGTGAAATGCATGCTCAATTGGGTTGAGATCAGGTGACTGACTTGGCCATTCAAGAATATTCCACTTCTTTGCTTTAATAAACTCCTGGGTTGCTTTGGCGTTATTTTTTGGGTCATTGTCCATCTGTAGTATGAAACGACGACCAATCAGTTTGGCTGCATTTGGCTGGATCTGAGCACACAGTATGGCTCTGAATACCTCAGAATTCATTCTGCTGCTTCTGACCTGTGTCACATCATCAATAAACACTAGTGACCCAGTGCCACTGGCAGCCATGCATGCCCAAGCCATCACACTACCTCCGCCGTGTTTTACAGATGATGTGGTATGCTTTGGGTCATGAGCTGTACCACGCCTTCGCCATACTTTTCTCTTTCCATATTTCTGGTAGTGGTTGATCTAGGTTTCATCTGTCCAAAGAATGTTCTTCCAGAACTGTGCTGGCTTTTTTAGATGTTTTTTAGCAAAGTCCAGTCTAGCCTTTTGATTCTTGATGCTTATGAGTGGCTTGCACCGTGCAGTGACCCCTCTGTATTTACTTTCATGCAGTCTTCTCTTTATGGTAGATTTGGATATTGATACGCCTACCTTCTGGAAAGTGTTGTTCACTTGGTTGGCTGTTGGGAAGGGGTTTCTCTTCATCATGGAGACTATTCTGTGATCATCCACCACTGTTGTCTTCCGTGGGCGCCCAGGTCTTTTTGCATTGATGAGTTCACCAGTGCTTTCTTTCTTTCTCAGGATGTACCAAACTGTAGATTTTGCCACTCCTAATGTTGTAGCAAGTTCTCGGATGGGTTTTTTCTGTTTTTGCAGCTTAAGGATGGCTTGTTTCACCTGCATGGAGAGCTCCTTTGACCACATGTTTCCTTCACAGCAAAACCTTCCAAATGCAAGCACCACACCTCAAATCAACTCCAGGCCTTTTATCTGCTTAATTGAGAATGACATAACGAAGGGATTGCTCACACATGACCATGAAATAGCCTTGGAGTCAATTGTCCAATTACTTTTGGTCCCTTTTACAACAGGGTGGCACATGTTAAGGAGCTGAAACTCCTAAACCCTTCATCCAATTTTAATGTGGATACCCTCAAATGAAAGCTGAAAGTCTGAAATTCAACTGCATCTGAATTGTTTTGTTTAAAATTCATTGTGGCAATGTCTAGAACCAAAATTAGAAAAATGTTGTCTCTGTCCAAATATATATGGACCTAACTGTAGCAGTTGCACAGGCAGCAGTAATAGAGGTAGCAGTTGCAGAGGTAGTAGTTGCACAGGTAGCAGTTGCAGAGGTAGCAGTTGCATGAGTAACAGTTGCACAGGCAGAAGTTGCACAGGTAGCAGTTACAGAGGTATCAGTTGCAGCGGTAGTAGTTGCACAGGTAGCAGTTGCACAGATAGCAGTTGCATGGGTGGTAGGTACACAGGCTGCCATTGCAGAGGCAGCAGTTGCACAGATAGCAGTTGCACATCCTGCAGTTGCAGAGGTAGTAGTTGCATGAGTAGCAGTTGAACAGGTAACAGTTGCGAGGGTGGAAGTTACACAGGCTGCCATTGCAGAGGGAGCAGTTGCAGGGGAGGAAGTTGCAGAGATAGCAGTTGCACAGGTAGCAGCTGCACAAATAGCAGTTGCACAGGTAGCAGTTGCACAGGTAGCAGTTGCACAGGTAGCACTTGCAGAGGTAGCAGTTGCAGAGGTAGCACTTGCAGAGGTAGTAGTTGCAGAGGTAGTTTCACAGGAAGAACTTGCAGAGGTTGTAGTTGCAGAGGTTGTAGTTGCATAGTTAGCACTTGCAGAGGTTGTATTGGCACAGGTAACAGTTGTTACCCCCATGCTTCTTTGCCATATAGGTAAGAGGTATGACAATGAAGCTGCTGGGCCCTTATGCATTTTATGGTACAGGCCCCATTTATTTATGTATTATTCCTACTAGGTGACTTTTGTTTCATTTTTTGCTCCAAGTACACTTGCATCTCCAAAAGCCATTCCCCCAAGGAGAACCCTGATAAGGATCTGGGATCCAGGTAGTTTGAGGATCACCTCCAATCAGCTCTGTTGTAAAGAGTTTAGCTTTGCCACATGCAACAAGTCTAGACCTAAGTCCTGGCCTTACAGCCACGACCCCGGCACCAACGGCACAATCTAGTCCTCCGCTGCATAGAACTTCCCAAGTAGGAGAGAAGTAAAACTTTGTAAGTGGAGGAAGTTGAACTGAAAAAGACTAATCCGGGGGTAAAACTGTGAAGAAATCTGTCTTTCTGCAATTTCAGCAGGTTTTTAAGTCTCCCCATCAGTGTCAATGCCATTGACATCTCATTATAAGCGACGGGTGGACGTGGACAGGTACATCGAGGAAGCGCTCTACCGCGTCTCCGCTTCATATGATGACATATTGGCTAATTAAGTCCTATGGGAAAGACAATCAGCGTGTTTTTTTTTTTTCAGGTGCTAAGCTTAAAATGATCTCACCTCCGTGACTGATACGATGTGGCAGAGGCGAGATCCTAGAGAGATTTCTCACCGCTAATAAACTTAGCTACAAAGGTAAAATTGATAAGTGGCTAATGAACCTGGCGCCGGAGCACCAGTGACCCAGTTAAGTTTCACGCCTGTCGACACCTGTAATTCCAATTTTCTGTAAACGACGTATCATTTAAATGCAGATGCACAATGAATAACCACTTAAATGGATCCCGGTGCCCGGCTTCATGGATATTTTTATATTCCTGATGCTCATGCTTTTTTTATATTTTTTATTTTTTTTTACTTCCTCGATTGTTTTTGAAAAAAAATTTCTCTCTTTTTTTCGAAGCTGCGTTGATTTTGAACGCATCATTGGCTTTTATTCCAAATCTAATGTGAGACGCATTAAGGCTGCTCTTGACTGTTTGCGTAGATCCTACTGTTACTGCGGATTTCCAGCTACTTTTCAGACAAACAATCTGTTGGCAAATGACAAAGCAGATGTGAGAAGAGTAAACCCCCTTTGATTAATGGTGATAGCCTCTCAATGAACCATGTGTAGACAGGGGAGGTGGGGAGGAATGTCGTGGGGTGGGGGGGTGATAAATAATTTTTTCGGGCTTTGTGCTGTGCTTTTCTGTTGCAGGTATGAGATGTGTGATGTTACGGGTTTTATTTGCAGGTGTATAAGGGAAACGTAAAGAAGAGGTTAAGTAGAAAAAGGAAACAATGAAGAGTCTAAAATAAAAAAAAAATGAGTTACAGAAAAGCAAAATAAAAAACAATTATATCAAAAGAAAACAAGACAAAAGAAATAAATAAAATAATAAAATAGTAAAAATACAACGAGCGTGCACCAGCAGAAATTTCAGAATAAGTTAAATATTCAGGATTGAGAGTCCTCAGTAGTTGATACCTTTTAATGGCTAACTGAAAAGATGGTAATACATTGCAAGCTTTCGAGAATAAGTTAAGTCATCGTTGCAAATTTGGAGCAATGATAAAATTCCTTAAAAAATTAGCCAATGTAATTTTTGTATGGAAGAAGCAAAGCAACAATCTTTTAGGTATGTCGTACTGGTGCCCCTAAGGGTGTGGCTAGAAAAGGCTGGACTCCATTGGAAACTTTTTAATTGCCCCCACTTCACCACCATACACACTTTGCTATCAAAATATAGAGTCTCCCTCAAGATGCCCTCAACAGTACAACACACCCTTAGTCCCCCCACAAACTAGGATACACTTTCAGTGACCCCATACAGTATGATGCTCCCCTGTACCCCACACAGTACGATGCTCCCCTGTACTCCACACAGTATGATGCTCTCCTGTTCCCCACACAGTATGATGCTCCCCTGTACCCCACACAGTACGATGCTCCCCTGTACTCCACTCAGTATGATGCTCCCCTGTACCCCACACTGTACGATGCTCCCCTGTACTCCACTCAGTATGATGCTCCCCTGTACCCCACACTGTACGATGCTCCCCTGTACTCCACACAGTACGATGCTCCCCTGTACTCCACACAGTATGATGCTCCCCTGTACCCCACACAGTACGATGCTCCCCTGTACTCCACACAGTACGATGCTCCCCTGTACCCCACACAGTACGATGCTCCCCTGTACCCCACACAGTACGATGCTCCCCTGTACTCCACACAGTACGATGCTCCCCTGTACTCCACACAGTATGATGCTCCCCTGTACCCCACACAGTACGATGCTCCCCTGTACCCCACACAGTATGATGCTCCCCTGTACCCCACACAGTACGATGCTCCCCTGTACTCCACACAGTATGATGCTCTCCTGTTCCCCACACAGTATGATGCTCCCCTGTACCCCACACAGTACGATGCTCCCCTGTACTCCACACAGTATGATGCTCCCCTGTACTCCACACAGTACGATGCTCCCCTGTACCCCACACAGTATGATGCTCCCCTGTACCCCACACAGTACGATGCTCCCCTGTACTCCACACAGTATGATGCTCTCCTGTTCCCCACACAGTATGATGCTCCCCTGTACCCCACACAGTACGATGCTCCCCTGTACTCCACTCAGTATGATGCTCCCCTGTACCCCACACTGTACGATGCTCCCCTGTACTCCACTCAGTATGATGCTCCCCTGTACCCCACACTGTACGATGCTCCCCTGTACTCCACACAGTACGATGCTCCCCTGTACTCCACACAGTATGATGCTCCCCTGTACCCCACACAGTACGATGCTCCCCTGTACTCCACACAGTACGATGCTCCCCTGTACCCCACACAGTACGATGCTCCCCTGTACCCCACACAGTACGATGCTCCCCTGTACTCCACACAGTACGATGCTCCCCTGTACTCCACACAGTACGATGCTCCCCTGTACTCCACACAGTATGATGCTCCCCTGTACACCACACAGTATCATGCTCCCCTGTACCCCACACAGTACGATGCTCCCCTGTACCCCACACAGTACGATGCTCCCCTGTTCCCCACACTGTACGATGCTCCCCTGTACCCCACACAGTACGATGCTCCCCTGTACTCAACACAGTATGATGTTCTCCTGTACTCCATACAGTATGATGCTCCCCTGTACCCCACACAGTACGATGCTCCCCTGTACTCAACACAGTATGATGCTCTCCTGTACCCCACACAGTATGATGCTCCCCTGTACCCCACACAGTACGATGCTCTCCTGTACCCCACACAGTATGATGCTCCCCTGCACCCCACACAGTACGATGCTCTCCTGTACCCCACACAGTATGATGCTCCCCTGTACCCCACACAGTACGATGCTCCCCTGTACCCCACACAGTATGATGCTCTCCTGTACCCCACACAGTATGATGCTCCCCTGTACCCCACACAGTATGATGCTCTCCTGTTCCCCACACAGTATGATGCTCTCCTGTTCCCCACACAGTATGATACTCCCCTGTACTCCACACAGTATGATGCTCCCCTGTACTCCACACAGTATGATGCTCCCCTGTACCCCACACAGTGCGATTCTCCCCTGTACTCCACACAGTATGATGCTCTCCTGTTCCCCACACAGTATGATACTCCCCTGTACTCCACACAGTATGATGCTCCCCTGTACCCCACACAGTATGATGCTCCCCTGTACCCCACACAGTATGATGCTCCCCTGTACCCCACACAGTATGATGCTCCCCTGTACTCCACATAGTATGATGCTCCCCTGTACTCCACACAGTATGATGCTCTCCTGTACTCCACACAGTATGATGCTCCCCTGTACTCCACACAGTATGATGCTCCCCTGTACTCCACACAGTATGATGCTCCCCTGTACCCCACACAGTATGATGCTCCCCTGTACCCCACACAGTAAGATGCTCCCCTGTACTCCACACAGTATGATGCTCCCCTGTACTCCACACAGTATGATGCTCCCCTGTACCCCACACAGTATGATGCTCCCCTGTACTCCACACAGTATGATGCTCCCCTGTACCCCACACAGTATGATGCTCCCCTGTACCCCACACAGTAAGATGCTCCCCTGTACTCCACACAGTATGATGCTCCCCTGTACTCCACACAGTATGATGCTCCCCTGCACCCCACACAGTATGATGCTCCCCTGTACCCCACACAGTATGATGCTCCCCTGTACTCCACACAGTATGATGCTCCCCTGTACCCCACACAGTATGATGCTCCCCTGTACCCCACACAGTATGATGCTCCCCTGTACCCCACACAGTATGATGCTCCCCTGTACCCCACACAGTATGATGCTCCCCTGTACTCCACACAGTATGATGCTCTCCTGTTCCCCACACAGTATGATACTCCCCTATAGCCCACACAGTACGATGCTCCCCTGTACCCCACACAGTACGATGCTCCCCTGTACCCCACACAGTATGATGCTCCCCTGTACCCCACACAGAATGATGCTCCCCTGTACCCCACACAGTAGGATGCTCCCCTCTACCCCACACAGTATGATGCTCCCCTGTATACCACACAGTACGATGCTCCCCTGTACCCCACAGTATGATGCTCCCCTGTACCCCATACAGTATGATGCTCCCCTGTATACCACACATTATGATGCTCCCCTTTACCCCACACAATATGATGCTCCCCTGTACTCCACACAGTATGATGCTCCCCTGTACCCCACACAGTATGATGCTCCCCTGTACCCCACACAGTAGGATGCTCCCCTCTACCCCACACAGTATGAAGCTTCCCTGTACCCCACACAGTATGATGCTCCCCTGTATACCACACAGTACGATGCTCCCCTGTACCCCACAGTATGATGCTCCCCTGTACCCCATACAGTATGATGCTCCCCTGTATACCACACATTATGATGCTCCCCTTTACCCCACACAATATGATGCTCCCCTGTACTCCACACAGTATGATGCTCTCCTGTACCCCACACAGTATGAAGCTCCCCTGTACTCCACACAGTATGATGCTCCCCTGTACTCCACACAGTATGATGCTCCCCTGTACCCCACACAGTATGAAGCTCCCCTGTACTCCACACAGTATGATGCTCCCCTGTACCCCACACAGTATGATGCTCCCCTGTACCCCACACAGTATGAAGCTCCCCTGTACCCCACACAGTAGGATGCTCCCCTGTACTCCATGTTGGCATGTGCAACAGAAATGGACTTATTGTTTATATAAAGGAGGACTTTACACTAGCCTGACAGCAGATGGCGATAGTGTGAAGTTATATGTTTGCTGTATTGTGGGGAGGGACACTCTCTTGTTGTTGTTAGTTTTACTTTAGCTTTTGAATGTATTATGCCAGCAGCACGGACTGTCTGAATTCTTATCTCATGTTTACCCATATGAAGTAAATACTGTTTACTCAAGATAACTTGCTCAGTGAAGCTCTCCTGTGTACCGGTGATCATTCACAGAAGATACACTCTGCTACAGGTTATGGGCCCAGAACAGAGACACCCAGGACACAGAATCCCAGACACACTGAAAATTCCCAGCAATAACCTCAGACACGGAGAAGCAGATAAGCTCTGTTAACATAAGGAGATAAAACCCAGTGAACAGAGGCTGAAAAAAAAATCCAGATACAGAGGGACAAAGGAATTTATGATACCAGGAATAGGAGGGCCGCACACTGGAGATCATTACAGAGAATCACCACATATAGGAACTGTAAAGAAGAAAGAAGAATATCTGCATAAAACAAGTAAGATTATAAAAAAATGATGTGCAGCACTGAACTGAAACTCACAGTAGCTAAGCTAAACAGTGAAAATTATCAGTTATGGAAATTCAAAGTAGGGATGTTATCTAAGGATGATTTATGTGAAGTAATCATTACAGATAGACCTGATGAAGATAACCAGACATGGGATAGACAGAATAGAGAAGTGAGAGCCACCATTAGCTTATTAGTGGATGATGCTCAATTAAAACACATAAGGAATGAGGATACAGCTAAAGGAATGTGGGATGCATTAAGAAAATTACATGAAAGATCCAGTACAAATCACAAGCTATTTCTATTAAGAAAGCTTTACAGTATGAGATTGAGTGCAAATGACGACATGCAGAAGCACATATTCTCAATGATGGAAGTAATATCACAGCTAAGGTCTATTGGTGAAGACATTAAAGAAAGCCATGTAGCAGCAATATTATTGTGCAGTTTACCAGATTCGTACATATACAGCCTTAATAAATGCCCTAGAGACAAGACCAGAAAAAGACATCACATTAGATTTTGTGAAAACAAGACTAATAGATGAATATCAGAGAAGAAAAGAACAACAAATGATTCTTCTACTGAAAAGGACAGTGGAAACGCTCTTAAAGCTACAGAATTTTAAAAACCCTATAATAAAGAGACATGAGAATGTTTCAGATGTAAGAAAAAAGGTCATTTAAATAAAAACTGTACTATATAGAAAGCAGATCAACAAAAATTACAACATAAAGAGCATACACAGAAAGTGAAAAACACAATTTCCGATTCATGTGAGAATAATTGGAATGGCACATTTAAAGTAACAGACAAGAAATCACTTGGTTGGTTTATTTATTCAGGAGCAATGAGTAATATGACAAGTGACAAGAATTTCTTCACTGATCTTGATTTATATAAGAAAGAAGCCTTTTACCTTGCAGATGGAAGCAAAATAACTGCAGAAGGTATAGGACAAGGTGTGCTAAACTGTTCAAACAAGTTCGGACAAGATTCAAAGATACTTGTACAGAATGTGTTGTATGTTCCAAAATTGGAAGGCGGATTGTTATCTGTGAAGATTTTAACAGCCAATGGACACACTGTAAAATTCAAAGACAATGAGTGTGCAATTCTAGCAGGAAACAAGGTGATAACCAATGTCAAGGCAGATGAACAATTATATCATCTTGACACACCAAAGGAACAGATGAAGCTATGTACACATGATCACAAGAACTGTATTCACATGTGGCATAGATGTCTAGGACACAGACACCCTGACAGTATAAGGGAACTACAAAGAAAAGAATTGACAAAAGATCTAAAGATATCAGATTGCTCAATTACCGTAAGATGTGAATGTTATATAAAATCTAAAGCCACAAGAATATCTATTCCAAAAGAAAGTGAGATGAAAAGCAAAAGACCACTTGATTTGGTGCATACTGACGTATGTGGACCCATGAAAGTGACTTCATCAGGAGGAAATAGATACATGGTGACTTTCATAGATGACTACTCAAGATACACAGTCATATACTTAATTAAGAACAAAAGTGAAGTTTTTGATAAACTTGTAGACTATGTAACAAATTTCAAAGGAAGCCAATTGTCATCAAAAGTAATAATGGAGGTGAATTTACAGGTTACAAAATAGAAAACTACTTAAGACAAAATGTTTTTAAATTTATGCATAATAGCACTTTTACACTTTAGTATTTTACACTAATATTCATAAATTTATTATCAATTTCACATTGTTAATTCCCCTTTCGCTTTTTCAGCATTTGTTGAAGAAGTGCGCATGCGTCGTTCGGGTTCTAGCCGGAGAAGTGGGGGGCGTTCTGCAGTGCTCCGTGGTGAGGTCCGCGTCATCTCATAGATGACGCAGCATCCCAGGACACGTGACCGCCTTGACACTTCCCCCCTGTTTTGAACAGATCTCATGAACTACGCATGCACCGCAGTGATCTTCGAGGATGATTTTCTTGCAGCCACGTCACGTTACATGGTTGGTGCTTTTATGGCATTGGGCATTTGGCCCTGTTGTGTGGCGGTAGTATGCAATCATGCGCTGTTGTGCATACAATTCCTCCAATCACGATGGGGATGGTGACTATTTAAATCGGCACACCCCTTACTCCACCGCGCCTCCCGAAGAAGCGGTAGCGAAACACGTGTCGGGGCAGAGGGACAACCAGGGAACTCCACACGCTGTTGTTCTGGTATAATTACTCTACTATTTACGTTGGGTTAATGCACTATGTGTAACCCTTTGTGCTTATGGAATGTTAGGGACGGCGGAATGCACTATATATAAATAATAGGAAGTGCGTTCGCCGCCCGGGGTCCACCGTGTAGTAGATGTAACAACCGCTGCTGAGTAATGGCAGACTCGCTATATGGCGGTATACTGCGCTCGGGTTAAACTTCACCCGAGGTGTGCAGAGCGGACTCTTTTAAACTCACAGAGGCGTTTAAGTACAAATAAAGCATAAACGCCGAGCCTGTTAGCTTCACAGGTCTCAGCTGGCATGCACACACGGTATATGGTCACAGGACATGGCCCAAGGCAGAGGTCGGTGTCCGACTTGACCTACCGTGTGTGTGGCGTCGCTACCACGGACGCCAGTAAGTGCTGCTAACTGCAGCACGTCTTCGCTGTACGACAGTGCCGTGAGGCATCACACTATCGGACACTAGTGTAGCGGTGCGGTATGCACTGTGGCGCATGGCTTGCCACTGACTCGCGCTGACTATAACTCTAATTCCCTATCCACATGCGTAATATCAGAGGAAAGGGGTTTTATAATGAGTCAGTCACCAGAATCATACATCCGTCACCATTCACACATAGCAAGCATAGTGTTAGCACCGCACCCACCGCTCCCTGCTCCCCGGCTGTACTCACCGCTCCCGCTCCTGGTCCGGCTTCCTCCTCAGTCTCTGCCTTGACGCGCACCCCCGCTCTGCGCGCTTTCCGGCAGCTGGTCTCCCGACGTCCTCCTCCACTTCCCTCGGCCGCGCGCATGGTACCTCTGCGCACGCGCCGGAGGGTTAGATCGTGCGCCTATGGCAGTCTGTCGGCGTGACCTGCTCGGATCTCCGCCCGACCTATCAGCGCCCTCCACTAGGTATTTCAGGCCGCCCTCCCCTAGGGGAGGCGCCTGACTATTGAGTTATTGTCTCTTGTGTCGAGGCCGTGCTCGCTGCTGTAGCAGCTGCTATCCTGTTAACACTCTGTGCTGCCTGCCTTTGTGCTCCCTGTCCCTGTGCTCCCTGTCTCTGTGCTTCCTGCTGTGCCATCGTGTTATCGCTGTGTCTCCTGCTCCTGCCCGCTGTTTAACCCTCTGTGTCCTCTCTCCTTTTAGTGTTGCTCCCTTTCCTGCCTCCTGCTGGTCCCGCCGTCCCACCTTCCACTCCTTCCGCCTACGGATCCCGGTGTACCCGTCTCCTCCTCGGATCTCCCACTACTCCTCTTCATCGCTCACCCTCTTGAGCCGACCCCTGGTCCTGGCTGCCGTGGCGCTTGAACTCCCCGAGTCTGTTCCCTAACGATCCCTGTATAGGGGTCGGTCCACTTGGTGCGCTCACTCGGGGAGGGTTCGGCGTCACGGCCCAGTGGGTCCACTCTCGCTTCCGGCACCCGAAGTGTAACAGAATAGTCAGGCCATGGACCCCGCCGGGGCCGCCGCCCAAAAGGAGTTGGTATTCCTGAGGGAGAACCAGACTCGAATTATGTCTTTTATGAAGACCATGGATTCCCGCCTGTCGGCCTTACAGGCCGCTGACCCTGGCAACACCTCCCAACTGGCCAGCCTCCAGCAGGAGCTGGTTCAGCAACGAGACACCCAATCCCACATCCTCTCTTACATGGCCTCGGTCGACGATCGGTTGCTGTCCCTGCAGTCGGCTGCCGCGCGCGATCCGTCCCACGGTTCCGATTCCGTACCTGCCCCGTCACCCAGGCTGGGTAAACCGCCTCGGTATGGCGGCGACCCAAAGTTGTGCAGGGGCTTCCTAAATCAGTGCAGGTTGCATTTCGAACTATTGCCCCAACAGTATCCCACTGATCGGGCCAAGGTGGCCTTTATTGTGTCCCATTTGGAGGGAGAGGCCCTCTCCTGGGTGAATCCTCTGTGGGAGCGGGACGACCCCGTAGTCTCTAGTGTCCAGAACTTCATGGACACTTTCCGTAGAGTCTTTGACGAGCCCTGTCGGGTAGCTTCCGCCACGGAGTCCCTTTTCTGCCTCACTCAGGGTACCCTTACGGTCGGACAATATGCCATCCGGTTCCGTACCTTGGCCTCTGAGTTGGGGTGGAATAACGAGGCTTTGGTCGGGGCCTTCTGGCGTGGTCTCTCCGGCAAAATCAAAGACGAACTGGCAGGGCGTGATACCCCGACCACCTTGGAGGATCTTATTTCTCTGGCCACACGAATTGACCTCCGGTTCCAGGAACGCGCTAGAGAGGCTGCGAGAGAGAGGCGTCCGCTCAGACCATCTGCTTCTTTTCACAGGCCGTCCAGTCCTCGTCCTCCTGGTCCGTCCTCCAGTCTGGCACCGGAGCCGATGCAGGTGGATCGAGTCAAGTTGGCTGAACAGCGCCGTAAGGAGAGACTGATGGAGGGTTTATGCCTGTATTGTGGCAGCGCATCCCACTTCCTGCGTTCTTGTCCTGAGAGGCCGGGAAACTCCTCCACCTAGGGCAGGTAAGAGAGGCCGACCTAGGTGTATCTCACTCCTCTCATCCCCTTACCCTTTCGGTTCAGCTGGTTTTTGGTCAGAGACGTGGCTCGGAGGTGGCCTATGTGGACTCGGGCGCGGCGGGGAACTTCATGAGATTGAAGGAGGTGAGGAAGTACCGGATTCCCGTTATTACCCTGAAAACTCCACGTGTTATCGCCTCCGTAGATGGAAGACCCCTACAGGAGTCCGTGTCCCTGGTTACGGAGGAGGTGTGTCTGCAAATCGGGGCCTTGCACCAGGAGCGGATCGCATTCTACGTTCTTCCCGACTTAGGCCATGCCTTGCTACTTGGCCTACCCTGGCTTCGAACACACGAACCCGTCCTGAATTGGCGTTCCGGGGAGGTCCTCCGCTGGGGACATCCCTGCCAGGAGAGATGCCTGAGGTCTGTGCGTCCAGTCAGTTCTCCTCCAGTCTCCTCGGGTCCTGGGGGCTTACCAGCCGCATACTGGTCGTTCTCAGACGTGTTTGATAAGAAGGAGGCGGAGATCCTTCCTCCGCATCGCCCGTATGACTGCCCTATCGAGCTACGACCCGGGACCATTCCGCCCCGTGGGCGAATTTATCCCTTGTCCCCAGCTGAGACTGCGGCCATGTCTGAGTACATTCGTGAGAATTTAGCCAGAGGATTCATACGGAAGTCTTCTTCGCCTGCCGGAGCCGGGTTTTTCTTTGTGAAGAAGAAAGACGGTTCTCTCCGTCCTTGCATCGATTTCCGGGGTTTGAACGACATTACTGTAAAAAACAAGTATCCCTTGCCTCTCATCCCAGAACTCTTTGATCGGCTGCGTGGGGCCCGCATCTTCTCGAAGTTGGATTTACGCGGGGCCTACAACCTCGTCCGCATCCTTCCGGGTGACGAATGGAAGACCGCCTTCAACACCCGGGACGGGCATTACGAATATCTGGTCATGCCCTTCGGTCTCTGCAATGCTCCCGCGGTGTTCCAGGAATTCGTCAACGATATCTTCCGAGATCTACTATACTCCTGCATGGTGGTGTATCTGGACGACATCCTTATTTTTTCCTCGGATCTGGCTTCTCACAGGAGGAGCGTTCAACTGGTTCTACAACGCCTACGGGAGAATCACCTCTACGCGAAGGTGGAGAAGTGTCTCTTTGAGCAGTCTTCCTTACCCTTTTTGGGGTACATTGTTTCTGATTCTGGTCTGGAGATGGATCCTGGAAAGCTGTCGGCAATTCTTCAGTGGCCCCGGCCGGTGGGAGTCAAGGCGATTCAAAGGTTCCTCGGCTTCGCCAATTATTATCGCCAATTTGTGCCACATTTTTCATCCGTCATCAGACCTATCTCCAGTCTCACTCGCAAAGACGTCAGCCCCTCGTCCTGGTCTCCGGAGGCTGAAGAGGCCTTCTCCTGTCTGAAACAAGCCTTTGCAACGGCACCTGTTTTACACCGACCCGAGGCTACCAAGCCATTCATTCTGGAGGTGGATGCCTCTTCCATTGGAGCAGGTGCAGTGCTTTCTCAGAGATCCCCGTCCGGCCGACTGGTTACCTGCGGGTTCTTTTCGAAAGCCTTCTCTCCAGCAGAGTGTAACTACTCCATCGGGGATCGTGAACTACTGGCCATAAAATTGGCGCTGGAGGAGTGGCGCTACCTCCTTGAGGGGTCGGTCCGCCCGTTTACCATCTTTACCGATCACAAGAACCTGGCATATCTCCAGTCGGCCCAGAGACTTAATCCTCGACAAGCCAGATGGTCTCTATTCTTCGCTCGGTTCGATTTCAAGCTGCATTTCCGCCCCGGGCCAAAGAACTTCAAGGCGGATGCCTTGTCCCGGTCTCTGCAGTCTCCTGATTTGGTGGAGGAACCGACTCACATCATCGATCCTGCCAAGATCATCACGGTGGCCCCGGTGAGACTGATTACTCCTCCCCCAGGCAAGACCTACGTGCCCGAGGCAGACAGGAAAAAGGTACTGCATTGGGGACATTCCTCTAAAGTTTCTGGACATGTCGGAGTCAAAAAGACGATGGAGCTCATTGCTCGTTTTTACTGGTGGCCCTCTCTCCACCAGGATGTGTCTGACTTCACGGCATCCTGTTCCTCTTGTGCCAAGGTCAAGGTTCCTAGGCGATCACCCTCCGGCCTTCTGCTTCCCCTGCCGATTCCCTCAGTCCCTTGGCAACATATCGCTTTGGATTTCATTACGGATCTACCTGACTCTTCCGGATATACAACTATCCTGGTAACTGTCGACCACTTCTCCAAGATGGCCCATTTCACGCCTCTTCCAGCCTTGCCCTCCGCCCCAGAGTTGGCGAAGATTTTTATCCAGCACATCTTTCGCCTCCACGGCTTTCCGAAGCATATTGTGTCTGATCGAGGCGTACAATTCACCTCGCGATTCTGGAGAGCCTTATGTAAGCTTCTGGAGGTAAGGTTGGACTTTTCCTCCGCGTACCATCCTCAGTCCAATGGCCAAGTGGAACGCATTAATCAGGTACTAGCGACATATTTACAGCAGTTCACCAACGCTCATCAGGATAACTGGGTCCATCTCCTCCCCTGGGCAGAGTTCTCCTACAATAATCACCCCAGCGAGTCTTCAGCCAAGTCTCCATTCTTCGTAGTGTTTGGGATGCATCCTGGTATCCCGCTACCTATTTCCACTACCTCTGGTGTGCCTTCAGCAGATTCTCTGACCCTGGAGTTCTCTAAAATCTGGTCTGAGACCAAGGAGGCTCTCAAAAAGTCTGGGGAGCGCATGAAAAGACACGCTGACAAAAGACGCTTGGACTCTCCGATCTACCTCCCGGGTCAACAAGTTTGGCTTTCGGCCAAGTACATTAGGCTAAAGCTCCCTTCTTACAAACTGGGACCTCGCTACATTGGACCTTTCAAGATTCTCAAACGCATAAACAACGTATCTTACAAACTGGAGTTACCCGTCTCGCTTCGGATCCCCAACTCCTTCCACGTCTCTCTCCTTAAACCAGTTGTCTTGAATCGGTTCCACCCGGCTCCCAACCCTTCTCCTCTACCTGTCTGTTCTGATGATATCTTTGAGGTAAGAGACATTTTGGCCTCGAAAAAAGTCAGGGGTAAAACTTTTTTCCTAATCGATTGGAAGGGTTTCGGTCCCGAGGAGAGATCTTGGGAGCCACAGGAAAACATCAATGCTCCACGCATTCTTAAGAGGTTTTTAGCCAGACGCAGTGGAGGGGAGGGTAAGAGAGGGGGTACTGTTAGCACCGCTCCCACCGCTCCCCGCTCCCCGGCTGTACTCACCGCTCCCGCTCCTGGTCCGGCTTCCTCCTCAGTCTCTGCCTTGACGCGCGCCCCCGCTCTGCGCGCTTTCCGGCAGCTGGTCTCCCGACGTCCTCCTCCACTTCCCTCGGCCGCGCGCATGGTACCTCTGCGCACGCGCCGGAGGGTTAGATCGTGCGCCTATGGCAGTCTGTCGGCGTGACCTGCTCGGATCTCTGCCCGACCTATCAGCGCCCTCCACTAGGTATTTCAGGCCGCCCTCCCCTAGGGGAGGCGCCTGACTATTGAGTTATTGTCTCTTGTGTCGAGGCCGTGCTCGCTGCTGTAGCAGCTGCTATCCTGTTAACACTCTGTGCTGCCTGCCTTTGTGCTCCCTGTCCCTGTGCTCCCTGTCTCTGTGCTTCCTGCTGTGCCATCGTGTTATCGCTGTGTCTCCTGCTCCTGCCCGCTGTTTAACCCTCTGTGTTCTCTCTCCTTTTAGTGTTGCTCCCTTTCCTGCCTCCTGCTGGTCCCGTCGTCCCACCTTCCACTCCTTCCGCCTACGGATCCCGGTGTACCCGTCTCCTCCTCGGATCTCCCACTACTCCTCTTCATCGCTCACCCTCTTGAGCCGACCCCTGGTCCTGGCTGCCGTGGCGCTTGAACTCCCCGAGTCTGTTCCCTAACGATCCCTGTATAGGGGTCGGTCCACTTGGTGCGCTCACTCGGGGAGGGTTCGGTGTCACGGCCCAGTGGGTCCACTCTCGCTTCCGGCACCCAAAGTGTAACACATAGTCTATACTAGCGCATGGCCGAGCGGCCATGCGGGCCTTTTATAGCCATGCGCTTCCAGGACCTTCCAGACCTCTGAGATGGGCCAATTGGATCAGGACAAGGACCTGTGCACATGACCCCCGATCTCCACTGGGAGACTGTCTTGTGGGCATGCCCAGTAGCGCGGCGAGAGCACTTAGCCTCTGGAGTGGTTTCCTGCAAAGCAGGTTGCGCTACCATTGCTGGTCCAGAGGTGGCAGCAACATCCAGACCCAGAGAGCTGGTCTGAGCAGGGCGCCTGGATCACTGAGATTGCTGTGCAGGTCCCTGAGCGGTCGGAATGGAATGGGAAACTGCTGGATGTATGGCTCTGGATTCCTGCTGTGCAGCTGCAGGAATCTGACGCCTAACATTACCCCCCACTCATAGGCCCCCCCTCTGAGCCTCGCTACGCTCAAAGGCCGCTATCAGGAGCGGAGTGTCGATGTTCTCCACTGGCTCCCAGGTCCGGGCCTCTGGACCATGACCCTTCCAGTCCACCAAATAAAACTTTTTGCCACGCACAATCCTGCGTCCCACAATGGCGTTAACCTCAAACTCGTCAGAAGTAAAGTCTGATGACCCGGCATATGACTCAGAGAACCGGGCCATGTGAACAGGTTTGAGAAGGGACACATGGAAAACGTCAGAAATGGCTAAATGTGGAGGAAGAGCCAGGCGGTAGACCACTGAGCTGATTCGCTCGAGAACCTTAAAAGGTCCGATGTGTCGCGGCGCGAACTTGGTGGACTCGGCCCGCAGCTTGATGTTTCGAGCAGAGAGCCACACCAAGTTGCCGGGGGAAAAGGTTGGAGCGGGTCGCCGATGTGTGTGTCGGCGGATGCCCTCATTCTTTCTTTAGAGGCACGAATAGCATCCTGAGTGCAATCCCAAATGTCGCAAGCCTCCACTGCCCAGTCTGCCACCCTGGAGTCAGTGGAGGACACTGGCATCGGGACAGGGACGCGCGGATGTTGGCAGTAATTTAGAAGTAACGGCATCTGACCAGTGGAATCAGCCACTGCATTATTCAGGGCAAATTCAGCCCATGGTAGCAAGGATGCTCAGTCATCCTGCCTGGCAGAGACGAAATGCCGCAGGTACGTGACCAAGGTTTGGTTGGCTCTCTCAACCAAGCCGTTCGTCTCGGGATGGTAAGCGGAGGACAGGTTTAGCTCAATGCTGAGTAGGCTGCAGAGCTCCCTCCAAAACCGGGACGCGAACTGGGGACCTCGATCACTAACAATTTTGTTCGGCATGCCATGCAGACGGAATACATGTTTTATGAACAGTGTGGCAAGACCACGAGCGGAAGGCAACCGTGCGAGTGGCACCAGATGCACCATTTTAGAAAAATGGTCGGTGACCACCCCGATGACCATACTGCCACCAGACTTGGGCAGTCCAACCATCTCCCAAGGTCTATCCGCCACCGGCAAAGAGTACAATAACCCAGCCGGCCTCTGTCTAGAGGGCCTGTTCCGTGCACACGAGACGCATGCTTGTATGTATTCCTTAGTGTCTCGAGCCATGTGCGGCCACCAATACGACCTTGCCAGGAGTTCTATGGTCCGCTTATTGCCAAAGTGACCACCCACCCTGGAGGCGTGTGCCCAGGTGAGAACCTCCGGCCGTAGCTGAGGAGGCACAAAGGTCTTGCCCGGTGGCAGACTCGAGAGCAACTGGAGCCACGGTCGTAAAGCTCTCCGAAGGGAGAATTAGCCATGGCTTAGCCTCCCATTCCTCCGCTGAGACTACCGAGCGCATCCGCACGGACATTCTTCTCTCCAGAGAGATAGTGCAAGGTGAAGCGGAAGCGGGAGAAGAAGAGCGACCACCTAGCTTGACGAGAGTTCAAGCGCTGGGCCGTTTGTAAATAGACCAGATTTTTATGGTCCGTATACACCTGGAAGGGAAACCGGGCTCCCTCCAGGAGATGTCTCCACTCGGAAAAGGCCAACTTCATTGCTAGCAGCTCCCTGTCCCCAATGGAGTAATTCTTCTCCGCCGGTGAGAAGGTCTTAGAGAAGAAGCAGGGATGCTTCCGACCTTGAGCATCCTTCTGGAAAAGGACTGCTCCTGCACCGACGGAAGAGGCATCCACCTCCAGGATAAACGGTTTATCCACATCGGGACAGTGTAAGATGGGAGCACCAGCAAAATGGGATTTTAGAGACGAGAAGGCCTTGGAGACCTGTTCAGACTAAGCGTTAGGATTAACTCCTTTCTTTGTGAGAGCAACCAAAGGAGCTACCAGTGTGGAGAAGTGAGGTATGACCTGGCGGTAATAGTTGACGAACCCTAGGAAGCGCTGCACCGCTTTGAGTGATTGTGGTTCCTGCCAGTCCATTACCGCTTGCAGTTTATTATTATTATTATTATTATGCATTTATATAGCGCCATTTATTCCATGGCGCTTTACATGTGAAAAGGGGAAATATAGACAAATATAATAAACATGTGTAAGACAAGGGACACACAAGTACATAAGGAGAAGGGACCCTGCCCGTGAGGGCTCACAGTCTACAGGGATGGGTGAAGATACAGTAGGAGAGGGTAGAGCAGGTCGTGCGGTGGTCCAGTAGACGAAGGATCATTGCAGGCTGTAGGCTTGTCAGAACAGGTGGGTCTTCAGGTTCTTCTTGAAGGTTTCCATTGATGGTGAGAGTCTGATGTGTTGTGGCAGAGAGTTCCAGAGTATGGGGGAAGCACGGGAGAAGTCTTGTATGCGGTTGTGGGAAGAAGAGATAAGGGGGGAGTAGAGAAGGAGATCTTGAGATGATTGAAGGTTGCGTGCGGGTAGATGTCACAGATGTATGGAGGGGACAGGTTGTGGATGGCTTTGTATGTCATGGTTAGGGTTTTGAATTGGAGCCTCTGGGCAATAGGAAGCCAGTGAAAAGCCTGGCATAGGGGGGAGACTGGGGAATAGCGGGGAGACAGGTGGATTAGTCGGGTAGCAGAGTGTAGGATGGACTGGAGCATGCACTAGTGTTTTTGTGGTTTCGTGGTTGAGGAATGAGCGGATCCGGGAAATATTTTTGAATTTGAAGCAGCAGGAGGAGGCGAGGATATGTGGTTTGAAAGAGAGTGCAGAGTTGAGGATCACCCCAAGGCACCGAGCGTGCGGGACTGGGGAAAGAAAGCAGCCATTGACATTGATGGATAGGTCTGGTGGAGGGGTAGAGTGAGATGGGGGAAAGATGATGAATTCTGTTTTGTCCATGTTCAGTTTGAGAAAACGAACAGAGAAGAAGGCTGAGATAGCAGACAGACATTGTGGGATTTCAGTCAGTAAGGAAGCGAGGTTGGGTCAATCATAGAATCAGAGAATCATAGAATCGTAGAGTTGGAAGGGACCTCCTGGGCCATCTGGTCCAACCCCCTACTCAAAGCAGGATTCGCTAAATCATCCCAGTCAGATGTCTGTCCATGTCCAGCCTCTGAAGACTTCCATTGAAGGAGAACTCACCAGATAGGTAGATCTGCGTGTCATCGGCATAGAGGTGATACTGCAAACTGTAGGATTCTATGAGCTGTCCCAAGCCAAAGGTGTAGATGGAGAATAGTAGGGGTCCTAGGACAGAGACTTGAGGAACACCAACAGACAGGAGGCGAGGTGAGGAGATGGTGTGTGAGAGGGATACACTAAATGTTCGGTCTGTTAGGTATGATGAGATCCAGGATAGGGCCAAGTCTCTGATGCCAAGAAATGAGAGAGTCTGTAGCAGGAGGGAATGGTCTATGGTGTCGAAGGCAGAGGACAGGTCCAGGAGAAGGAGGACAGAGTAGTGTCGCTTGCTCTTGGCGGTTAGTAAGTTAGTAAGTCGTTAGTGACTTTAGTTAGGGTAGTTTCAGTTGAGTGATGCGGTCGGAAGCCAGAGTGTGAAAAATGAGGATGAATGAACTGAGGATGAATGAACTCATGGAGATCAACATCCAACACTGCAGAGACACCATCACATGTTTCTCAACGCAGTGATTCTAGAGCAATGCCCCCATCCCTTATGGGAAATATGCAAAAACATGCAAAACACAAGCCGCGGAGACACCATCACATGTTTCTCAACGCAAGCAATGACTAGCCAGAATGTAACCGGTCAAAGAGGGAACAGGAGGAGAGATGGGAGGACAGTTCAAGATATACATGCTGTTCCACTAGTTTTGAGGCGTAAAGGGAGAAGAGACATCGGGCGATAGTTAGACACAGAGGATGGGTCAAGGGAGGGATTTTTGAGGATGGGTGTGATTGAGGCATGTTTGAAGGATGAGGGAAAGACACCATTTGTAAGTGAAAGGTTGAAGAGGTGTGTTAGAGAAGGGATGTGGCCAAGTTAGGGATGAGGTGAGACGGGAGTGGGTCGAGGGCACAAGTGGTGAGGTGTGATCTTGACAGAAGGGTGGAGAGCTGATCTTCTGTCATGGTGGAGAAGCTGGCTTTTGCAGAACAGGGCTGAGCAGCCAAGAGGGGCATTGGGGGCTGAGGGCCAAAGTTTTGTCTGTTCTTGTCGATCTTCTGCTTAAAGAAGGAGGCAAAGTCTTCAGCAGAAATGAGAGGAGGGGGAGGAGGTGCTGTGGGACGGAGTAGAGAATTGAAAGTGTTGAAGAGTTGTTTAGGGTTGTGAGACAGGGAGGATATGAGAGATACAAAGTAAGTTTGTTTAGCAGCAGAGAGTGTGGACTTAAAGCTGGCAAGGGACTGCTTGTATGCGCTGAAGTGCTCAGTAGAATGGGTTCTCTTCCATCTCCGCTCAGCGGCCCTGGAAACCCGTCTCAGTTCTTTTGTCAGGCTGGTCAGCCAGGGCTGCCTGTGGTTTGTACGAGTTTTGATCTGCGTGAGGGGGACAGCCGAATCAAGTGTTGCTGTTATCGTGGTGTTATAAAAAGTGGCAGCAGCATCTGTGTCATGAAGGAAAGCTATGTCTGTAAGAGGGAGAAGGGACTCAGAGAGTGATTGTAAGTTGAAGTGTCTGAGATTCCTGCGAGGGTGAGCGAGTTTATGGAGTGGGGGTTGTGCAGTAGGAGAGGAGAGGGAAGAGAATGTCAGTAGGTTGTGGTCAGACAGGGGGAGGGGTGAGTTATTGAGATTAGTTAGGGAACAGAGACGGGTGCAGATAAGGTCCAGTGTGTGACCCTCTTTGTGAGTGGCCGCAGAGGACCATTGAGTGAGGCCTAGGGAAGCCGTGAGCGATAGAAGTTTAGAGGCAGCTGGGGTGGAAGTGTCAATGGGGATGTTGAAGTCAACCATGATGATGGTGGGGATGTCAGCAGAAAGGAAATGGAGTAGCCAGGTTGTGAAGTGGTCGAGAAAGGTGGAGATGGCTAGTTCTGGGGGGGCGGTAGATGACAGCCAGTTGCAGGTTGGAGGGGGAATAGATGCGGATGGAGTGCACCTCGAACGAGGGAAGAGTAGCGGAGGGTGGCAAAGGAATTGGGGTAAAGGTACTAAAGGAGCAGGTATCGGAGAGGAGCAAGCCAACTCCTCCACCACGTTTGTTGCTGGGGCGAGGGGTGTGAGAGAGATGGAATCCGCCATAGGAAAGCGCAGCTGGAGAGGCTGTGTCAGAGGGAGTGAGCCAGGTTTCAGTGATGGCAAGGAAGGAGAGTTTGTTGGTGATAAAGAGGTCATGGATAAACGATAGCTTGTTGCAGACAGAGCGTGCGTTCCATAGTGCTCCAGGTAGGGGAACCGGGGAGTGGGGGCTGGATGAATAGGTATGAGGTTGTCATGGTTGCAAAAAAGTGTAGAGGATCGTGGCAGGATGTTAGAAATGAGTGTGGGGATGTGTTAAGGAGGGCCAGGATTTGGGGATACATCACCAGCAATGAGGAGTAGTAGACAGAGCATTAGAAGGTGTGAGCAGGATAGGACATGATGTGGCCGTGTGTGCCTGGAGAAAAAGGATTGTATATGGAGGAACAGTTGTGACGAAGAGGTGAGATGGCTGGGAAGGATGGAGGGGGAAATGACTGGTTCCTTACAGGGTGGAGGGATTGCAGGAGTTAGGGAGAAATAGAGTAGTATGGGGGTGATCGTAAAAAGAAGGTGAAACATTGTTGTGGTGTTATAGTCCATTACCTTACAGTCAATTCCAGTCCAATTATAGTCTAATTCAGAGTACTTAGAAATACAGTTAGGTCCATATATGTTTGGACAGAGACAACATTTTTCTAATTTTGGTTCTAGACATTACCACATAAACAAAACAATTCAGATGCAGTTGAAGTTCAGACTTTCAGCTTTCATTTGAGGGTATCCACATTAAAACTGGATGAAGGGTTTAGGAGTTTCAGCTCCTTAACATGTGCCACCCTGCTTTTAAAAGGACCAAAAGTAATTGGACAATTGACTCCAAGACTATTTCATGGACAGGTGTGGGCAATCCCTTCGTTATGTCATTCTCAATTAAGCAGGTAAAAGGCCTGGAGTTGATTTGAGGTTTGGTGCTTGCATTTAGAAGGTTTTGCTGTGAAGGAAACATGTGGTCAAAGGAGCTCTCCATGCAGGTGAAACAAGCCATCCTTAAGCTGCAAAAACAGAAAAAACCCATCTGAGAAATTGCTACAACATTAGGAGTGGCAAAATCTACAGTTTGGTACATCCTGAGAAAGAAAGAAAGCAATGGTGAACTCATCAATGCAAAAAGACCTGGGCGCCCACGGAAGACAACAGTGGTGGATGATCGCAGAATAGTCTCCATGGTGAAGAGAAACTCCTTCACAACAGCCAGCCACGTGACCAACACTCTCCAGGAGGTAGGCGTATCAATATCCAAATCTAGCATAAAGAGAAGACTGCATGAAAGTAAATACAGAGGGTTCACTGCACGGTGCAAGCCACTCATAAGCATCAAGAAAAAAAAGGCTAGACTGGACTTTGCTAAAAAACATCTAAAAAAGCCAGCACAGTTCTGGAAGAACATTCTTTGGACAGATGAAACCAAGATCAACCTCTACCAGAATGATGGAAAGAGAAAAGTATGGCAAAGGCGTGGTACAGCTCATGATCCAAAGCATACCACATCATCTGTAAAACACGGCGGAGGCAGTGTTATGGCTTAGGCATGCATGGCTGCCAGTGGCACTGGGTCACTAGTGTTTATTGATGATGTGACACAGGACAGAAGCAGCCGAATGAATTCTGAGGTATTCAGAGCCATACTGTGTGCTCAGATCCAGCCAAATGCAGCCAAACTGATTGGTCGTCGTTTCATACTACAGATGGACAATGACCCAAAACATAAAGCCAAAGCAACCCAGGAGTTTATTAAAGCAAAGAAGTGGAATATTCTTGAATGGCCAAGTCAGTCACCTGATCTCAACCCAATTGAGCATGCATGTCACTTGTTAAAGACTAAACTTCAGACAGAAAGGCCCACAAACAAACAGCAATTGAAAACCACCACAGTGAAGGCCTGGCAGAGCATCAAAAAGGAGGAAACACAGCGTCTGGTGAAGTCCATGAGTTCAAGACTTCAGGCAGTCATTGCCAACAAAGGGTTTTCAACCAAGTACTAGAAATGAACATTTTATTTACAATTATTTAATCTGTCCAATTACTTTTGGTCCCTTTAAAAACAGGGTGGCACATGTTAAGGAGCTGAAACTCCTAAACCCTTCATCCAATTTTAATGTAGATACCCTCAAATGAAAGCTGAAAGTCTGAACTTCAACTGCATCTGAATTGTTTTGTTTAAAATTCATTGTGGTAATGTCTAGAACCAAAATTAGAACAATGTTGTCTCTGTCCAAATATATATGGACCTAACTGTATGTACTTTGAAGTATGGATTTTGAAGTAGATGGAGCCGACTACGTCTGGAGCAGACCCATGGTGCTGAATATATGTGCAGCTAAACACAATCAGCTGTGAGTGAAAGTGGAGTGTGACTGCCCAGTTTGGCCGGATCCATAGCCAACCCCTGAGCAGAGATGATGTAGCCCAGGAACGGCAAGGACTCCTGCTCAAACTGGCACTTCTCCAGCTTGGCGAAAAGAGAGTTCCCCCGCAGACGGTCAAAGACCCTGCAGACGTCTCTCCGGTGGGAGGTCAAATCTGGCGAGAAGATGAGGATGTCATCCAGATAGACCACCACCGAGGTGGAGAGCATATTGCTGAAGATGTCGTTGACGAAATCCTGGAAAACAGCAGGCACATTACAAAGGCCGAAGGGCATGACCAGATATTCGTAGTGGCCATCCCTGGTATTAAAGGCTGTCTTCCACTCGTCTCCTTCGCGAATGCGGATCAGGTTGTACGCCACCCCGTAGATCTAATTTCATAAAGATCCTGGCCCCTCGCAACCTGTCAAATAGCTCAGAGATCAACGGGAGAGGGTATTTGTTTTTAAGTGTTATGGCGTTGAGACCTCTGTAGTCAATTCAGGGACGTAACTCTCCGCTCTTCTTCTGCACGAAGAAGAACCCTACACCAGCCGGCGACACGGACTTTCTGATAAAACCTCTAGCCAGGTTCTCCCGGATATATATTGAGACATGGCCTCTGTCTCAGGGAGTGACAGCGGATACACACAGCCTCTAGGAGGTTCCGTGCCTGGCAGAAGATCTATCGGGCAATCGTAAGGACGGTGCGGCGGGAGCGTCTCCGCATATTTTTTAGAGAAGACGTCCGCGTACTGGTGGTAAGGTTTAGGAAGCGCGGAGAGATCCGCGGGCACTTCAGTGGAAGCTACCTGAACACTGCCCCTCAGGCACCTTCCCTCACAGTCCTTGCTCCAACCCAGTATATTCCCCGAAGCCCAATCAATATGAGGGGAGTGACAACGGAGCCAGGGAACTCCGAGAAGCACCTGGTTGATGCCATCTGGCAAAATGAACAAGGACAGAATCTCACGATGAGAGGGTGAGATTGAGAGCCTGAGTGGGACTGTCTGGTGGGTCAACTAAGATGGTAAAGGTGCACCATTAACCACCCTGATGGTCAGAGGTTGGGGCAGTAACACCGGTGGAAAAGCGTGTTTCTGGGCGAAGGTCAAGGACATAAAGTTCCCCTCAGCCCCGGAATCCACGGTAACCTCTACCTCCCAGGTGGAGGCGCCGCTATCTAATGTCCCTCGGAATACCGGATTGGGAGAAAAGGGTTTCATATTTGTCTGACCACCACCTACAACCACTGGACGTGATCGTTTTTCTGACCGTAGAGGACACGTGCTAGCCGAGGGACCAAACTGCCGGAACTGGTAACAACGTGCGGAGCTTCGCACCGGACGTGTCTTGGGGCCGACGCGAGACACCTCCATAGGTTCGGAGGATGTAAGCTCCTGAACGGGAGATCTTAGCAGCTCGGTGAAGGTAGGAGCTAAGTTAACCCTTCGTCTGGATTGCGCACGTTCCAGCCTGCGCTCCGTAAACCGGAGATCAATGCGGGTGGAGATGACAATCACTTCCTCCAGACTTGTGGGGACCTCTCTAGTTGCTAGAGCATCTTTGACATGATCTGCTAACCCTCTCCAAAACACAGGGATGAGTGCTTTATCGGGCCACTCTAGTTCGGAAGCCAATGTCCGGAATCGGATGGCATAATGGCTGACTGAGAGAGACCCCTGTGTTAGGGCCAATAATTGGAGAGAGGTGTCGTGCGTGATCCGTGGTCCCAAAAATACCTGCTTCAGAGCCGCGAGGAACTGAGCAGCCCCCTGAACCACGGGATCATCACGCTCCCACAATGGCGCAGCCCAATCTAATGCCCTGCCAGATAAAAGAGAAACAATAAACCCCACCTTAGCCCGCTCTCTAGGGAACCGTGCAGCCAGTAACTCAAGCTGGATAGAGCACTGACTCACGAATCCCCTACAGGTGGCGCTGTCACCCGAAAACTTGTCAGGGAGCGGGAGGCGAGATATTGTCGGCATAGACGTGAGTGTGGGTACACGTGAGACAGCCTCTGCGACTGCCTGAGCAGCGGCTACCGTAGCATTCGTAGCTGAGGTGGAGCTGTCGATAGCTGCCAACCTGCTCTCCAGCTGCCGAATGTACCACTGCAGCTGCTGCAGGTCTGCTATTACTAGCTAGACCCTGGCGCCAGTATAATGTTAGGGACGGTGGAACGCACTAAATATAAATAATAGGAAGTGCGTTCGCCGCCCGGGGTCCACCGTGCAGTAGATGTAACAACCGCTGCTGAGTAATGGCAGACTCGCTATATGGCGGTATACTGCGCTCGGGTTAAACGCCACTCGAGGTGCGCAGAGCGGACTCTGTTAAACTCACAGAGGCGCTTAAGTACAAATAAAGCATAAACACCGAGCCTGTTAGCTGCACAGGTCTCAGCTGGCGTGCACATACGGTATATGGTCACAGGACACGGCCCAAGGCAGAGGTCGGTGTCCGACTTGACCTACTGTGCGTGCAGCGTCGCTACCGCGGACGCCAGTAAGTGCTGCTAACTGCAGCGTGGCGGTAACTACTGCCGCTGTACAACAGTGCCGTGAGGCATTACACTATCGGACGTTAGTGTAGCGGTGCGGTATGCACTGTGGCGTATGGCTTGCCACTGACTGGCGCTGACTATAACTCTAATTCCCTATCCACATGCGTAATATCAGAGGGAAGGGGTTTTATAATGAGTCAGTCACCAGAATCATACATCCGTCAGCATTCACACATAGCAAGTATAGTCTATACTAGCGCATGGCCGAGCGGCCATGCGGGCCTTTTATAGCCATGCGCTTCCGGGACCTTCCAGACCTCTGAGATGGGCCAATTGGATCAGGACAAGGACCTGAGCACGTGACCCCCGATCTCCACTGGGAGATCGTCTTGCGGGCATGCCCAGTAGCGCGGCGAGAGGACTTAGCCTCTGGAGTGGTTTCCTGCAAAGCAGGTTGCGCTACCATTGCTGGTCCAGAGGTGGCAGCAACATCCAGACCCAGAGAGCTGGTCTGAGCAGGGCGCCTGGCTCGCCGAGAAAGCTGTGCAGGTCCCTGAGCGGTTGGAAAGGAATGGGAGACCGCTGGATGTATGGCTCTGGATTCCTGCTGTGCAGCTGCAGGAATCCGGCGCCTAACATGGAAGGTGTGTGAATGAATGGCACACGCTGTGTATGCTCTCACTATTGTTTATCTTAGTGGTAGGCTGTTCTATCAGCTCCATATACATATGAGCAGTTTCAGCGTGTGAACCTTTTCACATTACCTGTATACATTATTCATCAATGAGGCTATGGATGGGGCATTACAATTAGCTTTTGTATGAGTGCATTGTTTTGCACAGTAGTTTTCAGCTACTTTTGGCCACATTGTATTGCATCTAATTATTTTTTGCACAGTGTGGTTTCATTGCATTTATTATCAAGTGGGTCATACCTTCCATTGTGGTAGTGTTGTAGGAAACCCTATGCCCTTTGTCAGTTCCTCTTTTCATGGATGTACACCTTTCTCTTCATACATGTTTTTAATTTATTGTTCAATAAAAATGTATTTTTTAGTACCATATTTTGGAGCCTAGTTGATTGTGTGGATCCAATTAGGGAATAAGTTATTAGTGGTTATGGTACAAACCAAGGTAATAATGGTGTTATTGTATTAATGGGCAATTTTGTGAATAAATTAAGACAAAATGGTATAGAACACCAGAAAACTGTCCCGTACACCTGAACAAAATGGAGTAGCAGAAAGGAAAAACAGAACTCTGACAGAAATGATGATATGTATGCTGACAGATTCCAAACTACCAGAGAAATATTGAGGTGAGGCAGCAATGACAGCTACATATCTACAGAATAGACTTATTTCCAGAAAACTGAAGAAAACTCCATATGAACTGAGGCAAGGTATGAAACCAAGTGTCAATCATTTAAAAGTTTTTGGATGTAAAGTTTTTATATTCATTCCAACAGAAAAACGTTCCAAACTTCAATACAAATCCATGGAGGGAATATTTGTTGGATATAGTGAAAATTGCAAGGGATACCGAATCCTAGATCCCAAAACAGACAGAGTCACGGTGAGTAACAGTGTGACATTCATTGAGGATCTAAAGGAAGACACTATGATTTCAATTGACTCAAAAAATGAGAAAAACAGCAGTGACATAACTGAAGAGGTATTTGATGAGAAAGTAGTTGAAACTGATGAAGAACAGAATACTGAAAATGAAGAAATACAACTACAAACAGACACAGAACCAAGACGTTCAATGAGAGAAAACAAAGGTAAACCACCAAAACGTCTCTCATACAAGACAAGCACAAGTAAAATTTATGAACCTACTTCTTGGGAAGACATATCTAAACTCCCTAAAGAAGAAGCTAATGAATAGATAGAAGCAACAGAAACAGAAATGAAATCCATGCATGACTTAAATACATGGACACTGACAGATTTACCAGAAGGAAGAAAAGCCATAGGATGTAAATAGATTTTTAAAGTAAAATAACAAACACATGGCACACCTGAAGGATACCGAGCAAAACTCGTAGCTAAAGGGTATTCTCAAAAATATGGAGAAGACTATGATGAGACATTTTCTTCAGTTGTCAAACATACTACAATAAGAACTTTACTTACAGTTGCAGCAATGAAACAGATGGAACTGATACATCTGGATGTAAAGACAGCATTTTTGAATGGAGATTTAACAGAAGACATTTACATGGAACAACCTCCAGGATTCAAAGATGAAAGAAACCCAAACAAAGTTTGCAAACTACAGAAAAGCATATATGGTTTAAAGCAAGCAGCTAAAGCGTGGAATGACAAAATCACGGAAGTACTTACAAATGAAAAATTTCAAAAAAAGCAAAGCTGATCCTTACTTGTACACAAAAAAGCTGATGAATAGATGGGTTTATGTACTCATATATGTAGACGACATTTTGATTTGTTCTGAACAAGAAAGGGATAAAGAAAGCATTCTAAAAATCCTGAAGCGACATTTCGAAATCAAAGACTTGGGAAATGTGAAACAGTACCTAGGAATACAGATAGAAAGAGAAGAATATGGAAGTTTTCTACCAAATCAAAATCACATGATTCAAGACATAACAGAAAAATTTGGATTGATAGATGCAAAAACAGTAAAGTCTCCAATGGAAACTAATTATCTTAAAGAGATGAATAGTGAGAAAAATGTTACCAAATAATGAAGAGTACAGTACAGCAATAGGAAAACTACTGTATCTAGCGACTGTTACAAGGCCAGACATCGCAGCAGCAGTAGGAATCCTGAATAGAAAGGTGTCAAAACCAAATAAAGCTGACTGGAATGCTGTAAAGAGAGTAATGCATTATTTGAAAGGAACCAGCAACGTTAAGCTCAAACTAACCACAAGTGATAGTTGCATTTTAACAGGATACGTTGATGCAGATTGGGCTGGAGATCCAACTGACAGAAGATCTACCAGTGGACATATTTTTTTTCTCTCAGGTGGACCAATAAGTTGGACAAGTAAGAAACAGTCAATTGTGACACTGTCTTCAACAGAAGCAGAGTATGTTGCCGCAGCACATGCAAGTCAAGAAGTTCTGTGGTTAAGACAATTGTTGACAGACTTAGGACAGCCACAGTTGGAACCGACAAAATTGAAAGGGGACAATCAAGGATTTCTTGTTCTTGCTCAGATGGAAAGAGTCAATCCAAGAACCAAGCATACTGATGAGAAGTATCATTTCATGAGAGATCATCAGGAACAAGGAGTCTTGAAGTTGGAATATTGTCCTACTGAAGAAATGACAGCAGACATCTACACGAAGGCGTTGAATGCTGATAAACACCAGAGACTAATAAAAAAGTTGGGTTTGATTTAATAAGTCCTTACTGTTGAGAAAGGGTGTTGGCATATGACTTTGAAAACTTAGGTAAGAATGTGAAAAAACTGGGAGCGCAGGTGGTCTTCTCTTCCATCCTCCCAGTGGATGGCCATGGAACGAGGAGGTGGAATAAGATTCTGCAGGTGAACAACTGGCTACGTCGATGGTGCCATCAGCAAGGATTTGGATTTCTGGATCACGGAGTGAATTACCTATACGATGGACTACTTGCTAGAGATGGGGTGCACCTTACGAAGACTGGAAAACATGTATATGGAAGTCGCCTTGCTACACTCATCAGGAGAGCTTTAAACTAGAACAATGTGGGAAGGGATCAAAAGGCCAGAAAAAGCCATACACCTGACAAATGCTATTGAGAACTCTGGTATTAGAAGTGGAAAGGAAGAACAAAGACAAAAGAATCTAAATAATAAAAATATTGGAGAAAGAGACACCAATCACAAACTAAAATGTTTCTATACTAATGCACAAAGCATGGGCAACAAACAAGGAGAATTGAAACTACTAACACAGGAAAAGAAATATGATGTCATTGGAATCACTGAAACTTGGTGGGACAATACACATGATTGGAATACAAGACTAGAAGGATACAACTTAATTGCAAGAAACAGACTTGATAAACGAGGAGGAGGTGTCGCATTGTATGTTAGAAATGCGTATATCTGCACAGAGATTGAAGCTTCAGAGACTGGGAGTTCTGTGGAAACTGTTTGGGTAAGAATACAAGGACAGAACAATGGAAAAGACACCATTGTAGGCATTTACTACAGGCCGCCTGTGCAAGCTGAAGATATAGATGAACTCTTTATGCATCAAATGGCCAAGTTCTCCAAAAAATATGACATAGTTGTCATGGGAGATTTCAACTATCCAGACATTTGTTGGGAATCTCTCTCAGGCAAAACTAAAAAGTCAAGGAAATTCTTATCCTCTCTTGCTGACAACTTTATCTTCCAAAAGGTAAGGGAGAAAACAAGGGGAACTGCTACCTTGGATCTAATCCTTATAAACAGGGAGGAAATGGTTGAGGAGGTAAAAGTGGCTGGGACCCTAGGAGGTAGCGACCATGCTATTTTAGAATTTTAATAAATATATGTATATACCAATGGCGCTAAAGCGTACACCCACAGAACACAAAGCAGCAAGTAATAAGACAACACACCACTCAAGTTGTCTCCATAAAATAATAATAATAATAATAAATAAACCTGATAAAAACTTGCGCTAATAAATGTGTCTTGGTTAAATAAAGATATCTTATGAAGAAATCTATTACCTTTACTGAAGCTAAAAACTGGCGAGGCAGGGAAAAGGGTCTTCAGAATGCAGGGTGGATTTCCAGGTCCTTTCCCAATGATACTCCCCGACACAGGTATATAAAAAGTTACTGGAGCTAAAGGGTGCTACCTCCTAGCATGCCGCCGTCCCGGCCGGTGACTGGCGCGCAGCTGGAGGTGTATATCGGCAGGCTGTAAGAGTACCAGCCGCCGCTTGCAAAAGCAGGCCTGCAAGGTCCGAAAAAGCTGAAGGACCTTGTGTGACGTCACAGTCACGTGATAGATCATGTGACAGGCAAGAAAGCCCTATGGGGCGCTGATGGGGCCAGAAAGCAATGGCAAATCCTACGCGTTGCGGAATTCACTGATTCCTTCTTCAGGGATGGCCCCCTAGAGCAAGAGGAACCCTTATATAGCCTCCAGTATATAGCAATGGAGCATTATACTATGCATTAAAAGCAAATAGCTCAATCTCGCTATTTAAACCGTTTGGGATCAGAGTATTCAATTCAAAAATCCATTTACTTTCCACCCTGGACATCTGATGGATAAAATTACCTTTCCTGATACTTCTTTTAACTATTTGAATCCCAGTCACTTTAGTGTCCCTTAGGGAGCTCCCATGATGTGTAAGATAATGATTAGAGAGGGGGTGACCTGTGAATTTCTTACAAATATTCCGTAAATATTCCCCAATTCTGACATTTAAGGGACGTATCGTTCGACCTATATATAGTTTATCACATGGACATGTGATACAATATATCACCCCCTTCGTGTCACAGGTGATAAAATCACGAATCTGAATCTCCATGGATTTATTTAGAATAGAGAATTGTTTCTTACTGCCTAATTTTCTGCAAGATACACATTTTTTGCAGGCAAAAAAACCTTTTAATTGCTGTTGTGAATGAAAATTGGGGCCTTTTTTAGATATTGAAATAGAAGGGGCTACCAGGTTACCTAAATTATTTGCCCTTCTAAAGACAAACCTAGGGCGGGCTGGTAGAGCTTCCCCTATGATTTTATCATTCTTCAAAATACCCCAGTGTTTATTTACAATTTTTCTGAGAATTTGACTATTTGAATTATACTGGGTGATGATAGGAATCTCGTCTATACTAATATTTTCTTTATTTTTTATTTTATGTCTGAGGAATTGTTCCCTTGGTATATGTCCAATATATTCCCTGGTTGCTAGCAAGGATTGGGTATCATAACCTTTTTGACAAAATTTTTTGATTAGAGTTTCAGCCTCAATTAAATAGTCCTGTGACTTGGAACAATTTCTATGAGCCCGTATGAATTGACTCTTTGGAATATTAAGAAGCCAACTTGGGAGATGACAGCTTTCTAGCGAAATATAATTGTTTGAATCAGTGGGTTTGTGAAATAGTTGTGTCTGAATGGTGTTGTCCTCAATAAAGATTTTTAAGTCTAAAAAGTTAATCTCTGTGAGACTAGTAGTTGCGGTAAATTTTAAAAAATAACAATTTTTATTCAATTCATCAATAAAATCTGTTAAAAGAGTAGGCCCACCAGACCAAATAAAAATAATATCATCTATGAAGCGGTGCCAGAGTACCAGATTTGCGCGCAGCCTGCCCTCGGGAAAGATGGTTTCATGTTCCCACTTGCCAACATACAAATTTGCATAACTGGGCGCGAATCTGGTACCCATAACGGTCCCCCACTTCTGGGAGTAGTAGTTCGCTCCATAGTAAAAATAGTTGTGGGTGAGTATAAAATAAATACAATCGACAATAAAAGCAATCTGGTCGCTGGGAAAGCTTTTAGCCTCTGACATAAAGAATTCCGCAGATTTGCAACCCTTTTCATGTTCAATAACTGTGTAAAGGGAAGTTATATCTAAAGTCCCTAAGATAAAATGATCTTTCCATTCTATAGTATTTAAAACCTGTAAAACATGAGTAGTGTCCTTCAAATAAAACCAGGGGAAGAGTCTTGAGGAGATCATTTGCATATTCCCAGTGCCTTCTGGGATAAGTGAAGAGTCTCCGCGAGCTCAACGATCACTGGGTTTTGGCCGTTGCAGCTGAAAAGAGGAAATCGGAAAACCAGGGGAAGAGTCTTGAGGAGATCATTTGCATATTCCCAGTGCCTTCTGGGATAAGTGAAGAGTCTCCGCGAGCTCAACGATCACTGGGTTTTGGCCGTTGCAGCTGAAAAGAGGAAATCGGAAAACCAGGGGAAGAGTCTTGAGGAGATCATTTGCATATTCCCAGTGCCTTCTGGGATAAGTGAAGAGTCTCCGCGAGCTCAATGATCGCTGGGTTTTGGCCGTTGCAGCTGAAAAGAGGAAATCGGAAAACCAGGGGAAGAGTCTTGAGGAGATCATTTGCATATTCCCAGTGCCTTCTGGGATAAGTGAAGAGTCTCCGCGAGCTCAACGATCGCTGGGTTTTGGCGCGGAAAAACCGCGCGCCGATAGGCGCGCGAATTTTGGCTCAACTTTCATCGTTTTTAAGAAATCTCAAGATGGAAGAGGCCAGGAGCCATTTGGTGAGCTGCATTTCTTGCTACATGTTCACAGACTTACCAGTGGAAAAGCCAAACTTCACATGCCACAAATGCAAGCTTGTGTCCCTGTTGGAGGAAAAGTTGCAAAATCTCGAAGAGAGGTTGGCTACGTTGAAGATCATTAAGGAAGGTGAAGAGTTCTTGGACAGAGCAGAATTATCTCTTCATGTTACAGAAAGAGAAGAAATTCGAAGTGCACCTGAAGAAACAGAGGAATGGAGACATGTGACCCAGAGAAGCAGGAGGATCAGGAGGCAGTCAGCACCCATACTGCTCAGAAACCAGTACCAGGCTCTCACGCAGGAAAATGATGAAGAAATACATCAGGATAAGACTTTGCCAACAAACAGCAACCTTGTACGCCTTCAGAGTCCTCCTGGATGGAGAAAGAAAAATGTTGTGAAGAAGAAACGGAGAGTGGTGGTCATGGGGGATTCCCTGTTGAGAGGAACAGAGGCTGCTATCTGCAGACCGGATATAACTTCAAGAGAAATGTGCTGTCTTCCAGGTGCAAAAATTAAAGATGTGTCTGACAGGATATCAGGACTCTTCAGACCTACAGATGACTACCCATTCCTGCTACTACATGTGGGGACAAATGACACCGCAAGAAACGACCTGGAAACCATCTGCAGAGACTTTGAAGACTTAGGCAAGAAAGTGAAAGAACTGGGAGCGCAGGTGGTCTTCTCTTCCATCCTCCCAGTGGATGGCCATGGAACAAGGAGGTGGAATAAGATTCTGCAGGTGAACAACTGGCTACGTCGATGGTGCCGTCAGCAACGATTTGGATTTCTGGATCACGGAGTGAACTACTTATACGATGGACTACTTGCTAGAGATGGGGTGCACCTTACGAAGACTGGAAAGCATGTATTTGGAAGTCGCCTTGCTACACTTGTAAGGAGAGCTTTAAACTAGAACAACATGGGAAGGGAAGCAAAAGACCAGAAAAAGCCATACACCTGACAAATGCTATTGAGAACTCTGCTAATAGAAGTGGAAAGGAAGAACAAAGACGAAAGAATCTAATTAATAAAAATATTGGAGAAAGAGAAACCAATCACAAACTAAAATGTTTCTATACTAATGCACAAAGCATGGGCAACAAACAAGGAGAATTGGAACTACTAACACAGGAAAAGAAATATGATGTCATTGGAATCACTGAAACTTGGTGGGACGATACACATGATTGGAATACAAGACTAGAAGGATACAACTTATTTGCAAGAAACAGACTTGATAAACGAGGAGGGGGTGTTGCATTGTATGTTAGAAACGCATATATCTGCACAGAGATTGAAGCTTCAGAGACTGGGAGTTCTGTGGAAACTGTTTGGGTAAGAATACAAGGACAGAACAATGGAAAGGACACCATTGTAGGCATTTACTACAGGCCGCCTGTGCAAGCTGAAGATATGGATGAACTCTTTATGCATCAAATGGCCAAGTTCTCCAAAAAATATGACATAGTTGTCATGGGAGATTTCAACTATCCAGACATTTGTTGTGAATCTCTCTCAGGCAAAACTAACAGGTCAAGGAAATTCTTATCCTCTCTTGCTGACAACTTTATCTTCCAAAAGGTAGGGGAGAAAACAAGGGGAACTGCTACCTTGGATCTAATCCTTATAAACAGAGAGGAAATGGTTGAGGAGGTAAAAGTGGCTGGAACCCTAGGAGGTAGCGACCATGCTATTTTAGAATTTTGGATAACTAGAGGCGGAAGACCTGTGAAGACTCAGACATCAAGGTTAGATTTCAGAAAGGCAGATTTTAAGGGATTCAGAAAGATAATTGGAGGGATCCAATGGCTGGATATACTTAAAGACAAAAATGTCCAGGAAGGATGGGAAATCTTGAAAAATGAAATTCTCAAAGCACAGTTGTTAACAATTCCGAAAAGAGGGAAGAATAGGAAGCATTTAAGGAAACCAGGATGGGTGAACACAGAACTTAAGCACATGCTAAAAAGGAAGAAAAAAATGTTTATAAAATGGAAAGAGGGAGGCATATCTAAAGAAGAATATAATGCTGTCTGCAGAATCTGCAGGGCACAAATCAGATTAGCTAAAGCTGAAAATGAATTGAGGCTTGCAAGAGATGTTAAAAGCAATAATAAAGGATTTTGGGGATATGTCAAAAGTAAAAGAAAAGTCAAAGATGCTATAGGATTTTTACAGGATGAAAATGATGAAATGGTAAGACAGGATGTTGAGAAGGCTGAACTTTTAAATTCCTATTTTGCATCTGTTTTCTCTCAGAAAGGAAATGTAACACCAACTGTTATTCACTGTCCTATTAAGGGAATAGAAGAATCCAGGATATCTATAAACAGAAAGATAGTGAGGAAACACTTAGCTAACCTGAATGAATTCAAGTGTCCAGGTCCAGATGAATTACACCCCAGAGTACTGAAGGAGATAGCAGAAGAAATTTCTGAACCACTCTCCATAATCTTTGAAAATTCTTGGAGAACAGGAGAAGTGCCAGAAGACTGGAGAAGAGCAAATGTTGTTCCTATCTTCAAAAAGGGGAAGAAGGTGGACCCAGGCAACTATAGGCCGGTGAGTCTGACTTCTATACCAGGAAAGATCTTTGAACAAATTATTAAACAACATGTAAGTCAATACCTGGATAAGAATGAAGTGATCAAACAGAGTCAGCATGGGTTTGTAACTAATAAGTCATGTCAGACTAACTTAATTTCCTTCTATGACGGTATCACTGATTGGGTGGATCAAGGAAATGCTGTAGATATAGTATATCTTGACTTCAGCAAAGCATTTGACAAAGTCTCTCATACAATCCTTATTTAAAAAATGACTAAGTATGGAATGGACAAGGCAACTGTTAGGTGGATTCATAGCTGGCTTAGTGATCGGACCCAAAGAGTGGTCGTAAATGGCTGCACATCCAGTTGGAAGAATGTCTCAAGTGGGGTACCACAGGGCTCTGTCCTGGGCCCTGTATTGTTCAACATCTTTATCAACGATTTAGATGAAGGAATTGAGGGTAAACTGATTAAATTTGCTGATGACACAAAGCTAGGAGGGATAGCTAATACTAGAGAAGAGAGAGAGAGGATTCAAAAAGATTTAAATAAACTGGAGAAGTGGGCAGTAACTAACAGAATGGTTTTTAACAGGGAGAAATGCAAAGTACTACATCTGGGCAATAAAAATGAAAAAAGCATATATAGAATGGGAGGAATAGGGCTAAGTGACAGCACATGTGAAAAAGACTTGGGTATACTAATAGATCACAGACTGAATATGAGTCAACAGTGTGATGCAGCAGCAAAAAAGGCAAATGCAGTTCTAGGATGTATTAACAGAAGCATACAGTCTAGATCACGTGAAGTCATTATTTCCCTCTACTCCTCTTTGGTCAGACCTCATCTGGAATATTGTGTCCAGTTTTGGGCACCACATTTTAAAAAAGACATCAACAAACTGGAGCAAGTTCAGAAAAGAGCGACCAGAATGGTGACCGGTCTGCAAACCCTGTCTTATGAGGAAAGGTTGCAGGATTTGGGAATGTTTAGTTTGCAAAAGAGAAGACTGAGAGGAGACTTAATTGCTGTCTACAAATATCTAAAGGGCTGTCACATTGTAGAAGGATCAACTTTATTCTCATTTGCACAAGGAAAGACTAGAAGCAATGGGATGAAACTGAATGGGAGGAGACACAGATTAGATATTAGAAAAAACATTTTGACAGTTAGAGTGATCAATGAGTGGAACAAGCTGCCACGAGAGGTGGTGAGTTCTCCTTCAATGGAAGTCTTCAAACAGAGGCTGGACAGACATGTGTCTGGGATGATTTAGCAAATCCTGCTTTGAGCAGGGGGTTGGACCAGATGGCCCAGGAGGTCCCTTCCAACTCTACGATTCGATGATTCTAAATGCAACAGAAATGGACTTATTGTTTATGTAAAGAAGGACTTTACACTAGCCTGACAGCAGATGGCCATAGTGTGAAGTTATATGTTTCCTGTATTGTGGGGAGGGAAGCTCTCTTTTTGTTGTTACTTTTACTTTCGCTTTTGAGTGTATTATGCCAGGAGCACAGGCTGTGTGCTTCTGAATTCTTATCTCATGTTTACCCATATGAAGTAAATACTGTTTACTCAAGATAACTTGCTCAGTGAAGTTCTCCTGTGTACCCTGAGGAAGAAGTAGTTCTTAGGGTACCGTTACACATAGCGATGCACCAGCGATCCCGACAACGATATGGATCGCTGGTGCATCACTAAGTGGTCTCTAGTGAGCTGCCACACAGGCAGATCTCACCAGCGACATCGCAGGGGTCGGGGGTCGCTACTTACCTGTCAGACGCAGCGATCCTGACGTCCTCCCGCCCGCGTCCACGCGTCGCTCGTCGTCACAGCAGGAAGCGCCGCAGGAAGCGCCCGGCGAGAAATGATCCAGGACCTTCTCGCGTGACCAGCGATAACCAGCGGGGGAGCCACTCGGAGGTAAGTATCACATGTAGCGATATCGCTAGCAATATCGCTGCTATGTCACAAAATCGGTGACTTTGCAGCGATATTGCTAGCGATATCGCAGTGTGTAACGGGAGCTTTACTTCGAAACGCGTTGGAAATAAATGATTATTGAATGATTAGGAATATTGTGTCCAGTTTTGGGCACCACATTTTAAAAAAGACATCAACAAACTGGAGCAAGTTCAGAAAAGAGCGACCAGAATGGTGACCGGTCTGCAAACCCTGTCTTATGAGGAAAGGTTGCAGGATTTGGGAATGTTTAGTTTGCAAAAGAGAAGACTGAGAGGAGACTTAATAGCTGTCTACAAATATCTAAAGGGCTGTCACATTGTAGAAGGATCAACTTTATTCTCATTTGCACAAGGAAAGACTAGAAGCAATGGGATGAAACTGAATGGGAAGAGACACAGATTAGATATTAGAAAAAACTTTTTGACAGAGTGATCAATGAGTGGAACAGGCTGCCACGAGAAGTGGTGAGTTCTCCTTCAATGGAAGTCTTCAAACAGAGGCTGGACAGACATCTGACTGGGATGATTTAGCGAATCCTGCTTTGAGCAGGGGGTTGGACCAGATGGCCCAGGAGGTCCCTTCCAACTCTACGATTCTATGATTCTATGATTAATCTTCCACCATAATTGGAATCCTGTATTTTGTCAAGCAGCGCATGGAAGTCCATAAATTAGTTCCATAAGAATTGTTATATCAGCGGTCACTTGTTTGACCTTTGGACGTGCAGCAGCTGACTACTAATTGTACAAGCCTGATCTCTCCTGCAATAGGTGAGTGAATTTCTTTTACATTTTTAACTAGCTGAAGAGCCCGGTGCTGCCCGGGCATAGTAACTAACTGTGGTTAGTTATAGCAAATTATAATTATCCTCCATCCCATAGTCCCGTGCCCATATACCCATCATACATATCCACCATCCCATAGGCCCATGCCCATATACCCATCATACATATCCTCCATCCCATAGGCCCATGCCCATATACCCATCACACATCCTCCATCCCATAGTCCCATGCCCATATACCCATCATACATATCCTCCATCCCATAGGCCCGTGCCCATATACCCATCATACATATCCTCCATCCCATAGTCCCATGCCCATATACCCATCATACATATCCTCCATCCCATAGGCCCATGCCCATATACCCATCATACATATCCTCCATCCCATAGGCCCATGACCCATATACCCATCACACATCCTCCATCCCATAGTCCCATGCCCATATACATATCCACCATCCCATAGTCCCATGCCCATATACCCATCACACATCCCCCATCCCATAGGCCCGTGCCATTATACCCATCATACATATCCGCCATCCCATAGTCCCGCCCATATACCCGTCATACATATCCTCCATCCCATAGTCCAGTGCCCATATACCCATCACACATCCTCCATCCCATAGTCCCATGCCCATATACATATCCTCCATCCCATAGTCCCATGCCCATATACCCATCATACATATCCTCCATCCCATAGTCCCGTGCCCATATACCCATCATACATATCCGCCATCCCATAGTCGAGTGCCCATATACCCATCACACGTCCTTCATCTCATAGTCCCATGCCCATATACCCATCATACATATCCTCCATCCCATAGTCCCGTGCCCATATACCCCTCATACATATCCGCCATCCCATAGTCGAGTGCCCATATACCCATCACACGTCCTTCATCTCATAGTCCCATGCCCATATACCCATCATACATATCCTCCATCCCATAGTCCCGTGCCCATATACCCCTCATACATATCCGCCATCCCATAGTCGAGTGCCCATATACCCATCACACGTCCTTCATCTCATAGTCCCATGCCCATATACCCATCATACATATCCTCCATCCCATAGTCCCGTGCCCATATACCCATCATACATATCCGCCATCCCATAGTCGAGTGCCCATATACCCATCACACGTCCTTCATCTCATAGTCCCATGCCCATATACCCATCATACATATCCTCCATCCCATAGTCCCGTGCCCATATACCCATCATACATATCCTCCATCCCATAGTCCCGTGCCCATATACCCATCATACATATCCGCCATCCCATAGTCGAGTGCCCATATACCCATCACACGTCCTTCATCTCATAGTCCCATGCCCATATACCCATCATACATATCCTCCATCCCATAGTCCCGTGCCCATATACCCATCATACATATCCGCCATCCCATAGTCGAGTGCCCATATACCCATCAACCATTATGACATCATAATGAGCGGCGGGGCTTACAACCTATGATGACATCAGCGTCGCCATGGCAACCATTGTGACATAATGAGGGGCAGGGCTTGATACACACACACTTTTTCCCCATTATGTAGATAGGGGCAAAATTGTTTGGTGAATTGGAACGCACGGGGTTAAAATTTCGCCTCACAACACAGTTTAGGACGCTCTCGGGGTCCAGACGTGTGACTGTGCCAAATTTTGTGGCTGTAGCTGCGACGGTGCGGATGCCTATCCCGGACATACACACATACATACATACATACATACACACTTTGAGCTTTATATATTAGATATCAACCCGGATAAGACTCTATTTGCGCTTTTTTTGTTCCTATAGTGTACTAGGAAGGGGATAAATAGGACAGGACAGGGTTCCAGGCTAGGACTAGTCCTGGGAAGAGCTCAGGAGGAGAAGATTCAGCAAAAGACTGACAACGGTGGAGAGCTCGACCAGGCTACTGACAGGAAGAGACAGTCAGGGGGTGGCCCCTGACACAAAGGACCGCAGGACAGACGAGGCCCCGGGGGTACCGAATGGACGACGACCTCGGACAGGCGAAGCGCTGGCGGTAGATAGGTCTAGGACAGCCCCAGCAAAAGATCCGCGAGGAGCGTCACCACGACAGAAAGAAGGTGAGGGTACCCGGGCCTGAATACGGAGAGCTGTTAAGGAACTGCGGTGTATGGCTACGGTCGTCAGGAGGACGGCCAATAAACTCGGACCTGTTGCAACTGAAATCTGCCTCTATCTCGTCTCTGTGCTGTCTGGTCGCGGTAAGCAGTGGACCACCCCCCAATCCGGGCCATTACTACATTTGGCGTAGTCGGCAGGATCGCCGCCGCCAATACTACAACTTCAGCGGCAAGCCTGCGGCAGAAGTACCTAAAAGCACTTGAATTGCTCACCTGTGGATTACAAAATTTGAGACTTTGTTCCGGATCATTGCCTGTTGTCAGAAGATCCGGGGCGGTACAAAAGCCGGACAAAATGGCTGTGATATTCCAGTGTCAGGAAGAGGCACAGGCGTTTGCAGCTGTAGTGGACAATCTGGGATTACATCAAATCTGCCCCCTAATGCTGGACCAAGGAAGATGGGTGGAGAAGCCGACCGCCCCCCACCCAAGAGCGAGAGTGGCCCAGGTGGGAAGACCGGCTGCGGCTGTTTGGCGCCATTCGACAGCTGTACACGGGACGGGATGCGACGTTGCAGCTGCTGCGGTCTCGGACGCCTGGAATGGCGGTGGCGTCAAGAGGTTCAATCTCGTCGGGAGACCTGCCCCTGGGAGCCACTGACAGCACCCCAGACATCGGTTGGAGAAGAGGAGTGACTGCGGGCCCTGCTGAAGCAGCCGCCGAAGACATCGCCTGGGAGCCTCCCCGTGGGACCAATGAGCCTGAAGGCCAGCCCTGTCGGACAGCAGGGTGAAGATCGGAGTCTGCGGGAGGAGCTGCGGGGTGGCCTGCCGGAGGCCGCGGCGCCGAGGAAGGTGAGAGGTCCCCCAGCCCAACCAGCGGCTCCCCAATCGGCCCCCGCCATGCGGCCTTCCCGCGCGGCCTCTCGCTTCCCAGTGAGCCCGGCTGCGGAGGGCTTTGCGGCCTCCGCCGAGCGACACCTCTGCCCGTGTCCCCGAGCCACCCTGCCCGGCGGCACCACGTCCGGTGTCACCGGTGCAGAACCCACCTGTGGCCATCCCTGCCACGTTCCACCTTGAGGCAGCGGCCTATCCACCGAAGCCTGTCGCCCCTCCGGCCCAGTCTGCGACTCCGGTTGCGGCCTGCCCCACGGCCGCGACTTCACTCCCGGAGTAGGCAGCGGCCTGCTTGTTGGGCTCTGCGGCCTATCCACCGGAACCCAAGGCTGCCCCTGCCCGCCGCCCGGCCCCAGCGGCTGCTGGGCCGCCGGAATCTTTGGCCGCCTCTGCCCCGCTCTCAACCCCAGCCGCGTCCCGTCCACCGGACTCCGCGGCCTACACCGGACCCTCCATTTGGGTTGCGGAGGTGATACAGAAGAAGGCCAGAAAGCGGGAGGTCTGGAGCCTGCTCCACGAAAAAGGAGAGGCTGGCATGGCGGCTTCTCGATCCACTGGGCGGCTCGTGTATACCAACCTGGAGAATGGATACAGGTTCATTCGGGACCTCACAACCGGCCAAAAGGTGTATCTTAACGTGACTTCCATCCGTCACGGCCGGGCTTTGCGGGAGGGGGACTTGGTATCATATTATAAGGAGTACTGTCCCCGCGGCTATTATACGGTCGCCATGATCGTCGAACCCGAAGGCCACGAGCCCCCGTAAACAGGACCCCCAAAGACACTCCCAGCATCCCGGGAGCTCCACGGCTGTGGGGCCCCCTACTATCGGCATAACACCGGCTATCAGGAGATGGCCCGGACTACCGGGATTTCGATGCACCGTTGTGCAGGCCTAGAGGACAGTTTTGTGTGCCAGTGAAGGAAAATGTTTTTATGTTTTTTGTTGTTTATTGCTTTCTCCTGACCTAGAGGGGATGCGGGGGAGAAAGTGCTCATGTTAAAGGAAGGGGGAGTATTCCTGTTCTGTTTTAAAATGTTGTGTTGAAAGAATAAAAGGAAAAAAAAATGAAAAGGGGTTTCTCCTGTTGAGTAACTCATACTGTTATTAAAGTAGAGGTAACGGTATGCTAACAAGTTGATTTAATGTGTAGTATGTATAAAAATGTGTAACAGGTCCCAGGTACAGGGTAGGATAAAAACGCTGACCATGACTTTTTTATTAGATGGACAAAGAGATGGAACAGAGTGAACCGGGCAGTGGTCCGTCAGTCAGGACCCCGACACCACAGACACCCCAAAAGGATGGGCGGGCGCTAGCGATGACCTGGTAGGCGAAAGGCCTCGGTCATGGCGTTCCGGACAGTAGAGGGTGACAGAAGGGGAGAGCAGTGGGAGGTACACACCATAGAGTAGTCCGGGTGGACCTCGCCAACCTGAAAGAAGTTGTCACGTGGCGTGCGCGCCGGCAAGTAGCAGTAGGCTGCTCAGAGCATGGTGCTCCCGGTTTGGTTTGGCCCCTCGCGTGTGGCGGGTTTGGCCCAACAACCGGTCCGACAACAGACGGTGGACAAGCTTCAGGACGACGTAGGTAGGGAGTACGATTGTTGGGGACAACAATAGACGAAGGGGGAGTGTGGGGAAGGTGACTTGACGGACAGACTTGACTGAAGGGAGAAGGGACGGTTTGTGCACTATAGACGGATATTGGCAATGACAGAAGGGAAACAGCTGAAGGAAGATAGAAAAGGAGTGCAATATCTAGATTTGACCACAAGATGGCAGAGGGGAGCGTAGAACAGTACTTGACAGCAGCTTAGGGCTACGAAACCTCATGGGGGTGGGGAGACAGGAAGCCAGGAGGGAAATTCCGAGGAAGGGGATAAATAGGACAGGACAGGGTTCCAGGCTAGGACTAGTCCCGGGAAGAGCTCAGGAGAAGATTCAGCGAAGGACTGACAACAGTGGAGAGCTTGACCAGGGGACTGACAGGAAGAGACAGTCAGGGGGTGGCCCCTGACACAAAGGACCACAGGACAGACGAGGCCCCCGAAGGTACCGATTGGACGACGACCTCGGACAGGTGAAGCGCTGGCGGTAGATAGGTCTAGGACAGCCCCGGCAAAAGATCCGCGAGGAGCGTCACTACGACAGAAAGAAGGTGAAGGTACCCGGGCCTGAATACGGAGAGCTGTTAAGGAACTGCGGTGTATGGCTACGGTCGTCAGGAGGACGGCCAATAAACTCGGACCTGTTGCAACTGAAATCTGCCTCCGTCTCGTCTCTGTGTCGTCTGGTCGCGGTAAGCAGTGGACCACCCCCCAATCCGGGCCATTACTACACTGGCAGTGCAGATTGTCCTGCCTCTGGCAAGCCTGCCAGGGCTCTGCTCAGTCTGCTGCAGGGACAGGAAATTCTTCCCTGTCAGCCTGCTGGGCCAGCCCCCTGGTTAACTCTTCTTATCCCTGTACTAATTATGGACATATTATATGAGACATTACAGTACACACACAATAATAAAACGTTAGTAAACCACACAATATATTAACATTAATACAACGTCAGGGTGCCGCCCGTAATTGTCTGAACAGTGTCCAAGGGAGAGGAAACACATGAGGTTCCACGCCACTTCCTTACACCTACACTTGGTATAAGTAAATCTCATTGCAACTTGATCTTTTTAGACTTTTAATTTTGCTGCATAATTTAGTGTAAATTTGTCAGAAATCACCAGTCTATGCTTTTTATAATAATAGTTGTATAAAAAATACAAAATTTTGCCTAATAATCATATATACCTTAGTATGACGCTAAAGAGGAGAAAGGAAGATTCTAATCCCTGGTGGTCCAGTGTCTGTTTAATAGTTCAGCAGGGAACTAGAGTATATTTCCCTGCTGTCCAATGGGTCAAGTAGTAGTTATATTCCCTGGTGCACAGAGCTTACATCTATAATAGTTGCTTTTAAGCCCCAGGGGTTGTAAAGTATTTTTTTTTTATCTTATAGTATAGGTAAGAAATAATATTTTAATCCCTGGTGGGCTGGTGGAAAAACCTTTTAACCCCAGTTAATTCAGGAAGGGACCCTACTTATATAACTTTCTATCCAATGTGTAAAAGGTGGTTCTATTTTATTGCCTACAGGGTTAAGCTAACTAGTTCATTTAGGTCCAGTGAGATGGTGGAACATGTATTATCACCTAATAACAAATGGCTGGACAAATTATATTTCTTTGATCCTGGAGTCTAAACTATGTGGTTATAGGTTATAACTGGTGACCAGTAGTGATGATCAAACGTTCTCAGTTAAGGTGTTATCTGAGCATGCTCGGATGCTAACCGAGTGTCTTCGGCGTGCTTAAGATGTTCAAGTCTCACCCGTGGTTGGGAAGTCACTTTTAACTTGTAATAAAAAAAATGATAATTCTAATCCCTGGTGGTCCAGAGAAGAACTCTTCAGTCCTAGTTAGCTCAGAAGAGAACTTGAAAAAGTTACATTCCACGGAATCTTACGGATTTGTAGATGTAGACTACTTTGTACCACCAACTCGTTCACGCTGGTGGCCTAATTTCTTACAGCGCTTCTGAGCTAATGTTAATGAAAGGTAATGCCACTAGACCACCAGGGCTTACACAATGTGTTTTTGTTTCCCCATGAGCTAAAATTAATTCCCAATCCATGGATTTTATTTGATGCCGAGTTTGACGTTATTACACTCCCTGGAGTCTAGAGTGTGCTTGTTAATTATACCTGGTACCTAGTGAATTTAGTTGTAAGAATTTCACTACCAGTTGTCTAGTAGAGGAGAAGTCTTACGAATGCTACAGTCCCAAATTATATTTACTGCTGTCCAGTGGGTAGTATCGTAGTGATATTCCCTGATGTTCAAGCCTCACCCATGGTTGGGAAGTAATTTTTAACTTGTAATAAAAAATAATGAGTATGATCCCTGGTGGTGCAGTGAAGAATTCTTCAACCCTAGTTAGCTCAGAGGAAAACTCAAAAAAGTTCCTAGATGTCAACTACATTGTACCACCAACAGGATCACCCCGGTAGCACTTGTGACCTCATTTCCTACAGAGTTTCTGAGCTCAATTAGATGGAACATAATACCACTAGACCACCAGGATTTAAAATTTGATTTGTTCCTCATGAGCTAAAATGACTTCCCAATGGAGTTCATTGGATATTGACTATGAGGTTATTACACTCACTGGATGTAGGTTGTACCTGGTACCCAGTGAATTTGGTTGTAAAAATGACACTACATGAAATCTAGTAAGAGGAGATGTCTTATGAGTTCTACATTCCCAAGTTATATTTCCTCTTGTCCAGTGGATAGGACAGTAGTTATATTCCCTGATGTTCAAGTCTCACCCAGGATTGGGAATTCATTTTTAGCTTTTAAGAAAAAAAAATTGCAATTGTAATCCCTGGTGGTCCAGTGATGAACCCTTTAATCCCAGTTAACTCAGAAGGCTACTTGAAAAAGTCTTAATTGTAGATGTCTCTTACTTTGCACCACCAACTGGTTCACACTGGTGACACGAAGGACCTAATTTCCTACACAGCTTCTGAGCTAATTTGAATGGAAGGTAATGCCACTAGACCACCAGGGATTAAAACGTGTTTATTTTCCTCATGAGATAAAAATTAATTCCCAATCTATTGAGATTATTGGATACTAATTTTTAGGTTATTAAGCGCCCTGGAGTCTAGAGTGTGCCAGTCCCAGTGACCTCTGTTGTAAAAATTACCCTACCTGGTGTCTAGTAGAGGAGAAGTCCTATGAGTTCTACATTCCCAGGTTATATGTCCTGATGCCCAGTGGGTAAGATAGTAGTGATATTCTCTGATGTTTAAGAAATTTTTAGTTCTTAGAAAAGAAAAGTAATTCTGATCCCTGGTGGTCCGGAGAAGAACCCTTCAATTTCAGTAAAATCAGAAGAGAACTCTATACAGTTACATTCTTCGGAGTCTTAGATGTCAACCACTTTATACAACACTGGTGATGCTGCTGACCTCATTTCCTACAGAGCTTCTGAGTTAATGTGAATGGAAGGCAATGCCACTAGACCACCAGGGATTTTTTTTTTTTTACATTCCTCAGAGTCTTATGGATTCCTAGATGTCGACCACTTTGTACCACTCACGCCGGTGGCACTAGTCACCTCATTTCTTTTAGGGCTACCAGACTTCCTAATCTCCAGAGAAAAGATATCCATTTAACCACAAAGTTTCAAAAGTTCCCATCTTAACAGAGAGAAGACCTTTTACGGCACATTTCTGTTGCTGCTCTTACTTGGATAACGGTCAACACTTGCATAAAGTTGGTCTTGTGTAGGAAGAAGAACATAAATGAGAATATTTCCAGTCGTCTGTTTTGTAGAATCATGAGGCTGAGACATCCGGGACTAGTGCAAAGGACGGAAGAGCTGGCAATCTAACGCCACGACGTGACGACTGCAACGCTGCAGCAGCAGCATCGATTATTTGCTGTAAATATTGACACAGTAATTAGCTTAATAGTCTGTAGGGATCGGCCTTAAGGACTATCGCCCCATCTGGGCCGCTCGCTCCTAATATATTATTGACGAAGACATTGTTATTTTGTATCATTTAAGTTTTCCTGAAACTAGATTAATGCTCCCGCAGTGATTAATGGCGACCTAAAATCATTATCACTCTGAGGGCCTGCGTGACAAATGACGGCGTCCGGGCTGTAGAGGATATGGAATCATTAGTGGTGGCGAGTGGAGCGTGTCAGCGCTAAAGGGGATGATGAACTGAACCAACAAGTGGGGTCAAGACGGAGCCGCCAAGGCCAGGATGGACCCACGAGGAAGAGAGAAAGTGGGCAACCTGGGGCCCCCAACTAATGGAGACTGCAAGTCCCAGAAGGCCGGGAAAGACCAGGGTTATAGGGGCTCTACACAATCAGCTCCATCCAAAAGCAACAGGTATAGTTTCATCATGGGAACGGTAGGGTCGTAAATATCTGCAGATGGCACGTTACCTCCGTTATTATCAATAGAAACAGTGGTCACAAGCGCTTCTGTTGTCAGACTTTCCGGACTAGTGAATGCCGCTCTACAGGAAGGTCACTAGTGGCAGTAGGGTTGCTCTGCATTGTCACCTTAGGGGCAGAGTGTGGATGACACTGACATTGTAAGAGAAGACATTGTGGTAGAACTCTGCACAGACACTGTAACAGCTTGTTCACATATTGCATTTTTTATGAGAAAAACATGCGCTACTTTACCGACACTGCAAAACGAAGGAGATTTTTAAAATCTCAGTCACAGAGTCAGTTCTGCAGGGTGTTTCACCAATGAGATCAAAATGGCTTAGTACTGCCCCCTGCTGGCAGCTACATAGTGACACCATAGTGAGCGCTGTCCAGTGTTATCCAGAGTGTCCGCCCTTATACTGGTTATACTGGGGCACGCTAGTGTGCCCCTTACAGTGGTTATACTGGGGTACATTAGTGTGCCCCCTTACAGTGGTTATACTGGGGTACATTAGTGTGCCCCCTTACAGTGGTTATACTGGGGTACATTAGTGTGCCCCTTACAGTGGTTATACTGGGGTACATTAGTGTTCCCCCTTACAGTGGTTATACTGGGGTACATTAGTGTTCCCCCTAACAGTGGTTATACTGGGGTACATTAGTGTCCCCCTTACAGTGGTTATACTGGGGTACATTAGTGTGCCCCCTTACAGTGGTTATACTGGGGTACATTAGTGTTCCCCCTTACAGTGGTTATACTGGGGTACATTAGTGTGCTCCTTACAGTGGTTATATTGGGGTACATTAGTGTGCCCCCTTACAGTGGTTATACTGGGGTACATTAGTGTGCCCCCTTACAGTGGTTATACTGGGGTACATTAGTGTGCCCCTTACAGTGGTTATACTGGGGTACATTAGTGTGCCCCCTTACAGTGGTTATACTGGGGTACATTAGTGTTCCCCCTTACAGTGGTTATACTGGGGTACATTAGTGTGCTCCTTACAGTGGTTATATTGGGGTACATTAGTGTGCCCCCTTACATTGGTTATACTGGGGTACATTAGTGTTCCCCCTTACAGTGGTTATACTGGGGTACATTAGTGTGCCCCTTACAGTGGTTATACTGGGGTACATTAGTGTGTCCCCTTACAGTGGTTATACTGGGGTACATTAGTGTGCCCCCTTACAGTGGTTATACTGGGGTACATTAGTGTTCCCCCTTACAGTGGTTATACTGGGGTACATTAGTGTGCCCCCTTACAGTGGTTATACTGGGGTACATTAGTGTGTCCCCTTACAGTGGTTATACTGGGGTACATTAGTGTGCCCCCTTACAGTGGTTATACTGGGGTACATTAGTGTTCCCCCTTACAGTGGTTATACTGGGGTACATTAGCGTGCCCCTTACAGTGGTTATACTGGGGTACATTAGTGTGCCCCTTACATTGGTTATACTGGGGTACATTAGTGTGCCCCCTTACACTGGTTATACTGGGGTACATTAGTGTGCCCCCTTACAGTGGTTATACTGGGGTACATTAGTGTTCCCCTTACATTGCTTATACTGGGGTACATTAGTGTGCCTCTTAAAGTGGTTATACTGGGGTACATTAGCGTGCCCCTTAGAGTGGTTATACTGGGGTACATTAGTGTGCCCCCTTACACTGGTTATACTGGGGTACATTAGTGTGCCTCCTTACATTGGTTATACTGGGGTACATTAGTGTGCCCCCTTACACTGGTTATACTGGGGTACATTAGCGTGCCCCCTTACAGTGGTTATACTGGGGTACATTAGTGTGCCCCCTTACAGTGGTTATACTGGGGTACATTAGTGTGCCCCCTTACAGTGGTTATACTGGGGTACATTAGTGTGCCTCTTACAGTGGTTATACTGGGGTACATTAGCGTGCCCCTTACAGTGGTTATACTGGGGTACATTAGTGTGCCCCTTACATTGGTTATACTGGGGTACATTAGTGTGCCCCCTTACACTGGTTATACTGGGGTACATTAGTGTGCCCCTTACATTGGTTATACTGGGGTACATTAGTGTGCCCCTTACATTGGCTATACTGGGGTACATTAGTGTGCCCCTTACACTGGTTATACTGGGGTACATTAGTGTGCCCCCTTACAGTGGTTATACTGGGGTACATTAGTGTTCCTCTAACATTGGTTATATTGGGGTACATTAGTGTGCCTCTTACAGTGGTTATACTGGGGTACATTAGCGTGCCCCTTACAGTGGTTATACTGGGGTACATTAGTGTGCCCCTTACATTGGTTATACTGGGGTACATTAGTGTGCCCCCTTACACTGGTTATACTGGGGTACATTAGTGTGCCCCCTTACAGTGGTTATACTGGGGTACATTAGTGTTCCCCTTACATTGGTTATACTGGGGTACATTAGCGTGCCTCTTACAGTGGTTATACTGGGGAACATTAGCGTGCCCCTTAGAGTGGTTATACTGGGGTACATTAGTGTGCCCCCTTACACTGGTTATACTGGGGTACATTAGTGTGCCTCCTTACATTGGTTATACTGGGGTACATTAGCGTGCCCCCTTACACTGGTTATACTGGGGTACATTAGTGTGCCTCCTTACAGTGGTTATACTGGGGTACATTAGTGTTCCCCCTTACATTGGTTATACTGGGGTACATTAGTGTGCCTCCTTACATTGGTTATATTGGGGTACATTAGTGTACCCTTACAGTGGTTATACTGGGGTACATTAGTGTGCCCCTTACATTGGTTATACTGGGGTACTTAGTGTGCCCCTTACAGTGGTTATACTGGGGTACATTAGTGTGCCCCCTTACACTGGTTATACTGGGGTACATTAGCGTGCCCCTTAGAGTGGTTATACTGGGGTACATTAGCGTGCCCCCTTACACTGGTTATACTGGGGTACATTAGTGTGCCCCTTACATTGGTTATACTGGGGTACTTAGTGAGCCCCCTTACAGTGGTTATACTGGGGTACATTAGTGTGCCCCCTTACACTGGTTATACTGGGGTACATTAGCGTGCCCCTTAGAGTGGTTATACTGGGGTACATTAGCGTGCCCCCTTACACTGGTTATACTGGGGTACATTAGTGTGCCCCTTACATTGGTTATACTGGGGTACATTAGTGTGCCCCTTACAGTGGTTATACTGGGGTACATTAGTGTGCCTCCTTACATTGGTTATACTGGGGTACATTAGTGTGCCCCCTTACACTGGTTATACTGGGGTACATTAGTGTGCCCCCTTACAGTGGTTATACTGGGGTACATTAGTGTGCCCCCTTACACTGGTTATACTGGGGTACATTAGTGTGCCCCCATACAGTGGTTATACTGGGGTACATTAGTGTGCCACCTTACAGTGGTTATACTGGGGTACATTAGTGTGCTCCTTACATTGGTTATACTGGGGTACATTAGTGTGCCCCCTTACAGTGGTTATACTGGGGTACATTAGTGTGCCCCTTACACTGGTTATACTGGGGTACATTAGTGTGCCCCTTACATTGGTTATACTGGGGTACATTAGTGTGCCCCTTACAGTGGTTATACTGGGGTACATTAGTGTGCCTCCTTACATTGGTTATACTGGGGTACATTAGTGTGCCCCCTTACACTGGTTATACTGGGGTACATTAGTGTGCCCCCTTACAGTGGTTATACTGGGGTACATTAGTGTGCTCCTTACATTGGTTATACTGGGGTACATTAGTGTGCCCCCTTACAGTGGTTATACTGGGGTACATTAGTGTGCCCCTTACAGTGGTTATACTGGGGTACATTAGTGTGACCCTTACATTGGTTATACTGGGGTACATTAGTGTGCCCCTTACAGTGGTTATACTGGGGTACATTAGTGTGCCTCCTTACATTGGTTATACTGGGGTACATTAGTGTGCTCCTTACAGTGGTTATACTGGGGTACATTAGTGTGCCCCCTTACACTGGTTATACTGGGGTACATTAGTGTGCCCCCTTACAGTGGTTATACTGGGGTACATTAGCGTGCCCCTTAGAGTGGTTATACTGGGGTACATTAGCGTGCCCCCTTACACTGGTTATACTGGGGTACATTAGTGTGCCCCTTACATTGGTTATACTGGGGTACATTAGTGTGCCCCTTACAGTGGTTATACTGGGGTACATTAGTGTGCCTCCTTACATTGGTTATACTGGGGTACATTAGTGTGCCCCCTTACACTGGTTATACTGGGGTACATTAGTGTGCCCCCTTACAGTGGTTATACTGGGGTACATTAGTGTGCCCCCTTACACTGGTTATACTGGGGTACATTAGTGTGCCCCCATACAGTGGTTATACTGGGGTACATTAGTGTGCTCCTTACATTGGTTATACTGGGGTACATTAGTGTGCCCCTTACAGTGGTTATACTGGGGTACATTAGTGTGCCCCTTACATTGGTTATACTGGGGTACATTAGTGTGCCCCCTTACAGTGGTTATACTGGGGTACATTAGTGTGCCCCCTTACAGTGGTTATACTGGGGTACATTAGTGTGCCCCTTACATTGGTTATACTGGGGTACATTAGTGTGCCCCCTTACAGTGGTTATACTGGGGTACATTAGTGTGCCCCTTACAGTGGTTATACTGGGGTACATTAGTGTGCCTCCTTACATTGGTTATACTGGGGTACATTAGTGTGCCCCCTTACACTGGTTATACTGGGGTACATTAGTGTGCCCCCTTACAGTGGTTATACTGGGGTACATTAGTGTGCTCCTTACATTGGTTATACTGGGGTACATTAGTGTGCCCCCTTACAGTGGTTATACTGGGGTACATTAGTGTGCCCCTTACAGTGGTTATACTGGGGTACATTAGTGTGCCCCTTACATTGGTTATACTGGGGTACATTAGTGTGCCCCTTACAGTGGTTATACTGGGGTACATTAGTGTGCCTCCTTACATTGGTTATACTGGGGTACATTAGTGTGCCCCCTTACACTGGTTATACTGGGGTACATTAGTGTGCCCCCTTACAGTGGTTATACTGGGGTACATTAGTGTGCCCCCTTACACTGGTTATACTGGGGTACATTAGTGTGCCCCCTTACAGTGGTTATACTGGGGTACATTAGTGTGCCCCTTACAGTGGTTATACTGGGGTACATTAGTGTGCCCCCTTACAGTGGTTATACTGGGGTACATTAGTGTGCTCCTTACAGTGGTTATACTGGGGTACATTAGTGTGCCCCCTTACACTGGTTATACTGGGGTACATTAGTGTGCCCCCTTACAGTGGTTATACTGGGGTACATTAGTGAGCCCCCTTACAGTGGTTATACTGGGGTACATTAGTGTTCCCCTTACATTGGTTATACTGGGGTACAATAGTGTGCCCCTTACAGTGGTTATACTGGGGTACATTAGTGTGCCCCCTTACACTGGTTATACTGGGGTACATTAGTGTGCCCCCTTACAGTGGTTATACTGGGGTACATTAGTGAGCCCCCTTACAGTGGTTATACTGGGGTACATTAGTGTGCCCCCTTACAGTGGTTATACTGGGGTACATTAGTGAGCCCCCTTACAGTGGTTATACTGTGGTACATTAGTTTGCCCCCTTACATTGGCTATACTGGGGTACATTAGTGTTCCCCTTACAGTGGTTATACTGGGGTACATTAGCGTGCCCCTTACATTGGCTATACTGGGGTACATTAGTGTGCCCCTTACAGTGGCTATACTGGGGTACATTAGTGTGCCCCCTTACAGTGGTTATACTGGGGTACATTAGTGTGCCCCTTACACTGGTTATACTGGGGTACATTAGCGTGCCCCCTTACAGTGGTTATACTGGGGTACATTAGTGTGCCCCCTTACAGTGGTTATACTGGGGTACATTAGTGTGCCCCCTTACAGTGGTTATACTGGGGTACATTAGTGTGCCTCTTACAGTGGTTATACTGGGGTACATTAGCGTGCCCCTTACAGTGGTTATACTGGGGTACATTAGTGTGCCCCTTACATTGGTTATACTGGGGTACATTAGTGTGCCCCCTTACACTGGTTATACTGGGGTACATTAGTGTGCCCCTTACATTGGTTATACTGGGGTACATTAGTGTGCCCCTTACATTGGCTATACTGGGGTACATTAGTGTGCCCCTTACACTGGTTATACTGTGGTACATTAGTGTGCCCCCTTACAGTGGTTATACTGGGGTACATTAGTGTGCCCCTTACAGTGGTTATATTGGGGTACATTAGTGTGCCTCTTACAGTGGTTATACTGGGGTACATTAGCGTGCCCCTTACAGTGGTTAAACTGGGGTACATTAGTGTGCCCCTTACATTGGTTATACTGGGGTACATTAGTGTGCCCCCTTACACTGGTTATACTGGGGTACATTAGTGTGCCCCCTTACAGTGGTTATACTGGGGTACATTAGTGTTCCCCTTACATTGGTTATACTGGGGTACATTAGTGTGCCTCTTACAGTGGTTATACTGGGGAACATTAGCGTGCCCCTTAGAGTGGTTATACTGGGGTACATTAGTGTGCCCCCTTACACTGGTTATACTGGGGTACATTAGTGTGCCTCCTTACATTGGTTATACTGGGGTACATTAGCGTGCCCCCTTACACTGGTTATACTGGGGTACATTAGTGTGCCTCCTTACAGTGGTTATACTGGGGTACATTAGTGTTCCCCCTTACATTGGTTATACTGGGGTACATTAGTGTGCCTCCTTACATTGGTTATATTGGGGTACATTAGTGTACCCTTACAGTGGTTATACTGGGGTACATTAGTGTGCCCCTTACATTGGTTATACTGGGGTACTTAGTGTGCCCCCTTACACTGGTTATACTGGGGTACATTAGCGTGCCCCTTAGAGTGGTTATACTGGGGTACATTAGCGTGCCCCCTTACACTGGTTATACTGGGGTACATTAGTGTGCCTCCTTACATTGGTTATATTGGGGTACATTAGTGTGCCCCTTACATTGGTTATACTGGGGTACAATAGTGTGCCCCTTACAGTGGTTATACTGGGGTACATTAGTGTGCCTCCTTACATTGGTTATACTGGGGTACATTAGTGTGCCCCCTTACACTGGTTATACTGGGGTACATTAGTGTGCCCCCTTACAGTGGTTATACTGGGGTACATTAGTGTGCCCCCTTACACTGGTTATACTGGGGTACATTAGTGTGCCCCCATACAGTGGTTATACTGGGGTACATTAGTGTGCCACCTTACAGTGGTTATACTGGGGTACATTAGTGTGCTCCTTACATTGGTTATACTGGGGTACATTAGTGTGCCCCCTTACAGTGGTTATACTGGGGTACATTAGTGTGCCCCTTACAGTGGTTATACTGGGGTACATTAGTGTGCCCCTTACATTGGTTATACTGGGGTACATTAGTGTGCCCCTTACAGTGGTTATACTGGGGTACATTAGTGTGCCTCCTTACATTGGTTATACTGGGGTACATTAGTGTGCCCCCTTACACTGGTTATACTGGGGTACATTAGTGTGCCCCCTTACAGTGGTTATACTGGGGTACATTAGTGTGCTCCTTACATTGGTTATACTGGGGTACATTAGTGTGCCCCTTACAGTGGTTATACTGGGGTACATTAGTGTGCCCCTTACAGTGGTTATACTGGGGTACATTAGTGTGCCCCTTACAGTGGTTATACTGGGGTACATTAGTGTGCCCCTTACATTGGTTATACTGGGGTACATTAGTGTGCCCCTTACATTGGCTATACTGGGGTACATTAGTGTGCCCCTTACACTGGTTATACTGTGGTACATTAGTGTGCCCCCTTACAGTGGTTATACTGGGGTACATTAGTGTTCCTCTAACATTGGTTATATTGGGGTACATTAGTGTGCCTCTTACAGTGGTTATACTGGGGTACATTAGCGTGCCCCTTACAGTGGTTATACTGGGGTACATTAGTGTGCCCCTTACATTGGTTATACTGGGGTACATTAGTGTGCCCCCTTACACTGGTTATACTGGGGTACATTAGTGTGCCCCCTTACAGTGGTTATACTGGGGTACATTAGTGTTCCCCTTACATTGGTTATACTGGGGTACATTAGTGTGCCTCTTACAGTGGTTATACTGGGGAACATTAGCGTGCCCCTTAGAGTGGTTATACTGGGGTACATTAGTGTGCCCCCTTACACTGGTTATACTGGGGTACATTAGTGTGCCTCCTTACATTGGTTATACTGGGGTACATTAGCGTGCCCCCTTACACTGGTTATACTGGGGTACATTAGTGTGCCTCCTTATAGTGGTTATACTGGGGTACATTAGTGTTCCCCCTTACATTGGTTATACTGGGGTACATTAGTGTGCCTCCTTACATTGGTTATATTGGGGTACATTAGTGTACCCTTACAGTGGTTATACTGGGGTACATTAGTGTGCCCCTTACATTGGTTATACTGGGGTACTTAGTGTGCCCCCTTACACTGGTTATACTGGGGTACATTAGCGTGCCCCTTAGAGTGGTTATACTGGGGTACATTAGCGTGCCCCCTTACACTGGTTATACTGGGGTACATTAGTGTGCCTCCTTACATTGGTTATATTGGGGTACATTAGTGTGCCCCTTACATTGGTTATACTGGGGTACATTAGTGTGCCCCTTACAGTGGTTATACTGGGGTACATTAGTGTGCCTCCTTACATTGGTTATACTGGGGTACATTAGTGTGCCCCCTTACACTGGTTATACTGGGGTACATTAGTGTGCCCCCTTACAGTGGTTATACTGGGGTACATTAGTGTGCCCCCTTACACTGGTTATACTGGGGTACATTAGTGTGCCCCCATACAGTGGTTATACTGGGGTACATTAGTGTGCCACCTTACAGTGGTTATACTGGGGTACATTAGTGTGCTCCTTACATTGGTTATACTGGGGTACATTAGTGTGCCCCCTTACAGTGGTTATACTGGGGTACATTAGTGTGCCCCTTACAGTGGTTATACTGGGGTACATTAGTGTGCCCCTTACATTGGTTATACTGGGGTACATTAGTGTGCCCCTTACAGTGGTTATACTGGGGTACATTAGTGTGCCTCCTTACATTGGTTATACTGGGGTACATTAGTGTGCCCCCTTACACTGGTTATACTGGGGTACATTAGTGTGCCCCCTTACAGTGGTTATACTGGGGTACATTAGTGTGCTCCTTACATTGGTTATACTGGGGTACATTAGTGTGCCCCTTACAGTGGTTATACTGGGGTACATTAGTGTGCCCCTTACAGTGGTTATACTGGGGTACATTAGTGTGCCCCTTACAGTGGTTATACTGGGGTACATTAGTGTGCCCCTTACATTGGTTATACTGGGGTACATTAGTGTGCCCCTTACAGTGGTTATACTGGGGTACATTAGTGTGCCTCCTTACATTGGTTATACTGGGGTACATTAGTGTGCCCCCTTACACTGGTTATACTGGGGTACATTAGTGTGCCCCCTTACAGTGGTTATACTGGGGTACATTAGTGTGCCCCCTTACACTGGTTATACTGGGGTACATTAGTGTGCCCCCTTACAGTGGTTATACTGGGGTACATTAGTGTGCCCCCTTACAGTGGTTATACTGGGGTACATTAGTGTGCTCCTTACAGTGGTTATACTGGGGTACATTAGTGTGCCCCCTTACACTGGTTATACTGGGGTACATTAGTGTGCCCCCTTACAGTGGTTATACTGGGGTACATTAGTGAGCCCCCTTACAGTGGTTATACTGGGGTACATTAGTGTTCCCCTTACATTGGTTATACTGGGGTACAATAGTGTGCCCCTTACAGTGGTTATACTGGGGTACATTAGTGTGCCCCCTTACACTGGTTATACTGGGGTACATTAGTGTGCCCCCTTACAGTGGTTATACTGGGGTACATTAGTGAGCCCCCTTACAGCGGTTATACTGGGGTACATTAGTGTGCCCCCTTACAGTGGTTATACTGGGGTACATTAGTGAGCCCCCTTACAGTGGTTATACTGTGGTACATTAGTTTGCCCCCTTACATTGGCTATACTGGGGTACATTAGTGTTCCCCTTACAGTGGTTATACTGGGGTACATTAGCGTGCCCCTTACATTGGCTATACTGGGGTACATTAGTGTGCCCCTTACAGTGGCTATACTGGGGTACATTAGTGTGCCCCCTTACAGTGGTTATACTGGGGTACATTAGTGTGCCCCTTACACTGGTTATACTGGGGTACATTAGCGTGCCCCCTTACAGTGGTTATACTGGGGTACATTAGTGTGCCCCCTTACAGTGGTTATACTGGGGTACATTAGTGTGCCCCCTTACAGTGGTTATACTGGGGTACATTAGTGTGCCTCTTACAGTGGTTATACTGGGGTACATTAGCGTGCCCCTTACAGTGGTTATACTGGGGTACATTAGTGTGCCCCTTACATTGGTTATACTGGGGTACATTAGTGTGCCCCCTTACACTGGTTATACTGGGGTACATTAGTGTGCCCCTTACATTGGTTATACTGGGGTACATTAGTGTGCCCCTTACATTGGCTATACTGGGGTACATTAGTGTGCCCCTTACACTGGTTATACTGTGGTACATTAGTGTGCCCCCTTACAGTGGTTATACTGGGGTACATTAGTGTGCCCCTTACAGTGGTTATATTGGGGTACATTAGTGTGCCTCTTACAGTGGTTATACTGGGGTACATTAGCGTGCCCCTTACAGTGGTTAAACTGGGGTACATTAGTGTGCCCCTTACATTGGTTATACTGGGGTACATTAGTGTGCCCCCTTACACTGGTTATACTGGGGTACATTAGTGTGCCCCCTTACAGTGGTTATACTGGGGTACATTAGTGTTCCCCTTACATTGGTTATACTGGGGTACATTAGTGTGCCTCTTACAGTGGTTATACTGGGGAACATTAGCGTGCCCCTTAGAGTGGTTATACTGGGGTACATTAGTGTGCCCCCTTACACTGGTTATACTGGGGTACATTAGTGTGCCTCCTTACATTGGTTATACTGGGGTACATTAGCGTGCCCCCTTACACTGGTTATACTGGGGTACATTAGTGTGCCTCCTTACAGTGGTTATACTGGGGTACATTAGTGTTCCCCCTTACATTGGTTATACTGGGGTACATTAGTGTGCCTCCTTACATTGGTTATATTGGGGTACATTAGTGTACCCTTACAGTGGTTATACTGGGGTACATTAGTGTGCCCCTTACATTGGTTATACTGGGGTACTTAGTGTGCCCCCTTACACTGGTTATACTGGGGTACATTAGCGTGCCCCTTAGAGTGGTTATACTGGGGTACATTAGCGTGCCCCCTTACACTGGTTATACTGGGGTACATTAGTGTGCCTCCTTACATTGGTTATATTGGGGTACATTAGTGTGCCCCTTACATTGGTTATACTGGGGTACAATAGTGTGCCCCTTACAGTGGTTATACTGGGGTACATTAGTGTGCCTCCTTACATTGGTTATACTGGGGTACATTAGTGTGCCCCCTTACACTGGTTATACTGGGGTACATTAGTGTGCCCCCTTACAGTGGTTATACTGGGGTACATTAGTGTGCCCCCTTACACTGGTTATACTGGGGTACATTAGTGTGCCCCCATACAGTGGTTATACTGGGGTACATTAGTGTGCCACCTTACAGTGGTTATACTGGGGTACATTAGTGTGCTCCTTACATTGGTTATACTGGGGTACATTAGTGTGCCCCCTTACAGTGGTTATACTGGGGTACATTAGTGTGCCCCTTACAGTGGTTATACTGGGGTACATTAGTGTGCCCCTTACATTGGTTATACTGGGGTACATTAGTGTGCCCCTTACAGTGGTTATACTGGGGTACATTAGTGTGCCTCCTTACATTGGTTATACTGGGGTACATTAGTGTGCCCCCTTACACTGGTTATACTGGGGTACATTAGTGTGCCCCCTTACAGTGGTTATACTGGGGTACATTAGTGTGCTCCTTACATTGGTTATACTGGGGTACATTAGTGTGCCCCTTACAGTGGTTATACTGGGGTACATTAGTGTGCCCCTTACAGTGGTTATACTGGGGTACATTAGTGTGCCCCTTACAGTGGTTATACTGGGGTACATTAGTGTGCCCCTTACATTGGTTATACTGGGGTACATTAGTGTGCCCCTTACATTGGCTATACTGGGGTACATTAGTGTGCCCCTTACACTGGTTATACTGTGGTACATTAGTGTGCCCCCTTACAGTGGTTATACTGGGGTACATTAGTGTTCCTCTAACATTGGTTATATTGGGGTACATTAGTGTGCCTCTTACAGTGGTTATACTGGGGTACATTAGCGTGCCCCTTACAGTGGTTATACTGGGGTACATTAGTGTGCCCCTTACATTGGTTATACTGGGGTACATTAGTGTGCCCCCTTACACTGGTTATACTGGGGTACATTAGTGTGCCCCCTTACAGTGGTTATACTGGGGTACATTAGTGTTCCCCTTACATTGGTTATACTGGGGTACATTAGTGTGCCTCTTACAGTGGTTATACTGGGGAACATTAGCGTGCCCCTTAGAGTGGTTATACTGGGGTACATTAGTGTGCCCCCTTACACTGGTTATACTGGGGTACATTAGTGTGCCTCCTTACATTGGTTATACTGGGGTACATTAGCGTGCCCCCTTACACTGGTTATACTGGGGTACATTAGTGTGCCTCCTTATAGTGGTTATACTGGGGTACATTAGTGTTCCCCCTTACATTGGTTATACTGGGGTACATTAGTGTGCCTCCTTACATTGGTTATATTGGGGTACATTAGTGTACCCTTACAGTGGTTATACTGGGGTACATTAGTGTGCCCCTTACATTGGTTATACTGGGGTACTTAGTGTGCCCCCTTACACTGGTTATACTGGGGTACATTAGCGTGCCCCTTAGAGTGGTTATACTGGGGTACATTAGCGTGCCCCCTTACACTGGTTATACTGGGGTACATTAGTGTGCCTCCTTACATTGGTTATATTGGGGTACATTAGTGTGCCCCTTACATTGGTTATACTGGGGTACATTAGTGTGCCCCTTACAGTGGTTATACTGGGGTACATTAGTGTGCCTCCTTACATTGGTTATACTGGGGTACATTAGTGTGCCCCCTTACACTGGTTATACTGGGGTACATTAGTGTGCCCCCTTACAGTGGTTATACTGGGGTACATTAGTGTGCCCCCTTACACTGGTTATACTGGGGTACATTAGTGTGCCCCCATACAGTGGTTATACTGGGGTACATTAGTGTGCCACCTTACAGTGGTTATACTGGGGTACATTAGTGTGCTCCTTACATTGGTTATACTGGGGTACATTAGTGTGCCCCCTTACAGTGGTTATACTGGGGTACATTAGTGTGCCCCTTACAGTGGTTATACTGGGGTACATTAGTGTGCCCCTTACATTGGTTATACTGGGGTACATTAGTGTGCCCCTTACAGTGGTTATACTGGGGTACATTAGTGTGCCTCCTTACATTGGTTATACTGGGGTACATTAGTGTGCCCCCTTACACTGGTTATACTGGGGTACATTAGTGTGCCCCCTTACAGTGGTTATACTGGGGTACATTAGTGTGCTCCTTACATTGGTTATACTGGGGTACATTAGTGTGCCCCTTACAGTGGTTATACTGGGGTACATTAGTGTGCCCCTTACAGTGGTTATACTGGGGTACATTAGTGTGCCCCTTACAGTGGTTATACTGGGGTACATTAGTGTGCCCCTTACATTGGTTATACTGGGGTACATTAGTGTGCCCCTTACAGTGGTTATACTGGGGTACATTAGTGTGCCTCCTTACATTGGTTATACTGGGGTACATTAGTGTGCCCCCTTACACTGGTTATACTGTGGTACATTAGTGTGCCCCCTTACAGTGGTTATACTGGGGTACATTAGTGTGCCCCCTTACACTGGTTATACTGGGGTACATTAGTGTGCCCCCTTACAGTGGTTATACTGGGGTACATTAGTGTGCCCCCTTACAGTGGTTATACTGGGGTACATTAGTGTGCTCCTTACAGTGGTTATACTGGGGTACATTAGTGTGCCCCCTTACACTGGTTATACTGGGGTACATTAGTGTGCCCCCTTACAGTGGTTATACTGGGGTACATTAGTGAGCCCCCTTACAGTGGTTATACTGGGGTACATTAGTGTTCCCCTTACATTGGTTATACTGGGGTACAATAGTGTGCCCCTTACAGTGGTTATACTGGGGTACATTAGTGTGCCCCCTTACACTGGTTATACTGGGGTACATTAGTGTGCCCCCTTACAGTGGTTATACTGGGGTACATTAGTGAGCCCCCTTACAGCGGTTATACTGGGGTACATTAGTGTGCCCCCTTACAGTGGTTATACTGGGGTACATTAGTGAGCCCCCTTACAGTGGTTATACTGTGGTACATTAGTTTGCCCCCTTACATTGGCTATACTGGGGTACATTAGTGTTCCCCTTACAGTGGTTATACTGGGGTACATTAGCGTGCCCCTTACATTGGCTATACTGGGGTACATTAGTGTGCCCCTTACAGTGGCTATACTGGGGTACATTAGTGTGCCCCCTTACAGTGGTTATACTGGGGTACATTAGTGTGCCCCTTACACTGGTTATACTGGGGTACATTAGCGTGCCCCCTTACAGTGGTTATACTGGGGTACATTAGTGTGCCCCCTTACAGTGGTTATACTGGGGTACATTAGTGTGCCCCCTTACAGTGGTTATACTGGGGTACATTAGTGTGCCTCTTACAGTGGTTATACTGGGGTACATTAGCGTGCCCCTTACAGTGGTTATACTGGGGTACATTAGTGTGCCCCTTACATTGGTTATACTGGGGTACATTAGTGTGCCCCCTTACACTGGTTATACTGGGGTACATTAGTGTGCCCCCTTACACTGGTTATACTGGGGTACATTAGTGTGCCCCCTTACAGTGGTTATACTGGGGTACATTAGTGTGCCTCTTACAGTGGTTATACTGGGGTACATTAGCGTGCCCCTTACAGTGGTTATACTGGGGTACATTAGTGTGCCCCCTTACATTGGTTATACTGGGGTACATTAGTGTGCCCCTTACATTGGCTATACTGGGGTACATTAGTGTGCCCCTTACACTGGTTATACTGGGGTACATTAGTGTGCCCCCTTACAGTGGTTATACTGGGGTACATTAGTGTTCCTCTAACATTGGTTATATTGGGGTACATTAGTGTGCCTCTTACAGTGGTTATACTGGGGTACATTAGCGTGCCCCTTACAGTGGTTATACTGGGGTACATTAGTGTGCCCCTTACATTGGTTATACTGGGGTACATTAGTGTGCCCCCTTACACTGGTTATACTGGGGTACATTAGTGTGCCCCCTTACAGTGGTTATACTGGGGTACATTAGTGTTCCCCTTACATTGGTTATACTGGGGTACAATAGTGTGCCCCTTACAGTGGTTATACTGGGGTACATTAGTGTGCCCCCTTACACTGGTTATACTGGGGTACATTAGTGAGCCCCCTTACAGTGGTTATACTGGGGTACATTAGTGTGCCCCCTTACAGTGGTTATACTGGGGTACATTAGTGAGCCCCCTTACAGTGGTTATACTGTGGTACATTAGTTTGCCCCCTTACATTGGCTATACTGGGGTACATTAGTGTTCCCCTTACAGTGGTTATACTGGGGTACATTAGCGTGCCCCTTACATTGGCTATACTGGGGTACATTAGTGTGCCCCTTACAGTGGCTATACTGGGGTACATTAGTTTGCCCCCTTACATTGGTTATACTGGGGTACATTAGTGTGCCCCCTTACAGTGGTTATACTGGGGTACATTAGTGTGCCCCCTTACATTGGTTATACTGGGGTACATTAGTGTGCCCCCTTACAGTGGTTATACTGGGGTACATTAGTGTGCCCCCTTACAGTGGTTATACTGGGGTACATTAGTTTGCCTCCTTACATTGGTTATACTGGGGTACATTAGTGTGCCCCCTTACAGTGGTTATACTGGGGTACATTAGTGTTCCCCCTTACATTGGTTATACTGGGGTACATTAGTGTGCCCCTTACAGTGGCTATACTGGGGTACATTAGTTTGCCCCCTTACATTGGTTATACTGGGGTACATTAGTGTGCCCCTTACAGTGGTTATACTGGGGTACATTAGTGTGCCCCCTTACATTGGTTATACTGGGGTACATTAGTGTGCCTCCTTACAGTGGTTATACTGGGGTACATTAGTGTTCCCCCTTACATTGGTTATACTGGGGTACATTAGTGTGCCCCCTTACAGTGGTTATACTGGGGTACATTAGTGTGCCCCTTACATTGGTTACACTGGGGTACATTAGTGTTCCCCCTTACAGTGGTTATACTGGGGTACATTAGTGTGCCCCCTTACAGTGGTTATACTGGGGTACATTAGTGTGCCCCCTTACATTGGTTATACTGGGGTACATTAGTGTGCCTCCTTACAGTGGTTATACTGGGGTACAATAGTGTGCCCCCTTACATTGGTTATACTGGGGTACATTAGTGTGCCCCTTACAATGGTTATACTGGGGTACATTAGTGTTCCCCCTTACATTGGTTATACTGGGGTACATTAGTGTGCCCCTTACATTGGTTATACTGGGGTACATTAGTGTGCCCCCTTACATTGGCTATACTGTGGTACATTAGTGTGCCCCTTACAGTGGCTATACTGGGGTACATTAGTGTGCCCCCTTACATTGGCTATACTGGGGTACATTAGTGTGCCCCTTACAGTGGTTATACTGGGGTACATTAGTGTGCCCCCTTACATTGGCTATACTGGGGTACATTAGTGTGCTCCTTACAGTGTTTATACTGGGGTACATTAGTGTGCCCCCTTACACTGGTTATACTGGGGTACATTAGTGTGCCCCCTTGCACTGCCTATACTGGGGTACATTAGTGTGCCCCCTTACAGTGGTTATACTGGGGTACATTAGTGTGCCCCCATACAGTGGTTATACTGGGGTACATTAGTTTGGCTCCTTACATTGGCTATACTGGGGTACATTAGTGTGCCCCTTACACTGGTTATATTGGGGTATATTAGTGTGCCCCCTTACAGTGGTTATACTGGGGTACATTAGTGTGCCCCTTACAGTGGTTATACTGGGGTACATTAGTGTGCCCCCTTACATTGGTTATACTGGGGTACATTAGTGTGCCCCTTACAGTGGTTATACTGGGGTACGTTAGTGTTCCCCCTTACATTGGTTATAGTGGGGTACGTTAGTGTGCCCCCTTACAGTGGTTATACTGGGGAACATTAGTGTGCCCCCTTACAGTGGTTATACTGGGGTACGTTAGTGTGCCCCCTTACATTGATTATACTGGGGTACATTAGTGTGCCCCCTTACATTGGCTATACTGGGGTACATTAGTGTGCCCCCTTACAGTGGTTATACTGGGGTACATTAGTGTGCCCCTTACAGTGGTTATACTGGGGTACATTAGTGTGCCCCCTTACATTGGTTATACTGGGGTACATTAGTGTGCCCCCTTACAGTGGTTATACTGGGGTACGTTAGTGTTCCCCCTTACAGTGGTTATACTGGGGTACATTAGTGTGCCCCTTATATTGGCTATACTGGGGTACATTAGTGTGCCCCTTACAGTGGTTATACTGGGGTACATTAGTGTGCCCTCTTACATTGGCTATACTGTGGTACATTAGTGTGCCCCCTTACAGTGGTTATACTGGGGTACATTAGTGTGCCCCTTACAGTGGTTATACTGGGGTACATTAGTGTGCCCCCTTACATTGGTTATACTGGGGTACATTAGTGTGCCCCCTTACAGTGGTTATACTGGGGTACGTTAGTGTGCCCCCTTACATTGGTTATACTGGGGTACGTTAGTGTGCCCCCTTACAGTGGTTATACTGGGGTACATTAGTGTACCCCCTTACAGTGGTTATACTGGGGTACGTTAGTGTGCCCCCTTACAGTGGTTATACTGGGGTATATTAGTGTGCCCCCTTACAGTGGTTATACTGGGGTACATTAGTGTGCCCCCTTACAGTGGTTATACTGGGGTACATTAGTGTGCCCCCTTACATTGGTTATACTGGGGTACATTAGTGTGCCCCTTACAGTGGTTATACTGGGGTACGTTAGTGTTCCCCCTTACATTGGTTATACTGGGGTACGTTAGTGTGCCCCCTTACAGTGGTTATACTGGGGAACATTAGTGTGCCCCCTTACAGTGGTTATACTGGGGTACGTTAGTGTGCCCCCTTACATTGATTATACTGGGGTACATTAGTGTGCCCCCTTACATTGGCTATACTGGGGTACATTATTGTGCCCCTTATATTGGCTATACTGGGGTACATTAGTGTGCCCCTTACAGTGGTTATACTGGGGTACATTAGTGTGCCCTCTTACATTGGCTATACTGGGGTACATTAGTGTGCCCCCTTACAGTGGTTATACTGGGGTACATTAGTGTGCCCCTTACAGTGGTTATACTGGGGTACATTAGTGTGCCCCCTTACATTGGTTATACTGGGGTACATTAGTGTGCCCCCTTACAGTGGTTATACTGGGGTACGTTAGTGTGCCCCCTTACATTGGTTATACTGGGGTACGTTAGTGTGCCCCCTTACAGTGGTTATACTGGGGTACATTAGTGTACCCCCTTACAGTGGTTATACTGGGGTACGTTAGTGTGCCCCCTTACAGTGGTTATACTGGGGTATATTAGTGTGCCCCCTTACAGTGGTTATACTGGGGTACATTAGTGTGCCCCCTTACAGTGGTTATACTGGGGTACGTTAGTGTGCCCCCTTACAGTGGTTATACTGGGGTATATTAGTGTGCCCCCTTACAGTGGTTATACTGGGGTACATTAGTGTGCCCCCTTACATTGGTTATACTGGGGTACGTTAGTGTGCCCCCTTACGTTGGTTATACTGGGGTACATTAGTGTGCCCCCTTACATTGGTTATACTGGGGTACGTTAGTGTGCCCCCTTACATTGGCTATACTGGGGTACATTAGTGTGCCCCCTTACAGTGGTTATACTGGGGTACATTAGTGTGCCCCCTTACAGTGGTTATACTGGGGTACGTTAGTGTGCCCCCTTACATTGGCTATACTGGGGTACATTAGTGTGCCCCCTTACAGTGGTTATAGTGGGGTACATTAGTGTGCCCCCTTACAGTGGTTATACTGGGGTACATTAGTGTGCCCCCTTACATTGGTTATATTGGGGTACATTAGTGTGCCCCCTTACACTGTTTATACTGGGTTACATTAGTGTTCCCCTTACAGTGGTTATACTGGGGTACGTTAGTGTGCCCCCTTACAGTGGTTATACTGGGGTACATTAGTGTGCCCCCTTACAGTGGTTATACTGGGGTACGTTAGTGTGACCCCTTACATTGGTTATACTGGGGTACGTTAGTGTGCCCCCTTACAGTGGTTATACTGGGGTACATTAGTGTGCCCCCTTACAGTGATTATACTGGGGTACGTTAGTGTGCCCCCTTACAGTGGTTATTCTGGGGTATATTAGTGTGCCCCCTTACAGTGGTTATACTGGGGTACATTAGTGTGCCCCCTTACAGTGGTTATACTGGGGTACGTTAGTGTGCCCCCTTACAGTGGTTATACTGGGGTACATTAGTGTGCCCCCTTACAGTGGTTATACTGGGGTACGTTAGTGTGCCCACTTACAGTGGTTATACTGGGGTACATTAGTGTGCCCCCTTACAGTGGTTATACTGGGGTACGTTAGTGTGCCCCCTTACATTGGTTATACTGGGGTATATTAGTGTGCCCCCTTACAGTGGTTATACTGGGGTACGTTAGTGTGCCCCCTTACATTGGTTATATTGGGGTACATTAGTGTGCCCCTTACATTGGTTATACTGGGGTACATTAGTGTGCCCCCTTACAGTGGTTATACTGGGGTACATTAGTGTGCCTCCTTACAGTGGTTATATTGGGGTACATTAGTGTACCCCCTTACAGTGGTTATACTGGGGTACATTAGTGTGCCCCCTTACAGTGGTTATACTGGGATACATTAGTGTGCCCCCTTACAGTGGTTATACTGGGGTACATTAGTGTGCCCCCTTACAGTGGTTATACTGGGATACATTAGTGTGCCCCCTTACAGTGGTTATACTGGGGTACATTAGTGTGCCCACTTATAGAGGTTATACTGGGGTACATTAGTGTGCCCCCTTACAGTGGTTATACATGGGTACATTAGTGTGCCCCCTTACAGTGGTTATACTGGGGTACATTAGTGTTCCCCCTTATAGAGGTTATACTGGGGTACATTAGTGTGCCCCCTTATAGAGGTTATACTGGGGTACATTAGTGTGCCCCCTTACAGTGGTTATACATGGGTACATTAGTGTGCCCCCTTACAGTGGTTATACTGGGGTACATTAGTGTGCCCCCTTATAGAGGTTATACTGGGGTACATTAGTGTGCCCCCTTACAGTGGTTATACATGGGTACATTAGTGTGCCCCCTTACAGTGGTTATACTGGGGTACATTAGTTTGCCCACTTACAGTGGTTTTACTGGGGTATATTAGTGTGCCCCTTACAGTGGTTATACTGGGGTACATTAGTGTGCCCCCTTACAGTGGTTATACTGGGGTACATTAGTGTGCCCACTTATAGAGGTTATACTGGGGTACATTAGTGTGCCCCCTTACAGTGGTTATACTGGGGTACATTAGTGTGCCCCTTACAGAGGTTATACTGGGGTACATTAGTGTGCCCCCTTACAGTGGTTATACTGGGGTACATTAGTTTGCCCACTTACAGTGGTTTTACTGGGGTATATTAGTGTGCCCCTTACAGTGGTTATACTGGGGTACATTAGTGTGCCTCCTTACAGTGGTTATATTGGGGTACATTAGTGTACCCCCTTACAGTGGTTATACTGGGGTACATTAGTGTGCCCCCTTAAAGTGGTTATACTGGGATACATTAGTGTGCCCCCTTACAGTGGTTATACTGGGGTACATTAGTGTGCCCCCTTACAGTGGTTATACTGGGATACATTAGTGTGCCCCCTTACAGTGGTTATACTGGGGTACATTAGTGTGCCCACTTATAGAGGTTATACTGGGGTACATTAGTGTGCCCCCTTACAGTGGTTATACATGGGTACATTAGTGTGCCCCCTTACAGTGGTTATACTGGGGTACATTAGTGTTCCCCCTTATAGAGGTTATACTGGGGTACATTAGTGTGCCCCCTTATAGAGGTTATACTGGGGTACATTAGTGTGCCCCCTTATAGAGGTTATACTGGGGTACATTAGTGTGCCCCCTTACAGTGGTTATACATGGGTACATTAGTGTGCCCCCTTACAGTGGTTATACTGGGGTACATTAGTGTGCCCCCTTATAGAGGTTATACTGGGGTACATTAGTGTGCCCCCTTACAGTGGTTATACATGGGTACATTAGTGTGCCCCCTTACAGTGGTTATACTGGGGTACATTAGTTTGCCCACTTACAGTGGTTTTACTGGGGTATATTAGTGTGCCCCTTACAGTGGTTATACTGGGGTACATTAGTGTGCCCCTTACAGTGGTTATATTGGGGTACCATAGTATTTCCTCTTACAGTGCGCCACCCAGGTTGTGCCACTCAGGGATTGTTCACACATCGTTTTATTGCTGCGATTTTTTTTTTCTTAAAGCACCAAAAAAATAAAAAAATTAAAAAGAACCAAAAGTGACTCCTGTGTGACTCTTCAGACGTCGCCTCATTTATTCCTCGTTTAAACTTCTTTATTTTACTTCCCATTACACATAAATCCGCGGCATCTCACCAATGTTTAGCGTTATATATCACCCTTTCGCTTAAATTATTATTATTTTTTTTTTTTTTAAGAATGTACACATTGTTGTTACAAATTTAATTTTTAAACTGTTTGAATCAGTCTGTAAAGAAAGATTTGATTATACCTGAGTGTTGTGGAGCCAGTGTTTCCGTATCGCAGTAATCTGGGTGGTAATTGGCTGATTAAGCGCCTTGCACTCCATCTCTGCCTCTGTTTCTATGGAGATGTTACAGGAGCCATTATAGATGAGAACTTCATCTTCTTCCACTTTAGGGCTGAAACGAGGAAAGGGGAGGGTAGACGGGGTGTCATCAATCTTAATGAAATGCAATTATTTTTGCTCTTATTAATCATTGCGAGCCATTAGCTTGTGGCAAGTGCAGGCCACCATTTATCAAACTTTGCAAATTTCGGTAATTTTGTTTCCATTCTTTTATCGTTTATTTGTTTTTGCTGATCTGCTGCCTGTACCGCACATGTGCGAAAATATATTACACCAATTCCTATCTGTTTAACAAATCAGCCAGGATCACACACATACTAGGAACACGTGCTCCGAGCCAGGAGTCTCTTAGAAATACAAAATTGCAAAGATTACAAAGCCGAAAGCGTAATACAGTGTCGAAACAGAAAAAAAAAAGAAAGAAAAAAAGAAAAAAAAAAAAGCACGTCGTCGATAGACCGGGCACGGCGTATTGTTTCAGTGTTTAAGCTTTCCTTCTCGCCTCCAACAGAACAGTCTGGATTCCTCCAGGGCAATGGGGGAAAATTGGAATTCTTACTACGTAACTGGCTAAACCGGTCCCCAATTCCTACTGTAAAAAAATGAGGCAATTTAGGATTCCTATTCCCTCTCCTCAGTTTATTGCGATAAGATTCTCGGCAGATAGCGTGCAACATTAACTTAGTAACTTAATTAAACTTACTTAACAGCCCAGAATAAGCAGATTCGATATATGTGCTAGTTATTCTGCCAAATCAGGATTTTAACGCTTTTCTAGTGAGACACAGAAATAAGAGATGTAAGGATGTGCCAGAGATGGGCTCACTATGGGGCCGACGTATGCAGCAGATAGGTAGGATATTAATATATACTGCTCCCTTGAGTGAAAGAGGAAGAGAAAGACGCTTAAACTGTAAATAGTTATTACCGGGCAATTATTTAGGCACCTGCAGCATGGTGGCCATTAGGGGGCAGTATTGAGGTCGCAACAGTTTGGATAAAAAAAAAATAAACTGGATTATAATTTGGTATGCATGTTCAATAAATGGACAAAACCCAAGACAGAAACAAAATGAACTTACAGCTGTGGGTATGTAAACTTTTGAGCACAACTGTATATTTTGCATGAATACCAACTTACACTAAAGTTTTGTTTTTTTTTCCGATTAAGTTTCAGGTTTCTGCACTTAGTGCAGGTTAGGCTGCTTCTCACATTCTCACTCTCTCATATCAATACTAGAGGTTAGGAGCCTCCTGATTTGGGCACGCCTAAGGCTATGTGCACACTCTGCGGATTGGTGTGCGGATTTGTATCTGTGGAACCGCAGGTAAAACCGCAGGTAAAATGATGCTTTTACCTGCGGATTGGCCTGCAGTTTTCCCCTGCGGTTTATCACCTCTACAATGGAGGAGATGGTAAACGGGAGCAGAATCCACAGAAAAGAAGTGACATGTCATTTCTTTCTGCGGATTCAAAACCGCAGCTTTTCCGCAGTTAAAAATCTGCAGCGTGTGCACAGAGGAATGTAAATCCCATAGGATAACATGCTACTGCACACTGTCTGCAGAACTGCTGCAGATCCGCAGCGGATCCGCAGCAAAAACCGCAGCGTGTGCACATGGCCTTACTGAGGTGGGATGACTTTTAAGCTTTCTTTTTTTTAATTAAAAACAGTGTTTTCTAAGTACTCTGTTATTTATATGCACTGTTGATTTTACGCATTTCCTTACAGCAGGGTAAATGTTCATTCTGTTTCTATCTTAGGAAGATGCAGAAAGGTGTCTAATAAACAGGTAAGACTCATTGCCGCAGCTTTCTATTTCTTCATTATACATAGCTGGAATCTATTGCAGATAGTGCCAAAACGCGTGTTGGCATAGCTGCACGATAAACATTAAGCAATCCAATTACACTGGTATCTCAGCACTACTATTGTATTATTATTACAATTAAAAATAAGATTTGGTTGTTTAATTAATGAGAACCAAAACAATCAACATTCTTAAGGAAAAGGAAGCGTGACTCTAAGGCTATGTGCCCACGTAGTGTTTTAAAACGCTCACTAAAAACCGGACTCCTTCCCAGAAATCGTGCAATTTTTTCCGCTTGATTTCACCGCGATTTTGCCGCGATTTTCGCGTGCGATATTCAAGCACTTTCCAAGCGATTTGAAGCATCGCTTGGAAAGTGATTGACAGGTTGGTCACACTCATCAAACATAGTGTCTGACAAGTGTGACCAGGTTTTTACTATTGAGGCCGCCTATGCGGGATCAATAGTAAAAGATAGAATGTTAAAATGCTAAAAAAAAAATAAAAAAATCGGGGTATATTTACCTTCCGGCGTCCCGCGCTGCCATCCCGGCCTCAGCGTTCCCAGTAATGCCTTGCGAGACCTGTGATGACGTAGTCTCGCGTTACTTTAGCGATCTCGCGAGACCGCTAGAGTCACGCGAGACTACGTCATCACTGGACCGTGCCCCAAGGCATTACTGGGAACGCTGAGGCCGGGATGGCAGCGCGGGACGCCGGAAGGTAAATATACCCCGATTTTTTATTTTTTATTCTTTTTTTACAGTGGTATGGTACCCAGGGCCTGGAGGACAGTCTCCTCTCCTCCACACCGTGGGTACCAACCGCACATGAGACGCTTAACTTCCCGCATGGTGGGCACAGCCACATGCGGAAAGTCAGCGATTCTCATGCATTCCTATGGGTGCGGAATCGCGGCAATTCTTTGCGATTCCGCACAAAAGAATGAGCATGCTGCGATTCTTTCCGCGATGCGATTCCGCCGCGGAAAAAAGTGCAGCATTAGCACAGCATGTGCGGAATGCCATAGGAATGCATGGGGGGGGCGTTCTGTACATGATTTTTAAACGTTTTCGCGCCGAAAATCGCGGCAAAAACGCTTAAAAATCGCTACGTGGGCACACAGCCTAAAGGGCCTGTCACACTAAGCGAGATCGCTGTGCGTGACATCCAGCAGCGCCCCCCCCCCCCCCCGCCGGGTATCGCTGATCGTGCTAGATGGTCATGGGCCGTTTTTTCATCGCAGGTCTACTGCTGGCCAGCGCGCATCGCTGCGTGTGGCAGCGGGAGCCAGCGACGCTGCACGCTGGTATCCAACGTAAACATCGGGTTTCTAAGAGCCGATGTTTCTTTCTCTCTTACTCTCCTTTCTTTCTCTCTCTTTTTTCTTTTTTCTCTCTCTCTCTGTTTTCTCTCTTCCTTAAGGTACTGTCACACTGAGCAATGCACCAGCGATCCCGACCAGCGATATGACGCGGTCAGGATCGCTGGTGCATCGCTAAGTGGTCGCTAGTGAGCTGCCACACAGGCAGATCTCACCAGCGACATCGGGTCACTACTTACCTGTCACACCAGGCGATCCTACGTCCTCCCGCCCGGCTCCACGCGTCGCTCGTCGTCACAGCATGAAGAGCCGCAGGAAGCTGACGACGAGAAGCGGTCCTGGACGTTCTCGCGCGATCAGCGATTACCAGCGGGGGAGCCGGACGTAGGTAAGTATCAGACACAGCGATATCGCTTAGTGTGACATACCCTTTAGTGCCAGCCACTGTGCCCTCAGTACCAGTCAGTGTGATCAGCAGTGCTAAATGGGTGCGATTAGGCGTGGCCCAAATTTGCAGTCTTTGTCCCTCTTTCCCTTCTTCAAAAGTTGTGAGGTATGATAGGGGCGGCTATGACCAGGGGGTCTGGTTGCCCAATGGATAGCAGTTCTGCCAGGAATTCTGCCACCATGCGCACAAAAGGGGACAGAGATTTGGGAGGAGTACTGTACCTAAAAGCAATAAATAGGACTGAGCTGAAATACTGGGCACAGCTCTGACTACATGTTATATAGTCGTGTTAATCTCCTCTCACTTCTTGTAACCTACAAGTGTACAAAGATATTATATAGTCACCATGTGAGTAGTGGGCCTGTGTAACTTCAAATGCCAGGGCTGAATTTTAGTCCCAGTCCGGCCCTGCCAGTGTTACAGGCTGCCCGCTTCTGCTTCCAGGAGGGAAAACAACTGCATCAGCAGGCAGCTCAGTGTGAACAGAAGCACACACTTCAGACTGCAGCAGAGGCACCACAGGTCCCAGAATTCCCCACACAGGAGCAGGACAGTGTATGTGAGACTGTTTGTGCTGATGAGGCTGAAGCACAGACTGTGGCTGGTGATGCTGTGCCCATGGGGTCGGGGGTTGGAGGGGTTTCACATTCTGTAATGGACGTCGCACTGTCTGATAATGATGCTGCTCATGATAATGTGAATGATATGTGTGACTATCCCCCTTTGCCATCCAGTCGACAAGGTGTGACAGCCCCCCCTGCTGCAGGCCCTCTCCCTGTCAGTCAGCCCAGTGTTAGAACAAAACCGTTGGCACAACCCTGGTAACCGGAGGTGGTGCACAAGTAGGATCCCAATCCGTGAACTTCAATTTATATAGACTTGGCACACACCTAAGAGCTCACAGTACAACTTATTGTACATTGATGAAGGTCCTAGACCGAAACGTCTGTATGTATGTACTGCAATTCATTAAAACCACCTTTCTGCATCAGAATCTTTTTGGTGTGTGCCAAGTCAGCCCAGTGTGACCCGGCAGGTGCCCCCCAGGAATGCCTGGAGCCGCGGCGCCCCATCCTTCACTTCCAGCGCCAGGTATACCGGCCAGACATTCAAACGCATTAATGTGGTGCGGTTTAAATACATAGGCGCCAAGGAGGATCTGCCACAACGCAGGTATGTGGTGAGAGAGCTGCTCTGCGGCCAGATGGGGTTTGTGGTAAATGAGATCCTGGCAGTGTCTAATCTTCAGGACAGGCAGGGCTACGAGGTCAGCTTCAAGCTCATGTCTGACCTGGATAGATTCTGGGCCAATTACCCCAAGTTCAGAGATGTTGAGGGCTGGAATAAGTTTGTGTTGGTTCCTATCTCCAGACCAGACACTGTCACAGTAAACATCACCTTCTGGAACGAGGCCGTTCCTCCACAGGACATCGAGGTGTGGCTCCGGAGACACTGTGACCTCGTCTCTGGACTCACCAAGGTCAGAGATGAGGATAGTATCTGGACAATGGGGTGACGGGTCTTGGGGAAACTGCGGCAATATGAGAACATCACTGCCCACTTACCCAACTCCTTCTTCATTGGGAGGGAGAAGGGAAGGTGTTATTATCCCGGGCAACCCAGAAAATGCTTCAAATGTGGAGGGAAAGGTCATCTGGCTAACGCCTGTACTGTGTTGAAGTGCAGTCTGTGTGGGGCAATCGCCAATCGGCCATGTCACTGCAGACTGCCGGGACGTCAGGTGCAACCTCTGTGGTAAGATGGGCCACCCTCACAGGGACTGTCCAGACGCCTGGCACAACATCTGCAGAGTCTTCTCTGATGAGTTAGTGATGGCAGGGGCAGAGGCTCAGGAGGATGAGGATGTGGTGGCAGGGACGCATGGGGAGGAGGAGTTAATGTCAGGAGAGATGCTGACCAGCTCAGATGCCCACCAGGAGTCCACTAAGGCAGCACCAGAGAAGCAGGGTGCAGAGGGGAACATGGACGTCGTCCATCAGGTCCAACAGCCTCAGATAGCCCCCCTTCAGCATCACTGTCTGTATCTGATGACTGTAGCATTAATCAAAATAAAAGGAAGAAAAAGAACACATCCTCCCGTAAACCTGAGGCAGAATATGACACTGGTCAGATTGCTAGTAAGAAGGTTCAGAATTCTGCTGGAGTGATGGTCGTGTCCAACAAGTATGGAGTTTTATCTGAGTCTAATGATGACGATTATGAGAAAGAGTTGAGGAAAGTTGATGCTGAGTGTGACGGGGACATAGGAGACCATCCCCCGCCAAAGCGGACGCCCTTATCTGTAGGCCCTCAGGTAGAGTCTGACATGGACACCGGTGGTGAACAGAACAGAGAGGGAATGGCGTTCCGCTCCTTCTTTCTGGTCACTGGCAGTGGAGCCTTACGCCGGGGTCGCTGTCCTGTTTAACACCAATGATGTGACTGTGCATAGGATGACGGAGATGGTCATGGGAAGATGTCTGGTCCTGGAAGTCACTATCCATGGTAGGCGACTCCGGCTTATTAACATCTAGGGCCACAGACGGTGACTGACAGGATCCAGCTGTTTAATGACGTCAAGCCTTACCTCTTCACTTCTCTTCCAGTGGTGATGGTGGGGGACTTTAATGCCATACTGACATCGGGTGACAGCTCCTCAGACAGGACAGTGACCAGGGACAGTAAGGTCCTACATAATGTCATAATGGAGGCAGGACTGACTGACGTTTTCACACAGGGTATTCATGTTCCAATAGGAGCAGTAGGATAGATTTTGCATTTGTGAGGCCTACTGAGACTGTCAGTGCCCTGGGTGAGAAGGTTGTCCATTACTCTGATCACCTTGTGCTTCTCTCTGGGGATCTCTAACCGTTCGGACATTGGTAGAGGGCTTTCGAAGCTCAATTCCAGTCTCCTGGATGATGCCTATATTCAGAGTTGTGTTCACTCCCTTATCCAGCTTCATCTAGATAGGGTTGACTTCTATGACAACATGACCGACTGGTGGGAGGACGTCAAGGAGGATATCAGATCCCTCTTAAAGAGACTGTCAGTTAATAAAGGGAGGAATAAGTACAGCCAGTACCTAAAGCTGCACAAAGAATTGGAGTCACTGTATTCGGCGAGCGGGGATGACAAAGTGAAGATCGACCGGCTGAAATCTGAGATAAGGCAGTATCAGTATAGCAGGTATACCTCCCTGGTTCTTGAATGGGATTATGGGTCCTTAGGGGCCCCGGATCCCTTTGAGAATTGCAGGGAGAAGGTGGCCAAAAAAATGGTCACATGTCTCATTGACTCCCAGGGTGTATGGCAGGATTCACGGGAGGGTATGTTAGAGGTGGTGAGATCTTATTATGCTGACTTGTTTCAGAGGACCGTTTTGGATAAAGATAAAATGGCTCAATTCTTGGAGGCAACTGCAGTGCCTGATAGTAATGATCTGGACATTTCTCCTTTGACAGCAGAATTAACGGTGGAGGAAGTTAAGGAGGCTATTGATAAGTTATATCTGAAGAAGGCACCAGGTCCAGATGGTATAACGGCAGAATTTTATAAGAAATTCAGAAACCTCCTGACTCCAATCCTCGAGGATGTGTGTAGAAATTGTCTAGAAAATCTCTTGATGCCTCCATCCATGAGAGTGTCCTCGTTAATTCTGCTGTCTAAAGGTAAAGAGCCAAGCGACATCAAGAACTGGAGGCCGATTGCCTTCTTGAATGTGGACAGGAAGATTCTAGCAAACATCCTATTTTCTAGATTAGTCTGTTTGTCCCCGGCACTGTTGGCAGGCTCTCAGTTTGGCACAGTAAAAGGGCGGAACATCTCTGGAGCAGTCATCTCGATACGGGAGATGTTTGAGAGATGTAAAGCTCTGCGGTGTGGGAGATATGTTGTTAGTCTGAACCAGGCAAAAGCCTTTGACAGGGTTGATCATGACTATCTGTGGGCCACTTTGTCGAAGGACGGTATTCCAGGACAATTTGTGGATTGACTGAAGACGTTGTACAGAGAGGCGGTGAGCTTTCCTCTGATTAATGGTTGGCAGGGTTACACTTTTGGAGTTGGGGCGGGGGTGAGGCAGGGCTGCCCACTGAGTCCGCTCCTCTATGTTTTTGCCCTAGACCCGTTTCTGAGGTCACTGCAGGAGTGCGATTTTCAGGGGGTGCCGGTCCCCCACTGCCTGCCTCTGAATGTTATTTCCTATGCGGATGATGTGACGTTGGTGATCTCCAATCCTCGAGAGGTACAGATGTTATCTGAGTCCATCAGAAGCTACTCAAAGGCCTCGGGTCTCTGATCAACCTTGAAAATTGTCAAGCTCTGTGGACATTAGATACTGAGCCCAGCTTTGATCTGCCGCAGTTTTCCAAAGCCTCCACCCATATTAAGATCTTAGGGGTTAAATTTGGGAGGGATGATAATGCCACGCTAAATTGGAAGGAGAAATTGGAAACCGGAAATGCAAAGGTTCAGCGATGGAAGGACTGGAGGCTGACATACAGAGAAAGGGTCAAAATGGTGAAGACCTACTTGGTCCCCGTTTTCTTGTATGTCTCTGTCATTTTCCCTTTGCCAGAATCTTTCTCAGCGAGGCTCTTCAGCCTGTTCTTCCAGCTCTTGTGGGGGAATAGGTTGAACCTAATTAAGAGGGGAATAACGTACCTAAGGCGGAGAAAGGGTGGGTTGGATATGTTGAATCCAAGGCTTTTCTTTGACTCCTTGTTTCTAAAGGTGAATTTTGGGAACATGGACTCAAACAGTAGCTCCCTGTGGGTAAATAGTATCAGGTACTGGATATTGCCTTTTGCAGAATCTTGGGTGCGAGGCGGCAGTCTCAAGAGGAGGAAATGAACAGATGACCACCTCCCCCAGTATCTGGACTATGGTCTGAAGTGTGTTAGAAGGTGGGGACAGGAGAAGTCTTACATTGAGAGCAGTACCAGAAGAGACCTGTATGCTCGTGTATGTAGGACTTTCTTCTACTCTCCACTGGCCCTGAGAGATTGTGTCACCACCACCCTGCAGGAAAGCCTTAGGTTCCTAAACGGGAAACGACTTCCTCCTAAACTGTTTGATGTCACTTGGCTTTCACTGCATAGTCGGCTCTTTGTCAGGGGGAACCTGAAACTTCTGTGTGTCTCTGATCGGAATTATCCCGTTGGTTGTCAGGAGGAGGAGACTATGGAGCACTTTATATGTGATTGCTGGGGAGGGAGGAAGATCTGGGAGGAAGTGTAAGCTAATCTAAAAATCCCCAGACTGCGGAGCCTAAGGTACCCTGACATAATCTATGGTGTCCCCTCCACTGTTAGTGACATCGACAGAGAGACGATGTACATTATAATCAGTGTCATCAAATACTATCACTGGCACATGAGAACCCGGGTGTCACTGCACAATGAGCCCTTCGATCACACCGCTGCCGCCAATCAGGTTATGTCAGAACTCCGGTGGATAAAATCACTGGAAGTTGGAAGGAGTCCAGGAAACACAACGTTATGGAGAAACGTAAAATTCAGTTAGGAAATATGATTTTTTTTTCTAACTTTCCCTTGGTGTGGACACTTTAATTTATTTATGAATATGATCTGATTTAGTGCTGTGTATATATAACCTAAGTGATTTTTGTTTTATTATATTGTATTTATGTTTGGTTTTATAATAAAAATTGCCCCTCTGTACAAGACTATAACTACTATAATACTGCTCCTATGTACAAGAATATAACTACTATAATACTGCCCCCTATGTACAAGAATATAACTACTATAATACTGCCCCCTATGTACAAGAATATAACTACTATAATACTGCCCCTATGTACAAGAATATGACTACTATAATACTGCCCCTATGTACAAGAATATAACTACTATAATACTGCCCCCTATGTACAAGACTATAACTACTATAATACTGCTCGTATGTACAAGAATATAACTACTATAATACTGCTCTCTATGTACAAGAATATAACTACTATAATACTGACCCCTATGTACAGGAATGTAACTACTATAATACTGCGTGCTAGCTGTGAGGTTGTGTGTCAGTGGTTCTCCTGATGTCTGGAGCAAGCCCAGGGAGGGGCCACCCTGGGCGGGGAAGCTCCCCTGGCAAGGCCCAGGCTTCCCGGCCTACACTGGGACTAGCCTCCCAGACTTCTACTAATGGGAATGTTAATCCCAAAGCCACTGTGAGTCCAGTGAATGCAGTGAGTCAAAGCTGCAGCAGTTCGGTGAAGGAGGAAAAGGTTGTGACCAAAGTTTTGGGAGGAAAACCTTCTCCAGTTCCAGGAAAGAAGCAAGAAGGAAAAGTGTTGGTGAGTGATGTAAACCAGCTGAATGTGAAGTCTTGTAGCTCCCCAGTCAGTAAGCAGCTCCTGCCAGGTGCACAGGTGAGATCGGCCCCAGCTGTGCAGATCACCTCTCCTGCTCCCAGGCAGAGACGGACGTCTTTGGAAAGGCAGACAATGCAGGAGAACCTACAGCAACATAGCCGTATGGCACGGTCAGGACGCACACGGTCACAGTCAAGTGGCAGCGATAAACCTGCTGCGGAGCCTGCATCCAGCCAAGGGGCCACAAAACCAACCGTGGTGGACCCGCACAAGACTGTCTTCAAAACCCCTGTACCCGTGGTCAAGACTAATCCTGTGGGGCCGGCGCGTGCACCCGAGCTGCAGCTAGCGGATGAGATACCGGGACTTGTCCGAAAACTGGGTGAGCTACAGCAGCAAAAAAAAGCGCTGCAAATGGAAGTAGACTTTATCTATAACCTAAAGACCACTAATCCTGCCAGTAATGACGCCTATGACCTGAGACTGAACACACTGGGTGTACAGCTGGCGAGTGTTGTGCAGGACACTGAGTCTGTGCTGGAGAGCATGGGGCCCCTGGCAGAGACCTACAGGAACCGCGAGCGGTTCGCCTCCTACAAGCAGGACTGCGCTGTAGAGGCCAGGACCCCTGATGTTCAGGACGGGACCCCCCAGCAGCAGACACGGCCAGTGTTACAGGCTGCCTGCTTCTGCTTCCAGGAGGGGAAACAGCTGCAGCAGCAGGCAGCTCAGTGTGAACAGGAGCATACACTTCAGACGCCAGCAGAGGCACCACAGGTCCCAGAATGCCCCACACAGGAGCAGGACAGTGTATGTGAGACTGTTTGTGTTGATGAGGCAGCCGAGTGTGAACAGGAGCACATACTGCAGACTCCAGCAGAGGCACCACTGGTCCCAGAATGCCCCACACAGGAGCAGGACAGTATACGTGAGACTGTTTGTGTTGATGAGGCAGCCGAGTGTGAACAGGAGCACATACTGCAGACTCCAGCAGAGGCACCACTGGTCCCAGAATGCCCCACACAGGAGCAGGACAGTATATGTGAGACTGTTTGTGCTGATGAGGCCGAGGCTGAGGCTGAAGCACAGACTGTGGCTGGTGATGCTGTGCCCATGGGGTCGGGGGTCGGAGGAGTTTCACATTCTGTAATGGACGTTGCACTGTCTGATAATGATGCTGCTTATGATAATGTGCATGATATGTGTGATTATCCCCCTTTGCCATCTAGTCCACAAGGTGTGACAGCCCCCCCTGCTGCAGGCCCTCTCCCTGTCAGTCAGCCCAGTGTGACCCGGCAGGTGCCCCCCAGGAATGCCTGGAGCCACGGCGCCCCATCCTTCACTTCCAGCGCCAGGTATACCGGCCAGACATTCAAACGTATTAATGTGGTGCGGTTTAAATACATAGGTGCCAAGGAGGATCTGCCACAACGCAGGTATGTGGTGAGAGAGCTGCTCTGCGGCCAGATGGGGTTTGTGGCAAATGAGATCCTGGCAGTGTCTAATCTTCAGGACAGGCAGGGCTACGAGGTCAGCTTCAAGCTCATGTCTGACCTGGACAGATTCTGGGCCAATTACCCCAAGTTCAGAGATGCTGAGGGCTGGAATAAGTTTGTGTTGGTTCCTATCTCCAGACCAGACACTGTCACAGTAAACATCACGTTCTGGAATGAGGCCGTTCCTCCACAGGACATCGAGGTGTGGCTCCGGAGACACTGTGACCTCGTCTCTGGACTCACCAAGGTCAGAGATGAGGATGGTATCTGGACAATGGGGTGGCGGGTCTTGGTGAAATTACGACAATGTAATAACATCACTGCCCACTTACCCAACTCCTTCTTCATTGGGAGGGAGAAGGGAAGGTGTTATTATCCCGGGCAACCCCGAAAGTGTTTCAAATGTGGAGGGAAAGGTCATCTGGCTAACACCTGTACTGTGGTGAAGTGCAGTCTGTGTGGGGCAATCGGCCATGTCGCTGCAGACTGCCGGGACATCAGTTGCAACCTCTGTGGTAGGATGAGCCACCCTCACAGGGACTGTCCAGACGCCTGGCACAACATCTTCAGAGTCTTCCCTGATGAGTTAGTGATGGCAGGGGCAGAGGCTCAGGAGGATGAGGATGTGGTGGCAGGGACCCATGGGGAGGAGGAGTTAATGTCAGGAGAGATGCTGACCAGCTCAGATGCCCACCAGGAGTCCACGCAGGTAGCACCAGAGAAGCAGGGTGCAGAGGGGAACATGGAGGTCGTCCATCAGGTCCAGCAGCCTCAGGTACCCCCCCCCTTCAGCATCGCTGTCTGTATCTGATGACTGGAGCATTAATAATAATAAAAGGAAGAAAAAGAACACATCCTCCCGTAAACCTGAGGCAGAATGTGACACTGGTCAGATTGCTAGTAAGAAGGTTCAGAATTCTGCAGGAGTGATGGTCGTGTCCAACAAGTATGGAGTTTTATCTGACTCCAATGGTGACGATTATGAGGAAGAGTTGAGGAAAGTTGATGCTGAGTGTGACAGGGACATAGAGGACTATCCCCCGCCAAAGCGGAAGCCCTTATCTGTGGACCCTCAAGTAGAGTCTGACATGGACACCAGTGGTGGACAGAACATCTCTGACTCATGATGATGGCTGTTACTCTGCTCCTTCTATATTGTGCTGTGATGGCGGGGTTCTCATTGACAGTGACCTCGAGCAATGTGAATAGCATTAAGCTGAGGAGAACTAGACACGCGGTGTATGAACATCTCAAATATCTGACCACAGATGTCATCTTCCTGCAGGAGACACGACTGACATCTCTGGGACTTATGAGAGAGGCTGAGAGGGAATGGCGGTCCGGTCCATCTTTCTGGTCACTGGCTCTGGAGCCTTACGCCGGGGTCGCTGTCCTGTTTAACACCAATGATGTGACTGTGCATAGGATGACGGAGGTGGTCATGGGAAGATGTCTGGTCCTAGAAGTCACTATCCATGGGAGGCGACTCCGGCTTATTAACATCTATGGGCCACAGACAGTGACTGACAGGATCCAGCTGTTTAATGACGTCAAGCCTTACCTCTTCACTTCTCTTCCAGTGGTGATGGCGGGGGACTTTAATGCCATAATGACATCAGGTGACAGCTCCTCAGGCAGGGCAGTGACCAGGGATGGTAAGGTCCTGCATAGCGCCATAATGCAGGCAGGACTGACTGACGTTTTCACACAGGGTGGGCGACAGCCAAAATTCACATATTCATGTTCCAACAGGAGCAGTAGAATAGATTTTGCTTTTGTCAGTCCTACTGAGGCTGTCGGCGCCCTGGGCGAGAAGGTCGTCCCTTACTCTGATCACCTTGCCTTGTGCTTCTCTTTGGGTTCCTCTAACTGTCCGGACATTGGTAGAGGGTTGTGGAAGCTCAATTCCAGTCTCCTGGATGATGCCTATGTACAGAGCCGTGTTCACTCCCTTATCCAGCTTCATCTAGACAGGGTTGACTTCTATGACAACATGACCGACTGGTGGGAGGACGTCAAGGAGGTTATCAGATCCCTCTTAAAGAGACTGTCAGTTAATAAAGGGAGGAATAAGTACAGCCAGTACCTAAAGCTGCGTCAAGAATTGGAGTCACTGTATTCGGCGGGCGGGGATGACAAAGTGAAGATCGACCGGCTGAAATCTGAGATAAAGCAGTATCAGTATAACAGGTATACCTCCCTGGTTCTTGAACGGGATTATGGGTCCTTAGGGGCGCCTGATCCCTTTGAGAATTGCAGGGAGAGGGTGGACAAAAAAATGGTCACGGGTCTCACCGACTCCCAGGGTGTATTGCAGGATTCACGGGAGGTTATCCTGGAGGTGGTGAGATCTTACTATGCTGACTTGTTTCAGAGGAAAGTTTTGGATAAAGATAAGATGACTCAATTCTTGGAGGCAACTCCAGTGCCTGATACTAATGATCTGGACTTTTCTCCTTTGACAGCAGATTTAACGGTGGAGGAAGTTAAGGAGGCTATTGATAAGTTATATCTGAAGAAGGCACCAGGTCCAGATGGTATAACGGCAGAATTTTATAAGAAATTCAGAGACCTCCTGGCTCCAGTTCTCGTAGATTTGTATAGAAATTGTCTAGAAAATCACCTGATGCCTCCATCCATGAGAGTGTCCTCGTTAATTCTGCTGTCTAAAGGTAAAGAGCCGAGCGACATCAAGAACTGGAGGCCGATTGCCCTCTTGAATGTTGACAGGAAGATTCTAGCAAAGATCCTATTTTCTAGATTAGTCTGTTTGTCCCCGGCACTGTTGGCAGGCTCTCAGTTTGGCACAGTAAAAGGGCGGAACATCTCTGGAGCAGTCATCTCGATACAAGAGATGTTTGAGAGATGTAAAGCTCTGCGGTGTGGGAGATATGTTGTTAGTCTGGACCAGGCAAAAGCCTTTGACAGGGTTGATCGTGACGATCTGTGGGCCACTTTGTCAAAGTACGGTATTCCGGGACAATTTGTGGATTGGCTGAAGACGTTGTACAGAGAGGCGGTGAGCTTTCCTCTGATTAATGGTTGGCAGGGTGACACTTTTGGAGTTGGGGCGGGGGTGAGACAGGGCTGCCCACTGAGTCCGCTCCTGTATGTTTTTGCCCTAGACCCGTTTCTGAGGTCACTGCAGGAGTGCGATTTTCAGGGGGTGCAGGTCCCCCACTGCCCGCCTCTGAATGTTGTTGCCTATGCGGACGATGTGACGCTGGTGATCTCCAATCCTCGTGAGGTGCAGATGTTATCTGCGTCCATCAGAAGCTACTCAGAGGCCTCCGGGTCTCTTGTCAACCTTGAAAAGAGTCAAGCTCTGTGGACATTAGCTACTGAGCCCAGCTTTGATCTGCCGCAGTTTTCCAAAGCCTCCACCCATATTAAGATCCTAGGGGTTAAATTTGGGAGGGATGATAATGCTACGCTAAATTGGGAGGAGAAATTGGAAACCGGAAATGCAAAGGTTCAGCGATGGAAGAACTAGAGGCTGACCTACAGAGAAAGGGTCACAGTGTTGAAGACGTACCTGGTCCCCATTTTCTTGTATGTCTCTGTCGCTTTCCCTTTGCCAGAATCTTTCTCAGCGAGGCTCTTCAGCCTGTTCTTCCAGCTCTTGTGGGGGAATAGGTTGAACCTAATAAAGAGGGGAATAACGTACCTACGGCGGAGAGAGGGTGGGCTGGATATGTTGAATCCAAGGGTTTTCTTTGACTCCTTGTTTCTAAAGGTGAATTTTGGGAACATGGACTCAAACAGTAGCTCCCTGTGGGCGAATAGTATCAGGTACTGGATATTGCCTTTTGCGGAATCTTGGGTGCGAGGCGGCAGTCTCAAGAGGTGGAGATGGACAGGTGACCACCTCCCCCAGTATCTGGACTATGTTCTGAAGTGTGTTAGGAGGTGGGGACTGGAGAAGTCTTACATTGAGAGCAATACCAGAAGAGACCTGTATGCTCGTGTATGTAGGACTTTCTTCTACTCTCCACTGGCCCTGAGAGATTGTGTCACCACCACCCTGCAGGAAAGCCTAAAGGGGGTTTTACACTAAGCGATATCGCTAGCAATATCGCTAAAACGTCACTGGTTTTGTGACGTTATAGCGATATTGCTAGCGATATCGCTATGTGTGATACTTACCAGCGACCGGCTCCCCCGCTGTCCATCGCTGATCGCGCGAGAATGTCCGGCTCCATTTCTCGTCGGGCGCTTCCTGCTGAGACTTCCTGCTGTGACGACGAGCGACGCTGGACGCGGGCGGGAGGACGCAGGATCGCTGTGTGTGAATGGTAAGTATCGTGCGCTGCGTCGCTGCTGCATCGCTGTGAGATCTTTCTGTATGAAAGCTCACTAGCGATCATTTAGCGATGCACCAGCGATCCTGACCGGGTCGGATCGCTGGTTGGATCGCTGGTGCATTACTAAATGTAAAAGGGCCTTTAGGTTCCTAAACGGGAAACGGCTACCTCCTAAACTGTTTGATGTCACTTGGCTTTCACTGCATAGTCGGCTCTTTGTCAGAGGGAACCTGAAACATCTGTGTGTCTCTGATCGGAATTGTCCCCTTGGTTGTCAGCAGGATGAAACTATGGAACACTTTATATGTGATTGCTGGGGAGGGAGGAAGATCTGGGAGGAAGTGTCAGCTAATCTAAAAATCCCCAGACTGCGGACCCTAAAGTATTCCGACATAATCTATGGTGTCCCCTCCACTGTTAGTGACATCAACAGAGAGACGATGTACATTATAATCAGTGTCATCAAATATTATCACTGGCACATGAGAACCCGGGTGTCACTGCACAATGAGCTGTTCGATCACACCGCTGCCGCCAATCAGGTTATGTCAGAACTCCGGTGGATAAAATCACTGGAAGTTGGAAGGACTCCAGGAAACATAACGCTATGGAGAAACGTAAAATTCAGTTAGAAAATATGATAATTTTTTTTTTTTCCTAACTTTCTTTTTCCATCCCCAGGTGTGGACACTGTAATTTATTTATGAATATGATCTGATTATGTAGTGCTGTGTATATATTACCTAAGTGGTTTGTGTTTTGTAATACTGGATGATTTTTGTTTTATTATAATTGTATTTATGTTTGGTTTATAATAAAAATTGCCCCTATGTACAAGAATATGACTACTATAATACTGCCCCTATGTACAAGAATATAACTACTATAATACTGCCCCCTATGTACAAGACTATAACTACTATAATACTGCCTCCTATGTACAAGAATATAACTGCTATAATACTGCTCCCTATGTACAAGAATATAACTGCTATAATACTGCCCCCTATGTACAAGAATATAACTACTATAATACTGCCCCTATGTACAAGAATATGACTACTATAATATTGCCCCTATGTGCAAGAATATAACTACTATAATACTGTTCCCTATGTACAAGAATATAACTACTATAATACTGCCCCTATGTACAAGAATATAACTACTATAATACTGCCCCTATGTACGAGAATATAACTACTATAATACTGCCCCTATGTATAGAATATAACTACTATAATACTGCCCCCTATGTACAAGAATATAACTACTATAATACTGCCCCCTATGTACAAGAATATAACTACTATAATACTGCTCCCTATGTACAAGAATATAACTACTATAATACTGCCCCTATGTACAAGAATATAACTACTATAATACTGCCCCTATGTACAAGAATATAACTACTATAATACTGCTCCCTATGTACAAGAATATAACTACTATTATACTGCCCCTATGTACAAGAATATAACTACTATAATACTGCCCCCTATGTACAGGAATATAACTACTATAATACTGCTCCCTATGTACAAGAATATAACTACTATTATACTGTCCACTCTGGCTGAAGACGATTGCATACAGGTAGGAGAAGTTCGTCTTGTCTACATAGTTGCTCATTAGTCTGGTTGTATGTTTCCTGGGGTATGGCGGTGTTCCCCTGCCTGCTGTCCATTGCCTTGGGCGAGGTGCTCACCTCTCCTCATGGCAGCGATTGCTCTGCATGCATCTCCGGTAATTAATACACATCGTCGATCCGCTGTGGAATAGTCGCTGGCAGCTGCAGTAACTTCCCTCTCAGTCCAGCAGAAATCTCTTCCGTAAAGTATAATCGGTGATTGATGGATCAGACACGTGACTGTGTGAACATGCGGATGATGAGAGTATCCAGCCGCCTCCCTTATAAATAATTGTCATTAAAGTGCTTTTTCTCTTTTCATCTCTTCTGATTTTCCCCATTGGCAGTCACCAGATGTTGTGTACGAAATGAGAGATAAATATCCCGGTGCGGCGGCAGGACGCAGCCAGCTGTTTATTACTCTGAGATTCTGATGATTTGTGCGCTACAGAAGCGAAGAGTCTCAGACTTTTATTTAACCAGCATTAGCATGTCTGAGAAAGTTTACTCTGCGGATTTATATCCGATCCTGGGAAAGTTGGGTTCACACTATTAAAATTCCCATAGGGAAAATTAGTTTTTTAGACCCCTAAATGATAAATCTGTCCTTGGGATCGGTTACCTAAGGGCAAGCCCTAAAATGGATGTAAAGAGTAGATAAAGATAAATCATTCCAACCAATGAGGACAATCCAGGACTGGTAAAGTGTATGTAGTATGTCCAAGGTCTTCCAAAAATTAGAAGGAGGCACTCCAATACACCCTGCAACACACATAGAGTACGACCATAGAAAAAATTTACATATGGAATGAGTAGGACTTCCGTGGCCAACAAGGAATCATGGATACGAGGCCATTATCCTGGGTACAACTGGCACAACAAGGACCTTAAGGCATCCAACTTCAATTTTGCTCCAGCTAAGGTGGGAAACAGTTCCTCCTGTACCGGCTCGGGGCATCAAGCATCCCTGAGGCTTCAAAGAGATTGAATCAGGGGTTTCAAAACTTTTTTTTATCTCCTTGGAGATCTTTGCCAATGAAAATTCATGAACCATGTCGGGGGAAACTTCTCCAATCAATCCTGGGGAAAGAACACCACAAGACCGCTGTCCATTTATTCACACAAGAGTTGCATTTGGGTCTTTCATTGTATGAATGCATCTTTATTTTTATTTTACACAGAGTTGAGGCAAATCTGAGGCTTGCAGGCAGCAGTCACTGCTCCCTCCCTGCTTAAGTTGAGTCCATCGGGTTTTTAGTGCCGTCGGAGGCATAACAACTATGAGGTGCATCCAACTGTCCAGTGAAAATGCTGACAGGCTGAGTTCTCAAACTGAACAAAGCCTGGAATGGCGAAGACTTTTCAACCCCACTGGATGACAGCAGTGGAACATAAAGGCAATTCAAATGTTCTTTCAATTTAGGAGAGCCATCAGGTGACCCTCACTCATAAATTTTGGAGGGCTATTAGGCGACCCTCACTCATAAAATTTGGAGGGCCAAGAGGCAGCCCTTACTCGTACCTTTGACGGCCATCAGGCGACCCTCACTCATAAAATTTGGAGGGCCATCAGGCAGCCCTTACTCGTACCTTTGACGGCCAGCAGGCGGCCCTCACGCAAACAAATTTGAGGATCAGCAGGCGGCTCTCACGCTAAATTCATTTTCAGGGCTACATATTTTATTTTGAAAAATAACACCTTACAGTTTGCAGGCGGGAGCACAACAAACACTATAATCCATGAGACCTAGCTTCCTGACCCACTTTGCATGGGGACACCGGACAGCACTTTTGAAGCCAAAACGAAAGGTGGTCGGTTGGAGGGCAGATAATGCTTCCAGTCTGGTTCCCACCACCGTCATGTCATAAACACATTGCAGCCTCACTAGCCAAGGATCTGAACCACATAATCCTTAACTTGATCCTCCTTCCTGCCACCATGGAGAGTTCCAGGACACAAATGATCCCACACATGGACACGCCAAGGAGCTAGGTTTTATATTTCCAATTAATTTGATTCCGGCCTCTTGCCCTAAACGTTTCAAGAGGGACATGAGGAGATTATGTGTAGTAGTGGCCAAATATTGAGTAGCCACGATCAGAAGAAGATGACGATGTGCTATGGCAATTATTGTCTCAAGCGGTCGATGATGATGAGACACAATTGCCAAAAAATGATATTGATAAGTCAACAAGTCAGGAGGACCAGAGTGGGGAAGTGGAAGACAAGGTGGTGGACGATGAAGTAACTGACCCAACCTGGCAAGATGCCATTCAAGCGAGGACAGCAGTGCAGCGGTAGCGGGGAACAGCACCATCCGCAACAGGCAGGAATAGGCAGTGGGGAGTCCAGACGGAGAAGGTGGACAACTGTTCCACAGAGCACTCACATGCTACAGGTTCCCAGGCTAAGGGTTGGGTGTTCATTTTTTTTTCCTGGTGTAGTCCCATGTACCCCTTCCCACCCAAAAAAGGTTATACGGTTCAATCTTTTTTCTTTTTCTATTCCTCCTCCTCCTCTAATCCAAAACAATACCTCCTTCAACACCTATCCCTACACTAAATGCAGCTAACAGCAGTACTAATTGGGAAAATAATAGAATAGATGTAGCCCTCTAATGGAATTTTGGTTTCTTCAGCAAGGAACAAAATGCAATAATCACTGCCTAAATTTCTCTAATACACTACCTGTGCTCCAGAAGCTAGCCCTACAATAATTGCAGCTAAGAGCAATAATATATATATATATATATATATATGAATTAGCCCTGAAAAGGACTGTTGGTTTAATGTAGCAGCACCAAGGACTATAACGCAATGAACCGTGCCTAAATGCCTCTAATACACTATCCCTACACCAGCAGCTAACTCTACACTAATTGAACCTGAGAGCAGTATTTTTATACAATAGAATCTATTTAAATTGGCCCTGAAAGGACTTTTGATTTTATGTGGCAGCACCAAGGACTGTAAGGCAATAATCCCTGACTAGATGCCTCCAATACGCGATCCCTACTTCATCAGCCAACCATTCCAATACGCGATCCCTACTTCATCAGCTAACCATACACTAACTGCAGCTAAGAGTAGAATTATTATAGAATAGAATCTATTTATGTTGGCCCTAAAAGGACTTTTGGATGTACTTGACAGCCAGTGATATAACTAGAGTCTGATGGCCCTCATTGCAAGATTTGGACTAGAGGCCCCCCATCCTCACATTACCTCCATCTTGGTATATATGCACATCATCCTGATGACCCTGGTAGCAGCTCCAAGGACTGTAAGGCAATAATCCCTGACAAGATACCTTTAATACACTATCCCTACTCCAGCTGCTAACCCTACACTAATTGCAACTGATAGTGGTATTATTATAGAAATGATTGTATTTGAATTAGTCCTAAAAAGGACTGTTGGTATAATGTTACATCAGCAGGAACTGTAATGCTATAACACACTGTCTCTTCTCCAGTAGAAACTCTTCCTACTGATGATGGGCGAACCCGAACAGTAAGGTTCGAGGTTCGTACCAAAAATAGTATCCGTGCCCGTACCCAGAACACAGACTTCTCTGAGAAATATCAAGAAATCTGCGTTACTGATTGGGTTTGGCACCCTGAACATCGGTTGTTTCCCATGCTGTCACCTGTGTGACAGCGCAAGAAACACTGACTGCACTGATTGTCAGTAAGTAAGTTACCATCAGTCATAGAGCTGTGGTTCCCACACTGTCAGATGACAGCATGTGAGCCAGCAGCTGTGATCAGTGGTAAAAAGGTTACCGCCAGTCACAGGCATTGCCTGACAAGAGTACTACTCTCATCAGCATATGCCTGCTGTTACTGATAGCAGCGAGAGCAGATGTATGAAGATGGGTGTAATTATATGCCGGTGCCTGTGCAAAAAAGAAGTAATAAAAAATAAAATGATGTGGGGTCTCTTCTATTTTTGATAACCAATGCTGTCAAAACTGACAGCTGCGGGCTGCAACCCTCAGCTATCAGCTTTATAATGGCTGGTTATCAAGAATAGAGGGGTCCCCACACCATTTTTTTTAACTATTCAAATAAATAATTTTAAAAAATGGCGTGCCCCCCCCCCATTTTGACAAACAGCCAAGCTAAAGCAGAATGCTGGCATTCTCAGACTGGTCATAGATATTGGCCCTCCCCAGCCTAAAAATAGCAGCACGCAGCCGCCCCAGAGATTCTGGCACTTTGCTTGGCTCTTCCCACTCGCCCTGATGTGGTGGCAAGTGCGGTAATAGGTTTGGGGTTGATGTCAGCTGTTTTATAGCCAGCCAAATACAGTAATGCCAGTAGCTAACATAGCTACAGCATTACCTTGATTGGCAGGCAATCCTCGCATGTTTAGTGGCTGAAAATCAGCTGCGAAATGTGCGGGGCGAGGAATCGAACATGGTGCCTAAGTACCCGGATACTCAATTGAGTACCCAGCGTCTCGAGCACCAGGATGATTGATCGAGTACCATGCAGTGCCTAAAATTCTCACCCATCATTAGTAACTAGCAACCAGGGAAAAGCAAGTGTTTTGTGCTTGTGAACTGTTAGCACTCCCCTGAGTCTCTTTCACCAGTGCAGTATTAAGTCTCTTATTTCGCAAAAAAATGTATTATATTTTTAGTAAAATTATAATTTGCCCTTTGACCTTCTAACATTTTCTGCTTTTGCTGAAATTAGACATAAATATTAATAGTTACAGTGCCTTGCGAAAGTATTCGGCCCCCTGGAACTTTTCAACCTTTTCCCACATATCATGCTTCAAACATAAAGATACCAAATGTAAACTACTGGTGAAGAATCAACAACAAGTGGAACACAATTGTGAAGTTGATCGAAATTTATTGGTTATTTTAAATTTTTTTGAAAATTCAAAAACTGAAAAGTGGGGCGTGCAATATTATTCGGCCCCTTTACTTTCAGTGCAGCAAACTCACTCCAGAAGTTTATTGTGGATCTCTGAATGATCCAATGTTGTCCTAAATGACTAATGATGATAAATATAATCCACCTGTGTGTAATCAAGTCTCCGTATAAATGCACCTGCTCTGTGATAGTCTCAGGGTTCTGTTTGAAGCACAGAGAGCATCATGAAGACCAAGGAACACAACAGGCAGGTCCGTGATACTGTTGTGGAGAAGTTTAAAGTTGGATTTGGATACAAAATGATTTCCAAAACTTTAAACATCCCAAGGAGCACTGTGCAAACGATCATATTGAAATGGAAGGAGTATCATACCACTGCAAATTTACCAAGACCCGGCCGTCCCTCTAAACTTTCATCTCAAACAAGGAGAAGACTGATCAGGGATGCAGCCAAGAGGCCCATGATCACTCTGGATGAACTGCAGAGATCTACAGCTGAGGAGGGACAGTCTGTCCATAGGATCCATAGGACAACAATCAGTTTTACTCTGCACAAATCTTGCCTTTATGGAAGAGTGGCAAGAAGAAAGCCATTTCTCAAAGATATCCATAAAAAGTGTCATTTAAAGTTTGCAACAAGCCACCTGGGAGACACACCAAACATGTGGAAGAAGGTGCTCTGGTCAGATGAAACCAAAATCGAACTTTTTGGCATAAAAGGCAACACAGCTCATCACCCTGAACACACCATCCCCACTGTCAAACATGGTGGTGGCAGCATCATGGTTTGGGCCTGCTTTTCTTCAGCAGGAACAGGGAAGATGGTTAAAATTGATGGGAAGATGGTTGAAGCCAAATACAGGACCATTCTTGAAGAAAACCTATTGGAGTCTGCAAAAGACCTGATACTGGGATGGAGATTTGTCTTCCAACAAGACAATGATCCCAAACATAAAGAAAAATCTACAATGGAATGGTTCACAAATAAACGTATCCAGGTGTTAGAATGGCCAAGTCAAAGTCCAGACCTGAATCCAATCGAGAATCTGTGGAAAGAGCTGAAAATGTTCACAAACGCTCTCCATCCAACCTCACTGAGCTCGAGCTGTTTGCCAAGGAAGAATGGGCAAGAATTTCAGTCTCTCGATGTACAAAACTGATTGAGGCATACCCCAAGCGACTTGCAGCTGTAATCGCAGCAAAAGGTGGCGCAACAAAGTATTAAGTTAAAGGGGCCGAATAATATTGCACGCCCCACTTTTCAGATTTGTATTTCCACAAAAATTTTAAATAATCAATAAATTTCGTTCAACTTCACAATTGTGTCCCACTTGTTATTGATTCTTCTCCAAAAATTTACATTTGGTATCTTTATGTTTGAAGCATGATATGTGGGAAAAGGTTGAAAAGTTCCAGGGGGCCGAATACTTTCGCAAGGCACTGTATACCATATCCGAAGCATAGCCCTAGCCCTAAACTTAACTTAACTTTAAATTTAACCCTAGCCAGAAACTTAACAATAGCTCTAAGAACTAACTCTAACCCTAGCCCAAACACTAGCCTTAAAACTAGCTCTAACCTTAACCTTAACCATATCTCTAACCCTAGCCCAATCTTAGCCCTAACCCTAGCTCTAACCTTAGCCTTATCCCTAGCTCTAACCCTAGCCCTAACAAAAAACTCTAACCTTATTCTTGGTTTGGGTTAGAAAAAGTGTAAAAACCTAAAAGCAGCTCTTTTTAATGACTGAAGATTGTTTTGAATTGTGTTCACGTGGTTTAATACTGTCTTGACTCATTAACTGCTCAATTTCGGTCATCTCAGTTGCTTCCTATGCTGAGTGCAACAAGCATGATGAGTTTGGTTTTGCCAGCTGGGCTTTGCATAGGCAGCAACCAATGTGACACAGCTCATTTCATTATAATTGGAGCTTTGCCATATTGATTGCAGCAGAAACAGATTTCAGTAGACGATTACAAACTAATCTCACCTGCTGGGTTCCGTGTAAACTGCAAAGGCGGCAGAGGGTGCGACAGTGGGCGGGACCGTGCGGAAAAGGGGACTGCTGACCTCAGCACCTATTGCAATTGGATACTGTCCAAGGACACACAGTATGACTTCGGGAGAAAATATGGAATATTGGAATTTCTATCCATCCGACATTAATGAGACGTACATTTTCAAGCTGAGGCCTTCTCCGTTGATCGTCGGCCAATCGTGTAATCGTCCGGACGATAGGAGGCAGCAGATCACAGCGGGTGGTACTCATGACCTTCCCGGCCTGTGATATCGGGAATTTGTGAGATTAAGAAAGTTCTGACAAATATTGTATCTCTGACAGTGGCATAGAGACCCGCCAGCTCCCTGTACTGCAATACACGCCGCCGCACATCAATGTGCCCATCATAAGCGGCTCATGGCAATGATGTCATGTACCATCTATGGCTATCATGCCATTATAGAAGAGGATGCCGAATCTCACGACAGCAGAGAGAGGTAAGAATCGCTTATTTTTTTTTTAAATGTGTTGGAAAAGAGCAGCAGAAGAAACTTTATATCAGGAAGGGGCCCAGGATGGGGGGCATTATTACAGAAAAGAGCCAGGTGGGGGATATTGTTACAGAAAGGGGCCAGGATGGGGAGATATTATTACAGAAAGGGGCAAGGATGGGCAATATTATTACAGAAAGGGGCCAGGATGGGGGGATATTATTACAGAAAGGGGCCAGGATTGGGGGATATTATTACAGAAAGTGACCAGTAGGGGGGGCATTTTTACAGGGGTCAAGGATGGGGGATATTATAACAGAAAGGGGCCAGGATGGGGGACATTATTGCAGAAAGAGGCTCAGGATGGGGGACATTATTACAGAAAGGGGTCAGGTATGGACAAAATTAAAGAAAGGGGCCGGGGAGGGGATATTATTACAGAAAGGGGCCAGGTGGGGGACAGAATTACAAGAACCGGTCAAACCAAGGAACATTATTACAGAATGATGCCAGGACTGGCAGACATTATTCCAAGAAGGGGTCAAGCCAGAAGACCTTATTACAAAAAGATAACAGGATGGGGACATTATTGCATGGTGGGTGAACACTTACACAGGTGGTCAAAAATGGTTGGTACCCCTCCCTCGTTTAATGACAGAAAAGCCCACAAGGGTGACAGAAATAACTTGAATCTGACAAAAGTAATAAATAAAAAAAATCTATGAAAATGAACAAATGAAAGTCAGACATTGCTTTTCAGCCATGCTTCCACAGGATTAAAAAAAAAAAAAACCTCATGAAATCGGTCTGGACAGAAATGATGGTTCCTTAACTTAATATTTTGTTGCACAACCTTTTGAGGCAATTACTGCAATCAAACCATTCCTGTAACTGTCAATGAGACTTCTGCTCCTCTCGACAGGTATTTTGGCCACTCCTCAAGAGCAAACTGCTCCAGTTGTCTCGTGTTTGAAGATTGCCTTTTCCAGACGGCATGTTTCAGCTCTTTCCAAAGATGCTCCATAGGATTTAGGTCAGGGCTCATAGAAGGCCACTTCAGAATAGTCCAATGTTTTCCTCTTAGCCAATCTTGGGTGTTTTTAGCTGTGCGTTTTGGGTCATTATCCTGTTGCAAGACCCATGACCTGCGACTGAGTGTTAGGCGTCAGGTTTCTGCATCTGCTCTGCAGGAATCCAGAGCCTCACATTCTGCGGTCTCCTGCTGTCTTTCTACTGCAGAGGAGATTACTTTGCAGCAGATCGCTCCAGAGACTAAGTCCCTCTGTATTCCTACTGGGCATGCTCACGAGACGATCTCCCATTGGAGATGGGGAGTCATGTGCCCAGGTCCTGTTCCAGATCTCATTGGTCCATCTCGGAGATCTGGAAGCTCCCGCATGGCTATAAAAAGCGCGCATGGCCGTTCTGCCATGCGCTAGTATAGACTATACTTGCTATGTGTGAATGTTGACGGATGTTTGATTCTGGTGACTGACTCCTTATAAAACCCTTTCCCTCTGATAATACGCATGTGGATAGGGAAATAGTTTAGCAGTCAGCGCCAGTCAGTGGCAAGCCTTAAGCCACTGTGCACACCGCTACGCTAGCGTCCGACATTGCGCTTGCTTTCTAGCTTTGTCGTCGAGCGGCAGTGTCCTACGCCGTGCTGCAGTTGCAGCCTTTCTTGGCGCTCACAGTAGCGACGCCGCACACACGGTAGGTCTAGACGGACGCAGCTCCTCTGTCTTGGGTCCTGCTCCTGTGACCAGATACCGTGTGTGCATTTACCTGAGGCCTGTGGCACTAACAGGCTCAGCGTTTTTGTATGTTTTTGTTGCGGTGTCTCTGTGTGTGAACAGAGCCCGCTCTGCGCACTCCGGGTGAAGTTGAACCCGTGCGCATTATACCGCCATATTGCTCCTCTGTCATTACCTAGCAGCAGTCATACCATCTACTGCACGGTGGACCCCGAGTGCCGAACGCACTTTATTATTATTTTTATTTAGTGCGTTCCGCCGTTCCTAACATTATACTAGCACCAGGGTCTGGCTAGTAATGGCAGATCAGCAGCAACTCCTTCAGTGCATTCGCCAGCTAGAGGGCCGGTTGGCTACTCTTGAGAGCGTTATCTCAGCGGCGAAGTCTTTGGAGGCTGCTGTACAGGCGATCACAGAGGCGGTTTCACGTATGTCCTCGTCCTCCCAAGCAGTTACCCGCCTCCCGTTGCCCGATAAATTTTCCTGCGATGGCGCCTCCTGTAGGGTTTCATCAGCTAGTGCTCTATCCAGCTGGAGTTACTGGCTGCGCAATTCCCTACGGATCGGGCCAAGGTGGAGTTTATTGTTTCCCTTCTGTCGGGCAAGGCGTTGGAGTGGGTAACGCCACTATGGGAGTGTGGTGACCCAGAGGTTCGGACCACTGCTCAGTTTTTAACAGCTATTAAGCAGGTCTTCCTAGGACCGCTGGTCACACACGACACCTCTCTGCAGCTACTTGCTTTGACTCAGCGATCCCTCTCGGTTAGTCAGTATGCCGTTCGTTTCCGGACACTGGCTTCCGAGCTGGAGTGGTCTGACAAAGCCCTCATCTCTGTGTTTTGGAGAGGTTTAGCTGGGCATGTTACGGATGCTCTTTTTAACAGAGAGCTTCCTGCAAGTCTGGAGGAGCTGATTGCCATTGCCACCCGTATTGATCTCCGTTTTTCGGAGCACAGGCTGGAGCGTGCTCAATCCAGACGGAAGGTTACTCCGGCTCCCAACTTCTTCGAACCTCTGGAATTACTCGAGCCAGAGTGTTCACTCCCAGAGGCCATGGAGGTATCTCGCGCCAGTCTTGAGGCGCGTCCGGCACTAAGATCCACTTGCGGCGGCCACTGTCAGCACTCTGTTCACCAGGATAACGGGGCTCCGCAATGGCGAAACTCTGTGCCGCCGGGCAAAACCTTTGTCCCCCCTCACCTTCGGCCGAAGGTTCTCGCGTGGGCACACGCGTCCAGGGCGGGTGGTCACAGTGGCTACATGCAGACCACAAAACTCCTGGCGGGGTCGTATTGGTGGCCGCACAGGGCTCGGGACATTAAAAAATATATTCAGGCATGCGCCTCGTGTGATCGGGTAAGCTTCCTTAAACAGAGAGTGGAGACGTCCGCTGACGCACCGTGGCGTCCCACTTCAACTTATGCTCTGGGCAGTTTTGCCGCTCCCGTTGTCTTCCACGTGTCCCTTCTTAAACCTGGCGATCTTGCCGCCTCTGATACCTTCCACGTGTCCCGGTTTTCCGTGTCACCTACCGGGACATCAGACTTGTCTTCGGACGAGTCTGAGGCCTATACCTCTGATGGGCACAGGGTGGTGGATTGGAAGGCTCAGAGAGGAGGGGGCCCTAGGAAGGGGGGTAATGTTAGGCATCAGGTTTCTGCGTCTGCTCTGCAGGAATCCAGAGCCTCACATTCTGCGGTCTCCTGCTGTCTTTCTACTGCAGAGGAGATTACTTTGCAGCAGACCGTTCCAGAGACTAAGTCCCTCTGTATTCCTACTTGGCATGCTCACGATGCGATCTCCCATTGGAGATCGGGAGTCATGTGCCCAGGTCCTGTTCCAGATCTCATTGGTCCATCTCTGAGATCTGGTAGGTCCCGCACAGCTATAAAAAGCGCGCATGGCCGTTCCGCCATGCGCTAGTATAGACTTTTCAAGCTAATGTGTGAATGGTGACGGATGTATGTTTCTGGTGACTGACTCATTATAAAACCCCTTCCCTCTGATATTACGCATGTCGATAGGGAATTAGTTTAGCAGTCAGCGCCAGTCAGTGGCAAGCCTTAGGCCACTGTGCACACCGCGCCTCTACGCTAGCGTCCGACATTGCGCTTGCTTTCTAGCTTTGTTGTTGAGCGGCAGTGTCCTACGCCGCGCTGCAGTTGCAGCCCTTCTTGGCTCTCACAGTAGCGACGCCGCACACACGGTAGGACTAGATGGACGCAGCTCCTCTGTCCTAGGTCCTGCTCCTGTGACCAGATGCCGTGTGTGCATTTACCTGAGGCCTGTGACACTAACAGGCTCAGCATTTTTGTATGTTTTTGTTGCGGTGTCTCTGTGTGTGAACAGAGCCCGCTCTGCGCACTTTGGGTGAAGTTGAACCCATGCCCATTATACCGCCATATTGCTCCTCTGTCATTACCTAGCAGCAGTCATATCATCTACTGCAGGGTTCCCCAACTCCAGTCCTCAAGGTCCACCAACAGGTGATGTTTTCAGGATTTCCTTAGTATTGCTCAGGTGATAATTGCTTCACCTGTGCAATACAAAGGAAATCCTGAAAACATGATCTGTTGGTGGGCCTTGAGGACTGGAGTTAGGGAACCCTGATCTACTGCACGGTGGACGCCGAGTGGCGAAAGCACTTTATTATTATTTTTATTTAGTGAGTTCCGCTGTTCCTAACACTGAGACCAAGCTTTCTGACACTGGGCAGCACATTTCTCTCTAGAATCCCTTGATAGTCTTGAGATTTTATTGTACCCTGTACAGATTCTAGACACCCTGTGCCAGATGCAGAAAAGCAGCCCCAGAACATAACAGAGCCTCCTCCATGTTTCACAGTAGGGACAGTGTTCTTTTCTTGATATGCTTCATTCATCTGTGAACATAGAGCTGATGTGCCTTGCCAAAAAGTTCAATTTTTGTCTCATCTGTCCATAGGACATTCTCCTAGAAGCTTTGTGGCTTGTCAACATGTAGTTTGTCAAATTCCAGTCTGGCTTTTTTAAGATTTTTTTTCCAACAATGGTGTCTTCCTTGGTCGTCTCCCATTCTCATAAAGGGAGTGTTCTGGTCAGAATAATTTATCACTAAATTAAGTGATTTGATACTTATCAAATGAGTTACGAATTTCCCCCAAAATTCAAAATCACCAGAATCCATATTTTGGGTGGAATATTTTGATTTGCATAAATCCAGCAAAATTGCGACCAAACACAATTACACTGGATTCTTTTGAGTGCTTGGAAAGAGATAAATGTTTTCTGTTCATTTCCAGATCTAAGGCCTGTGATCGGCTTCAGCACCGAAAGCTAAGGACTGGCTAGCTGTGGTGGAGAGCTGACGAAAAAACCTTATAAATGCTCAAATAGTGGTGGCCCGACTACAAAAATACCTAAAAATTGACAAAAGAAGATTTGGCTATGAGGAATCTGAATGGACGTCAAACATGGGCCTTTGCTCCATTTAATTTGATGGCACTGGCAATAATAGTCAAGTGCCACCAGGTTGAGCTAAAACCAAGGGGACATCTCCCATTTATTTCAGAAGTAGCTGTATAATCCATATGTACTGAGCTCCCCCAGTGGTGGCCGCAGGCAGCCAGAATTTTAACAAGCATTGTAGAAAGGGGAATAGAGGATGTGGAGTTATATGGGAGAACACATGAATTTACATATGGCAGCATTTTCAGCATTTTGTGGCAAATTAGAAAATATAGTTTCCAGACCTGGGGGCATATATATATATATATATATATATATATATATATATATATATAATCTTATTCTTTTCTATTTGTTTGACGCAACAACACCCTCAAATAAATATGATGCATCTTTTGGTTCTCTCACTATCGCCCCCTTGTGAGCATCGACAGAACAGGACTTATTACCCTGTGCGTCTCCTTCCTTCTTTATATGTTTTTTTTTCTTGCCCACCTTTTTAATTAACTCTCGGAAGATGCTAATTAGACTTAGCAGGCTTTTAATTAGAAATGCAGTATTTAATGACTGCGACATAACCCTTTCGCTGCCCAGCATCCTTCGCTGGTTCATTATACCGCCTGCCCTGTGTTCCCTCACTTACAGCCTTTAATTAATAGTTTCCAGTATCAGAAGGTAATTGTGAGTGTAATCGGCGGAGAGAACTGGCTGCTGATCAAACGCGCCCCACACAACCCGGAATAATGCCGAGTGCTGTGTATCCTCGCCATGGGTTTATATGCATCCTGCAATCATTTTTATGGCCTGGGTTTCTGGCATTTGCTGGCACATTCTTCCAGACGCTGAAATGACTATTCCTGGAGGGACTAAACTAAAGGATAAAGATACCATTTTCTACTTTAATGCAAGTATCTTGGGTTAAAAATTATTTTTACAATTTGGCTTAATTAAAACGTTTTCATCTTTTGGCTTTTTGCAGGCTTTTTGTTTCCAGGCATATTGATGGCTGCAGAATGAGCTAACTGAGAATCCGTCAGTGAGCTCCTTCCAATGGGAGAGTTGATAACTTTTATCTTCCTTCTGAGCTCATCTCAGCTCAACTTTCAAGTGAAAGACGTTCAGAAAAAAATAAGAGAGTGCTAAACTCCTCTGATCTATTGTATCCTAGTCCTGCACACACAGGATCCAAAATGCACTGTAATGAGCACTGCACTATCAGCATAAAATTCGCCCTCTTGTGGTGGTGACAGGGAACTGCAATATATTCCAGGATGTTATCTGTTGTGCAGTTGCACCATGCCCACATTGCATTTGGTAGCTCCACATTTGCTTTGCTTTCACATGCAACAAGAACTACAAAGTGCACGGCATTTTTGGACCTTCTAGATTAGCGTTCTCTCTCTATGGTTTTATCTATCACGTCATAATAAAAAAAAGTAACAAGTAATAAGTAACTGCCAGTTTCTGCTATTCAAATGCGCTGGATTAATCAGCAAGTGTCACCACCTCTATAAAAGCAGAAGTTTTGGCAGTTTGCTGGTCTGGAGCATTCAGTGAATTCTTAACATAACACCATGGAGGAAAGTTCTCAGGAATGACTGTAGAGAAGCAATTGTTGCTGCCCATCAATCTGGGATGGATTAAAAGGCCATTTCCAAACTATTTGGAGTCCAATATTCTAAAGCGTAAAGTGAGAAAGTTTATTTTTAAATGTGAAACCTTCTAGAATGTTGATAATCTTCCCAGCACTGGTGTCCAAACAAATTCATCCCCAAAGTTAGTCGGGTATATAGTCAAAGAAATTGAAAAAAAAGAAGCAAGAAATAAAGCTCAGAATCTAAAGGCCTCAGTTAGAATGTTAAATGTTCAAGTTCATGACAGTACAACTAGAAAAAGACTGAAGATTTACGGCTTGTTTGTTTGAAAGCATGACAGGAGGAAGCGTCTTCTTTCTACAAAGAACATGGTAGCACATCTGAAGATGTCCCGTCTGTTTCAGTCTCCTTACGGATCTTCTCGGCATTACCGTTGACGGAAGTCTCCCAGGACTTGAACGGAGTGGACTGGGCCTCAGCTCTTCATGGGTGACGTCTGGTCTCTTTACTGGCATGGGGAACCAATCCTGGTCCAAACTAGCATAGGCAGAACTCGTAGTCGTCCTGTGCGGAATCCCGACCTGGTCTGGCGATGGCCGATAACTTGATGGCGTAGACTTTCCACTGAGGCCTGTTATGCTGGCTTCAGTGACATCCCTGGAGCGTGTCAGCTCCACTCTCTTCTCTGGCGCCAAATCTGTCTGCGTTTTGGAGCACAGGGCTTTTATATCAAGGAAGTCCTTCCTGTGGGTCACCTGATGATGTCCAGCACACAAAGTCGCTCCCCCTGCAAATCTTCCAGCACAATTTGGTTCTGCTTGATCTCGCCTGCCATCAGATGACAGTCTCTCCTCAATCATGGAACATCCTGCAAGGGCTCTTAAGAGATTTCACTACTTCTTATTACAGATGCACTAATAGCTGAACATTGGTCTAGAGACCATGTGGATAGTCTCATGAAAGCCCCTTCATGAGGGAACATGAAAGTGACCTAAGAGCTGTTTTTCAATGCTAGAACACCAGGCCACATGTTGCTGATGCTACTGTGAGCATCATGTGTGGCCTAAATGTGCTCCCATGACTGCAGCGTCTCTGGACTTGTCTCCTATTGAGCACATTTGGGACGTTATTGGTCGGTGCTCACATAGCAGCTGCTAGCAGTACAGTGGGTACGGAAAGTATTCAGACCCCTTTACATTTTTCACTCTTTGTTTCATTGCAGCCATTTGGTAAATTAAAAAAAAAAAAAAAATCATTTTTTTCTCATTAACCCCTTCCCGACATCCGACGGTATATCCCGTCCATGGGACCTGGGCCCCTATTCCCATGGACGGGATAGTACGTCGGACGCGATCAGCGGCGCTCACGTGGTGAGCGCCGCTGATCGCGGCCGGGTGTCAGCTGATTATCACAGCTGACACCCGGCACTATGTGTCAGGGGCGGTCACGGACCGCCCCCGACACGTTAACCCCTTGTACACCGCGATCAAACATGATCGCGGTGTACCGGGAGTTAAAGGGAAGCATCGGCAGGGAGGGGGCTCCCTCCGTGATTCCCTGAGCCCCCCACGGCAGCGCAATGTGCAGCGCTGCTGCGGGGGGCTCCTTTCCTCCAGGCCCCCGAATCTAAGATGGCGACGGGGGCCTTCGGGGGCCTGAGGAAGCTGGCTTCCTCAGTGCCTGCAAAGCGCAGGCATGAGGAAGCCTTGTGCACTGCCTGTGACAGATCGCTGATCTGTCACAGTGATCTGTGATGTGACAGATCAGCGATCTGTCACAGGACAGTGATGTCCCACCTGGGACTATTTAATAAAGTAAAAAAAAAAAATAAAAAAAAGTGTAAAAATAATTTTAAAAAAAATCGCCAAATAAATTAGAAAAAAAAAAAAATATTCCCCCAATAAATCCATTTTTTGGAAATAATAAAAAAAAAAACCAATAAAAGTACACATATTAGGTATCGCCGCGTCCGTAACGACCCGCCCTATAAAACTGTCCCATTAGTTAACCCTTTTAGCGAACCCCTTAAAAAATAAAAATAAAAAACGAAGCAAAAAATAATAATTTATTATCATACCGCCAAACAAAAAGTGTAATAACGCGCGATCAAAAAGACGCATATAAATATCCATGGTACCTCTGAAAACGTCATCTTGTCCCGCAAAAAACGAGCCGCCACACAGCATCATCAGCGAAAAAATAAAAAAGTTATAGCTCGCAGAATAAAGCGATGCAAAAATAATTATTTTTTATATAAAATAGTTTTCATTGCATAAAACCGACAAAAACATAAAAAAACGACCTAAATGAGGTATCGCTGTAACCGTACTGACCCGAAGAATAAAACCGCTTTATCAATTTTACCGCACGCGGAACGGTGTAAACGCACCCCCCCCCAAAGAAATTCATGAAACGCTGGTTTTTGTTCATTCTGCGTCCCAAAAATCGGAATAAAAAGCGATCAAAAAATGTCACGTGCCCGAAAATGGTACCATTAAAAACGTCAACTCGTCCCGCTAAAAATAAGACCTCACATGACTCGGTGGGTCAAAATACGGAAAAATTATAGCTCTCAAAATGTGGTGATGCAAAAACTATTTTACAATAAAAAGCGTCTTTTAGCGTGCGACAGCCGCCAAACATAAAAACCGCCATAAATAGTAAATCAAACCCCCCAATATCACCCCCTTAGGTAGGGAAAAATAATAAAATTAAAAAAAAAGTATTTATCTCCATTTTCCCGTTACGGTAAGGCTGTGTGCACACGCTGCGGATTAGGTGCGGATTCATCCGCGCGGATTTTGTAAAATCCGCAGGTGAAACTGCAGGTCAAAAGAGCCTGCGGTTTTACATGCGGATTGCTCTGCGGTTTTGTCCTGCGGTTTTTCATCTCCTCAATAGAGGAGATGGCAAACCGCAGGAGAATCCGCAGAAAGAATTGACATGTCAATTCTTTCTGCGGATTGAAAACCGCAGATAATCCGCGCGGAAAATTCCGCACCGTCTGCACTGCGGTTTTTGATTCCCATAGGGAATCATGGTACTGTACAGGTCCGCAGCAGCCAAAACCGCTGCGGAACCGCAGCAAAATCCGCAGAGTGTGCACACAGCCTTAGGGTTAGGGCTAGGGCTAGGGTTAGGGCTAGGGCTAGGGTTAGGGTTAGGGTTAGGGCTAGGGTTAGGGCTAGGGTTAGGGCTCAGATTAGGGTTAGAGGTGTGTTGGGGTTAGGGTTGGAGTTATAATTGGGGGGTTTCCACTGTTTGGGCACATCAGGGGCTCTCCAAATGCAACATGGCGTCTGATCTCAATTCCAGCCAATTCTGAGTTGAAAAAGTCAAATGGTGCTCCTTCCCTTCCAAGCTCTGCCATGCGCCCAAACAGTGTTTTACCCCCACATGTAGGGTATCAGCCTACTCAGGACAAATTGCAAAACAATTTTTGGGGTCCAATTTCTCCTGTTACCCTTAGGAAAATAAAAAATTGGGGGCAAAAATATCATTTTTGTGGAAAAAAATGATTTTTTTATTTTCACGTCCGAGTGTTATAAACTTCTGTGAAGCACTTGGGGGTTCAAAGTGCTCACCACACATCTAGATAAGTTCCGTGGGGGGTCTAGTGTCCAAAATGGGGTCACTTGTGGGGAGTTTCAATAGTTTAGGTACATCAGGGGCTCTCCAAACGCACATGACACCCGCAGACCATTCCATCAAAGTCTGCATTCCAAAACGTCACTGCTTCCCTTCCGAGCCCCGACGTGTGTCCATACAGTAGTTTTCTCCCACATATGGGGTATCAGTGTACTCAGGACAAATTGGACAACAACTTTTGGGGTCCAATTTCTCCTGGTACCCTTGGGAAAATAAAAAAGTGGTGACTAAAAGATCATGTTTGTGGAAAAAATACGAATTTTTTATTTTCACGCCCGGGCGTTATAAACTTCTGTGAAGCACTGGGGGGGTTCAAAGTGCTCACCACACATCCAGATAAGTTCCTTGGGGGGTCTAGTTTACAAAATGGTGTCATTTGTGGGGGGTTTCCACTGTTTAGGTACATTAGGGGCTCTCCAAAGGCAACATGACACCCGCAGACCATTCCATCAAAGTCTGCATTCCAAAACGTCACTACTTCCCTTCCGAGCCCCGATGTGTGCCCATACAGTAGTTTCCTCCCACATATGGGGTATCAGCATACTCAGGACAAATTGGACAACAACTTTTGGGGTCCAATATCTCCTGTTACCCTTGGGAAAATAAAAAAATGGTGACTAAAAGATCATGTTTGTGGAAAAAATACGAATTATTTATTTTCACGCCCGGGCATTATAAACTTCTGTGAAGTACTGGGGGGGTCAAAGTGCTCACCACACACCTAGATAAGTTCCTTAGGGGGTCTAGTTTCCAAAATGGTGTCATTTGTGGGGGGTTTTCACTGTTTTGGTACATCAGGAGTTTTCCAAACGCGACATGGTGTCCGATCTCAATTCCAGCCAAAAACGTCAAATGGCGCTGCTTCCCTTCCGAGCTCTGCCATGCGCCCAAATAGTGGTTTACCCCCACATGTATCAGCGTACTCAGGACAAATTGCACAATAACTTTTAGGGTCCTGTTACCCTTGGGAAAATAAAACTTGGGGTGAAAAGATCATTTTTGTGGAAAAAATATGATTTTTTAATTGTACCGCTGTACGTTATAAACTTCTGTAAAGCCCTTGTGGGTTCAAAGTTCTCACCACATATCTAGATAAGTTCCTTGGGGGGTCTAGTTTCCAAAATGGGGTCACTTGTAGGGGGTTTCCACTGTTTAGGTACATCAGGGACTCTCCAAACGTGACATGGCGTCCAATCTGAATTCCAGCCAATTTTGCATTGAAAAAGTCAAACGGCGCTCCTTCCATTCTGAGCTCTGCCATGCACCGAAACAGTGGTTCCCCCCAACATATCAGGTATCTGCGTACTCAGGACAAATTGCACAATAACTTTTGCAGTCCAATTTCTCCTGTTACCCTTGGTAAAATAAAAAAAATTGAACCTGAAGTATTTTTTTTATGAAAAAAAGTTAGATGTTCATTTTTTTTTAAATATTCAAAAAAATTCCTGTGACGCACCTAAAGGGTTAATAAACTTCTTGAATGTGGTTTTGAGCACTTTAAGGGGTGCAGTTTTTAGAATGGTGTCACTTTTGGGTATTTTCTATCATATAGACCCCTCAAAGTGGCTTCAAATGTGATGTGGTCCTAAAAATAAAATGGTGTTGTAAAAATGAGGAATCGCTGGTCAACTTTTAACCCTTATAACTTCCTAACAAAAAAAAAATTTTGGTTCCAAAATTGTGCTGATGTAAAGTAAACATGTGGGAAATGTTACTTATCAAGTTTTTTGTGTGCCGTATCTCTGTGATTTAAGGGCATAAAAATTCAAAGTTGGAAAATTGCGAAATTTTCAAAATTTTCGCCAAATTTCCGTTTTTCTCACAAATAAACGCAAGTTATTTGAATGAAATTTTACCACTAACATGAAGTACAATATGTCACGAGAAAACAATGTCAGAATCACCGGGATCCATGGAAGCGTTCCAGAGTTATGACCTCATAAAGGTACAGTGGTCAGAATTGTAAAAATTGGCCCGGTCATGAACGTGCAAACCACCCTTGGGGGTGAAGGGGTTAATGTACACTCTGCACCCCATCTTGACTAAAAAAAAAACACAAATGTAGAAATTTTTGCAAATTTATTAAAATGATAAATAAGATTCTCTGGTCTGATGAGACAAAGATAGAACTTTTTAGTGATTATTCTAAGCGGCATGTGTAGAGAAAACCAGGCACTGCTCATCACCTGCCCAATACAATCCCAACAGTGAAACATGGTGGTGGCAGCATCATGCTATGGGGGTGTTTTTCAGCTGCAGGGACAGGACGACTGGTTGCAATTGAAGGAAACATGAATGCGGCCAAGTACAGAGATATCCTGGATGAAAACCTCTTCCAGAGTGCTCTGGACCTCAGACTTGGCCAAAGGTTCACCTTCCAACAAGACAATGACCCTAAGCACACAGCTAAAATAACAAAGGAGTGGCTTCAGAACAACTCTGTGACCATTCCTGACTGGCCCAGCCAGAGCCCTGACCTAAACCCAATTATCTCTGGAGAGACCTGAAAATGACTGTCCACCAACGTTCACCATCCAACCTGACGGAACTGGAGAGGATCTGTAAGGAAGAATGGCAGAGGATCCCCAAATCCAGGTGTGAAAAACTTGTGTCATCATTCCCAAGAAGACTCATGGCTGTACTAGCTCAAAAGGTGCTTCTACTCAATACTGAGCAAAGGGTCTGAACACTTATGGCCATGTGATATTTCAGTTTTTCTTTTTAATAAATTTGCAAAAATTTCTACATTTTTGTTTTTTTCAGTAAAGATGGGGTGCAGAGTGTACATTAATGAGAAAAAAATGAACTTTTTTGGATTTACCAAATGGCTGCAATGAAACAAAGAGTGAAAAATTTAAAGGGGTCTGAATACTTTCCGTAATTACTGTACAATCAGTGTGGTAGAACATTCATCAGGCGACCGCTAGTAACTTCACTGATGGCAGCAGTAGGCTAGAAGTGTAGGGATTTCTGCACATGGTGATTTACTCCAAACTGAATAAATCCAGAGGTTTTGAAAATGTTGTTTCTATTTTTTCATTATTTGCATATTATTAATATGTCATCCTGTGATATTCATAACTCCACAACTTGTCCATTTTATTGCTGTAACTTCAGTCTGAGGAGTGTGTATATATATATACTCATGTATGTATATATAGCTCCTAGTAGATAGAGCAGTCGCTCAAGACTCAAGATCCAGACAGAGCAATCTCAGCACAGCCTGGATTGACTACAGGAAAGCCTATGACTCAATGCCACACACATGGATCTGTGAATGCTTGGCTCTCTACAATGTCAACAGGAAATTAAGAACCTTCCTCGGAAACTCAATGGGGCTATGGAGAACAACATTGGAAGTCAACTCAAGACAACTAGTACAAGTGACCATCAAATGCGACATATACCAAGGTGATGCACTGTCCCCATTGCTGTTCTGCATAGGCTTGAACCCCACCAGTCAGATATTTACAGAGTCTGGCTATGGATACAAGTTCATGTAGAGGAGGTGGCACCATCAGCCAGCTCCTCTACATGGATGACATCAAGCTGTATGCGAAAAACGAGCGAGACATCGATTCACTGATCCACCTGACAAGGATCTACAGTGGCGACATCGGGATGTCCTTCAGACTGGAGAAGTGTGGCTGGTTGGTAATAAAGAGAGGCAAGGTAGTCAAGACTGATGGAGTAGAATTACCAGCCGGACACATAGCAGATGTACCAGTACCAAGGCATCCCATAGGGATACGGTAACCTTGATGAGGAGGCAAGGAAAGCAGCAACATCCAAATTCCACCAAAGGGTAAGACAGGTCCTGAAGAGCCAGCTCAATGGGAAGAATAAAATCCGCACCATCAATACATATGCTCTGCCAGTTATCAGATACCCTGCTGGCATAGTGTGCTGGCCAAAAGAAGAGATGGAGGCTGAAGATGTGAAGACAAGAAAGCTCCTCACAATGCATGGAGGTCTCCACCCCAAGTCTAGCACCCAAAGATTGTATACCAACAGAAAGCTCCTCACAATGCATGGAGGTCTCCACCCCAAGTCTAGCACCCAAAGATTGTATACCAACAGAAAGGAGGGTGGTCGAGGCTTGATAAGCATCCAAGCCACCATCATGGATGAAACAAGGAGTATCCAGGAATACATCAGAAACATGGCGCCAGAAGATGAGATGCGAAGAGAAGGCCTAAGGCAGCAAGAACAACAGTTCTGGAAGGAATAACAGTAACATGAAGCGCCGTGGCAAGACAAGCCACTGCATGGGATGTACCATCGACAGATAATGGAGGTGGCTGACATGGAGAAATCCTACCAATGCCTGGAGAAAGCTGGACTCCTAGACAGCACAGAGACACTAATCATAGCGGCACAAGAGCAAGTACTAAGTACCAGATCCATAGAAGCAGGAATCTACCACACAAGACCCAAGGGGCAGACTACTGTATGCAAAGAAACCTCAGAAACCGTCCAACACATAGTGTCAGGATGCAAAATGCAAGCAGGAACAGCGTATACTGAACGCCACAACCAAGTAGCGGGAATTGTATACAGGAACATCTGCGCAGCATATGGGCTTGTAAAGGGTACGGGGGCTGGTTTAATGCCCTGCACTCCTTGCATATGTTCCTGGTAGAAACAGTATATTACATATGTTGTGTAATGTTTATATATTGTGTATTGCATTGTACCTGTTTGTGTTGTAAAGATATAGGGATAGTGTAGGACTTAGACCAGTAAGGGGAGCTTCCAGGAGTTAGTCTGTGTGAGCCGGTAGCAAGGACAGGACAGTCATGTCCGGGGGAACATTTAAGCAGAGGAGCCCAGCGGTCCAGGGCATAAGAGCTGACAGTCACAAGGTGATGGAGGAATATCAGGGCAGCATAACAATGGTAGCAGCTAACTTTTTGGGAACAACCCTAAACGTCCGAGGCCTACGGCATAGTAAGGAATGGGAGAGCCATTCCTCGACTTCACCTTCGGACAGGGAAGCGGGTGGGGAACTCGTGAAGCGGATTAGTCTGACCAGTCAGGAAGCTATGGTACCAGCGGACCGGGTGCAGAAATGTGATATTCCTGGAGGAGTGAGGGACAGTACAGAGAACGGAATGGTGATATTCTGCGAAGAATCTTGTGCTGTTACTTTGAGTAAACTGGACGAGCTGAGTAAATTGTTTTGTTGAAGATGAACCTGGACTGACTATCATTGTGTGGTGCTAAAAGAAAATGAGCCCCGGCAGTGTGAAATGGTCCCTGACTCACAAGTAATAATAATAATAAATTTTATTTTTATAGCGCCGACATATTCCGCAGCACTTTACATTTCAGAGGGGATTTGTACAGACAATAGACATTACAGCATAACAATAATCACATACAGTAGATTATAACAAATACCAAGAGGAATGAGGGCCCTGCTCGCAAGCTTACAGTCTATGAGGAAAGAGGTAGACACGAAAGGTGGGTGGTAACAGTTGCCCTGATTGTATGGACCAGCCATAATGTTAAGTGTGTAACAGTACAGACACAGAGGGCTAATGGATGCATAAAGCATGTGGGAACATGATGCGGGAAATCTGGTTATGGTAAAACTTTTGGCTCTGCCACACAGGGATAGATTAGGTTAATGTGTTGAGGCGGTAGGCCAGTCTGAATAAATGTGTTTTCAGGGCACGCTTAAAATTGTGGGGATTGGGGACTAATCGTATTGACCTGGGAAGTGCATTCCAAAGAATTGGCGCGGCACGTGTAAAGTCTTGGAGACGGGAGTGGGAAGTTCTGACTATTGAGGATACTAACCTCAGGTCATCAGCAGAACGGAGGGCGCGGGTAGGGTGGTATACTGAAACAAGGGAGGAGATGTAGGGTGGTGCTGAGCCATGGAGGGCTTTGTGGGTGAGGGTAATAAGTTTATACTGAATTCTGGAGTGGATGGGTAGCCAGTGTAATGACTGGCACAAGGTAGAGGCATCGGTGTAACGATTGGTGAGGAATATGATCCTGGCTGCAGCATTCAAGACAGATTGGAGAGGGGAGAGTTTGGTAAGAGGGAGACCGATTAGAAGAGAGTTACAATAGTCGAGACGAGAATGAATAAGAGAAACAGTAAGAGTTTTTGCAGAGTCAAAAGTAAGAAAAGGTCGAATTCTAGAAATGTTTTTGAGGTGCAGATGACAAGAGCGAGCCAGTGATCGAATATGGGGGGCAAAGGAAAGCTCGGAATCAAGTATGACCCCAAGACAGCGGGCCTGTTGCTGGGGAGTAATAGTGGAGCCACCCACAGAAATAGCAATGTCGGGTATAGGTACATTAGTAGAGGGAGGAAACACCAGGAGTTCAGTTTTTGACAGGTTCAGTTTCAGATATAGTGAGGACATGATATTAGACACAGCGTTTAGACAATCGCCGGTGTTTTCTAGAAAGGCTGGCGTGATGTCAGGCGAAGAAGCGTATAATTGGGTGTCATCAGCATAGAGATGGTACTGGAACCCAAATCTACTGATTGTTTGACCAATAGGGGCAGTGTACAAGGAGAAGAGGACGGGGCCTAAAACCAATCCTTGGGGGACCCCAACAGTAAGGGGAAGGTGAGAGGAGGAGGAACCGGCAAAAGATAGTAAAGGAGCGGTCAGAGAGATAGGAGGAGAACCAGGAGAGAACGGTGTCCTTGAAGCCATTGGAACGGAGCATAGTGAGGAGGAGCTGATGATCCACAGTGTCGAATGCTGCAGAGAGATCCAAGAGAATTAGTATGGAATAATGACCATTTGATTTAGCTGTTAGCAGATCATTAGAGACTTTAGTGAGGGCAGTTTCAGTGGAGTGTAAAGAGCGGAAACCGGATTGGAGAGGGTCGAGAACAGAGTTTTCTGAGAGATAGCGGATAAGACAGGAGTGGACCAGGCGTTCCAGGAGTTTAGAGATGAAGGGAAGATTAGAGACAGGTCTATAGTTAGCGGCACAGTTTTGGTCGAGGGATGGTTTTTTAAGTAGTGGATGTATGATGGCATGCTTAAATGGGGAGGGAAAAATACCAGAAGAGAGAGAGAGGTTAAATATTTTAGTTAGGTGAGGGGTGACAGCAGGGGAAAGGGACTGGAGGAGATGTGACGGAAATGGGTCAATGGTGCAAGTAGTTGGGCGAGAAGATGCAAGGAGCCTGCTTACTTCTTCTTCTCTGACTGGTTCAAAATCAGAGAGTGAGCTAGATGCAGTGAATGGACTACAATGTGTTAATGTGGTGGAGGGCCAGGGTGTGTCAGTACTGCCACCCTCAGCCACGACTACCTCACTGGCCTCCGTTTCAGGCTAAGTCCCCCTAAGACCAGGTGGGAGATCCCAGAGAAAGTGGTGGAGAATGGAAAGGGTAAAATCCTGTGGGACTTGAAGTTTCAGACGGATAAGCAGGTGTTGGCTAACCAACCAGACATTGTGATAGTAGACAAGGACCAGACGACAACAATGATAATAGATGTGGCAGTGCTAAGTGACAGCAACATCAGAAAGAAGGAATATGAGAAGCTGGAGAAATACCAAGGACTCAAAGGAGAACTGAGAAGATGTGGAAGGTGAAGGCAACAGTGATTCCAGTGGTGATAGAAGCACTTGGAGCAGTGATCCTTAAGTTGGCAGAATGGCTATAACAGATCCTAGGAGCAACATCTGAGCTCTCTGTCCAGAAAAGCGAAATGCTGGGAACAACTTAGATCCTTCACAGAACCCTCAAACTCCCAGGCCTCTGGTAGAGGACCCAAGAATAAGGAAGGATAAAAAAGACCATCCCATTGCGGGGGTGAGAGGAAAGGGTTTTTTTTAAATAATTTTTGACATGTACAATGACACCAGGTGGGAAACCGATTCGGAGCAGCCATAGAGGACTATCCTTTGTCAGCTTCTTGCTGTAGACAGTTCTGAGTCACACAACTTACACCTGTGAGATTCCTTTTATGACTGATCTCGAATGGTGGGAAGGATGAGGCAAATTACACCCATGCCAGGGCAGCATCAGCACACTACGCACATCTTTCCACCTTTTGGGCACCACCAGGGTCGTACTGGCATATTGGCCAGCAGCTGCCTAGGTTCCCCACTGCTCCAGGGGCCCCAACCAGTGGCGTATTGCTAATAGCGCCACACCCAGATGCTATGGGACCCCTGAGTCAAGGGGGGCCCTCCTGGTGCCAGAGAGCAGCAGCTGGAGACAGGAGCCTGTCCCCGCTGCTAAAGAGAAATGAATATTCACGCTTCCCCACACCCCCATGGGCGTGGAGAGGAGTAAATACCATTTCACTTTAATAGAGGGCAACGTTAGCCGCAGGCTGAGGCTAACTCTGCCTGCTGATTCTGCTGAATCGGGGCCCTGGAGGTGAGCCCCTAAAGGGTGGCGAACCCTGATTGCGATCCCTGCAGCTTGGGACCGGAGAGGAGCTGCAGGGATCCGACATTGTCCTCCTTCCTGCCCGCCTGATCAGTGCTTCCTGTTTGACTTAGCGCGGCTGGATGACGTCATCATTCAGCGTGGCTGTTTCAGAGAGGAAGCTGCCGGGATGTGCTGCGGCTGCGGGGAACCTGTGGAGAGGTGAGTGGGTGCTGTGTGTGTCTATGCCTGCCTGCGTATGTGTGGCTGTGTGTATGTGATGCAGTGCAGTGCTTTGTGTGTATGTGAGAGAGTGGTGTGGTGCTGTCTGTGCATAGTGCTGTATGTGTGATATTGGTGTTGTGTATGTGTGTGTATATTGGATATATTGGAGATTGGCAGTGATGTAGGTGATGGAGAGAGCAGTGATGTGGGAGGTGGGGGGCAATGTTGGTGGTGGAAAGGATGATGGGGTTGTGGGGGAGGAAGCAATGATGGAGGTAGTGGGGGAGAAGGCAATGATGGTGGTGGGGGAGGCAATGATGGTGGTGGAGGCAATGATGGTGGTGGGGAGGCAATGATGATGGTGGTGGGGGAACCAATGATGAAGGTGGTTGAATGGGCAATGATGGGATGGTAGGGCAGAAGGCCATGATGGTGGTGAGGGGAGGCAATGATGGAGTTGGTGGAATGGGCAATGATGGGGTGGTGGGGGAGAAGGCAATGATTGTTGTGGTGGAAAGGACAATGATGATAGTGGTGGGGGGAAGCAATGATGGAGGTGTTGGAATGGGCAATGGTGGGGGAAAGCAATGATAGTTGTGGTGTAAATGACAATGATGGTAGTGGTGGAAAGGACAATGGTGGTGAGAGAGGAGGCAATAATGGAGGTGGTGGGTGAGAAGGCAATGACGGAGCCCTATGAGGGGGCTACAGTATATTCTATAGGGGTTGCCTTATGAGGGGTTACATTATAGTCTGAGGGGGCTACATTATATTCTGTGGAGGGGCTGCATTATTCTCTCAGGGGACTACGTCATACTATATGAGGAGAGCTGCATTATGCTCTATGAGTGGGCTATAGTATATTCTATGGGTGCTGCCTTATGAGGGGGTTGCATTATAGTCTGAGGAGGCTACATTATATTCTGCTGAGGGGCTGCATTATACTATATGAGGGGGGCTGCATTATATTCTGTGTGGGGGCTGCATTATTCTCTCAGGGGGCTACATCATACTATATGAGGAGAGCTGCATTATGCCCTATGAATGGTCTACAGTATATTCTATGGGGGCTGCCTTATGAGTGGGTTGCATTATACTCTGAGGGACTACATTATATTCTGTTGAGGGGCTGCATTATACTATATGAGGGGAACTGCATTATACCATATGAGGATGCTATATTATATTATATGGGGGGGCTGCATTATACCTTATGAGGGGTTGCATTATATTTTGTGGGGTGCTTTATTATACCTTATGAGGGGGGCTGCATTATATTCTATGAGGGAGGCTACATTATATTCTATGAGGGGGCTACTTTATATTCTATGAGGGGTCTACCCCAACCCCTGCTACGTAATTAAGACGTGTACTACGTTATATTATACCCTGATATTAGGGTGGTCTTGAATTTTTTTCTATGTAGCTACATAGTGGGCCCCAAGAATGATTTTCTCTGGTGGGCCCAAGGTGCTCCAGTCCAACGCTGGGCACCACAACAACACACACCTGTCTTACAATCTAGTCCAGGAGCCATCTACACATCCAGACCCCACCCAAAAGCAGGACATTCACACTTCATAAGTGTGATCAAACAATTCAACAACTTCACTACATGAAACAAAACAGGCAACACGGTCAGCAAAAGACATCGCCAACATGGCAGAGCAAAAATAAACATATGCATTCCTGGTGGGGCGGTCCAGCCCAACACTAAGGACGCTTGGTTAATAAGAGGGTAACGAGAGATCGCTTCCACACTCTTATATCTAGCACCATTCACTCGGTTCTCACCAGTGCGTGGAAATGTCAGCCGTGTTTAGTTTTTAAAATGTTAATTCTTTTTTTACTCTCCTAATTTTTTCTTTATACAAAGCTCCAAATCTCACGTGAAAAAATTGAAATTCTCACACCGGCCACTGGGGCTTGACTCCAATTTTCTGCTGTTTCAGGAAATGCACATGTACATTAGTCACAATAGTCAAACTCCAACCTTGGTTTTTGCATTAAAGCATTTAATGAGCGAGTGAAAGGTCATTGTGGAAGGAGGGGGGGAGCGGATCCTGTATTATCAGCTGTGTATAGAGGCGTTTACCTGTCATTGTAATGCTGCCTCTGCTGATAATGAGTATGCTGAAATCACTTCCTGTGAGGACAGGATGTATGAGTCTAAAAAATACCCAGTGGCCAGTGTGAAAATTGCAAGATTACCAATTCTGTTTTTTTTTTAATAAAGATAATGATTTAAAAAAAAAATATTGCCAATTTTTTTCTCTGTTAAAATACATGTTCTGTTTTAGCTAAAAAAAAAAATATATATAAAAAAATCCTTAACAATTAGTAAGATACTTCAAAGTATTTTTGGGTGAATGCAATATTATTTAAATTCAGATGATTCCACACAACTCTGGACTGGATGCCAAGTTTGGTCCTTTAGACGCTTTTTTTTTTGGCAATAATTGGAAATGAATATCACAGTGCGCCCCGGCTAACAATCAGTCTCTTACCCAACAATGGTTGGAAGATGGGAAGGAGAGAACTAAAAAACACAATTTAGTATCCTTTGGCCTACCTGATAATTAGCCCGATGATATGAGTGACATGCGTGGTGCCATTGTCAGCTGGCACAGGACGCGCGTCCTTCTCCCAGGTGCAATGACAAACGTGGAGGTAAGCCAAAGAGCTTGTCACCAGCAGGGCTCCCACTCGCACGGTGACATCACAGTGAATGAACGAGCTGCGTTTCTCATGGCACTGTGCCCCGGTCTCGAACATCAAGTCACACAAGAAGGTCCAGGAACCTGCCAAGGTGAAAGTAAATAATTCAGGTTAATGAAATATTCACAGGGAGGAATCTGTGCCGCAGCTGCTCCCGGTGCCCTGCAAGACTTTTCATTTGAAATTGCAAGCCATCAACATAAAATATATAAAAAAAATATTAAAAAGAGGAAAAAAAAATATATTTTTCCCATATACAAAAATAAAAAGAATTCTTCTATACATTATGTGTTTTAGAATTTTAGTAATTCTCTTTTTGCCCCAGCTTACTCTTTCTGTAAGGCGACTGGATGCAGAAAGAGCCCTCCCCCCATTACTCTGTCCCCAACTTCATCAAATCTCTACACCCATACTGTCATCTGTGAGATTGAAATGAAAGTCTAGACATGTGACAGATAAAAAACAAAATTCTAGTTTTGTCTCCAACTAAAGGGATATTTTAACCCCTTAAAGGGAATCTGTCAGCAGGTTTTTGCCATGAAATCTGAGAGCAGCATTATGTAGAGGAAGAGACCCTGATTCCGGCGACGTGTCACTTACTGGGTTGTGTTTTGCATTTTCAATAAAATCAGTGTTTTATTAGCTGAAGACATCAGCACAGGGCTAGGTGTCTCGTTCCTACTGGTCCAAGCACGCCCCCGCCACTGAATAGCAGCTTTCTCTAAATATACAGTGTATACAGGAAGCTGCCAATCAGTGGTGTGGGCGGGGTTAGTAAGGTCTCAGTATTCTGAGCTGTGCTAGATCTGCAGCATAGAAAACAGGGATTGTATCACAACTAGTGCCCCCATTAAACTAAGTGATATATCACTAAAATCAGGGTCTGTACCCCTACATCATGCTGCTGTCAGATTACATTAATTTGCTGGCAGATTCCTTAACGTCCATCCAGCAGACATTTTTTTAATTAAATGTTTATGACATTTTTAAATATCATTACAGCAGTAGTTTAGTCTGCAGGGAAAAACAGGAGTAATTGCAGCAATGATTATTATTAGAGGGGAACCATGGGCAATAATAATTATAATGGGTATAGGTATGCTTTTTATTATTCATTAGAGATGAGTGAATCAATTTAATGCAAATAAAATTAGAACTGAGATTTATGAAATCCCCAGGTCCTCACAAATTAGAAAAAATTGCCATTTGATTTGCGAGATTAGCCCCCAAAATTACCTTCATCATTTTACATGGTGCAGAAGATTACATAAGCTCCATAGTGCGCTCATGACCTCGTCACTACATGAGCTTTCAAATAATGACTTGAAGCTATCACATCACATGGCATAGCTGCAGCCTATTAGGAGGGACTATCAGAGCCAGTATAAAAACTGAGTCAGGGAACGCAGCAGCCATTTTAGCCTTATTTTAGTATAATGAGACATTGTCATAGGTCACATCTCATCAATAGAGATAGGAAGAAAAAGCCTCAAAATATTGAACAAGTACTCCAGACAGTTGTCAGGTCAACTAAAGAGCCAGACGACGCATGGTGAAATAGATGGGAAGGGAAGCCCTGCAACTACAGAAAGATTAAAGCAGCAGCCCTGAATCCTGTCCTGCGCAAACCCTGAGCTCCCTGAAGTACTTAGATGGGTTCTTTCACCCCGTGTGACGATCATGTTTAGAGTTGAGCGATACCAGCCGATACTTGAAAATATCGGATCGGAATGGATCGGCCGATCTTTAAAAAAAGTATCGGTATCGCCGATTCCGATACCGGGAACCAATGCAAGTCAATGGGGCCAAAATATCGGAATTAAAAAAAACCCTTTCTTTCCTTGTAGGTTAATTCTACATGAAGAAAAACAACTAAGAATAATGTAGAATGTATTGTGGGAGGTGGAGGAGACATTAAAGCCATAGAGGTTTAGCCCAATCAAATGGAATAGCAGGAATTAAACTTTTTTTTTTAAAGATGTTAGGAGTTACAAAGATATTGACTATGTTAGCCTCATTTATATTTTGCCAGACATGTATGTCTTCTTCTTCTACTTCCTTTTTTTACATTCTTCTTCTTCTTCTTCTTCTACTTCCTTTTTTTACATTCTTCTTCTTCTTCTTCTACTTCCTTTTTTTACATTCTTCTTCTTCTTCTTCTACTTCCTTTTTTTACATTCTTCTTCTTATTCCTTTTTTTACATTCTTCTTCTTCTTCTTCTACTTCCTTTTTTTACATTCTTCTTCTTCTTCTTCTACTTCCTTTTTTTACATTCTTCTTCTTCTTCTTCTACTTCCTTTTTTACATTCTTCTTCTTCTTCTTCTACTTCCTTTTTTTACATTCTTCTTCTTCTTCTTCTACTTCCTTTTTTTACATTCTTCTTCTTCTTCTTCTTCTTCTTCCTTTTCTTACATTCTTCATATTCTTCTTATTCAACAATTATTATTCTACATATTCAGCTTCTTCATCTTCTTCCTATTCTTCTTCATCATATTCTTGTTTGTGTCAGGCATTCCTGTAGTTGTTATCTAGAAAAGTTAGAAGTTTACACCTTCCGTTCTGCCTGTCACAAAAGATTTACAACAGGATTTGTCCGCGTTCAGTTTGGCCTGCAGAAGCAGGCCTTTTCCAGGGGCACCACGAGGAGGAACGGACTCACCCCCATACACTGCTTAGTCTTCTTCTGCTTATAAATAAGATAATATCATTTGCTCAGAGTATTAGTCTTATGCTTAATGTTCTTCTGCTTTGTTTTTTTTATGCTTCTTTGTCTTCTCTCTCTTGTTGTTCTGCATCTTGGTGGTTGTCTTCCTGTTCTTTGTCCTCTTGAACCAGCTGACGGTACTGGCACCCGGAGGGGCAGCAGAAGGAACAAGAGCCAATGGCACTACCGAGGACCAGCTGACGGTGCTGGAACCCGGTTACTAAGCAGGAGGTACCTGTGCTACAAAGCACTACCAAGGACCAGCAGACGTTGCCGGAACTCGGATACCGAGATGGAGGCACCTAGGCCAAAGGCTCTGACGAGAACCAGCTGACGGTGCTGGAACCCGGAGGGGTAGCATAAGCTGCAAGAGCAAATGGAAATAGCGAGGACCAGCTGACAGTGCTGGCACCCGGAGGGGCAGCAGAAGGAATAAGAGCCAATGGCACAACCGAGGACCAGCTGACGGTGCTGGAACCCGGTTACTAAGCAGGAGGTACCTGTGCTACAAAGCACTACCAAGGACCAGCAGACGTTGCCGGAACTCGGATACCGAGATGGAGGCACCTAGGCCAAAGGCTCTGACGAGAACCAGCTGACGGTGCTGGAACCCGGAGGGGTAGCATAAGCTGCAAGAGCAAATGGAAATAGCGAGGACCAGCTGACAGTGCTGGCACCCGGAGGGGCAGCAGAAGGAATAAGAGCCAATGGCACAACCGAGGACCAGCTGACGGTGCTGGAACCCGGTTACTAAGCAGGAGGTACCTGTGCTACAAAGCACTACCAAGGACCAGCAGACGTTGCCGGAACTCGGATACCGAGATGGAGGCACCTAGGCCAAAGGCTCTGATGAGAACCAGCTGACGGTGCTGGAACCCGGAGGGGTATCAGAAGTTACCCCTGAAAAGCAAAGTTGGCATGCCGCAAGCTGGCCGCAGTTACCGAATCACACAGTCCTACAGGGGGTGCTTGTCCTACTGGCACTATGGAACAAACCTTTCTTACCAGAACCCGCAGTCCACATAGGAAGCACCTAAACTGCTGGCACCCTAGCCTCGGCTAACCCAACCGCAACACGACATGGCAACTTGGGGTGGCAAACTGACATTGACACTTCCCGGAAACAGCAGGCAGGGCTGGAACCAAGCTGGGCAGGAGGGAGTACCCGTGCCAAAGTCAGTTATGAGCAGCAACTGGCGATGTTGGAGCCCAGGACAAGCACTTAGCAGGCTGAGGCCTGATGTGCTGTCAATTGGGAGGCAGCAGGACAGATTGCCATCAAAACAGCAGGGGAACAGCTGACGTTACTGAACCCCACAAACACAGGAGCTAGTGTTTTACTCTGTGAAGACGGCACTTCCGAGCAACAACTGGCTGTGTTGAAGCCCAGGGACAAGCACGGAGCAGGCTTAGGCTGCATTGAAGAAATTTTAAGATCGGTTGTAGACTACTAATTTGAACCAAGCTCCACTTAGGCCTGTGGCTTCACTGATTTTCGTATTTCCCCTGTCCTCCAACCCCGCCAGTTACAGCTCCGAAGTGGCGTCTGCACAATCCACACTTGTTCCTGTGTTACAGGTGTTCAGTCCGGTCAGTTAATCCCCTGATGTGTGTCCGGCAATGTCGCCTGCTCTGTCCACATTCCGATAATGGGAATGTGGACAGAGCAGGCGACATTGCCGGACACACATCAGGGGATTAACTGACCGGACTGAACACCTGTAACACAGGAACAAGTGTGGATTGTGCAGACGCCACTTCGGAGCTGTAACTGGCGGGGTTGGAGGACAGGGGAAATACGAGAGACAGTGTAGCCACAGGCCTAATTGGAGCACGGTTAAAAATCAGTAGTGGTACGACTGTGTAGGCAGCAGGAGACTTTGCCATCCACACAGCAGGGGATCAGCTGACATTACTGAACCCCACTGAGACACGGGAGCAAGTGTCTCTTTCCGTGTGGACGGCACTTCCGAACTACAACTGGCTGTGTTGAAGCCCAGGAAATAGGAGGGTGTAGGCAGAGGCCTACTGTATTTTGAATGAGTTTACAGCAGGAGAGACTGCCATCCACACAGCAGGGGATCAGCTGACGTTACTGAACCCCACTGAGACACGGGAGCAAGTGTCTCTTTCCGTGTGGACGGCACTTCCGAACTACAACTGGCTGTGTTGAAGCCCAGGAAATAGGAGGGTGTAGGCAGAGGCCTACTGTATTTTGAATGAGTTTACAGCAGGAGAGACTGCCATCCACACAGCAGGGGATCAGCTGACGTTACTGAACCCCACTGAGACACGGGAGCAAGTGTCTCTTTCCGTGTGGACGGCACTTCCGAACTACAACTGGCTGTGTTGAAGCCCAGGAAATAGGAGGGTGTAGGCAGAGGCCTACTGTATTTTGAATGAGTTTACAGCAGGAGAGACTGCCATCCACACAGCAGGGGATCAGCTGACGTTACTGAACCCCACTGAGACACGGGAGCAAGTGTCTCTTTCCGTGTGGACGGCACTTCCGAACTACAACTGGCTGTGTTGAAGCCCAGGAAATAGGAGGGTGTAGGCAGAGGCCTACTGTATTTTGAATGAGTTTACAGCAGGAGAGACTGCCATCCACACAGCAGGGGATCAGCTGACGTTACTGAACCCCACTGAGACACGGGAGCAAGTATCTCTTTCCGTGTGGACGGCACTTCCGAACTACAACTGGCTGTGTTGAAGCCCAGGAAATAGGAGGGTGTAGGCAGAGGCCTACTGTCTTTGTAATGCGGAGACAGCAGGAGAGACTGCCATCTCCACAGCAGGGGAACAGCTGGCAGTGCTGAACCCCACTAACACTTGAACGAATGTGTTTGGCTCTGTGGAGACGACACTTCTGAACACCAACTGACGTTGTTGGAGCCCAGGATTAGGCGAGGAGCAGGCTGGGGCCTACTGGATTTTGGCAGGTGAATGCAGCAGGAGACTTGCCATCTCCACAGCAGGGGAACAGCTGGCAGTGCTGAACCCCACTAACACTTGAACGAATGTGTTTGGCTCTGTGGAGACGACACTTCTGAACACCAACTGACGTTGTTGGAGCCCAGGATTAGGCGAGGAGCAGGCTGGGGCCTACTGGATTTTGGCAGGTGAATGCAGCAGGAGACTTGCCATCTCCACAGCAGGGGAACAGCTGGCAGTGCTGAACCCCACTAACACTTGAACGAATGTGTTTGGCTCTGTGGAGACGACACTTCTGAACACCAACTGACGTTGTTGGAGCCCAGGATTAGGCGAGGAGCAGGCTGGGGCCTACTGGATTTTGGCAGGTGAATGCAGCAGGAGACTTGCCATCTCCACAGCAGGGGAACAGCTGGCAGTGCTGAACCCCACTAACACTTGAACGAATGTGTTTGGCTCTGTGGAGACGACACTTCTGAACACCAACTGACGCTGTTGGAGCCCAGGATTAGGCGAGGAGCAGGCTGGGGCCTACTGGATTTTGGCAGGTGAATGCAGCAGGAGACTTGCCATCTCCACAGCAGGGGAACAGCTGGCAGTGCTGAACCCCACTAACACTTGAACGAATGTGTTTGGCTCTGTGGAGACGACACTTCTGAACACCAACTGACGTTGTTGGAGCCCAGGATTAGGCGAGGAGCAGGCTGGGGCCTACTGGATTTTGGCAGGTGAATGCAGCAGGAGACTTGCCATCTCCACAGCAGGGGAACAGCTGGCAGTGCTGAACCCCACTAACACTTGAACGAATGTGTTTGGCTCTGTGGAGACGACACTTCTGAACACCAACTGACGCTGTTGGAGCCCAGGATTAGGCGAGGAGCAGGCTGGGGCCTACTGGATTTTGGCAGGTGAATGCAGCAGGAGACTTGCCATCTCCACAGCAGGGGAACAGCTGGCAGTGCTGAACCCCACTAACACTTGAACGAATGTGTTTGGCTCTGTGGAGACGACACTTCTGAACACCAACTGACGCTGTTGGAGCCCAGGATTAGGCGAGGAGCAGGCTGGGGCCTACTGGATTTTGGCAGGTGAATGCAGCAGGAGACTTGCCATCTCCACAGCAGGGGAACAGCTGGCAGTGCTGAACCCCACTAACACTTGAACGAATGTGTTTGGCTCTGTGGAGACGACACTTCTGAACACCAACTGACGTTGTTGGAGCCCAGGATTAGGCGAGGAGCAGGCTGGGGCCTACTGGATTTTGGCAGGTGAATGCAGCAGGAGACTTGCCATCTCCACAGCAGGGGAACAGCTGGCAGTGCTGAACCCCACTAACACTTGAACGAATGTGTTTGGCTCTGTGGAGACGACACTTCTGAACACCAACTGACGCTGTTGGAGCCCAGGATTACGCATGCCGCATGCAGAGGCCAATGGGCATCGGTTTTTATGGAGGTTGTGGACTACTACTGATTCTAACCATGCTCCACTTAGGCCTCTGGCTCCACTGTCTCTACTATTTACCCTGGCCTCCAACCCCGCCAGCTACATCTCTGAAGTGGCGTCAGCACAATCTACACTTGTTCCTGTGTTACTGGTGCTCAGTCCCATCAGTTGATCCCCTGATGTTTGTCCGGCAAGTTCGCCAGCTCTGTCCTCATTCCCACTACTGGTTATGGGAATGTGGACAGAGCAGGAGACCTTGCCGGACACACATCAGGGGATAAACTGATGGGACTGAGCCACAGGAACACAGGAACAAGTGTAGATTGTGCTGACGCCACTTCAGAGATGTAGATGGCGGGGTTGGAGGTCAGGGGAAATAGTAGAGACAGTGGAGCCAGAGACCTAAGTTGGGCACGGTTAAAAATCAGTAGTGGTTTGAATGTTGATGGAGCTGGTGACTCTGCCGTCCACACAGCAGGGGATCAGCTGGCATTACTGAACCCCAGTAACACAGGAGCTAGTGTGTTTCTCTGTGCAGACGACACATCTGAGCGACAACTGGCTGTGTTGAAGCACAGGGATTATAGTTCAGGTGGTAGAAAAATGAACACACCAGCAGACCTGGATACAGTTGCCAACCACTAATTTAGTCTGTAAGAGGAATGGCAAAGTCTTTGGAGATCCAGGCCTTGTTCATTTTCAGAAAAGTCAGCCGGTCAACATTATCGGAAGATAGTCGCGTGCGACGGTCTGTTAGTACACCACCTGCGGCACTAAAGACACGTTCCGATAATACACTGGCAGCAGGGCAAGCCAGCACCTCCAATGCATACTGGCTAAGCTCTGGCCATGTATCCAGCTTAGAGACCCAAAACTTGAAGGGGGAAGAGCCATCTGGGAGTACAGCGACAGGGCAAGACATGTAGTCTGACACCATCTGACGGAAGCGTTGCCTCCTGCTGACTCGAGGCGTCGCTGATGGTGTAGACAATTGTGGTGGACACACAAAACTTTGCCACATTTGGGCCATAGTGGTCTTGCCTTGTGCTGCGGCACTGCCTCTGCTCCCTCTTTGTGCAGAGTTTCCTCCACTGCCTCGACGCACAGAGCTGCTTTGTAAAGCACTAGCAACAATGCTGTCGGGTGGAATGGAAAACATTATGGACTGCACCAGTGACTCTTCGTACTCCCGCATTTTACGCTCCCGGTTCAACGTTGGTATGAGCCTTTGTACGCTGTCCCGGTAGCGAGGATCTAGGAGGGTGTACACCCAATAATCAGCCGAGACGAGAATGTGGGCGATGCGGCGGTCGTTTCTCAGGCACTGCAGCATGAAATCAACCATGTGCTGCAGACTCCCAACTGCCAAAGAACCGCTGTCCCCTGTTTGAGGCGTGACCTCGACCTGCTCTGCATCACCCCACCCTCGCTGTACATACTGAGTAGAGGTTTGTGTACCTCCCTCCTCTGGAGAGATGTCTTCCTCCTCCATCGACTCCTCCTCATCCTCCTCACAAAGTGTCCCCTGCCTAGGCCTTTGTGAGGAAACACGTAGCGCAGACTGTCCAGAAGCAGATGGCATTTGGGACTCCTCATCCTCCACCTCTTCTGAAACCTCATCCCTTAGTGCTTGCAGTGTTTGTTGAAGCAGGCAGATAAGGGGGACAGTCATGCTGACTAGTGCATCGTCTGCACTCGCCATCCGCGTGGATTCATCGAAGGCACGCAAAACGAGGCAGATGTCCTTCATAGAGGCCCACTCAATGGTGCTGAAGTGTGAACGGCGCACAGTGCGACTTGTTTGCGCCTGATGCAGCTGGTACTCCATGACTGCTGCCTGCTGCTCACACAACCGCTCCAACATATGTAACGTTGAATTCCACCGGGTGGGTAGGTCACATATGATGCGATGTTCCGGAAGGCCAAATCGTCGCTGCAGAGCAGCGAGGCGCGATCTTGCCGTGCTGGAACGTCGCAAGTGAGCGCACTCTATGCGGACCTTGTGCAACAGTGCAGCAAGATCCGGATAGTCCCTCAGAAAGCTCTGCACGACCAAGTTAAGAACATGTGCCAGACATGGGATGTGTGTGAGGTTGCCTAGGCCAAGAGCTGCCACCAGATTTCGGCCATTGTCACACACTACCAAGCCCGGCTGGAGATTCGCTGGCCCAAACCACACATCGCTCTCCAGCTTGATAGCATTCCAGAGCTCCTGCGCTGTGTGGCTTCGATTCCCCAAAGAAATTAATTTGAGTACAGCCTGTTGACGTTTGGCCACGGCTGTGCTCATATCGGTCGTAACAGGCTCCTGCTCTGCTGTTTCTGAGGAACTTGAGTAGGAGGAGGAGTCTATGTGTACAGACTGGAGTCCTGCAATCCGTGGCGTTGGAAGAACACGTACAGCGCCACTCTCCAGATCCGTACCCGGCTCCACAACATTGACCCAGTGGGCAGTGAGGGAAAGGTATCGTCCCTGTCCATGGTTACTGGTCCACGCATCGGTGGTCAGGTGGACCTTGCTACTAACGGCGTTTAGTAGCGCATGTTTTATTTTGCCCTCAACATGTTTCTGCAGGGCAGGGACGGCTCGCCTGCTGAAATAAAAGCGGCTGGGCACGTTGTATTGGGGGACTGCCAATGCCATTAAGTCCCGGAAGGTGTCAGTGTCCACCAGCCCGAATGACAGCATTTCAACTGCCAGAAGTTTGGCAATGCCAGCATTCAGAGACTGTGCTCGGGGATGGTTTGCCGAGTAAGGGCGCCTTTTATCCCATGCCTGTGCTACCGATGGCTGTGATGGATGGGAACGTGCTGTTATGGGTGGAATCTGACAGGGTCTCCGGACAACAGTGGCAGAGGTTCTTCCTTGGCGATCCTGTGAGGAAGCCGAACCAGCAGTGTGTGAGCTGGAGGAAGAGGGCCCAACACGAACTGAAGAGGTGGTAGGTGGTGCTGTACGTTGGCCTACGTCTTCAGGGTGTCTCTGCAACTCCAACTCGTGCTTGGTGCGCACATGTTTCCACATATTTGTGGTATTGAGGTTGCTGACATTTCTCCCTCTTTTGACTCTCTGATGACACAGCTTGCATTTGACAAAGCAAATGTCATCTGCAACTGTGTCAAAAAAGGACCACGCACTGCAACTCTTGTGAGCGCCCGGTTTGCCTTTGGAAGGAGGAATGCTCCTAACGGGTGCCGAAGTGGAGGGTACAGGCAACCAAGTCTTCCCCCTCCCTCTGCCTCCTGTTTTGGCCGGTAGGGGAATCTCTTCCTCCGAGCTGCTCCCACCACCTTCCTGTTGCTCACGCCATGATGGGTCAAGGACCTCATCATCTTCCCTCCCCTCTTCAAACAGCTGCTTCTCCGGGGTTGTCTCGCCAGCACCGTACGCACCAGAAAGTGGCAACTGAGTCTCGTCATCATCTGATGCGTACTGAGGTGTGCTGACCATAGGCACTGGCCCACTCGCCTCTTCAGATTCAGAGGGACAAAGAAGTTGCGCATCACTGCATACTCCCTCTTCTTCACATTCAGGAATGCTGCTTGGCTGGCCCCCTCTTTCCAAGCCAACAGATTCCGAGAACAGAAGTAGAGACTGTGATGGCTCCTGTCCATGTCTCTCTGACTGCCTGGGCACTTTGGCAGGTGGTGAAGAGACAGATGGTTGCTCTTCGGTGCTCTGACCCTGAGAGGATGCGGAAGTAATTGAAGTCGATGCGTTAGCTGCCATCCATCCGACAACGGCTTCAATTTGTTCCTCCCGCAGCAGTGGGGTACGTTGAGGTCCTACAAAGCTGCGCATAAAGGACTGTTGCCTGCTAAAACTGGGGGATGCTGATCCACTGGTGCCCGCAGCAGGCCCAGAATCCCCACGTCCTCTACCTGTAGAATCCCCACGTCCTCTCCCTGCAGAATCCCCACGTCCTCTCCCTGCTGAAACTCCACGCCCACGCCCACGCCCCCGCGCCTTACTCCCTGCCTTCTTCATCTTGCAAGACTGCTTAAGATAGGCAAAAAAGTACAAAGGGGGGCCTTAGTGTGCTTATTCCTGAACAGCTGGTTACAGGTACAAGAAACACTAATTTTATGAAGTGTGTGTGTGTGGACTAGACTTTAATAGGAGCTGATGTGGCCTACACAAGTTCAAAATGTAGTGTTTGGTGAACTTTTTATGTGGTTTCTTTGTTTGAAACAAACTCAAAGTATGAGAACAAAGAATTGAAACTGATAGTATCACCAACTTTTTGGAGCTATTACAATGCAGGCAGGTAACCTACAATGCAAAAGATGAGGCTCCAAAAAAATTGGGTAATACTAATCTGGCTGCGCCGGCAGGGCACAAGCCAGAAAAAAAGGCTCCTCTATCTACTCCTATATAGTGTTTGCAACCAACCAATGTTGATGGATACGGATGGATGCACACTAATAGGAGAAGAAAAAATGAGCTGCACTCAGAGACAAATATGTGTGAGGCAGTGACGCACGTTGAGCGTCCTACAACCAGACGTAGCTGCAGGACACTCTACTCAGCGTGAGCTGCACTCACACACAGTCAGAGACCTCTCAGACAGCCGTCAACAGTGCAGCTAAGTGGGCACTGGCACTGACAGGCTGCAGAAAGGCTCCGCTGTGTACTCCTATATAGTGTTTGCAACCACCGTAGATGGAGACGGATGGATGCACACTAATAGAAGAAAAAATGAGCTGCACTCAAATAAAAATATGTGTGAGGCAGTGACGCACGCTGAGCGTCCTACAGCCAGACGTAGCTGCAGGACACACTACTCAGCGTGAGCTGCACTCACACACAGTCAGAGACCTCTCAGACAGCCGTGAACAGTGCAGCAAAGTGGACACTAGCACTGAAAGGCTGCAGAAAGGCTCCGCTGTCTACTACTAGTGTTTGCAACCAACGTATATGGATACGGATGGAAGCACACTAGATTGAAATTATTTAAAAAATGCAGCTCAAAAAATAAAAGATGTATGAGGCAGCAGTGATCACACTGGGTGGCCTACAGCCTGACGTGGCTGCAGGACCCACTCCACAGCGTGAGCTGCACTCACACAGCCCTTGCAGACAGCTGTGAACACTGCTGCTAGGGCAAAGAAGGCTACAGTGGTGGTTTATGTAGCCTGGGTAAAGCACTAGATGTTTGGTGGAATCGCTATTTCTAACTGTCCCTCACAGTCTTCTACAGCAGCCTGTCCCTAACTGAATTCACAGCAGAGTGACCAGAAATGGCGGCTGCGGTGGCTTTTATAGTGCATCATGACATCATTTCGGCAGCCAATCACAGCCATGCCAATAGTTAACATGCCTACATGCCTAACAGGATGTGCCCACACTTCGGAGGATTCCCATTGGCTTAATCAAAGCAAGCAGGCTCATAGCATGATGGGAACTTCCTATTCCGATTCCGATCCCGGAATCCGATATGAAAAAAGTATCGGAATTAAGTATCGGAATTCCGATACCGCTAATATCGGCCGATACCCGATACTTGCGGTATCGGAATGCTCAACACTAATCATGTTCCTTAACCACAGCCCTGGCTAGAATGTGGGGCAGCAGGAACACTAGTCCTGCTCTATAATACAGACACAAAGGATGACAGAAAAGTGCAAAGAAAACAGCAATCACGCTCAGTGCACCAAGACTAAGGTATGGTGTAGAGCGGGAGAGGGAGGGTTAGGTAAACCAAAAAGGGAGCTAAGGAGACGGATAACACATAAACTTCCAAACAGCAATCTTCAAAGAAAACCAAATGGCACTCTTTCCACAGCTCCCAAACCAACTCCAAGGTACAGCAAACTATCACTGGCAACTACTGATATGGCTTAGCTGTATCTGTCATGTGGAACACAATTATACAATTCTTTCTTCTTCGTGCACTAGAAAACAGCAGTAAGGCAGTGCAATATTTCTATAGGAATGTTTTAAAGAGTGTAAGAGATGTTGTGCTTACTTTTCACAAGCAACTGCACTGAGGTTTTGCACTTCCTGTGCTTTTTTTTGTGAATAGTGGAATAATTGTTTTAATAAAAATACTAAAGAAACTTCCCCCTAATTCTGTTATTACTGTAACTGTGGCTGTCTACCCATTCTGTGTGTAACAAGCAGTTAGTTTTTTGAATATATGTTTCACTTGTCAAATTTTACATCCATACACGCCACACTAATATAGGATCCGGTTGCAAGTGCTGGATTATTGAATATTTACCTAGCATTTCTTAGGGGGTTGAATTTTGTTAAAAAATTAGAAAAATAAATTTAAGAAATGTACACAATTAACTGTGCATATGTGGCGCCCCTGAGGCTCAGTCACCACAGAGGTACTGCACCTCCTCCTGAGGTGTGGTGCCCCACCATCCAGGTAAGTTGGAGGTTCCTGACCACACTCCAACACCTGCATCCCACACAACATGGTAGTTCAGCAAAGCCACATTGCGGCTCCCTGCTTGGAGTGTTGCAGAGCACTTTTGGTGGCTCCCTGCTTGGAACACGAAACGTGCTGGGAGGCGGGTGGAGTTAGAATGCATAAAAGAGCAGGAAGGGTTAGGATTGCAGTCAGTCAGTAGGTCAGTCAGTCGGAGAGTCACTCAGAGAGGAGTGAGGAAAGGAGATCCCTGAGAGAGGGATGGAGGAAGGAGGTGCTGCAGCAGTTCTCAGTGACATGGGTCTGCTGGCACAGGAAAGGAAAGAAAGAGAAAGACATTGAACAGAAACCTGATCTTCCATGGGAAGGAAAGACTAGTACGGAACGTAGGAGTAAAAGGGAACAGAGGACGTGGGTTAGAAGAGAACCCTGCCTAGAAGTTCTAAGCGCAAGGCCGGGCCCGGTCCCCGAGGTTGTATGGATACTAATGGTCGTACAGCAGACACCGGTGTAGTAGTGGGCTGTAAATGCACTACTCCCAACTAAGATTTGAGGGCACAACAGCAACCTTGATAGTGAGCCGGGACTCAGGAGTAAAGAGTCCCCGAAGCAGGCAACAGGTGTCTGCCATACAAGTAGAGTTCTTGGGAACATCTGTCAGGAGGCACTCCAGTGTAACTCAGTACTGGGAGTACTTTACACTTAAAGGCGCTATAAGAGGAGACGTTCAGAAAGGCACATGTTGGCGGAGTGTTGGAAGGGAGCATTCCATCTGGCCTGGAGTTTGATTGAGTACCTGACCCGGAGGACACGGCACGGAGGCGGGCACCTGTGTGTGTGCTACAGACTGTGAGTAAAGCTTTGGAACTACAAGCCTGGTGTCCTCCATTGAGTCTTGCGCCAACACACCCAGCACCGCTACATTGGGGTACCAGTTTCTACACCGCTTGTGCCTCTCCTCTACCCCTACATCTACACTGCCCTGGGGCTACAGCTCCACCTGTGGGGAGCTTCACCATCTTGGCTGCAACACACCACCAGCCCCAGAGGATCTGCACGCAGCATCGGCTCAACATCTCACTTGCCGAACACCACAGGTGGCGTCACGAACTATACCATTAATTACATTCCACCATTTAACTTCCCCTGTTAATTGGGCGTCCAGGGCCATGGACCGGGTCACCGCTGCTGTAACACATCCCGCCGACGTCGGCCCGGTACCGAGTGCCCCACGGCCCTGGGAGGGTGACCCAACTTGGTGTCACGAACAGGATGACGAGACCCGATGCCATCGAGTTCTGTTTACCTAAGACTTAAAGTTTTTGAAGATGTGCTGTAGACCTAAATTTAATGGACTGTAAAATGAACGTTAAAAATGGCCGCTGGCATGGTGAAGAAGGGCGTGACGACATGGGAGATCCTAAGAAAAGACCGCGAACCGTCCTGGGCCTCCCCTGCCTGAATTACTATGCAACGGCAACATGGCACACCCCCCGAGGGGTTCGTATACTGGCTTGGTATGGAGGAGCTGGAAGAAGAGGCTGCCCCAAGAAGGAGGAGCGGAAGCCAGTGGCGAGAAAAGAGCCGAGACAGGAAGAACGCCAGAACGCCATCTTGGAAGGAGAAGGGAGGAGGCCTGCGGAGCGCGAGGAGGTTATGCTGGACCTCCCCGTCGCCATGGCTGAAGGCTCCAACCCCGTGTCCAAGATGAACCGCCAGCAGCTGGAGGGCGAAATAGCCCAGCTGACATGCTGCCTGCAACTGAGGCAGGAAGAGCTATGGACCTTAAAGCTGCAGCGTGCCCAGGAGGGGCCTACACCTGCGGTACCCGCACCACCGGTACCCGCCGCTGCTGCACCGGAATCTTTCCAGGCAGACCTTGTGGAGCCTGCAACCGCTGCCATACCACCAGTAGCATATAGTGTTCCCTCTCAGCCGCTACCACCGGAGGAGTTCTACACGGCCCTGGGAGCTGAAGCGGAGGAAGAAAAGCCCCAGTCCGGACCTGATGCGGCCGCGCAGGTCCCTCCAAAGACCATTGCAGACCTGGAGCCGCCATTAGCTCCACCGCCATCCCCGGCATCCCAGCGAACGGTGTCCACCGCCATAAAAGAGCGGGAAGGGTTAGGATTGCGGTCAGTTAGTAGGTCAGTCAGTCAGAGAGTCACTCACTCAGAGAGGAGTGAGGAAAGGAGATCCCTGAGGGATGGAGGAAGGAGGTGCTGCAGCAGATCTCAGTGACCTGGGTCTGCTGGCACGGGAAAGGAAAGAAGGAGAAAGACATTGAACAGAAACCTGATCTTCCATAAGAAGGAAAGACTAGTACGGAATGTAGGAGCAAACGGGAACAGAGGACGTGGGTTAGAGGAAGAACCCTGCCTAGAAGTTCTAAGTGCGGGGCCAGGGCCCGGTCCCCGAGGCTGTATGGATACTAATGGTCCTACAGCAGACACCGGTGGAGTAGTGGGCTGTAAATGCACTACTCCCAACTAAGACTTGGGGGCACAACAGCAACCTTGATAGTGAGCCGGGACTTAGGAGTAAGGAGTCCCCGAAGCAGGCTACAGCTGTCTGCTGTACAAGTAGAGTTCTTGGGAACATGTGGCAGGAGGCACTCCAGTGTAACTCAATGCTGGGAGTACTTCACACTTAAAGGCGCTATAAGAGGAGACGTTCAGAAAGGCACATGTTGGCGGAGTGTTGGAAGGGAGCATTCCATCTGGCCTGGAGGTTGATTGAGTCCCTGACCCGGAGGACACGGCACGGAGGCGGGCACCTGTGTGTGTGCTACAGACTGAGTAAAGCTTTGGAACTACAAGCCTGGTGTCCTCCATTGATTCTTGCGCCAACACACCCAGCACCGCTACATCGGGGTACCAGTTTCTACACCGCTTGTGCCTCTCCTCTACACCTACATCTACACTGCCCTGGGGCTACAGCTCCACCTTTGGGGAGCTTCACCATCTTGGCTGCAACACACCACCAGCCCCAGAGGATCTGCACGCAGCGTCGGCTCAACATCTCACTTGCCGAACACCACAGGTGGCGTCACAAACTATTCCATTAATTACATTCCACCATTTAACTTCCCCTGTTAATTGGGTGCCCAGGGCCACGGACCGGGTCACCGCTGCTGTGACACATCCCGCCGACCCCGGCCCGGTACCAAGTGCCCCACGACCCTGGGAGGGTGACCCACATATCTGTTTTTGCACACCTGTTTTACTAGTCAAAGTTGACATTCATACGTTTCTTTTACGACCTATAATACACTTTTTTATGCTTTAGTAGATTATGGGTTGCTTTCAAAATGTGGCATCTCTAGGTGTTTGTTAAAAAGGGGACACCGGAGAGAAAAGACAGAAAAACAAGAGAAAAGACAAAAGAGAAGGGGAACAATGAGTCTGATTCCTCAAAACTCTGCATAGAATTCTTTCAAGAACTGTGCAAGTTTTCAGTGGCAGGAATAATTTCTGAAGCCAGATCACTGATGTTCTGTAATATCCCACCACTTGCCACCAATTTTCAAAGATTGCTGCCTGGGAGGTCACGCAGATCCACCAGCTGATAGCTTTGGAGAAAACAGCTCTCTGTTTTCCCGTTATCCAGGCAATTAAACAATTGGCCGACGATCAATGGAGGCTGTTTCCACTAATAGGCGAAACTAGTTGTGAGCATATAATATATACATTTCAGATTCCAAGGCATGGAATATTCCTTATGTATATACCCCTGATACAGTCTCTGCAAACTCCGGGATAACCCCAGACCACCCCCTGCAACCACCAGTAATGTTTTATAAAGGATGACTGGAGGCCTGGTTCTGGTAGAGTATGGCTTCGGGGTGCGGGTTACAGAACAAAAGGAACAGAACTATTACATTTTATATTTAATTCAAAATGATAGGCAGGGTTTATAAAAAAAAATATACAAAAGATTTTGCAAAGGGGAAAAAACAATATAGCATATACAATTACATAAAATAAAACAGGATTAATAAAAGAAATTACAAGAATATTTAGAATTGAGAGTCCTTAGTGATTGACACCTTTTAATGGCTAACTGAAAAGATGGTATACTCATTGCTACACCATTTCAGAGAGATGATTCAGTTTAGTGGATTAGAAACAATCTGATTGAAAACATCTGGTTAACGGGATGAAGCCTACACTGGTGTGCATCTTCCTCAGCACTGAACACAGATCATAATTTAATCAGCACTTGAAATACAATAACAAACCCCCCGTTGATGACCTCACGTGGACTGGGTTGTGGGACGTTCTCTCAGCCTTCAGGATGTTATGAAATTCCCAACCTGTGGGATAACTTCAATCCTGATGATCCCAGAAGTTTGAGATTACCGCCATATTTTTTATCAGGATTTTACCGATACCCAGAGGCCAAACAGGACATGGCTGTTGTCAGCTATCTGTCCACTATTGATTTGTGGCATATAGGCAAGGGTTACAGTTATGAAAAACATGCATCTTCTTCCCTGATTCACCCTGAAAGTGAAAATGTATTTCCCATCACTATTGGATATATATAAGCCCCATATCCATAACTTTCTTTCTCAGACCCCAAGTCTGGGGGGAACAATAGCTTCTTGCACTTCTCGATCTATGTGTAAGTGCAAGTACATAAAGTAGGGATCTCTGTCCTGTAAAGAGTCAGCTCTTATAGGCAGTGCTCTCTCTTTGGTTGTCAGCTCTTATGGACAGGGTCTTCTCTACTGGAAAGTGTCAGCTCTTATGTGTAGGGTCCGCTCTCCTGTAGAGTGTCAGCTCTTATGGGCAGGGTCCTCTCTCTTTTAAATTTTCAGCTCTTATGGGCAGGGTCCTCTCTCTCTTGTAGATTATCAGCTCTTATGAGCAGACTCCTCTTTCCTGTAGAATGTCAGCTCTTATGTGCAGGGTTCTCTTTCCTGTAGAGTGTCAGCTCTTATGGGCAGGGTCCTCTCTCCTGTAGCGTGTCAGCTCTTATGGGCAGGCTCCTCTCTCCTGTAGAGTGTCATCTCTTATGGTCAGGGACCTCTCTTCTGTAGAGTGTCAGCTCCTATGGTCAGGGAACTCTCTCCTGTAGAGTGTCAGCTCTTATGGGCAGGGTCCTCTCTCCTGTAGATTGTCAGCTCTTATGGTCAGGGACCTCTCTCCTGTAGAGTGTCAGCTCTTATGGGCAGGGTCCTCTCTCCTGTAGAGTGTCAGCTCTTATGGGCAGGGTCCTCTCTCCTGTAGAGTGTCAGCTCTTATGGTCAGGGACCTCTCTCCTGTAGAGTGTCAGCTCTTATAGGCAGGGTTCTCTCTCCTGTAGAGTGTCAGCTCTTATGGTCAGGGACCTCTCTCCTGTAGAGTGTCAGCTCTTATGGGGAGGGTCCTCTCTACTGTAGAGTGTAAGGCTAAGTGCCCACGTTGCAGAAATGCTGCGGAAGTGTCCGCATTTCTGCAACTCCCTGCAACGGGTAAAACATATGCGGAATTTGCATGTGTTTTCCCGCAAAACACAAGCGTTTTGCAAGCGTTTTTATCTTGCAGAATGCTTCCGATTTTCCAAGCGATTTGAAGCATTGCATAGTGCTTGACAAGTGTGACCCAGTTTTTACCATTGATGCTGCCTATGCGGAATCATTAGTAAAAGACAGAATGTTAAAAATAGTAAAAAAAAAAATAAATATATGGATATACTCACCCTCCGTCGGCCCCCGGAGTTGCCCCGCCTCTCATTTGCGCTGCCAGCAACTTCCGTTCCCAGGGATGCCTTGTGATGACGTGGCAGACCGCAACGTCATCAGAGGTCTTTCGCGCAATGCATCCCTGGGAACGGAAGATGCCGGCAGCGTGGCTGAGAGGCGGGAAGGCTACGGGGGCCGACGGAGGGTGAGTATATCCCTATTTTTTATTTCAACTCTATTTTTTACAGGGATATGGTACTGAGAGCCCGGAGAACAGTCTCCTCTCCTCCAGACCCGGCGTACCATCCGCACATGAAGAGCTCACTTTACGCATGGTGGGCATAGCCACATGTGTAAAGTGAGAGTTTCAATGCAATCGTGTGGCGGCGGAATCGCCGCGATTCTACAGAAAGAATGGACATGCTGCGGATTTTACCGCTATGAGATTCCGCAGCGGTAAAATCCGCAGCTTTGACACAGCAACTGCGGAATCCCATGGGATTGCATGGGGAGGCGTTTTATTAGCGTTTTTAAAAAATGCAACGTGGGCACACAGCCTAAGCGTGCAAAGTGTAATTTTTTTTTTCCTGCTGTAAATCTGAGGATCGAGTGGGTCTCCTTCTACCGCTCCACCATGTCATCTTTTGGCTACTGCTTAAAAGAATTTTCCTTTAAAAAAAAAAATACAAAATAAAATTCTCATTTCCAGTCACATCAGTGATCACTTGTTTATTTCACACTAGTTTGGAAGGTATCATTGTAGCTGCTCCTGCTGTTTACCAGTGTCCCTCTCCACTCGCCTGACAGTTTCCTCAGCTCCTGCAGAGACGTTTTTGTCCAGATGGAGTGGGAACGATCCGACCTCTTGTGGTCGGGATGTAGACAGCTGGAAAACAATGGGATTAGAAATATTTTGCATAACTGCTGCGGCGCTCCGCTCCATGTTCGCTGGCAGCCGGGTCTTTTTCATATCATCACATGCTGCAGAGATGACAGGAGATTTCCTTGACTGATAATTCTTTTGTCGTGAGCCCAGCTGCCGATGACGCTCACAGGTTCGAATTATTAATATTGTATGGAGATGTTTTCCTAAGAAAATATTTTCCCTGATTATTACAATGGTGTGTGAAGAACGAGGGTTCTATGTAGGAAACGCTTTGAAACATTGTTTCCTTTGCTTGATTTGTGGCTTTACGTTCTCGTATTATTTTCAACATTTGATTTTTTGGGGAATCTCAATATGGAGGTCAGAGGAGGAAAGGGTGAGAGTACAAGGAAGGTAGCTGATGTGAGGGATCTGGCAAAGAGTGGTGCCATTGTAGGTAGGGTAACCGACTGGGGGGGGGTGACCCGCTTCTTGCCGCAGACAAACACGAGACTGAGACAGAATTTGCATTCAACAGGTCCGTTTTTATTGGCAGTCCTTCTGACGACCACAGCAATTCACCACAGCAGCTTCACACTTCACTGCACACAGGCCCCGGTACCTTCACTTCTTTTTTTACTGAAGTCTTGGCGTCCCTAGTGGCTCTTTTCACTGTGGCTGCTCGGGGCCCATCCACAACAGCGCTTCACCAGTCTGAGTACGCCGTCCATTTGGTACCCCCAGGCTTTCTTCGTCTGCGGCTACTGTCCTCTGGGCCACCCCCCGTGACCTCCTCAACTGTCCGTCCCCTCCGGAGCCATTCTACTGTCTCTTTCTCCTCAGCAGAACTTCCTCTCTGCTGTGCTCCTCTCGCTGACTGCCTTTTCCAGAACCTTCCCTCAGCCTTTTCCATTACTGGTAACTCCGCCCACCATGACCTGACAGTTTCTCTGACCAATGGCAGTTGTTCAGTCCCACTCTTACACTCTCCACTGCCCTCTAATGGTCAAACTACAATACAACACCCTATCTCTTTATCTCAGCGGTTTCACACCTACACTGCGCTACACCTCCGCCTTCTCACTACAGACAGGTCTGTCCGTCAGTCCACCTTCCCTACACCATGATTAGTGCCGTAGAGTTGTACAAGTCTATTGCTGAAAGCCATTGAGAGTATCAATCACAGGCTGGCACCATGGTAATGCTAATGGGAAATGCTAAGGTGCATAGGTCTTGAAATGTGAAGATTCCCAAAGGATGTTAGGTCACAATGTAGCGCCCAGTGTCAGAAAGCTGGGTTTGCATCCTAGGTCATGGGTCTTCCAGCAGAACAATGGCCCCAAACATACTTCAAGAAGCACCCAGAAATGGATGGAAACAGAAGTGGTAATTCCAGCTCCAGTAGCATAAAGTCTCCCGCCACCACTCCAACCAATAGGCTGAAATTAATTCTGATCACTATTAATATCAATATATTATAATTATATTATTTGTAATTATATTAATATTGATTGTATCACTTAATATTGAGAAGAATTAAGTATGCTGACATCCTCCTGTATATTTTGTGAACCCAAGTACAGCTCCTTCTGTATAGTGTATGAGCCCCCCAACAGCCCCTTATACACTGTAAGAGCCCCCACACAGCCTCCATATACACAGTATGAGTCCTACACTGCCACCCCATATACAGCATGAGCCCCACAGAGCCTCCCCATTTACAGCATGAGCCCCACACAGCCTCCCATATACAACATGAGCCCCACACAGCCTTCCCATATACAACATGAGCCCGACAGAGCCTCCCCATATAGAGCATGAGCCCCACACAGCCTCCCCATTTACAGCATGAGCCCCACACAGCCTCCCATATACAACATGAGCCCCACACAGCCTTCCCATATACAACATGAGCCCCACACAGCCTTCCCATATACAACATGAGCCCGACAGAGCCTCCCCATATACAGCATGAGCCCCACACAGCCTCCCCATTTACAGCATGAGCCCCACACAGCCTCCCATATACATGAGCCCGACAGAGCCTCCCCATATACAGCATGATCCCCACACAGCCTCCCCATTTACAGCATGAGCCCCACACAGCCTCCCATATACAACATGAGCCCCACACAGCCTTCCCATATACAACATGAGCCCAACAGATCCTCCCCATATACAGCATGAGCCCCACACAGCCTCCCCATTTACAGCATGAACCCCACACAGCCTCCCCATTTAGAGCATGAGCCCCACACAGCCTCCCATATACAACATGAGCCCCACACAGCCTTCCCATATACAACATGAGCCCGACAGAGCCTCCCCATATACAGCATGAGCCCCACACAGCCTCCCCATTTAGAGCATGAGCCCCACACAGCCTCCCATATACAACATGAGCCCCACACAGCCTTCCCATATACAACATGAGCCCCACACAGCCTTCCCATATACAACATGAGCCCGACAGAGCCTCCCCATATACAGCATGAGCCCCACACAGCCTCCCCATTTACAGCATGAGCCCCACACAGCCTCCCATATACAACATGAGCCCCACACATTCTCCCCATATACAGCATGAGCCCCACAGAGCATCCCCATTTATAGCATGAGCCCCACACAGCCTCCTCATATACAGCATGAGCCCCGCACAGCCTTCCCATACACAACATGAGCCCGACAGAGCCTCCCCATATACAGCATGAGCCCCACAGAGCCTCCCCACTTACAGCATGAGCCCCACACAGCCTCCTCATATACAGCATGAGCCCCACACAGCCTTCCCATATACAACATGAGCCCGACACAGCCTCCCCATATACAGCATGAGCCCCACACAGCCTCCCCATATACTGCATGAGCCCCACACAGCCTCCCCATATACAGCATGAGCCCCACGTAGCCTCCCTATATACAGCATGAGACCAACACAGCCTCCCCATTTACAGCATGAGCCCCATAGAGCCTCCCCATATACAGCATGAGCCTCACACAGCCTCCTTATATACTGCATGATTCCTTCACAGCCTCCCCAAATACTCCATAAGCCCCACACAGCCTCCCTATATAAAGAATGAGCCTCACTCAGCCTCCCCACATACAGCATGAGGCCCCCACAGCCTATCAATATATTATAATTATATTATTTGTAATTATATTAATATTAATTGTATCACTTAATATTGAGAAGAATTAAGTATGCTGACATCCTCCTGTATATTTTGTGAACCCAAGTACAGCTCCTTCTGTATAGTGTATGAGCCCCCCAACAGCCCCTTATATACTGTAAGAGCCCCCACACAGCCTCCCTATACACAGTATGAGTCCTACACTGCCACCCCATATACAGCATGAGCCCCACAGAGCCTCCTCATTTACAGCATGAGCCCCACACAGCCTTCCCATATACAACATGAGCCCGACAGAGGCTCCCCATATACAGCATGAGCCCCACAGAGCCTCCCCATTTACAGCATGAGCCCCACACAGCCTCCCATATACAACATGAGCCCGACAGAGCCTCCCCATATACAGCATGAGCCCCACACAGCCTTCCAATATACAACATGAGCCCGACAGAGCCTCCCCATATACAGCATGAGCCCCACAGAGCCTCCCCATTTACAGCATGAGCCCCACACAGCCTCCCCATTTAGAGCATGAGCCCCACACAGCCTCCCATATACAACATGAGCCCCACACAGCCTTCTCATATACATGAGCCCGACAGAGCCTCCCCATATACAGCATGAGCCCCACACAGCCTCCCCATTTACAGCATGAGCCCCACACAGCCTCCCATATACAACATGAGCCCCACATAGCCTTCCCATATACAACATGAGCCCCACACAGCCTTCCCATATACAACATGAGCCCGACAGAGCCTCCCCATATACAGCATGAGCCCCACACAGCCTCCCCATTTACAGCATGAGCCCCACACAGCCTCCCATATACAACATGAGCCCGACAGAGCCTCCCCATATACAGCATGAGCCCCACACAGCCTCCCCATTTACAGCATGAGCCCCACACAGCCTCCCATATACAACATGAGCCACACACAGCCTTCCCATATACAACATGAGCCCGACAGAGCCTCCCCATATACAGCATGAGCCCCACACAGCCTCCCCATTTACAGCATGAGCCCCACACAGCCTCCCCATTTAGAGCATGAGCCCCACACAGCCTCCCATATACAACATGAGCCCCACACAGCCTTCCCATATACAACATGAGCCCGACAGAGCCTCCCCATATACAGCATGAGCCCCACACAGCCTCCCCATTTACAGCATGAGCCCCACACAGCCTCCCATATACAACATGAGCCCCACACAGCCTTCCCATATACAACATGAGCCCCACACAGCCTTCCCATATACAACATGAGCCCGACAGAGCCTCCCCATATACAGCATGAGCCCCACACAGCCTCCCCATTTAGAGCATGAGCCCCACACAGCCTCCCATATACAACATGAGCCCCACACAGCCTTCCCATATACAACATGAGCCCGACAGAGCCTCCCCATATACAGCATGAGCCCCACACAGCCTTCCCATTTACAGCATGAGCCCCACACAGCCTCCCATATACAACATGAGCCCCACACAGCCTTCCCATATACAACATGAGCCCCACACAGCCTTCCCATATACAACATGAGCCTGACAGAGCCTCCCCATATACAGCATGAGCCCCACACAGCCTCCCCATTTACAGCATGAGCCCCACACAGCCTCCCATATACAACATGAGCCCCACACATTCTCCCCATATACAGCATGAGCCCCACAGAGCCTCCCCATTTACAGCATGAGCCCCACACAGCCTCCTCATATACAGCATGAGCCCCACACAGCCTTCCCATATACAACATGAGCCCGACAGAGCCTCCCCATATACAGCATGAGCCCCACAGAGCCTCCCCATTTACAGCATGAGCCCCACACAGCCTCCTCATATACAGCATGAGCCCCACACATCCTTCCCATATACAACATGAGCCCGACAGAGCCTCCCCATATACAGCATGAGCCCCACACAGCCTCCCCATATACTGCATGAGCCCCACACAGCCTCCCCATATACAGCATGAGCCCCACGTAGCCTCCCTATATACAGCATGAGACCAACACAGCCTCCCCATTTACAGCATGAGCCCCACACAGCCTCCCCATTTACAGCATGAGCCCCACACAGCCTCCCATATACAACATGAGCCCCACACAGCCTTCCAATATACAACATGAGCCCGACAGAGCCTCCCCATATACAGCATGAGCCCCACAGAGCCTCCCCATTTACAGCATGAGCCCCACACAGCCTTCCCATATACAACATGAGCCCGACAGAGGCTCCCCATATACAGCATGAGCCCCACAGAGCCTCCCCATTTACAGCATGAGCCCCACACAGCCTCCCATATACAACATGAGCCCGACAGAGCCTCCCCATATACAGCATGAGCCCCACACAGCCTCCCCATATACAGCATGAGCCCCACAGAGCCTCCCCATTTACAACATGAGCCCCACACAGCCTTCCAATATACAACATGAGCCCGACAGAGCCTCCCCATATACAGCATGAGCCCCACAGAGCCTCCCCATTTACAGCATGAGCCCCACACAGCCTCCCCATTTAGAGCATGAGCCCCACACAGCCTCCCATATACAACATGAGCCCCACACAGCCTTCTCATATACATGAGCCCGACAGAGCCTCCCCATATACAGCATGAGCCCCACACAGCCTCCCCATTTACAGCATGAGCCCCACACAGCCTCCCATATACAACATGAGCCCCACATAGCCTTCCCATATACAACATGAGCCCCACACAGCCTTCCCATATACAACATGAGCCCGACAGAGCCTCCCCATATACAGCATGAGCCCCACACAGCCTCCCCATTTACAGCATGAGCCCCACACAGCCTCCCATATACAACATGAGCCCGACAGAGCCTCCCCATATACAGCATGAGCCCCACACAGCCTCCCCATTTACAGCATGATCCCCACACAGCCTCCCATATACAACATGAGCCACACACAGCCTTCCCATATACAACATGAGCCCGACAGAGCCTCCCCATATACAGCATGAGCCCCACACAGCCTCCCCATTTACAGCATGAGCCCCACACAGCCTCCCCATTTAGAGCATGAGCCCCACACAGCCTCCCATATACAACATGAGCCCCACACAGCCTTCCCATATACAACATGAGCCCGACAGAGCCTCCCCATATACAGCATGAGCCCCACACAGCCTCCCCATTTACAGCATGAGCCCCACACAGCCTCCCATATACAACATGAGCCCCACACAGCCTTCCCATATACAACATGAGCCCCACACAGCCTTCCCATATACAACATGAGCCCGACAGAGCCTCCCCATATATAGCATGAGCCCCACACAGCCTCCCCATTTAGAGCATGAGCCCCGCACAGCCTCCCATATACAACATGAGCCCCACACAGCCTTCCCATATACAACATGAGCCCGACAGAGCCTCCCCATATACAGCATGAGCCCCACACAGCCTCCCCATTTACAACATGAGCCCCACACAGCCTTCCCATATACAACATGAGCCCGACAGAGCCTCCCCATATACAGCATGAGCCCCACACAGCCTCCCCATTTACAGCATGAGCCACACACAGCCTCCCATATACAACATGAGCCCCACACATTCTCCCCATATACAGCATGAGCCCCACAGAGCCTCCCCATTTACAGCATGAGCCCCACACAGCCTCCTCATATACAGCATGAGCCCCACACAGCCTTCCCATATACAACATGAGCCCGACAGAGCCTCCCCATATACAGCATGAGCCCCACAGAGCCTCCCCATTTACAGCATGAGCCCCACACAGCCTCCTCATATACAGCATGAGCCCCACACAGCCTTCCCATATACAACATGAGCCCGACACAGCCTCCCCATATACAGCATGAGCCCCACACAGCCTCCCCATATACTGCATGAGCCCCACACAGCCTCCCCATATACAGCATGAGCCCCACGTAGCCTCCCTATATACAGCATGAGACCAACACAGCCTCCCCATTTACAGCATGAGCCCCATAGAGCCTCCCCATATACAGCATGAGCCTCACACAGCCTCCTTATATACTGCATGATTCCTTCACAGCCTCCCCAAATACTCCATAAGCCCCACACAGCCTCCCTATATAAAGAATGAGCCCCACTCAGCCTCCCCACATACAGCATGAGGCCCCCACAGCCTCTGCATGTGCAACATGAGACCCCATAGCCTCCCCAGGTCCTGGATGAGGCCCTCATAGCCTCCCTATGTCCTGGATGAGGCCCTCATAGCCTCCTTATGTCCTGGATGAGGTCCCTATAGCCTCCCCATGTGCAGCATGACACCTCCATAACCTCCTCATGTACAGCATGACACCCCCATAGCCCCACCATGTGCAGCATGACAACCCTGTAGCCACCCCATGTGCTGCATGACTCTTCCATAGCCTCCTCATGTGCAGCATGACACTCTCATAGCCTCCTCCCTATGTGCAGCATGACACCCCTAGAGCCTCCCCATGTCCTGGATGAAGCCCCCATAGCCTCCCTATGTCCTGGATGAGGCCCCCATAGCCTCCCTATGTCCTGGATGAGGCCCTCATAGCCTCCCTATGTCCTGAATGAGGCCCCCATAGCCTTCCCACATGCAGCATGACACCCCCATAGCCTCCCCATGTGCAGCATGAGACCCCTATAGCCTCCCCATGTGCAGCATGACACCCCAATAGCCTCACCATGTGCAGCATGACACCCCAATAGCCTCCCCATGTGCAGCATGACTCCCCCATAGCCTCCCCATGTGCAGCATGACACCCTGATAGCTTCCCTATGTGCAGCATGACACCCCCATAGCCTCCCCATGTCCTGGATGAAACCCCCATTGCCTCATCATGTGCAGCATGACACCCCCATAGCCTCCCCATGTCCTGGATGAGGCCCTCTTAGCCTCCCTATGTCCTGTATAAGGCCCCCATAGCCTCCCCATGTGCAGCATGACACCCTCGTAGCCTCTGCATGTGCAGCATGACACCCTCATAACCTCCCTATGTGCAGTATGACACCCCCATAGCCTCCCCATGACCTGGACGAGGCCCTCATAGCCTCCCCATGTGCAGCATGACACCCCCATAGCCTCCTCATGCCTACCCAAACATCCCATACACATGAAAAAAAGAACACCACATACTCACCTCGGTCTCATTCCCCGGAGCTCTGCTTTTGTCTTGGTGTCTCCGGTGCACTAACTCTCCACATTACACAGCTGACGCGATGAAATGACATCATTGCGTCAGCCGTTTCACATGATGGTTGGGGAAGGAAATGGTTGGAAGCCCCTCCTCCACCAATGAAGTCAGCACAGTTGGAGACAGTCAGCGGGCGGGCATGGTGCGGCCCGTGGACCTCTGGTTTCCAGCTCCTCGACTGTCTCTGTCCCAGGTCTGTAATAATAGAACCTACTGGCTCTTTGGGTTTCCAAAAATGTTCCCTCAACTATAAGGTGGAGTCTGGTGCCTCAGAAAAGCATTTTTCCCATTACTAAGGAGTGGGTCTCATACACTGGTAAAGCATATGCATTAAGTGCAAGGGATGGCAAAAATTAGAAGGAGGCACTCCATGTCAAAGAATGTTAGAGGTAAGCCTCTCAAATTTCTTAATGTAGTTATCATAAACAACCATAAAAATGTATACCGAGGGTTGCATGATCACTCTATTGATATGGTGGCTGGAGGAGGGAATAGATCGCATAAAAACCCACTGGATTTGAGTTTATGTTCTGCTGCTGTCATCCGGGGGTGTTGGGAAAATGTCATGCAGTGACGAACTTTCGGTAAGGGAGGGGTCCTCAAACTGTCCCTGGAACTGGGACCTTATCTATCCCTGTCTCGGGAATACTCTTGATGGTAGAGAGGCCCGAGTCTCCGACCTTACTGACCTCCTGTTATTCACTAAGCTGTCTCCTCCCTCTTCCCCAGGAGGCCCAGGACAGGAAAGCTAGTGTATTAATGTCTAGGAAAGACAGGGGTAAAAGAAAGCAACAAACATAAAAACATTCTCAAAGGTAGAGCTGTATAAAGTGAAACATTGGAATATACCAGCCAAATGGGAATGGGATAAAGTGGAAAGTTTTCACCCAAAAACAGCACGTAACAATGTCCAGTAGCAACACGATCTCCTATACAGAACAGCGTCTCCAAGGAGGTAGGAAGCAAAGCTTTCACTGGCAACACAGAGAAGGTCTGACCAGGTTTTATAGAGGTAATGACCAGATAAGAAACAGCTGAAAATGGAACTGAAAGTGTCTGACCAGCATAGAAAGGGTTGTTAACCTCCTCAGCCCCAAAGGAAAACAAATTCATTTAATATGGGACCAAAGCACCCAGGGTAAAAGGAATATCTGTGATTCACAATGCACAGTGATCTTCTACCCCCAGGTATCCCAGGTTGACATGACACACTTGTAACAGATCACTGACAACAGCCATGCCTTTTCTTCCTATCTATGGAAAGGTAAAATCCCAATAAAAAATGTGTTGGCGATATCACACTCCTGTGATTGTCAGGAGTAAAGATATTGTGAATGTTGAGAATATCATAATCTTCTGAAGCTGAAGCCAAATTCCATGACCAGCCCTGTTATGAGCCATCAAGGGGAGGTATGTAGGTGTAACTTAGGCGTTAATAAAAGGACAAGGTGAATTATGATCTGTGTTCAATGCTAAAGAAGATAAATATCAGTTTAGGCTTCATCCACGTTAACCAGACATTTTAAATTGGATTATTTCATCTCTGTGACCAGCATAGTACGTTTCTCTGTTAATCCATTTTATTTTATGTAATTGTATATGCTGTTTTGTATTGTCCCCTTTGTAAAATCTTTGTATATTTTTAATAAACACTGTCTATCGATCTGGATTAAATATAAAATGTAATTTATTCCCTTTATTCTGTAAACCACACTCCTGAAACCAGGCGTTCACTTGACCTGTATAAAAACGATTGGTGATGGCAATGAGTAGTTCATGGGTTATCGTGGAGTTAGCAGTGACCATATCGGGGTATACAGTGGGGAAAATAAGTATTTGATACACTGCCGATTTTGCAAGTTTTCCCATCTACATAGAATGGAGAGGTCTATAATTTTGATCGTAGGTACACTTCAACTGTGAGATACAAAATCTTTAAAAAAAAATCCAGAAAATCACATTGATTTTTAGATAATTAATTTGCATTTTTTTGCATGACATAGGCATTTAAAACAATAGGAAAAAAGAACATAATATCTGATACAGAAACCTTTGTTTGCAATTACAGAGGTCAGACATTTCCTGTAGTCCTTGACCAAGTTTGCACACGCTGCAGCAGGGATATTGGCCCCCTCCTCCATACAGATCTTCTCCAGATCTTTCAGGTTTCGGGGCTGTCACTTGGCAACATTGAGTTTCCGCTCCCTCCAAAGATTTTCTTTTGGGTTCATTTCTGAAGACTGGCTAGGCCACTCCAGGAACCTAAAATGCTTCTTACAGAGCCACTCATTAGTTTCCCTGGCTGTGTGTTTTGGGTCTTTGTCATGCTAGAAGATCTAGCCACAAACCATCTTCAATGCTGTTACTGAGGGAAAGAGGTTGTTGGCGAAAATCTTGCTACACATGACCCCATCCATCCTCCCTTCAATATGGTGCAGTCATCCTGTCCCCTTTGCAGAAAAGCACCCCTCAAAGTTCGATGATTCCCCCACCATGATTCACATTGCAATGGAACCCCAGACCGAGGAAGATTGTCAGTAATATTGTGTTTCCTCCATTTTCTAATAACGATGCCAACAGTTGTTGCCTTCTCATCAAGCTGTTTGCCTATTGTCCTGTAGTCCATCCCAGCCTTGTAAATGTCTGCAATTTTGTCTCTGGCGTCTTTAGACAGCTCTTTGGACTTGGCCATGGTGGAGAGGTTGGAGTGTGATTGAGTGTGTGGACAGGTGTATTTTATACAGGTAGCAAGGAGGATATCGCTCCATAACAGAGATACTTATGACAGGTTCTTGTGGTCCGTGATATCAGTAATAGGATTTACTGCTCCCTCCAACCAATGTTACCACTCCTCGAACGCCAATTTAATCGACAAAAGCACCCTATTACCCACATCATAAATTCTCTCAGCCAAGGATAATTTTTGGAAAAGAAGGCCCATGGAAGTGGTTTATCCTGGGACGGACCCTGAGACAACACAGCCCCAACCCCCACCTCCAACGCATCCACTTTTATGATAAAAGGCTGAGAAACATCAGGTGGACTGAGAGTAGGTGCATTGTCAAAACAACTCTTTAAGGAGAAAAAAGCATGCTGAGCAGCATCCGACATTTAGAAAAATCAGACCTCTTCCTTGTCATGTCAGTAAGGGGTTTCACCAATACCGAATAATTTTGAATAAACTTCCGGTAAAAATTAGTAAAACCCAGAAAACTCTGTAATGCCTTCAGATTCTCTGGATGGTCTCAATTAAATACAGCCCGAACCTTTTCCGGATCCATCCGAAAACTGAAGATTACAACAGGTACCCCAAAAACTGTACCTCAAAATTCAAGAAAGTGCTAGAGCTAATCGCAATGACCTTCTACAGCCGGATCAAGGATGACTGTGTTAGGCATCGGGTTCCTGTCGCTGCACAGCAGGAATCCCAGGCGTTGCCTTCGGCGGTCTCCCATTCCTCTCCGGCCGCAGACGAGGCTGCTCAGCAGACTCGTCGATCCCGGCGCTTCGCTCAGACCAGCACTGTGGGATTGGTTGCTGCTGCCACCTCTGGTTCAGCTATAGCAACGCATGCTGGTCAGCAGCGAGCTACTCCAGGGACTAAGTCCTCCTTTCAGTCCACGTGGGATGATCTCTTATTGGAGATCAGTGGTCACATGCTCAGGTCCTTCTCCAGCTCGGATTGGACCATCAGGAAGGTCCCGGAAGGACGCTGCTATAAAAGGTTTGCATAGCCAATCGGCCATGCGCTAGTATAGACAGTACTTGGTAGAGATGTGTGTGATGATGGATGTTTGTGAACCGCTGAATGACACATTATGAAACCCTTTCCCTTTGATACGCATGTTGTTAGGGTTTAGAGTCTGGTCTCAGCGCCTAGTTGTGGCACTGCCTAGCGCCGCAGTGCTTCCAGCACCGCTCACATGCTAGCACCAGAGTGCGTCACTCTACCTTAGGCACTACGCTACTGCAGGTACTGCAGCATCTGTTAGAGCGGTGCCGTGTGCGTCCTATGTGCTTTCTAGTCCTGAGCTTAGGCTGGTTAGTGGCGTCCGCCAGAGCTGCTCTGTACACATTTAGTGCGGTAAGCTAAGTGCAGCTGCACCCTGTGACTGCTAACAGGGCACAGCATTCTATTAGTGTCTGTCCATGCATCGCTGCTGCGGTGCTGAGCGCTAGTGGGACTAGAGGGGCTCTAACCCTGTGTCCTTTGGGCAAAGTCCTGTGTCTTAATACTAGCGCTCTCCTGCCGAGTCCTGTGAGGATAAACAGGCTCTCGCACTAGTCCCAGCGGCTCAGTGAGGTAACTGAGTTCGCTCCTGTACACACTGGGTCAGCAGTTACCCCGCCGGTGTCTGGATAGTGCTACGCCATTACTAAGCAGCAGTTAACATCTCTGCACAGTGGACCCCGGGTTGTGAACGCACCTCTATACCATCTTATATTATTTGGTGCGTTTCACAAGCCGGGGTCCACTGTGCAGAGATGTTAACTGCTGCTTAGTAATGGCGTAGCACAGACTGTCAGTCACCCCAGACACACCGGTGACAGATATATTTTTGGCATCACAGCAAAGAAACAATCATAATGTATTCACTCATGTCACTGTAAGGCTGGCAGAACCCGTCCAACTCTATATTGGTTAGATGGATAGTGCTATCCATGCCACGTTTCATCCCTATAGACAGATAAAATCGCGATAAGAAACATGATGACAACATCTACCATCTGGGACATCCAGGGGTAAAAACATCCTAAAAGTTATGGATCTCATAAAATTCTAACAGACCAAGCACATCCCACAATCAGCCCCCAAATCTGTTCACCAAGAGAAGTTATGAGGGTGTCACCTTCATCTAATAAAAAGCAGGATTAGGGTGTCTGCCATTTCTGGAATCTAGAATTTGTAATATTTTTTATAAACACTGCCTACCATTATGGATTAAATGTATAAAATGTCATAGTGTCCAATCAGCTTGTATAATTGATTGTTATTGGCAGCTAGTAATGTTTAATTGCAGAGCTGGTAGTGACCGTACTGGGGTATATATATATATATATATATATATATTCCATGCATTGTATTCGGAGGTCTACATACCAGACCATCACAGTTAGTACCTCAATAACCGTCCTAGTAGTGGAAGCGGCCGCTGCCTTGTCCATCACTCATCAGTCAATTTCAGAATTGTCCTAACGATTGGAGGCAGCATGGAATTGTGTTCCCTGACAAACTGGTGACAGCGGGTGGATCTGCGTGATCTCCCAGATCCCATCTGTGACAAAATTGTAACATTGATGGGATCTGTGCGACTCCCCTAGCTATTCTTCGGGACATATTGGTGGTAGCAGTGTGATCTGCGTGACCCTCCTGGCTGTTATCCTTGACAATTGGTGTTAGCAATAGGACTTGTGCGCCCACCCCCCAACCCCTGGCTGTTTAGGGCTCTCCTAATTGATTTTCCTATAAATAAAGGAGGTTGGCCATTTTGGGTTAGACCGTACCGTAGCCACACAGCTTGTCAGGGTGGTTTTATTATCTCAACTGGGCAAGAACCGCTAGAGCCATGTAGGGGGTCTTATCTTCACAATTCTAAGCAGTATTCCAATACTTTTAAAATATTTGCTTGTTGTAATGGAATGAAAACCGAGAAAAGTGGCTTATACACAAAGTGGCTTATACACAAAGTGGTATTAACAGGGTGAATAAAACACAATGACATAAGTGTAGATCTCTGCACTTACTGTCGATGTCCGCGTACACAACTGTAGACATTTCAGCTTTTGGTTTATTTCTGTTATTTGGTAGACATCTAAAATTATCTGTCACTTGTTATTACATTATTTTCTAACTATTCAAGAAATTCAATTGAATTTTTGGGTTTTCAAGAACATGGACATTTGTTTTTATTTATTTATTTTTTTACATTGCTTGCTTTCTTCTATTTATGTCTACAGAGGTGTTGGAAAGTATTCAGACCCCTTTACAGTTTTCACTCTTTGTTTCATTGCAGCCATTTGGCAAATGCAAAAAAGTTCATTTTTTTCTTATTAATGTACACTCTGCACCCCATCTTGACTGAAAAAAAAAAACAGAAATGTAGAAATTTTTGCAAATTTCTTAAAAAAGAAAAACTGAAATCTCACATGGTCATAAGTTTTCAGATCCTTTGCTCAGTATTGGGTAGAAGCACCTTTTGAGCTCGTACAGCCATGAAGTCTTCTTGGGAATGATGGAACAAGTTTTTCACCCCTGGATTTGGGGATCCTCTGCCATTCTTCCTTGCAGATCCTCTCCAGTTCTGTCAGGTTGGATGGTGAACGTTGGTGGACAGCCATTTTCAGGTCTCTCCAGAGATGCTCAATTGGGTTTAGGTCAGGGCTCTGGCTGGGCCAGTCAAGAATGGTCACAGAGTTGTTCTGAAGCCACTCCTTTGTTATTTTAGCTGTGTGCTTAGGGTCATTGTCTTGTTGGAAGGTGAACTTACGGCCAAGTCTGAGGTCCAGAGCACTCTGGAAGAGGTTTTCATCCAGGATATCTCTGTACTTGGCCACATTCATGTTTCCTTCAATTGCAACCAGTCGTCCTGTCCCTGCAGCTGAAAAACACCCCCCCATAGCATGATGCTGCCACCACCATGTTTCACTGTTGGGATTGTATTAGGAGGTGATGAGCTGTGCCTGGTTTTATCCACACATTCAGCTTAGAATTATCACCAAAAAGTTCTATCTTCGTCTCATCAGACCAGAGAATCATATTTCTCATAGTCTGGGAGTCCTTCATGTATTTTTAGCAAACTCTATGCGGGCTTTCATATGTCTGGCACTGAGAAGAGGCTTCTGTCGGGCCACTCTGCCATAAAGGCCCGACTGGTGGAGGGCTCCAGTGATAGTTGACTTTGTGGAACTTCCTCCCATCTCCCTACTGCATCTGTGGAGCTCAGCCACAGTGATCTTGGGGTTCTTCTTTACCTCTCTCACCAAGGCTCTTCTCCCACGATTGCTCAGTTTGCCTGGACGGCCAGGTCTAGGAAGACTTCTGGTGGTCCTAAACTTCTTCCATTTAAGGATTATGGAGGCCACTGTGCTCTTAGGAACCTTCAGTACTGCAGAAATTCTCTTGTAACCTTGGCCAGATCTGTGCCTTGCCACAATTCTGTCTCTGAGCTCCTTGGCCAGTTCCTTTGACCTCATGATTCTCATTTGGTCTGACATGAACTGTGAGCTGTGAGGTCTTATATAGACAGGTGTGCGCCTTTACAAATCAAGTCCTATCAGTTTAATTACCCACAGCTTGACTCCAGTGAAGGAGTAGAACCATCTCAAGGAGGATCACAAGGAAATAGACAGCATGTGACTTAAATATCAGTGTCTGAGCAAAGGGTCTGATACTTATGACCATGTTATATTTCAGTTTTTCTTTTTTAATAAATTTGCAAAAAATTCTACATTTCTGTTTTTTTCAGTCAAGATGGGGTGCAGAGTGTACATTAATGAGAAAAAAATGAACTTTTTTGCATTTACCAAATGGCTGCAATGAAACAAAGAGTGAAAAATGTAAAGGGGTCTGAATACTTTCCATACCCACTGTATGTATATTTTACATTTAAATTCTAATATTTAATATTTTGGAGCCTATATTTTGTAAATTATGCATAGATTTTATTTTATTTTTTACATGTGCCTTTATGTTGGACTTCTTTTTATGTGACTTTCAAAATCTTTTCCTATTAATGTTGTGATGAACATTGTTTGGCTGCAGTGATTAAGCAGCAGAGATGAAAGGTTCTTCAGATATGTCTGTAAAAAAGGGACGTGGCTGTGAACTAAAACCGGTGTCCGTGCAAAGTGACAATGCCAGTACCATCAGCTGATAGGGATAATCGTCATGATGCGTCTGCTGCCAGCCAGTACGGATACGCACACTCGCCATATCATCAAAAATAAATATTCATTTGCAAAAAATTATAGAAAAGAGGATTATTCCTGAATTTTTTTTTTTTAAATTTCTTAAAGTTACAGTGTACAGAATCGGAGCGAAAATAAAGACGTTCCTATACTGCCACCTAGTGGAAAGTGTTGTAATTGAGCCTTCCCAATGTACAAAGAAAAGTAGATCTGTCATCAGAATATTCTATCCTAATCAACTTGAGAAGAAAACAAAAATTAGGGTATTTTCTAAAGTGATCGGGTCTGAGAAATTGTCCACGAGAGCTCGTATACCTGAGTGTAGTAACAGACAGCTATTTCCTTTGCCAAAAATTGAAATGGTGGCATAAATATGATTCCACCTTTTAAGAAGCTATTTTTTTTAAAACACATTTACTTTGTTTCACATCTAATTTTAATATAAAATGAATTAAAAAGGGGGATGCAGGAACTTTTCTTGCAAATTACAGGCTTGTTACTATTATCTCTTTTCTTGTAAAGTCACCAGTGAAAGCAGAGGTACAATACAGGAAAATTTCCTCATGTTATCACCCTTTATACATATTACAGCCAGGCCATTACTGTCACATCTTCCTCTGTACAAACACCAGTGAAACCAAGGAATCATACAGGAACCTTTCTTCAGGTTATTGTAAGGTGGTGTGAGGCACATACCTGGTCCTACTAGTCTAGGACCCAGGAATCGAGACCATCCGAGTCCTTTTTTTTTCTAACCCAGCACCAGTCCTTCAGGTTCATTTGGACACAACAAAGTCAATCCCTTAAAGGGTATCTCTTTTACATCAATGGTACAGTCCATTGTCCACCCATCATTTCTTAGTATGGGGACACAGTGGTGTTAGGGGGTGCCCGCTCAGGGGTGGGGGCTGTTCTTGGGGTAAGTGGGTAACCCACTGGCATTTGGACCTGTAAAGCCTCCAGCTTTTGGCCCTTCCGCAGGCCTTGAACCAGGCCAAGGTCAGAGATTTATCCCCTGGCTCGCGCCTTGCCTTCAGGGGACCCGGTGACTTTCCTCGCCAGGCCACCCGACCTTACCTCTTCCTCCACCAGCGCCATTAGCTGTTGCAACTGACTGCATCCTATTTTCTCATCGGACGGTTCGTAAAGTGCAACACCCCCCCTTTCCATCATGAGCTCCCACTCCACTATCACAAAGTACTGCTCGCTCCTCATCCCCCCAGCAGACTAATGGCATCGGCCTTCTTATCGCTTGGTGTTCTACGTCACCACTCCACCCTTCGCTGGGTGGTGTTTTTTTTAGCTCACCATCCTGTTTGCTCAATGTTTTCCTGGACCACACCTCACTGGACAGGCCTTTTCCTTCCATTTTACTTTACTAAGGCAGGCATTCCCACTGTGGGCTGGCACTTTCAAATACAGCACTCCCCTCAGTAGGCGTAACCTCTAAAGAGCTGGACGGCTCTTCACGGCCTTTCGTACCTTCTACGCCCAAGTTGGGTGAGACCTTCGTCTTCTACTGCGCCACTAACCACCATCTGATAGTTCATGCTCGGCGCCATCTTAGACTGCATAACAGGTGCCATTCCCCATGCAACTCGAGTCTTCCCCATATCAGTTTGCTCTTCTGGCTGCAAGACTCGAACCTGGGGACTACGCCAAGTGTAACGTGGTGAGGGGCAAGAGCCGTGGGTGAGATACTAGTCTCCTACTCCCTGGCACGTTACATGAAATTCAGGCTCCTAGCTGGGTGTGTGGACTGATGTTGAGAATCTCAATGAAGGAGATGATCAGTCAAAAATAAATTTTTAACTGAACAATAACTTGGTGGGGATAATGTAAATCAGAATACGAGCATTTTCACACACAGTCTTGATTCCTTTCTCTTAGCGCACTTGGTCTCTGCCACCACTGTTTCACCTTCCTTCATGACAACTCAGCTCAGTACTACAGTCCAGTTAGTGAGATTTTTATTCTCAACCCATAATAATGCATCTTCTTTCCCCTCAAGGGAACTAGTTTGTCAGTGTGGCCGGTACTTAGCTTTTCTGCTACTATTCTGCCTTCAGACACGCTGACACGATGTGCAATCCAGCATACAGTATAAACCACAGCTCTGTCTTCCAAAATAAGCAGACTGTTCTCTGTAGTCTAACTTATTTATTTGTGAAGAGTATAGAACATGTGCGGTAAACCTACGAGGAATACAAGTAACATGCATAAGTATTGGGCAGATGATCAGAGCTAACACAAGCACAGAAGTGTACATTGAGATGCAAACATTACATAGGAATACATTAGTTTATGATCACATTTACTGAGAACTGGCAACTAAAGGGTTAATGACATCTCTTGGCTGCTAGACAGAAAATAACACCTCTCTGAATCACTGCATTGCAAGAAAGATTAAGCTTACCAGATATGCTTTAGCCGGGTAGTGACTCAAGTAGAGAAGTTGCAGGAAAAACAAAGGTTACACAGGAGGACAAAGTAACATGTGCATTCTATGAGATCCAGAGAAGCAAAATGGCCCTTCTTCATCCCAGAATACATTGCTTCCTTCCCACAAAGCACTGCTTTAATCCCATGTGCATTGCTTCTGTTAAAGTCACAGGCTTTATAATGTTATTGAAGACACTGCTATAAATTCAGCCACCACTAGATGGTGTTATAATTAACCCAGCAATAATAAAACATTCTTTGCCCTATTAAGAGGGCAGAACAGCTACTGACGCCTTGAATTTCTCACCTATGGCACTCTCTTTGTATCAAGTTCTCTGCCAGGCGTCCTGTCCCATGACCCATGACTGAGGAACAACTCTGTTCCTATATCACTTTTTCTTTCTCTACTTCGGATCTCACTATCAGCTGCCTTGATCTCCACTCACTAGTCAGAGGTTCGGTGTGCTTCAGCTGCACACTGGGCCCTATCCAACTTCTGGACAGGAAACTGTCTCTCTGTCCCTTCACCTTATCCACCTCCCACTTTGGGCTAGTCCCAAACCTAACCCTAGCTCTCCCTACAGCACTATCAACATAACGCATGTCACCATAGATATTACACATCAAACTACTTTTGCAACAATACACATGTCTTCAAGGGGAGACATGGGCAGTATGACCATCTCCTTACATTATCAACTCACATACCTACTGTCATCTCCTCCATTATACGACACCAGTGAAACCAGGGGGATGATACAGGCACCTTTTGTTCATGAATTTACATCTCGTACCTATTATAGACTATTACTGTCATCTCTTCCCTGTACAGAAAGCAGTAAAATGAGAAAATGATACAGGAATCTTTCTTCATGTTATCATCCCTCATACTTATTATAGACAAATATTGTCAGCTCTTCCCTTTACACAAACCAGTGAAACCAGGGGGATAATACAAGAACTTTTCTTCATGTTATCACCCCTCGTACCTATTATAGGTCATTACTGTTATCTCTTCACTGTAAACACATCAGTTAAACAGGGGGGATGATACAGGATCCTTTCTTCCTTTATTAACACCCCTTGTACCTAGTGTAGGCCATTACTGTCATCTATTCCCCTATACAGACACCAGTGAAATCTGTGGATAATACAGGAACCTTTCTTCATGTTATCACCCCTCATATATGTTCTAGGCCATTACTGTCATCTATTCCCCTAAACAGACACCAGTGAAATCTGGGGATAATACAGGAACCTTTCTTCATGTTATCACCCCTCAAACCTGTTATAGGCCATTACTGTCATCTATCCCCCTAAACAGACACCAGTGAAATCTGTGGATAGTACAGGAACCTTTCTTCATGTTATCACCCCTCAAACCTGTTATAGGCTATTACTGTCATCTATTCCCCTAAACAGACACCAGTGAAATCTGGGGATAATACAGTACCTTTCTTCAGGTTATCACCCCTCATACCTATTATAGGCCATTACTGTCATCTATTCCCCTAAACAGTCACCAGTGAAATCTGGGGATAATGCAGGAACCTTTCTTCATGTTGTCACCCCTCATACCTATTATAGGCCATTACTGTCATCTATTCCCCTAAACAGACACCAGTGAAATCTGTGGATAATATAGGAACCTTTCTTCATTTTATCACCCCTCATATCAGTTATAGGCCATTAGTGTCATCTATTCCCCTAAACAGACACCAGTGAAATCTGGGGATAATACAGAAACCTTTCGTCATGTTATCACCCCTCATACCTATTGCAGACAATTACTGTCATCTTTTCCCTATACAGACACCAGTGAAACCAGAAGGATTACACATGAACCTTTCTTCATGTTATCACTCTCTTACCAATCAAACAAAATAAATGTTCTACGATTGTCAAATACAAAAAGACTTTTTTGAAAGGAGTTAGAAGATAAATGGTTCCATATATAATCCTCCCTTTTCCCAAATTAGAACATATATCAAAGATACGACTCAGAGATTTTTGGTTTCTTCAGTGTTAATGACAATGTGAAGATGTGTGCATGCAGATAGACATATTAGACATATGTGACAAGTATGAACTGTGAACACGCTCATTATTCATTGCTAGTAGGTGTTGTATGCCATAAGCTTTTCATTTTTAGTCCAACATTCCTTTTTTTATGCTTTTTTAAGCAGAAATTGTTGCAAATTTTGACAATGTTTACTTTTACATAGATACAGGAAATAAGGTATAATATAATATAGTGATGCTATAATTTAGGTTTTGTTTTTCTACGTCAGAAGTGTGAACATTATCCTGATATCCATGGCAGCACGGGGGTTAAAACTAAGCTATATTGATAACTGCCAGAGTTAAATATATATAATGCGTTAATTTGCAGCCCTATCGGAAACCCTAAATAGCACATTACGATAGATTAATGAGATGTGCCAAATGACAAAGCCAGGCACGTGTTATGGCACCGTTCCTATAAGACGCTGTCTAACTATGTCATGTAATGTGTATTCAGTCTGGGTCCTGTGGGAATACATTGCTATAATATAATGACTGTATAGACACAGTATATTTATGACCCTCTGATCACGATCCCTCGTTACCCGATTTTAATTAACCTGGTGTCACGTGTGTTGCACTTGGCAGCTGCCGACGTTTATTTCCTGCTGCTCACCCCAAACACGTAATTCATTGTTCAAACACAGTAAAAAGTGATGTTATGTTTTCCCATGGGAGAAAATCATTCTCTCAGTATTTCCCACCATATGCAAACTGTCTCGACCCATGTACCCATCCTTTTCTCAGAATTAAACCAACCTGGACGTGAGATCATCTTCAACCTTCCAAGAGTCAAAAATTGTTGCCACCTGCACACATTATAGACTATTATTATGTTTCTGCCTGTCTGAGTGATGCCTTAAGAAATTAGCCCATTAGGTCACCCAGGGTCTGTAAGACCGGTAGGGCATAAGAACATCATGTAAGGGTATCCCTGACCTCCCTCTATCAGAAAACGGTGTGTCCACACTTCTTTCCCTGAGGACAGTAATTTTGAAAACTCTTCTTTGCTGAATCTGTGGAGATGTGATCCTTACAAACATATTCTCCACTTATCGAAAGGATAGTTTTCTCATTCTTGAAAATTGGTGGGACTGAGTCATAGATGTCGGAGATAGCCTTTGTAAGAATTTGGTCCATTGGCCACGTCACTAATCTGTGGCCTCTGGACTGGAGTCGTAAAAAACAACTCTTCCCTGATTTCATCTGCAGGATCCTCTTACGATTAGGTGTCACATGAGCATCATGGCGCCACTATGATAATGTGCAAGAACGACTAATCAAAAGAAGAGCCAGTGATGCCGTCAGGTAAGAGGCAGCTCTCAAGGCTTCCATACAGAGGACATAGATTACTGGTGTGGCTGATGGACCATGTCATACACATCGATTTGTACCAACTCTAGTGAGATATCCACTAAACAAAACCTCATACCATGTCCTAACGACATGCCCTCCTTTGATACCTCTTTATAGTAAGGGATGCAGCCGTTGTTTGGGCTTCCTCTTCTAAAGTCCCCTAGAAGCCACATGATGTAATCCATATGCTCATGCGTGTAGGGTGAAATTACACTTCCTACATTGTGGTCCACTGAAATAGACAAGTATGTGGTGTACTTACTGTTTAGTTTCCAGTTGGAGCAGTAGAGATCATTGACCGTTGTGAGGTTGTCAGTCAATTCACACGGAGTTCCACAGATGGTCACCACAGTGTTTCCAGGAGAAAAGCCGTTCCCAGAAATATGAAAAGTCCTATCCTCTATGCAGTCTACAAGAAATGAAGCAAAAACACTCCTAAGATGTTCTGACGTTTAAGGTCTTGATATTTTCTGTTAGCAATTCTTTTTTTTTTACCATTCGAAAAGCATTATAAACGCAACGATCACAATAGACCAGAACAACAATTGCAAGGAGTTTCTATGATTACTCATGCTAGAATGGAATTCCTCTGGGAACAATAGTCACTCTGAGCACCCTCTGTTGGACTCCGGCTCAAACACGATAATGAGTCTTAAAGATCCACAGTCTCCAGTGGTCCTCAACATAAGCCAATCAATGGCCCTAACAGTGAGGCTTGCATGTGCGCCATGGGACCATGAAAATAATGTATGTGACATCATAGCTGAAGGACTGATAAGTACCACCAGGCTGGTGGTGCTGAAGTAGAAGGAGATGGAATTGGTGAGTAAAGGTTATCTGCTTAATTTATTTCCTGCTCTTAGTCAACTTTCTCAAAATCATGAACAACCTTTTTAAGATGAATGTCACAATTTTAAAATCAGATCTTGTTAATTTTAACAGAATTTAGATTCGTCAAAGCCACTGCAGAGCTACGATCCCAAAATGCAGAGCGGAAAGTAACACAATTTTCAATCATATTCAATTGATGCAGTATTTAAAAGAGTTATCCAACATTATTAGTGACCAGATGTGCAATTGGTGGAGAAAGGTTGAACTTGATGGACCTAGGTCTTTTTCCAATCTATATAACTATGTAACCATTGTTGAACAAAACTATATCCAGGTGCTTCTCACAAAATTAGAATATGATCATCATCAAAAAGTTAATTTATTTAAGTTCGTCAATACAAAAAGTGAATCTCCTATATTCTATAGAGTCATTACACACAGAGTGATCTTTTTCACGTTTTTATTTCTGGTAATGTCGATGATTATGGCTTACAGCTAGCGATGAGCGAGTAGACTTGTTGCTCGGGTGTTCTCCGAGTATTTTGGCGTGCTCGGAGATTTAGTTTGTGTCCATGCATAACATGATTTGCGGCTGCTAGACAGGTGGGATATATGTGGGGATTGCCTGTTTGTTAGGGAATTCCCACATGTATTTATGCTGTCTAGAAGCCGCAAATCATGCAGCTACGGCGACACAAACTAAATCTCCAAGCACGCCAAAATACTCGGAGGACAGACGAGCATGCTCGGGAAAACCCAAGCAACGAATATACTCGCTCATCACTACTTACAGCCAATGAAAACCCAAAAGTCGTTATATCAGTAAATTAGAATACTTTATAACACCAGCTTGAAAAATGATTTTAAAATCTGAAATGTTGGCCTACTAAAATGTATGTTCAGTAAATGCACTCAATACTTGGTTTGGGCTCCTTTTGCATCAATTACTGCATCAATGTGTCGTGGCATGGAGGCGATCAGCCTGTGGCACTGCTGAGGGGTTATGGAAGCCCAGGTTGCTTTGATAGCAGCCTTCAGCTCGTCTGCATTGTTGGGTCTGGTGTCTCTCATCTTTCTCTTGACAATACCCAATAGATTCTCTATGAGGTTAAGGTCAGGCGAGTTTGCTGCCGATCAAGCACAGTGATACTGTTGTTTGTAAACCAGGTGTTGGTACTTTTGACCATGTGGACAAGTGCCAAGTCCTGCTGGAGAATGACATTTCCATCTCCAAAAAGCTTGTCAACAGAGGGAAGCATGAAGAGCTCCAAAATGTCCTGGTAGACGGCTGCGCTGACTTTGGTCTTGATAAAACACAGTGGACCTACACCAGCAGATGACATGGCTCCCCAAACCATCACTGATTGTGGAAACTTCACACTAGACCTCCAGCAGCTTGGATTGTGGCCTCTCCACTCTTCCTCCAGACTCTGGGACCTTGATTTCCAAATGAAATACAAAATTTACTTTCATCTGAAAACAACACCTTGGACCACTGACAACATTCCGGTTCTTTTTCTCCTTGGCCCAGGTAAGAAGCTTCTGGTGTAGTCTATTGGTCATGAGTGCCCTGACACAAGCAATGTGACATTGTAGTCCATGTCCTGGATACGTCTGTGTGTGGTGGCTCTTGAAGCAATGACTCCAGCAGCAGTCCACTCCTTGTGAATTTCCCCCACATTTGTGAATGGCCTTTTCTTAACAATCCTTTCAAGGCTGCAGTTATCCCGGTGGCTTGTGCACCTTTTTCTACCACACTTTTTCCTTGCACTCTACTTTCCATTAATATGTTTGGATACAGTCCTCTGTGAACAGCCAGCTTCTTTAGCAGTGACCTTTTGTGGCTTACCCTCCTTGTGGAGTGTATCAATGACTGCCTTCTGGACATCTGTCAGGTCAGCAGTCTTCCCCATGATTGTGGAGCTACTGAAACAGACTAAGGTACCTTTATAAACACTTAGGAGCCTTTACAGGTGTTTTTTGTTAATAATTCTAATTTACTGAGATAACGACTTTTGGGTTTTCATTGGCTGTAAGCCATAATCATCAACATTGACAGAAATAAACACATGAAATAGATCCCTATGTGCGTAATGACTATATATAATATAGGAGTTTCACTTTTTGTACTGAAGAACTGAAATAAATTAACTTTTTGATGATATTCTAATTTTGTGAGAAGCACCTGTAAGTTAAAGAAGAAAAAAAGGCACTCGGTACCAGGAGCAGACACAGAGAGACCTCTGTGAAAGAACAGTATATGGACCCTTCTGTCATGATCCAGGCTGGATCTGACAGTTTAAATGGACAATGTTGAACTTTTTTTCCTTTTGGCTAGGTGCCAAAGTGATGTGATTGCCCCCGGTGGCCATTAGAATTATTACACGTGGTGTTTCATTTAAAGTTGCCCGGTGGTGGTGAGTGGTAGTGCACCTTAGCTTTAGGGTTAATGTGCACGCAATTACAAATCAGGTGTTAGGCTCTATAAAAGGAGCCAGGTGGGTTCAATCACTGTTGGTGATATTGTGTGTTCATTTGGCAAGGAAGCCTGGGTGAGGAAGGAGCTGAACATGAGTATTGCGCAGCCCAGCCAGAGGGGACGAGTGGCAGCTATGTGGTCTGCAAGAAGGTCTGACATGACGTGGTGGAGTCACAGATAATGGTGTCGGCAGGAAGTGCTTGCATGGCTTGGTGGGTGACAACTATGGAGAGAGTTGCACTCAGCTTGCGGGACTTGGTTGCTCAGAGCTGGACTCGAGCATGCTTGACTTTTTGGGCAGGAACTGAACTCATCTTTGGGACTCTGTTACTGGACAGCTGCAACTGGTGGTGGACTCTGCTCCAAGGCTGCACTATGGTGAAGGATCCAGTTATGGTGATGGATCCGAGTGGAGGAGAAGATGCACACAGGTGGTGGGCTCTGTTGCTAGGAGCGTACGCAACAGAGCAAAGCTAAGTGGTGTTTCCCCTGTTTTGTCATCTTTCCTCATGTGTGTTTTAGTGCAGTGGTGGGATTAGTTTCCGCACCGACCAATTCCCTAGTGAGGGTTTAGGTCAAGACGAGCTAGGGTTTTTAGGTTCCTATTGCGCGCCCGGTGCGGAACCGGCATAGGGAACGTTAGGAGTGCAGGGACACTGGCTCAGGGGAGCTCAGGAGGTCTCCACTTCCCTATTCCCTATCGCAGGGCCCACCATTGTTAATGTTTACCAGGTTTCCCTTATTGTTTAAATTCGCCTTACTGGAGGCGGGGTTTCCAGACTTGTATATATGTGTAATGTCTAAATTCACCAGTTGGAGGTGGCGTATCCAGCTGCACGTGTTTATTATTTCAATTCGCTCCACTGGAGGCGGTGTATCCAGGGTCACAGGTGTCTTATGGGTTCGCCTTGCGGTACTCGCTGCGTCCAGACACACGTGACCGTGACACCTTCGTAGTGCAATAGTTCATCATAATGCACAATTCGACCTTCTTTGGCCGTAGAAATGACCCACCTTACCTCTTGGGTCCCTGTGCAGCTGCAAAGGCTCTACCAATTATGTCTGTCCCCCATAAGGTGTGTCATGTGACCACTGAAGTCTTTCAGAGGCTACTGATTAGCTGTGAGTTCAAATTCCATCTGAGCATAAGAAGGTTGATCAAACAAAATGTGAGGACTGCAATGGTCAATGATTTCTACAGCTACCATGTGACACCCCTACCCCCCACAGATATTGCCACCCTGAGAAGTAGAAAACTGCTTTCAGTTTGCGAGACAGCATGTAGACATTTGAGGTTTGTCAAACAATTACTTGGTTGGTCATTGATCAATTGGCCTCTACCGTTATGTAGGGAAGGTGGACTGACGTACGGACCTGTCTGCAGTAGGAGGGCAAAGGTATAATGTATTGTAGGTGGACTGTTATGGGAAACAGCTGGAGATAAACAGAAAGAATGTAATATTGGAGTTTGACCACAAGAGGGCATTGGAGAGTTGTGAGGATATGACTAAACAGCAGCCATTGGCTAAATAAACTGTCAAGTCATGGGGGGTGGGGTTACCAGAACGAGAAGGATAAAAGAGGGAGAGAAGGTTCTGGAAAGGTCAGTCAGCGAGAGGAGCACAGGAGACAGGAAGATCTGCTGAGGAGAAAAGACAGGAAAGCTCTGGAGGGGACTGACAGCTGAGATGGTCACTGGGGGTGTCCCAAACGACAGAAGCCGCAGACCGAGACAGCCTGGGGGTACCACAAGGTGGACGGACTAGGACTGGTGAAGCGCTGCAGTACATAGGCCTAGGGCGGCTTCAGTGAAAGATCCGCGGGGGTCGTCACACGGATTCAGAAGGAAGTGAAGGTACCCGGGCCTGTGTGCGGAGAGTGTAAACTGCTGTCGCGTGTTGCTGTGGTCGTCGTGACGACGGCTAATAAAGAAGACCTGTTGGACAGGATCCTGTCTCTGTCTTGAGTCTGTCTGCGGCAAGAACCGGGCCACCCCCTTGTCGGTTACCCTACCTACAGTTACATAGCATTAATAGGGATAATATGTCATCTTTACAATTTAGCAATAGGCAAAGTATTGAGAGTAGTAGTGAATCAGTAATGGACAAGAGTTGATCAGCCGTGCACATTTATGGTACTATTTTTGCATTTTGGATCTTTGGATTAAAACCCAAAGAACCCATTTGACCTTACAGTATATACTCACCAATGTTATTCTTCAATGAAGTGAGCTGAAGTGGAAATGCCACAGTAATATTTGATGTTGCCCAACCTCTTTGGTTATCGAGACACTGGATCACATAAGTTCCAGCTGGTGGTTGAGGCATAGAGCATTGCGCCCAAGATGAATTTCCAGAAACATTGTTGCATTTGTAATTTCCAACCATGAGGGCAACATTATCAATAGATGAGATGCCCGATAATTCAAAGATCAACGTCCAACCATTCTTTAGGACAGAAAGAACCATGGGTGTATATGGTTCTCCCAGAGAAACACTTCCACCGGTATAGCTGTCATTATCCACTTGTACTGTTATACACATTGTTCCATTTTCTGGTGGCACCATACATCTGACTACAGTATTATTAGCTTCTGTTATCTTACAAGGATGAATGGTTCCTAAGAAAACTAGAGTGGTATTCCAACCTTGAAGTCCTGCTCCTTCTATCATCAGTAAGCCACCACCGTTGACACCAAAAACTTGAGGATAAAATTCTGTTATTTGTGGTGTTATGTAAAAATTGTAAGAAGTTAGTGACAGGCATGAATGTCCATCTCCTCCAAATGGGAAAGTAACTGTGTGAGTCCCAGGAGAAATGGTATCATCTAGCTGACATATAACCAATGTTTCATTCCAAAAGACTAAACGACACCTTTCAGTACTATCCACCACAATATGGAGATTCTTATTTAATCTTTCACCAGAAATATAAAGAAGAAACGTCGTTCTTCTTATTCTCGGAAGAACGCTACCAATTATAGGAGTCAGTTCAGGAAGCAAAGTCAAGGTGCAATTTGGTTCACAAAATCCAGTGATTTCATTGACAATTACTGATGCATGAATATTTGTGGGGCTCGATAGGTTGACTTTGCCGTTGACTTGGAGGACACATTTGATTGTATCATTATTAACACTCTGAAGAATGCAGTGATAACTTCCTGAGATGTTCACAAAAACTGAAACATTACTGGTGTTATAGAAAGATCCTAAAAGAGTAAGAACAACTCCACCACACAACGGACCTTCTCGAGGAGATAAGGAGGACACATGAGGTTCAAGCTTAAAAATCTTCTCCGATGTGATGTTAGCAAATCCAAGATTGGCCAGATACACCTTTATACAGTATTTTCCAGCAGTGAAATGATCGAGAGAAATCGCAAACCCTGAGCTCTGCAAGGTCTTATAGGTTACTTTATGTTCAACTTCAGACTCAGCATTCTCAAAAAATATTACTGAGTGTTTCACATTAGCTCCTGTAAGATTCAACCAGAGGCTTCCATTTTCTAAAAACCAGGATAGATTGGAGATCGTTGGTGTGAAGTCTCTGTGATAAGTGAAGGTAATATTCCCATTGCCAGTGGTAGGGGGATCAGAAATTACTTTCTTGGTAATAATATTTGCAATGAAAACAACTACAGGAACGTTGATATTCTCATTTGGGTCAAGAAAGAGGTAAGGTGGTGTCTGGCAGGTAATAATCTCATCTGAGGCTTTCAACATGGCACACGGTTCTTGCCCAACATGGACTAAAATAACAGATGTGTTGCTGCCAAATCCTTTACCGTAGATGTTGATAACAGTTCCACCTAAAATAGAGACGACCAAGAAAAGGATTACACAGAACTGGTTTACTTTGATATCTGACTTATAAAAATATGGCTGCTTTCTATAGATGGGCAGCACGGTGGCTCAGTGGTTAGCACTGCAGCCTTGCAGCACTGGGGTCCTGCAAGGAGTTTGTATGTTCTCCCCGTGTTTGCGTGGGTTTCCGCCGGGTACTCCGGTTTCCTCCCACATTCCAAAGACATACTGATTTAGATTGTGAGCCCCATCAGGGACGGCGATGATAATGTGTGCAAACTGTAAAGTGCTGCGGAATATGTTAGCGCTATATAAAAATATTATTATTATTTATGGGCAAATCAATTCTAGATTAATAGAATTTATACAAAATTTCCCAAAATTCAAGAATTAGAGCAAATTAGAATTTTTCATTTGGCAGCTGGCTGCCATTGGCTTGAAAAAAAACTTCTATACTCGCCTCTCTTTGGCACTCAGGATCCCTGTTCCTTCAGTGAGCAGGGGAACTTGAGCTGGTCTCATTAACTTGAAAAGACCTGAACTGCATTGGGTGGCTAGGACCACCCATGCGGAGGCGTTGTCTCCCCTTTTCTCAATAATCTGAACCCCAGAGATAATTTTGTAATGATATATCTTATTTCATCACTTACTGAGATAAGAATTAATTTTGTTTTCATAGGAACAACCTACATGAATTTTTTTATGGCTCCAACTAAAACACGGTTTGATAGTTTGGCACTGTGGCCACTAAAATCAGACTGACATCATGGGCATAATGGCAGGTGGAGATGTGGCCCAATACCTAATGAACCAATAATATTTTGACAGTATCACCAATAGTGATGAACGAATATCCTGAAATTCGTTTCAGGGAGATTCACTCGTTTGGCAGATTAAATTTGGCCTGAATAAAATTAAAACTTTGGTCTGAATTGAAGGTGTCCCTCCAGACCCCAAAGCATAGTAAATGGAGGGTAAGCAAAGGGTAAAAAAAAAAGTTCTTACGCCACCTCTGCTACAGCTTTCTTTGTCCTCTAATGCTGAGGCGCACAAGGACACGCGAGGGACGATACACACTATTGTCATCAATGACGTGCATTGTCCTTCATGTGATGGAGTGGGCAGAAATTCTAGAAGAACCACAGTGAACCAGGATTCTCAAAAAAAAAACATCATCAATTTCCTGGTTTTATATGAACCAAATCGTGAAAATTTCAAATTTGACAGAATCTGAAATTTTTTTGAAATTGATAACAAATTTTAATCATTACGTATCGATTTTATCATATCTAATCACCAAAAGTAGTTAGGAGGGAGTGACCAGGCTACTCAGGGGTGGGGCTAAACTCTAAGTGTCAACCATATTTTTATGATCTCTTGATTAGCTTTGGTAGGTGGCACCATTCCATTCTATACCAGATCATGTTGAAAATCCCAGATGAAAGCACTGGTTCTCTTTGTGAAGATCCAGCTGTTCGGGGGAGTCTTACGAGAAAAGGGTAACGTAAACTATCTTTCTTCCTTCTGAAGGAGAGCTAATTTGTTTGGAAGCCCAATTCATTTGATTCCATATTTTGCAGTTACATTGGTTTTAGCCACATATTACTTTTTTTTTTCCTTCTGGAGGAGAGCTAATTTGTTTGGTTACCCCCATTCAATTGTGTCCATATTACAACTATAGATTGGTATTAGCCACATATTTCCTTCCTTCTTTCCTTCTGAAGGAGAACTCCTCTTTTTGGTCACCCTTTTCATTTGAATCCATATTTTGCAGTTACGTAGCCACATTGGTATTAGCCACATGTTACTTTTTTTTCCTTCTGGAGGAAAGCTAATTTGCTTGGCTACCCCATTCACTTAAATCCGTAATACACAGATGGATTGGCATTATCTACAATGGGGAGATCAAGTTTGCCTGGTCACTCCATTACCTTAGTCCATATTACAACGATAGATTGGTATTAGCTACATATTACCTTCCTTCCTTCCTTCTGGAGGAGAGCTAATTTGTTTGGTCACCTCATTCATTGGAGTCCATATTGTACAGCTATATCAATATCAGCCACATATCTTGCACAGATTAATAAAATATAAAAACTCATTATTACCCAGGAAGGATCCACAGCATGGTTCCAAGCTGTACATTTCCAGGGCATAGCGGATAATTGGCTGAAACCTGAAAGACATGGAGAGAGCTGATGGAAACTTCTTAGCGCTGTTAACTTTCCCAGCTCCCTATGAATGATAATTGTCATCTGTCTACGTGATGTCACTTTTTTCCAGGTCACATTGCACCTTGCAGAAACAGCGCCCTTGCCGACAGCAACAATGCTACCAGCGTTCCACGGGATACTCCTTTCATCACAGACTCAAACGGTTTTTCAAAGCTGATTAATTCCGCTAATTATTCATATAACGACGGAGAGCATAATTGAAGTCATCAAAGTCTTCCACCCGCACTAAGTCCATATGAACTTGGAGGTGCATAACACGGTCAACACATACAACCACTCCATTTCAAATGGTGTTTACGGCGCTTTGAGAAGGAAAACATGATAGACTCGGAAAACCTTTTCCCCAAAAATAAAATATCGAAGCAAGGTGGTGGAGGTCATGTGACGATGTCTTAGAAGAACATTAATTATCCTTTCGACGGTCACCATGAATATTGTGCAAGGACGAAAAACACATCAGTCCCCCTCCACCCAGTTTCGGCTGCAGTTTAATTTTCCCCCTTTTTTAATAAAACATGGGTCCTATTCTTAGAAAGCTAATGACTTTTCAAAACCCAGTTAAGCAAATTTTCGTAGGAGTCATTTAAACTCATGAAAACCCATAATAAAGTCACCAATGGGCCCCATACCATGGAACGAGAGACAATTAAGTTAACAATTGTGCTTGGAACCCTATGTTAGATGTTGAAATACTCAAAATGTTATCTTCATATTTTCCGAGAATGGAAACCACCGAGTTAGTTTGAACAAACACCTCATAGATGTGGTTCAATTTGATGTCCTCCAAGTCTACCCTACTAATCCTTGAGCAAACGCCACTTGTCCATGGATAAGTCCTGGTTCCATTTAAACCCAGATCCAATGCTTCAATTGAAGCCTTCTAACCACTGAATCACTATGCTGAGACACTACGAGACGATGGACTTGCCCTGGTTATATATAAACCCGGAAATCAAAAGTTTGAAGTGATCCAACACTCTAATCAATAAGTCACTGTTACCAGACCCTGTACGCTCATGAAGAAATCCAGGTTAGATTTCCATCCAGAGCTCCACTGCTTTAGGTCAACAATGCTAACCACTGAGTCACCATTCTCTTATACCACATCTCTACAATGACCAAATTTGAACCCAGACTTAACAATTCAAGTCAATCCCTAAAACCACTCTCAAAACCATGGACTCCAGTTCAAGTCAACCCAACTAACCACCAAGCAACAAGTTTACACTGTTGTCCTGGAGAGATATGAATCCAGGACTCTAGCACGTCAAGTCAGATCCTCTAACCACTAAGTCAACATGTGCCCATGAATGTGACCAAGTTAGATTTTAAATCAACTCTTTATCATTAAGCCACAAGTCTATGGAGATGTCCTAGTTAAAATGAAACACAGAACTCAGATGCTTCAAGCCAATGCCTCATACTACTAAGCACAATGCTCAGATCTCATGTAGAAATGAAGATGACCTAGTTAGATCTTAAAACAAAACCCTTGATTGTTGTCTGTGAAATCGCCAGAACATGGTCATACACAATGCAGATTTGCCAACTTATGCTCCGGCTCAATTCTTTGGTTTTGTGCTAGATGGATTTTACGTAGACAATGTCCACCACTGAGCTACCATATTTAAATTCCACATCTATGGAGATGTCCTGCTCAGATTTAAACACAGCACTCATATCAATGCCTAATACTACTAAGCACAATGATTAGATCACATATGGCCATGAAGGTCACCTAGCTAGATTTCAAATCAACAATACCCACCACCGAACCATTTTCAAACCCCACATGTTCACGGAGTTGTCCTGCTCAGATTTAAACTCAGCATTCAAATGCCTCAAGTCAACATTTTATACCACTAAGCACAATGCTCAGATCCAATAAGTCCATGGAAATAACCTGGTTAGACGCAAACTAAGACTTGACTAATAGGCAATTTAATGATGTATCTACCCATTAGCTGCAAGTGAAATCCCATTCATTATAACAGACACATTATAAATTCCAGGGGGTCGTGGGGGCAGTAACACTTCTATCCCATCAGACGTTGCATTTACTTTCCTGATCGTTGCCATGTCTAGTTTCACTTCCATTTTTGCATGGGAAACCTTGCTAAAGTTTGACAGGTTGATGAAAACGACTTGATCACCTGAAAAAAAGAAGCAAAAAAATTGTGTTTAATTTAGGAAGGTGCTCTTATTATGAGCCAATTAACCATCACTTAAAGGGGATGTTCATTCCCATCTTAGACACATACTATAGATGGAGGACAACATTTTGCAAGGTGAGTCAAAAAGACTTTTTGTAATCAACGATTCTAGAAAATTTCAAGTGAATGATATGCTGAGGAGGCAAAAATTGGATGGAAGGAAAATGACCATAGAGGCGGAGAAGACTGCAAAAAGGGGCACGGGCAGAGCCAAAAAAAATTGCTCTGCACCCAACTTTCAAAGGTTTGCATGGGTTCAATGGTGCAGCCTCAGACTCTGGACATGAATCTTCAAGAGCTCACATGATTTAAAGGGATTGTCCATGCTTAGAAAAAATGGCGTCCTATTCTTCAAAAACAGTGCCACTCTTGTCTACAGGACGTGTCTGGTATTGCAACTGAGTAGCATATATACAAGCCAGCCCCCTTTTTATTAATTCTGCAACAGTAAAAAATATGCTGATAATTACTAATAATTATTATTTATACATAATACAAGGTAAGGAAGGGATTCTCAGCAATTTGCATCTAGATACAGTATTTAATTTTATAGTTAATTTTTTTTTTTTAGCCAATTATTCAGTGCCATGTTCTTTCTTCATTTAAGAATCTATGCAAATTGACCTGCGAATACTAATGAGATCATGCATATTAATGAGGCAATATTTAATAATTATTTCTATTACCTGCTGGGCTGCTCGTGTTCGGACTGATGGATATAATAACTGGATTTAAGGAAGAATTGTACAAGATGCAGTCTGAAAAAGTGATCCATCGCTGCCCAATATTAATGCTGACGTTCTTCTTGGACACATTGTCATGCTGGAGAAAAAGACAATCCTTTTAAAAAATTAGTTTGGGACCGGGTATCAGGGATAGTACAGTGCAGGTCATAATAATAATAATACTGTATTAATAATTAGTATTATTTTTGATGGACTTACCAGCGGTGGAGCTTCACATCTGATTGTAGTGGAATTACTTGTAAGAACTGGACACAAATGAGACCCAAGAGCTACAGCTGTTGTACCATCCAAACGGACGCCAGTCAAAGTTACCAGATGACCTCCTAAATAATGAAATAACAGCAGTTAAGAAACGTAAAAGCGCATTAAATTAAAGAAAAAAAAAAAAAGGATTATTTAATAAAGTTCACACTGTAATACCAATACTGACCACCTGGAGTGCTGTCAACAGAAAGCAGCCACTTTGCTTGAAAGAAGTGTTGTGCAATACTTTACAGCACCACCCAGTGGTAGAAATAATAAATACAATCATTTATATGACAAATACCAATATGATAAATTAGTCAAAAGATATTAAAACACATCATAAAATATGTAATCACCCCCTCATAACCAAAAAAAAAAATACATCTTTCGTTCATAGTGCAACTATTGCAATTCTTTTTAACTCACCAGATTGTGGAATGACCGAAGGAATGACAGCAGAAAGTTTAGGAGCGACGTGTAGAAAAACATTACTCCCATTTCCATTAATTGCAAAACCATGACTTTTCACATGAACATAGACATGGTGCTCCCCTAGTGGCAGAGGAGCCTCAATGCAGCATATTATACTGGATGTATTAGCCTCAGTAACACGACAGTGAGTCTGATTTACCCTTATATCCAATTCCAAAGAACTTTCATGAAATCCAGACCCCAAAATATTAACAATAAAGTCGCAACTGACACCTGTACAAAAAAACAAAGACCATATATGATTCCTGATTTCACTATTTTACTAAAGGAATATATTCATAGGGGAACATGGGGGCAGTATTATAGTAGTTATATTCTTGTACATAGGGGCAGTATTATAGTAGATATATTCTTGCACATAGGGGCAGTATTATAGTAGTTATATTCTTGTACATAGGGGCAGTATTATAGTAGTTATATTCTTGTACATAGGGGCAGTATTCTAGTAGTTATATTCTTGTACATAGGAGGCAGTATTATAGTAGATATATTCTTGCACATAGGGGCAGTATTATAGTAGTTATATTCTTGTACATAGGGGCAGTATTATAGTAGTTATATTCTTGTACATAGGGGCAGTATTCTAGTAGTTATATTCTTGTACATAGTAGCAGTATTCTAGTAGTTATATTCTTGTACATAGGAGCAGTATTATAGTAGTTATATTCTTGTATATAGGAGCAGTATTATAGTAGTTATATTCTTGTATATAGGAGCAGTATTATAGTAGTTATAGTCTTGTACATAGGAGCAGTATTATAGTAGTTATATTCTTGTACAGAGGAGCAGTATTATAGTAGTTATATTCTTGTACATAGGAGCAGTATTATAGTAGTTATATTCTTGTACATAGGGGCAGTATTATAGTAGTTATATTCTTGTACATAGGGTTAGTAGTATTGTAGTTATATTCTTGTACATAGGAGCAGTATTATAGTTAGTGTTGAGCGATACCACCCGATACTGAAAAATATCGTATCGGAATGGATCGGCCGACCTAAAAAAAGTATTGGGTATCGCCGATTCCGATCCCGGAAGTCCCATTCAAATCAATGGAACAGAAATATCGGAATTAAAAAAAACCCTTTCTTTCCCTGTAGGTTAATTCTACATGAAGAAAAACAACTAATAATAATGTAGAATGTATTGTGGGAGGTGTAGGAGACATTAAAGCCATAGAGGTTTAGCCCAATCAAATGGAATAGCAGGATTTTTTTTTTAAAGACGTTCGTAGTTACAAAGATATTGACTATGTTAAAGTCTTTAATTTTTTGTCAGATATATATGTTTCACTACTTCCATGCTCTTCACCTTCTTTTTTACTTCTCCCACACTTTCTCCTTCATCATCCTCAGCAGCAGCATCTTTTTCATCAACTTCTTCTTCTTCTTCTTCTTCTTCTTTTTTTTCTTCTTTCTTTTTTTTTTTTTTACATTCTTCATATTCAACTATTATTCTTCTTCATATTCTACTTCTTCATCTTCTTCCTATTCTTCTTCATCATATTCTTATTTGTGTCAGGCATTCCTGTAGTTGTTATCTATAAAAGTTTGAAGATTACACCTTCCGTTCAGCCTGTCACAAAAGATTTTTCCGCGTTCAGTTTTTCCAGGGGCACCACGAGGAGGGACGGACTCACCCCCATAAACTGCTTAGTCTTCTTCTGCTAATAAATTTGATAATATCATTTGCTCAGATTTTTAGTCTTATGCTTAATGTTCTTCTGCTTTTGTTTTTTATGCTTCTTGATCTTCTGTCTCTTGTTGTTCTGCATCTTGGTGGTTGTCTTCCTGTTCTTTGTCCTCTTGGTCATCTTCTTCAGGGTCATCTTTTAGGTATTCTTCTGTGTGGTCTTCAGGGTCGTCGTCTTCATGGTCATTGTCATGGAGATCCAGAGTGAGAATCAAAAACCATTTCCACAAGCTTGAACTTGGAAAAGTAGCAGAAGTTACAAGAAGGCTGAGGAACTGGCGAGAACGAGCTAACGGTACTGGAACCCGGAGTGGCAGCAGAATGAACAAGAGCCAATGGCACAACCGTGGACCAGCTGACGGTGCTGGAACATGGTTATTAAGCAGGAGGTACCTGTGCTCCAAAGCACTACCAAGGACCAGCAGACGTTGCTGGAACGCGGATACCAAGAAGGAGGCACCTAGGCCAAAGGCACTGCCGAGAACCAGCTGACGGTGCTGGAACCCGGATGGGTAGCAGAAGCTACAATACTCAATGGAACTACCGAGAACCAGCTGATGGTGCTGGAACCCGGAGGGGCAGCAGAAGGAACAAGAACCAATGGCACAACCGTGGACCAGCTGACGGTGCTGGAACACGGTTTCTAAGCACGAGGTACCTGTGCTAAAAAGCACTACCAAGAACCAGCAGACGTTGCTGGAACTCGGATACCGACAAGGAGGCAACAATGCCAAAGGCTCTGCCGGGAACCAGCAGATGGTGCTGGAACCCGGATGGGTAGCAGAAGGTACCCATGATCAACAAAGTTGCAAGGCCGCGAACAGGACGCAGTTTCCAAAACACACAGTCCAACAGGGGGTGCTTGTTCTATTGGCACTACAGAACCAGCCTTTATTACCAGAAACCGCAGCCCACATAGGAAGCACCAAAACTGCAGGCACCATAGACTCGGCAAACCCGACCGCAACACGACAGGACAAAGTATCGGTGGCAAAGTGACGTTGACACTACCCGGAAACAGCAGGCGTGCTGGAACCAGGCTGGGCAGGAGGGAGTACCCGTGCCAAAGACACTGCCGAGAACCAGCTGACGGTGCTGGAACCCGGATGGGTAGCAGAAGCTACAAGAGTCAATGGCACAACCGTGGACCAGCTGACGGTGCTGGAACACGGTTTCTAAGCAGGAGGTACCTGTGCTAAAAAGCACTACCAAGGAACAGCAGACGTTGCTGGAACTCGGATACCAAGAAGGAGGCACCTAGGCCAAAGGCTCTGCCGGGAACCAGCTGACCTTGCTGGAACCAGGCTGGGCAGGAGGGAGTACCCGTGCCAAAGACACTTCTGAGCTGCAACTGGCGATGTTGGAGCCCAGGGGTCAATCATGCAGCAGGCTGAGGCCTACTTGGAGCTAGTTTTATATTGGTTGTACACAACTACTGATTTTAACTGGGCTCCACTTGGGCCCCTGGCCATACTGTCTCTAGTATTTTCCCTGGCCTCCAACCCTACCAGTCGCTGCTCTGAAGTGGCGTGTGAACAATCCACACTTGTTCCTGTGTGACTGGGGCTCAGTCACGTCAGTTGATCCACTGATGTGTGTCCGGCAAGGTCTCCTGCTCTGTCCACATTCCCACTACTAGTAATGGGAATGGGGACAGAGCGGCAGACATTGCCGGACACACATCAGTGGATCAACTGACGTGCCTGAGCCACAGTAACACAGGAACAAGTGTGGATTGTGCACACGCCACTTCAGAGCAGCGACTGGCGGGGTTGGAGGCCAGGGGAAATACTAGAGACAGTAGAGCCAGAGGCCTAAGTGGAGCACGATGGAAAATCAGTAGTAGTGTGATTTTGGAGGCAGCAGGAGACTTTGCCATCCACACAGCAGGGGAACAGCAGGCGCTCCTGAACCCCACAGACACAGGAGTGAGTGTTTGAATCTGTGCGGACAGCACTTCCAAGCTACAACTGGCTGTGTTGTAGCCCAGGATCAATGCTCCGAGCAGGCTGAGGCCTACTTGGAGCGAGGAGAGAATGCGTTGTAGTGTGAGTTTGAAGGCAGCAGGAGACTTTGCCATCCACACAGCAGGGGAACAGCTGGCATTACTGAACCCCACTAACACAGGAGCGAGTGTTTTAATCTGTGCTGACAGCACTTCCAAGCTACAACTGGCTGTGTTATAGCCCAGGATCAATGCTCCGAGCAGGCTGAGGCCTACTTGGAGCGAGGAGAAAATGCGTTGTAGTGTGAGTTTGGAGGCAGCAGGAGACTTTGCCATCCACACAGCAGGGGAACAGTTGGCGTTACTGAACCCCACAGACACCGGAGCAAGTGTTTCAATCTGTGCGGACGGCACTTCCAGGCTACAACTGGCTGTGTTGTAGCCCAGGATGAAGCATGCAGCAGGCGGCGGCCAACTTGCAGCTGGTTTTATAGAGGTTGTAGACTACTACTGATTGTAACCGTGCTCCACTATGGCCTCCGGCTCCACTGTCTCTAGTATTTCCCCTGGCCTCCAACCCCGCCAGTTCCTGCTCTGAAGTGGCGTCTGCACAATTCACACTTGTTCCTGTGTAACTGTGGCTCAGTCACGTCAGTTGATCCCCTGATGTGTGTCTGGCAAGGTCTCCTGCTCAGTCCTCATTCCCACTACTGTTAGTACACCACCTGCGGCACTAAAGACGCGTTCCGATAATACACTGGCAGCAAGGCAAGCCAGCACCTCCAATGCATACTGGCTAAGCTCTGGCCATGTATCCAGCTTAGAGACCCAAAACTTGAAGGGGGAAGAGCCATCTGGGAGTACAGTCAAAGGGCAAGATATGTAGTTTGTCACCATCTGACGGAAACGTTGCCTCCTGCTGACTGGAGCCGTCAGTGATGGTGTAGACAATTGTGGCGGACACACAAAACTTTGCCACAATTGGGCCATAGTGGTCTTGCCTTGTGCTGAGGCGCTGCCTCTGCTCCCTCTTTTTGCCGAGTTTCCTCCACTGGCTCGAGGCACAGAGGTGCTTTGTAAAGCACTAGCACCACTGCTGTCGGGTAGAATGGAAAACATGATGGACTGCACCAGTGTGTCTTGGTACTCCCGCAGTTTACGCTCCCGGTTCAACGTTGGTATGAGGGTTTGCAAGTTGTCCCGGTAGCGAGGATCTAGGAGGGTGTACACCCAATAATCAGCTGTATAGAGAATGTGGGCGATGCGGCGGTCATTTCTCAGGCACTGTAGCATAAAGTCAACCATGTGCTGCAGACTCCCAACTGCCAAAGAACCGCTGTCCCCTGCTTGAGGCGTGATCTCTGCCTGCTCTGCATCACGCCACCCTTGCTGTACATACTGACTAGAGCTTTGTGTATCTCCCTCCTCTGGAGAGATGTCTTCCTCCTCCATTGACTCCTCCTCATCCTCCTCACAAAGTGTCCCCTGCCTAGGCCTTTGTGAGGAAGCACGTAGCGCAGACTGTCCAGAAGCAGATGGCATTTGGGACTCCTCATCCTCCACCTCTTCCAAAACCTCATCCCTTAGTGCTTGCAGTGTTTTTTGAAGCAGGCAGATAAGGGGGACAGTCATGCTCACTAGTGCATCATCTGCACTCGCCATCCGCGTGGAATCATCGAAGGCACGCAAAACGAGGCAGATGTCCTTCATAGAGGCCCACTCAGTGGTGCTGAAGTGTGACCGGCGCACAGTGCGACTTGTTTGCGCCTGATGCAGCTGGTACTCCATGACTGCTGCCTGCTGCTCACACAACCGCTCCAACATATGTAACGTAGAATTCCAACTCGTGGGTAGGTCACATATGATGCGATGTTCCGGAAGGCGTAATCGGCGCTGCAGAGCAGCAAAGCGCGACCTTGCCATGCTGGAACGCCGCAATGAGGGCACTCTATGCGGACCTTGTGCAGCAGTGCATCAAGATCCGGATAGTCCCTCAGAAAGCTCTGCACGACCAAGTTGAGCACATGTGCCAGACATGGGATTTGAGTGAGGTTGCCAAGGCCAAGAGCTGCCATCAGATTTCGGCCATTGTCACACACTACCAAGCCCGGCTGGAGATTCGCTGGCAGAAACCACACGTCGCTCTCCTGCTTGATGTCATTCCAGAGCTCCTGCGCTGTGTGGCTTCGATTCCCCAAAGAAATTAATTTCAGTACGGCCTGTTGACGTTTGGCCACGGCTGTGCTCATATCGGTCATAACAGGCTCCAGCTGCGCTGTTTCAGAGGAACTTGAGTAGGAGGAGGAGTCAATGTGTACAGACTGGACTCCTGCAATCCTTGGAGTTGGCAGAACACGTAGAGCGCCACTCTCCAGATCTGTACCCGGCTCCACAACATTGACCCAATGGGCAGTGAGGGAAAGGTATCGTCCCTGTCCATGGTTACTGGTCCACGCATCGGTGGTCAGGTGGACCTTGCTACTGACGGCGTTTAGTAGCGCATGTTTTATGTTTGCCTCCACATGTTTCTGCAGGGCAGGGACGGCTCGCCTGCTGAAATAAAAGCGGCTGGGCACGGTGTATTGTGGGACTACCAATGCCATGAAGTCCCGGAAGGTGTCAGTCTCCACCAGCCTGAATGACAGCATTTCAAGTGCCAGTGGTTTGGCAATGCCAGCATTCAGAGCCTGTGCTCAGGGATGGTTTGCCGAGTATGGCCGCCTTTTCTCCCATGCCTGTGCTACCGATGGCTGTCGAGTGGCCTGGGAGTGTGAGGATGACTTGGAACGTGGTGCTGTGGGTGGAATGTCAGAGGGTCTCCGGACAACAGTGCCAGAGGTTCTTCCTTGGCGATCCTGTGAGGAAGCTGAACCAGCTGTGTGTGAGCTGGAGGAAGAGGCCCCAACACGAGCTGAAGAAGTGGTAGGTGGTGCTGTACGTTGGCCTTCGTTTCCAGTGTGTCTGTGTAACTTCACCTCGTGCTTGGTCCACACATGTTTCCACATATTAGTGGTATTGAAGTTGCTGACATTTTTCCCTCTTTTGACTCTTTGATGACACAGCTTGCATTTGACAAAGCAAATGTCATCTGCAACTGTGTCAAAAAAGGACCACGCACTGCATTGTCTTGGGAGCGCCCGTTTTGCCTTTTGAAAGTGGAATGCTCCTAACGGGTGCCGAAGTGGAGGCTACAGGCAACCAAGTCTGCCCCCTCCCTCTCCCTCCGGTTTTGGCCGTTCGGGGAATCTCTTCCTCAGAGCTGCTCCCACCACCTTCCTGTTCCTCACACCATGATGGGTCAAGGACTTCATCATCTACACTCCACCCTTCAAACACCTGCTTCTCCTGAGTTGTCTCGCCAGCACCGTACGCAACAGAAAGTGGCAACTATGTCTCGTCATCATCTGATGCGTACTGAGGTGTGCTGACCATAGGCACTGGCCCACCCGCCTCTTCAGATTCAGAGGGACAAAGAAGTTGCCCATCACTGCATACTCCCTCTTCTTCACATTCTGGAATGCTGCTTGGTGGAATGTAGTGTTTGGTGAACTTTGTTGTTTTATTTTTTGGGAAAAAAAACTAAAATGATGTGACCAAAGATTTGAAAGTGAGAGTATCACCAACTTTCTGGAGCTATTACAATGCAGGCAGGTAACCTACAATGCAAAAGATGAGGCTCCAAAAAAATTGGGTAATACTAATCTGGCTGCAGCTGAAGGGCACAAGCCATAAAAAAGGCTCCTCTACCTACTCCTATATAGTGTTTGCAACAAACCAATGTAGATGGATATGGATGGATGCACACTAATAGGAGAAGAAAAAATGAGCTGCAATTAAAGAAAAATATGGTTGAGGCAGTGATGCACGCTGAGCAGCCTACAACCAGACATAGCTGCAGGACACACTACAACGTGAGCTGCACTCACACACAGTCAGAGACCTCTCAGACAGCTGTGAACAGTGCAGCTAAGTGGGCACTAGCACTGACAGGCTGCAGAAAGGCTCCGCTGTGTACTCCTAGAGTGTTTGCAACCACCGTATTTGGATACGGATGGATGCACACTAATAGGAGAAAAAATGGGCTGCAATAAAAGAAAAATGTGTGAGGCAGTGACGCACGCTGAGCGGCCTACAACCAGACGTAGCTGCAGGACACACTACTCAGTGTGAGCTGCACTCACACAGTCAGAGACCTCTCAGACAGCCGTGAACAGTGCAGCTAAGTGGGCACTAGCACTGAAAGGCTGCAGAAAGGCTCCACTGTCTACTACTAGTGTTTGCAACCAACGTATATGGATACGGATGGAAGCACACTAGATAGAATTTTTTAAAAATAAGCAGCTCAAAAAGAAAAATATGTATGAGGCAGCAGTGAGGCACGCTGGGCGGCCTACAACCAGACGTGGCTGCAAGACCCACTCCACAGCGTGAGCTGCACTCACACAGCCCTTGCAGACAGCTGTGAACACTGCTGCTAGGGAAAAGAAAGCTACAGTGGTGGTTTATGTTGCCTGGGTAAAGCACAATATTGTTTTGAGAATCGCTATTTCTAACTGTCCCTCACAGTCTTCAACAGCAGCCTGTCCCTAACTGAATTCACAGCAGAGTGACCAGAAATGGCGGCGGCAGTGGCTTTTATAGTGCATCATGACATCATTTCAGCAGCCAATCACAGCCATGCCAATAGTTAACATGCCTACATGCCTAACTGGATGTGCCCACACTTCTGATGATCCCCATTGGCTGAATCAAAGCGAGCGGGCTGATAGCATTATGGGAACTTCCGATTCCGGTATCCGATATGAAAAAAGTATCGGAAGTCAGTATCGGAATTCCGATACAGCTAATATCGGCCGATACCCGATACTTGCGGTATCGGAAAGCTCAACACTAATTATAGTAGTTATATTCTTGTACATAGGGGCAGTATTATAGTAGTTATATTCTTGTACATAGGGGCAGTATTATAGTAGTTATATTCTTGTACATAGTGGCAGTATTATAGTAGTTATATTCTTGTACATAGGAGTAGTATGTATTATAGTAGTTAGATTCCTGTATATAGGGGGCAGTATTATAGTAGTTATATTCTTGTACATAGGGACAGTATTATAGTAGGTATATTCTTGTACATAGGAGCAGTATTATAGTAGTTATATTCTTGTACATAGGGACAGTATTATAGTATATATATTCTTATACATAGGGGCAGTATTATAGTAGTTATATTCTTGTACATAGGGACAGTATTATAGTATTTATATTCTTGTACATAGGAGCAGTATTATAGTAGTTATATTCTTGTACATAGGGACAGTATTATAGTAGGTATATTCTTGTACATAGGAGCAGTATTATAGTAGTTATATTCTTGTACATAGGGACAGTATTATAGTATTTATATTCTTATACATAGGGGCAGTATTATAGTAGTTATATTCTTGTACATAGGGACAGTATTATAGTATTTATATTCTTGTACATGGGGGAAGTATTATAGTAGTTATATTCTTGTACATAGGGGCAGTATTATAGTAGTTATATTCTTGTACATAGGGGCAGTATTATAGTAGTTATCTTCTTGTACATAGGAGGCAGCATTATAGTAGTTATATTCTTGTACATAGGGGCAGTATTATAGTAGTTGTATTCTTGTACATAGGGGGAAGTATTATAGTAGTTATATTCTTGTACATAGGGGCAGTATTATAGTAGTTATCTTCTTGTACATAGGAGGCAGCATTACAGTAGTTATATTCTTGTACATAGGGGCAGTATTTTAGTAGTTATATTCTTGAACATAGGGCCAGTATTATAGTAGTTATATTCTTGTACATAGGGACAGTATTATAGTATTTATATTCTTGTACATAGGAGCAGTATTATAGTAGTTATGTTCTTGTACATAGGGACAGTATTATAGTAGGTATATTCTTGTACATAGGAGCAGTATTATAGTAGTTATATTCTTGTACATAGGGACAGTATTATAGTATTTATATTCTTATACATAGGGGCAGTATTATAGTAGTTATATTCTTGTACATAGGGACAGTATTATAGTATTTATATTCTCGTACATAGGAGCAGTATTATAGTAGTTATATTCTTGTACATAGGAGCAGTATTATAGTATTTATATTCTTATACATAGGGGCAGTATTATAGTATTTATATTCTTATACATAGGGGTAGTATTATAGTAGTTATATTCTTGTACATAGGGACAGTATTATAGTATTTATATTCTCGTACATAGGAGCAGTATTATAGTAGTTATATTCTTGTACATAGGGACAGTATTATAGTATTTATATTCTTATACATAGGGGCAGTATTATAGTATTTATATTCTTATACATAGGGGCAGTATTATAGTATTTATATTCTTATACATAGGGGCAGTATTATAGTAGTTATATTCTTATACATAGGGGCAGTATTATAGTATTTATATTCTTATACATAGGGACAGTATTATAGTAGTTATATTCTTGTACATAGGGACAGTATTATAGTATTTATATTCTCGTACATAGGAGCAGTATTATAGTAGTTATATTCTTGTACATAGGGACAGTATTATAGTATTTATATTCTTATACATAGGGGCAGTATTATAGTATTTATATTCTTATACATAGGGGCAGTATTATAGTATTTATATTCTCGTACATAGGAGCAGTATTATAGTAGTTATATTCTTGTACATAGGAGCAGTATTATAGTAGTTATATTCTTGTACATAGGGACAGTATTATAGTATTTATATTCTCGTACATAGGGGCACTATTATAGTAGTTATATTCTTGCACATAGGGGCAGTATTATAGTAGTTATATTCTTGTACATAGGGACAGTATTATATAGTAGTTATATTCTTGTACATAGGGGCAGTATTATAGTAGTTATATTCTTGTACATAGGGGCAGTTTTATAGTAGTTATATTCTTGTACATAGGGGGCAGTATTTTAGTAGTTATATTCTTGTACATAAGGGGCAGTATTATGGTAGTTATATTCTGTACACAGGAGGCAATATTATGTAGGTTATATTTGTAAAAATGTGCAGTGATATACAGTAATACATAATGGAACAGGGGGAGATTTGTATTAGGAATACCTGCGGTATACTGAATGTCCATCACTACAGGAGTTGCAGTCAGAAGATGTTGGAAAGAACAGGATCCTGAACATTGAGCTGGGATATCATTCACATTAACAATGACCTGTGGAGAGAAGATTTTGCAATCATGAAAAAAGTTAAAGCCAGCGGCAGGAACAGAGTTTACCAAAGAAAGTGTTTTTCGTAACTGTACCACAATGCGGTATGCTAGAGAATAAGTTCCCGATACTGTAGTAGTTAAGCAATATAAAATTGATGGACATGCGAGCAATTCTATAGACATTACATATATACACTGTAAAATTATTAAGCATATTGGGATTGCATGGTGTAGTTGACCTGAGGTTGGGGATTTGAAGAGGCGAGCATGTCCCCGAAAATCGGCCATATAAGCACACCCCCGTCGTAGACAACTCTTGTTATAATAGATGGTTCCAGGCCTGTTAGATTCTCAGGAAAGACCTGTGTAAGAGGAAGGAGAAAGTATTTTTATTGTCTTACACCAAAAACAGAACTAAGATCAGAACTTTGTGATATAAATTCACATTTATGACATTTTTAGTAGATCACGAGAACCGTCATTAATAGTAAGAGCATTGTGGATTTTGCTCCATGCTCATTAGCTCCGGCATCGTAATCTCCAGGACTGATGGCTAATTACTGACAGCCCTTAGTATCATAATGTGCCACTGTGCACACGCAAAAAAAAGTCATAGTTAAAAAAAAAAAAAAATATTATGAACTGAAAATAGTGATTAAATGAAGAAAGGCATAGAAAAAAAATCACAATGCAAAACTTATAAACACAATTTTGTTAAGTAAGGTACAGTAAACAATCAGAAATATACATAATATGTATCAACAACTCCCATATCTATTCAATACATTTATACTAAAAGTGCTTCTCACAAAATCAGAATATCACCAAAAAGTGAATTTATTTCAGTTCTTCAATACAAATAGTGAATCTCCTATCTTCTATAGAGTCATTACACACAGAGGGATCTATTTCACATGTTTATTTCTGATAATGTTGATGATTATGGCTTACAGCCAATGAAAACCCAAAGTCGTTATCTCAGTAAATTAGAATACTTTATAACATCAGCTGGAAAAATGATTGTAAAATCTGAAATGTTGGCCTACTGAAAAGTATGATCAGTAAATGCACTCAATACTTGGTTGGCTCCTTTTGCATCAATTACTGCATCAATGTGGCGTGGCATGGAGGCAATCAGCCTGTGGCACTGCTGAGGTGTTATGGAAGCCCAGGTTGCTTTGATAGCAGCCTTCAGCTCGCCTGCATTGTTGGGTCTGGTGTTTCTCATCTTCCTCTTGACAATACTCCATAGATTCTCTATGGGGTTAAGGTCAGGAGAGTTTGCTGCCAATCAAGCACAGTGATACTGTTGTGTGTAAACCAGGTATCGGTGCTTTTGGCAGTGTGGACAGGGGCCAAGTCCTGCTGGAGAATGACATTTCCATCTCCAATAAGCTTGTCAGCAGAGGGAAGCATGAAGTGCTCTAAAATTTCCTGGTAGACGGCTGCGCTGACTTTGGTCTTGATAAAACACAGTGGACCTACACCAGCAGATGACATGGCTCCCCAAACTATCAATGACCATGGACACTTGATACTAGACCTCCAGCAGCTTGGATTGTGGCCTCTCCACTCTTCCTCCAGACTCAGGGACCTTGATTTCCAAATGAAATGCAAAATTTACTTTCATCTGAAAACAACACCTTGGACCACTGACAACAGTCCGGTTCTTTTTCTCCTTGGCCCAGGTAAGACACTTCTGGCGTTGTCTGTTGGTCATGAGTGGCTGACACAAGGAATGTGACACTTGTATCCGATGTCCTGGATACGTCTGTGTGTGGTGGCTCTTGAAGCAATGACTCCAGCAGCAGTCAACTCCTTGTGAATCTCCCCCAAATTTGTGAATGGCCTTTTCTTAACAATCCTTTCCAGGCTGCGGTTATCCCGGTTGCTTGTGCACCTTTTTCTACCACACTTTTTCCTTCCACTCTACTTTCCATTAATTTGTTTGGATACAGCACTCTGTGAACAGCCGGCTTCTTTAGTAATGACCTTTTGTGGATTACCCTCCTTGTGGAGTGTATCAATGATTGCATTCTGGATATCTGTCAGGTCAGCAGTCTTCCCCATGATTGTGGAGCTACTGAAACAGACTAAGGGACCTATTTAAACACATAGGAAGCCTTTACAGATGTTTTTTGTTAATTATTCTAATTTACTGAGATAATGACTTTTGGGTTTTCATTGGCTGTAAACCATAATCATCAACATTACCAGAAATAAACACTTGAAATAGATCACTCTGTGTGTAATGACTCTATAGAATATAGGAGAGTCACTTTTTGTATTGAAGAAATGAAATAAATTCACTATTTGTTGGTAATCTAATTTTGTGAGAAGCTCCTGTATCTATTAAAATTAACAACAGATACCATAAAAAAAAATCACAAATGAAGGTGGAACTTTTATTCTACTGTGAAAATGAAATGAATATAATGCAAATACTACCATTTTATGCAAACAAAAAGTGACATTAAAAGGTATTCGTCATCCTACAAAAGTTAAGGCCTACATACCCCCAAACCAGAAAACTAACACAAAAAGCAACTATTGTTTTTTTAGGTCGGTCTTCAATAAAATAATACATTTTGTCCCTTTTTCACCAATTTTAAAATTAGGGTATTTTGTACTTCTAAAGTTTGAAATTGTCCAACACCCCCAAGAAGATATTTGCAAAGCTTCAGCGTATTTATAATGCTCTCCCTATAACAAGCCCCCATTATGCAGTCAGAAAACTGTATACTTACGACTATACCAACAATCCATGTGCCCCGGTCACACATGTACCTACTTCCAAATCTATGTACAAGTAATCAAGCCATGAAAAAAATATTTAGTATGCTCTTGTAAAAACAAACCTGAAGGAAATTCGGAAGATCTCCAGTCATATTTCTCCAAGTCAATGTCCAAACGATTTTGTGACAAGTGTTAATGTCTTTGGCAATGGTAAAGTCACTGACGTCAATATAGGGACGAGTGATGTCATCGGTGTGGTGGGTAAGTAATTCTCTAAGATCACTGGGAGAGACGTGGACTGGAATTCCTATAAAACCATAAACCATAATCTGTAGGACATCAGCTAAAAACTGAACTCAACATGATCCAGGCATGTGGTGTATTAACGTAAGGGCTTTTCAACATGGTGGTCATCATGAGCAGCTCCAAGGTTCTTCGAGAGATTGGGTAGATTGTGTTCATTTATTCTTCTGGGTTCAGCAAGAGACCTGTTACTTATGTTTTCTTTCCTCCAACATATCTTCTACTGATATAATTAACTTGACCGGAGTCTTATAGAATTACTATGACATATTACTGCTCTGACATATAATTCTTTACCAATAAAACATTTTATTTTTTACTATTTCCAAGGAGGGAACATCCAACCATTCTTCTAGATGTACCTGCGACGGCTCCAAACCATTTCAATAACTGTAATACGAAGACTCTTCTCCTTAAGGTGAGATGACTAGGTAATTGGAAAAAACTCTCACACTACCAAGGCTAAACAGGCTGCATCCAGGTCTGTACCATTTTTGGAAATCATGACTTCCTTTTCCCACCTAACAGGATCCTGTCAATCCTTCCTCTGCTTCCATATCCAATGCCTACTTGTCAAAAGTCCCCCTTCTATCTTTTAAAAACCAATTGTCCAACACCTAATAGTCCAAACCCTTTTAAGTTCAGACCCGTATCACTTTGTGCCCTTCTGTACCTCACAATGGATGAATATAAAGCTTCACCGGTCAAACCCAACACTGAGACATGGCGGTGATGTCCAGCTATACAATGTGGTAAGATGGTGATGTCCAGCTACAATCTGAAGTTATTTTCTAGCTATTACACTACTTAGCATAGTTGTATTATAAACCCAGATTAAAAAAGTTGATGTTCCCTTTGAGGAAGGGGACAACGAGATGAAAAAATACCCAAAAATGAGGCAGGACATCCTAAAGAGACACTTCGCAGGAGAAAATGTACTATTATGCCCCCACTGAGTGGAAATTTTGGGAACCATTCAATGCCTCAGCTTAATTAGGGCAAATAAACCATGTAGTCACAGTGTGTCCTGTTCACATTCGGATTTTTGGTTGCGCAAACTCCTACCTGATATGATAGTGCCAGATAAATCAACCGAAAATGTACCGCCAATTGGTGGACTTGCTGCTTGTAACCTTGTAACTACTAGAGTTATATCTTCTCCTCCCGTTTTTAGCTTCTGTACATGGTGATTATCTCCAATAGATTCAGTGGAAGCCCCACTGAAATAACAGAAAAATCTGTATCACTACCACAGGGTAAAAAATCAACCATAAATTTAAACAACAAATAATAATTTACCTTACCATAACTCTATAAGTGGAAGATTGATACCACAATTGGCCACCAGGGCGGTAAGATTATAGGATGGGTAACTTCCAGTAATATTTGTGCTAATGAGTTGATGACCTCCAGGCAGTGCTTTTTTAGGATCCACACGTTGAACTAAACAATAAAAATATTTATATAGATTGACAAGCAAATAGATATATTTTAAAAATATGAAAATCAACTCGATAGCAAAAGAAATCCTGTTATCTGCACAAAACAAAACTCAACAAATTCAGCTTTGCTACATCTGCATATATTATATAATATTTTACATATTATTATACAGTACATTTTAATCATTTAACATTTCCATTTTAATAAATTATCCTAAGTATAAGAGGATGAATATTACTAAGCTCCCTAAGGATAAGTGGATGAAACTGGTACCTGTTATATTTTTGCTAGTGATAATGATATCATCAATAAAATACCAATGCTGCTCTTCATTTTCTGTCCGCATCAGCATAATCTGATCCACATATATGGATGATTTTGTTTGTATTTCTTTCAAGGAATCTTGTAGACACATCCAGAGATTAGTACACCCATATTTCCATCTGTAAAAAAGTATTATTTTTTATCAAAAAGGGATGGAACAGTAGAAATCTATAGGGAGGGTTTAGACAGTTGTATTAAAAAATGTGGTCATTCATGTCCTAAAATTAAAAATTAATGGTTCCTTGTGCAGTTCCATGTCCTTGTTTGAATTGCAAATAGGTCTTGAAGCTGCCTCTCATTGCATGCACTACTATGGTCCATAAAGTGGATGATGTTATTTATTTATCTTACTCACTTATATAGCACCATTAATTCCACAGCACTTTACAGATATTATCAGCACTGTCCCCATTGGGGACTCACAATCTAGATTCCTTATCAGCATGTCTTTTGGAGTGTTGGAGGAAACTGGAGAACCTGGAGGAATCCCATGCAAACACGGGGAGAACATACAAACTCCTTGCAGATGTTGTCTTTGGTGGGATTTGATCCCAGCGCTGCAAGGCTGCAGTGCTATCCACAGAGCCTATTTCCATGCAAATCATCAGTCCATGTGCATTGGCACATTGGCCATAATCTGACGAGCCTGTAGTGTGAGGAGCGTATCTGTCCACATTTCTGCAACGTTTTCTAGATGTCAGGGAGCGCATACACAGCATTTACAGCCATTTTGCCAACTTGTTAGTTTGTCAGGTTTACGACCTTTCTCTTGTCTAACTTGCATTTCATTTTGTTTAACTGTATTTGTCATATTGTCCCTTATTTTCTGCCCCGTACCCTAAAACTATGTACTGTTCTTTATATTGTTGCTAACCTTCTACCTTGAACTTGACAACTTTGGAGACCTCCTTTGATGAAACACTTTTCACACTTATCTGTCTCTTTCTGACGTTCTTTCAAGTGACTTATGACTATGACCACAACGTTTGGCTCAATTTTAAAGTAATCCAGGATCAGAAAGAGAGATAGGGTGAATCAATTCCCAAAACTAGGTAAAGTAACCAAATTAGCAATCTGTGGCTGCAGTGATGTCACAGGTGCCGTAATGATGACGCTGCCCCAGACCAGCTGATCAAAAGTGAAGACGATAAAAGGCGGTGTTCAGGGTTACCATCCAATGGCTTCACATAACTGATGTGACCGCTGGACCCAGTCCGGCAAATAAAATGACTCATCTTTAGTCATAAATCAACACCGAGGAGCTAAAAAGGAGCAAATTAAATTTTAATTTATAGTCATTAATAGTGTTGAGCTTTCCGATACCGCAAGTATCGGGTATCGGCCGATATTAGCTGTATCGGAATTCCGATACTGACTTCCGATACTTTTTTCGTATCGAATACCGGAATCGGAAGTTCCCATAAAGCTATCAGCCTGCTCGATTTGATTCAGCCAATGGGAATCCTCAGAAATGTGGGCACATCCTGTTAGGCATGTTAACTATTGTCATGGCTGTGATTGGCTGCTGAAATGACGTCATCATGATGCGTGGTCTGCGTGCATCATGATGCGCCGTCTGTGCCGACTGGGGGGGGTCTGTGCCGACTGTCGTGGGTCTGTACGGGCCTGCCGGGTGCCTGTGCCGGCTGTCGGTGGTCTGTGCGGGCCTCTCGGGGGTCTGTACCGACTGCCGGGTGCTTGTGCCGGCTGCCGGTGGTCTGTGCGGGCCTGCCGGGGGTCTTGTGTGTGTGCAGGCATCGTCCGATGGGACTACAAGTCCCATCGGGCGATGCCTGCTACACTGACAGTGATTGACACATTAGCCAATGATGGGACAGTAGTAGTCCCATCATCCGGCTAATGTGTTGAATGTAAAAAAAAACCATACTACATACATACTACATATATACATACATACTACATACATAACATATACATACTACATATATACTACATTCATACAACACATATATACTACATACATACTACATACATGCTACATACATGCTACATATATACAACATTCATACAACATACATACATGCTACATATATACAACATACATGCTACATACATACATGCTACATATATACAACATACATGCTACATATATACTACATTCATACAACATACATATATACTACATACTACATATATACTACATACAACATACATACATACTACATATATACTACATACAACATACATACTACATACATGCTTCATATATACTACATTCATACAACAAACATATATAATACATACAACATACATACATACTACATACTACATACATACATACTACATATATACAACATACATACTACATACTACATACATGCTTCATATACACTACATTCATACAACATACATACATACTACATACATGCTACATATATACTACATACATACAACATACATATATACTACATACATACTACATACATACAACATGCTACAGACATACAACATACATACATACATACTACATACTGCATACATACAACATACATACATTCATACAATACATACATACTACATACAATACATACATATAGACATGAAAATAGGGGGGGAAGCCAGCACTGCTTAAGGTTAGAACGCATAAATTGAAGTGCATATGCACATAATATCTAGCTGTATTCAAAAATGAGATATTTGGCAAAAAAAAGATCAATTCAATTGAGCCACCCCGCCGCTCCAAGGCAATCTCATGTGGGGGGTCCTACTCTACATTTATAATAAATACTGTGCCATTACGGCCTCCTAAGAGCATGACCACATCAAGTGCAATCTGTACCTGAACATTGCTGGATCGCTCCCATGAAGCCAGATGAAACAAGTGCAGATGAAGGCCAACCAGGTCTGAACACAGACATATCAGGATTGACCTCCACACATTGCCCAACCAGGAAACATAGATGAAGGGCGATATTGGCCCAGACACAGGTGCACAATTAAATAAAGCTTGGGGCAGGGCGGGGCTGCCGTGTGTGTGCACAGCAGCCTAGATCCATCATAATGAACACAGAAAAATTTACAGCGGACATAGCCAAGCGTGCACGGCAGCAGTGGTGGTGAGCCACAAACCAACAACAAGAAAATAGGGGGGGAAGCCAGCACTGCTTAAGGTTAGAACGCATAAATTGAAGTGCATATGCACACTCACAGCAGCCCCGCCCTGCCCCAGGCTTTATTTATTTTTGCATCCATGTCTGAGCCTGCATTGCCCTTCATCTGTGTTTGCTGGTCAGGCAGTGTGTGGAGGTCAAACCTGAGATGTCTGTGTTCAGACCTGGTTGGCCTTCATCTGCACCTGCTCCATCTGGCTGCACGGGAGTGATGCAGTTATGCTTCAGATATGGATTGCATTTGATATGGTCTTGCTTTTAAAACATTTAGGAGGCCGCAATGGCACAGTGAATAAATAAAAATGTAGAGTAGGACCCCCCATATGAGATTGCCTTGGCATGGCGGGGTGGCTCAATATATTGATCAATATTTTGCTAAATGTCTCATTTTGAATGCAGTAAGATATGTGCATATGCACCTCATGTTATGCGTTCTGACCACTGGCAGTGCTGGCTCTTCTCTCTTTTTATTGCAAATTGGTTTTGTGGCTGACCACCACTGTTGAAGTGCACGCTGGGTCATGTTCGCCATCTTTTCTGTGTTTATTGTGATTGATCTAGGCTGCTGTGCACACTCACGGCAGCCCCGCCCTGCCCCAGGCTTTATTTATTTTTGCATCCATGTCTGGGCCTGCATTGCCCTTCATCTGTGTTTGCTGGTCAGGCAGTGTGTGGAGGTCAAACCTGAGATGTCTGTGTTCAGACCTGGTTGGCCTTCATCTGCACCTGCTCCATCTGGCTGCACGGGAGTGATGCAGATATGCTTCAGATATGGATTGCATTTGATATGGTCTTGCTTTTAAAACATTTAGGAGGCCGCAATGGCACAGTGAATAAATAAAAATGTAGAGTAGGACCCCCCATATGAGATTGCCTTGGCGTGGCGGGGTGGCTCAATATATTGATCAATATTTTGCTAAAGGTCTCATTTTGAATGCAGTAAGATATGTGCATATGCACCTCATGTTATGCGTTCTGACCACTGGCAGTGCTGGCTCTTCTCTCTTTTTAATACATATTGACATACAGTACATATAACAGAGTACATACTCACCATTACTTGTCACATTGTTCCCCGAAGCCAGTGTCATCTAAGGAAAAATATGAAAATAACAAACAAGCCATATACTCCCTGATCCTCAGAAATCCACGCGTGTCCCACGCCGGTCTCCCGTGGAGAGCAGCAGCATTAGCTGATGCGACCGCTCTCTAGGGGCTCAAGGAATCCAGTGTCGGGAGGTAGGTATCCTTCCGCACTGTATTCCTCCGCCACTGTAAAAAAATAGTCCCTAGTCTCACTTTTGGCATTGCTGTGTGAAAAAGTTCCCACGCAGCATTTGCCATAAAGTGAGACCAGGGACTATTTTTTTACAGTGGCGGAGGAATACAGTGCAGAAGGATACCTACCTCCCGACACTGGATTCCTGAGCCCCGTAGAGAGCGGTCGCATCAGCTGATGCTGCTGCTCTCTACGGAAGATCGGCGTGGGACACTCACTCGTGGATTTCTGCGGATCAGGGAGTATTTGGTGGTTTGTTATTTTCATATTTTTCCTTAGATGACACTGGCTTCAGGGATCAAAGTGACAAGTAATGGTGAGTATGTACTCTATGTTGTATGTACTGTATGTCTATATGTATGTATTGTATGAATGTATTGTATGTAGTATGTATGTTGTATGTCTGTAGCATGTTGTATGTATGTAGTATATATGTATGTTGTATGAATGTAGTATATATGTAGCATGTATGTAGTATGTATGTAGTATGTATGTATGTACTATGTATGTAGTATATATGTATGTTGTATGAATGTAGTATATATGTAGTATGTATGTAGTATGTATGTAGTATGTATGTATGTAGTATGTATGTAGTATGTATGTAGTATGTATGTAGTATATATATGTAGTATGTATGTAGTATGTATATATGTAGTATGTATGTATGTAGTATGTATGTAGTATGTATGTATGTAGTATGTATGTAGTATGTATGTATGTAGTATGTATGTAGTATATATATATGTAGTATGTATGTAGTATGTATATATGTAGTATGTATGTATATATGTAGTATGTATGTATGTAGTATGTATGTATGTAGTATGTATATATGTAGTATGTATGTATGTATGTAGTATGTATATATGTAGAATGTATGTAGTATGTATGTAGTATATATGTAGTATATATATGTAGTATGTATATATGTAGTATGTATGTAGTATGTATATATGTAGAATGTATGTAGTATGTATATATGTAGTATGTATGTAGTATGTATGTAGTATGTATATATGTAGTATGTATGTAGTATATATGTAGTATGTATGTAGTATGTATATAGTATGTATATATGTAGTATGTATGTAGTATGTATATATGTAGTATGTATGTAGTATGTATGTAGTATGTATATATGTAGTATGTATGTAGTATGTATGTAGTATGTATATATGTAGTATGTATGTAGTATGTATATATGTAGTATGTATGTAGTATGTATATATGTAGTATGTATGTAGTATGTATGTAGTATGTATATATGTAGTATGTATATATGTAGTATGTATGTAGTATGTATGTAGTATGTATGTAGTATGTTTTTTTTTTTTTTACATTCAACACATTAGCTGGATGATGGGACTACTACTGTCCCATCATTGGCTAATGTGTCAATCACCGTCATGGTAGCAGGCATAGCCCGATGGGACTTGTAGTCCCATCGGACGATGCCTGCACAGACCCCCGCAGCCTGCACAGACCCCTGGACAGTCAGCACAGCCCCCCGGCAGGCCGGTACAGACCCCCGGCAGTCCGCACAGACCCCCGGGCAGTCGGCACAGACCCCCGGCAGGTCCGTAGACACCCCCGAGAGGCTGTACAAAGACAGAAAAGGGTTTTTCTTATTCCGATACCGGAAGTCCCATAGACTTGAATGGGACTTCCGGTATCGGAATCGGCGATACCAGATACTTTTTTTAGATCGGCCGATCCATTCCGATACGATATTTTTCAGTATTGGCTGGTATTGCTCAACAATAGTCATTAATCAACACAGAGGAGCATAAAAAAGACATAAAAAAAAGTATAAACTCTCCCATAAGAACAGTGTAATACTGCATTAAATGCATCCATTAAGTTTTTTAAAAAATGCTCCCGAAAGTGTCCATATCCTTTAATGATCAGGCTGGAAGACTAAAGTTTGCCCTCACCTGTCATCAATGTCCTGAGGCCACCAGAATACATAGATCCAAACCCAAAATTTAATAAAAAAGAAGGGTGGTTCATCTTCAAGCCCTTGGTGGCAGAGTGGCCTTTTGGACCTTTTCAGGACTGCAAACTTAACGTTTCTTATGACCACCCACACAAGACTTCCCTACACTCCGATGTACAGTAGATGACTCCATCAGAGCTATGAACATTGAGCCCAATCTGGGCATCTCAGCTGCAGGGATCCCAGATCACAGTCAGCAGAATCTTGACTTGAGATGAAATTTTAGATTTAAACTAAATATATAAATATTATAAATAAATATATACATTTCAAAACTTTGTAACTTTTTCTTAGAGAAACAAAGATATATATTTTTTTATAATGGAAATATTTTCTGTCGACGTCATACCTTTCTACGTTGGTTTTATTAAACTTCCATTGACAGGTATAGTTTTTGGACACCGTATTTAGAAAACTGTTGTTGTACGTCACCGAAACCATCAAGTAGTCATCCAAATATCCCTTATAGGCAAAACATACCTGTAAGAGATGAGACAAAGATTTAGTTGGTTGTCATAAACTCTGTAATGACCCTAGCCATGGAAACTGGGTGCAGCCTTTTTTGCCTACCACATTGGTTGCATACCCTGCCAACCTCTCCTGGAAAAGCATATTCAGGGTGACCCAATGTGACCCAGCCTTGACATATAAAGCCTGGGCTCTCTACTGATTTATGACCACATCCAAGATCAGCTCATCTTTTATATCGTTTGTGAGCATAAATCAGCTGAAAGAAGCCCAAAAGAGTTACAAACACACAGTCAGAAAGAGCTCAGGAAATTTGTACTACAGCCTACAATCTACACAGAAATAGGGTGTCTGTAAAAGCCAAAAGGTTAAAAAATGGTAATGAAACCCAACTGTAAAAATGTTTTTAGTCCAGACTAACTGGCATTTAGTAATATTGTACTCAAAGGAGTTCATATATTGTACCCAAGGAGTTTCCACTATTCCACAATTTACTGATGTACTATTAAAACTTTACTTAAAATCTTATGTTTTATATTTCATTTTGAGAAAATGTTTTTGTTCAATGAGACAGAACTAAATGTATTCCTGAAGGAGAACAGGAAGTTAGCTGAATTCTAAGTGCATTCTAAGTCATAAATTATACTGTACCTATAATGTGAAGCATCTAAAAATGTTTTCAGCACTATAAAAAAAAGTTAAAATATTAAATTCAAAAAGTTTGGATTGCTGAGTATCCGTAAAATGGAAACCCAACTAATCTCTAGGGACCCTGATAATCTTTCTTGTGTGATAATTTTGGATTATCAGATAGGAGACGCCTGAAAAATGAAATAAACTATATTATTTATGCAGAGAAGAGGCAGTTAACATAATATTTTAATGACGTTGCCAAAGTAGATGTCAGGAAAATATGAACCATTTTCCAGGGGTTCAAGTACACTTACAGAACTTTCCACTGCATCTACTGGGACACACACTCTGCCCTTCCCCCCATTAGGTTTGTACCATACACAGACAAGCTGCAGTGTCCAACCCCCTCCTTCTCTCCCTGCCAGCACTGTGTAATTCTATATCACTCTTTCCCCCTCCCCGGGAATGTGTTTGTGTTCAGCTCACTCAGCTGTTGTGTAAGAGCACATGATTGTGGAAAATCTCTTTGTTCCTGCAAATTTGAATATAATAGCACCGATTATTCATATATGCAAGAAACCTATATTTTTGGAATCTACATCTGTTAAGCTATTCACCACATTGCTTTGCGACTTCCACGCTCACCAGAAACTGAGAAAAGGGTTCCTGCCTTCTTCTAGCCGGCAGATAGTTCTTGTTTCATATCAATAGAAAGCTAAGTTCGTAATAAGAAAAATGATAGTTCTGCCACCATCCTATGAGCATCGCAATCAGAGTTATGGTACTTATGAGTTTTTAGTAACTTTCGAAAAGGGGAGTACATTCCATAGCTCAGCCCACCATGTGAAGTCATCCAGTGGGGAAGACCCTTAGTTTTGGGCAAAAGTATAAAGCTCAGAGGCCCAGACAAAGGGGGGTCATTTGCCCGGGGTGCCAGCTAGGAGATAGCTGTGCTGATGAACCATTTTCCCTTGGGGAAGGTGCCCCTCCCCCTCTCCCACATGGCGTGCAATTGACTGAGAACTATAAGTTCATCTTTTAATTCCTGTTATTTTGTAATTGCCTGTATATATTGTAATTGTCTCTTTGTAACATCTTTTGTACTTTTGTAAACACTGCCTAACTTTTCTGGAGTAAATCTATAAATATTTACTAGTGTCATTATCCTTGCTTTATAAGATAATCCTTTTAGATAAGATAATCCTTTAATCGTCCCACCATGGGGAAATTCAGAGCATTACAGCAGCAAGGCAGGAACAAGTACAGATATAGATGCATAAAGGCATTACATTGACAGTAGGTAGGTACATATACGAAAAAAACAAACAAACAAAAAAAAAAAATGTAACCAGACTGTCTCAACTTTGGATCTATCAGTTCTCTGTTTGGGTCATTCTCTGTTTTGGACAGTGCTGGTTATACAGCCTAAATGCAGCAGGAAGGAAGGACTTTCGATAGCGCTCCATCTCACATTTAGGATGAAGTAGCCGGTCACTGACAGTACTGCACATCTTTGTCACGGTCTCATGCACGGGATGGAAATCATTCTGCACCATTTAGCTCACCTTGGCCAGTATCCTCCTGTCGCCTACTTCCTGAACTGGGTCAAGGGGGCATCCCAGGACAGAGCTGGCCCTTCTAATCAGTTTGTCCAGCCTATTCCTGTCCCTGGTTGATATGCCACTACCCCAGCACGCCACACCAAAGAAGATGACTGATGCCACAACAGAGTTGAAGAAGGATGCAAGGAGTGCCCCTCTAACTCCGAAGGCTCTCAGCCTTCTGAGCAGATAAAGCCTGCTTTGGCCCTTCCTGTACACTGCATCCAAGTGATGGGCCCAGTCAAGCTTATTATTGAGGATCACACCAAGGTACTTATAGGTGTCGACTATCTCAATGTCATTTCCCTGAATGTTCACCACTACTGGTGGATTTTTGCCCTTGCGAAAGTCCACCACCAATTCCTTGGTCTTCCCGGAATTAATCCTAAGGTGGTTCCTCTGACACCACTCCACAAAAGCTTGGTTAGTATCTCTGTACTCTCTTTCATCTCCTCCTGTGATGAGGCCTACTATTGCAGAGTCATCAGAATACTTCTGCAAGTAGCAGCTAGATGATTTGCACCTAAAATCCGCAGTGTACAGTGTGAAGAGAAAAGGGGCAAGAACTGTACCTTGAGGTGCCTCTGTATTGCAGATCACTGTGTCTGACACACTGTCCCGAACCTTTACAAACTGAGGTCGGTTCATGAGGTAGTTAAGGATCCAGGTGGAGAGTTGGAGGTCCACACCAACAAGGCCCAGCTTGTCTCTCAGTAGACCTGGCTGTATGGTGTTAAAAGCACTAGAGAAATCGAAGAACATTATTCTCACAGTGTTCCCAGGTTTCTCCAGGTGAGAGAGAGTCCTATCTAGAAGGTGGATAATGGCATCATCCACACCAATGCCCGGCCTGTAGGCAAACTGGAGAGGGTCCATATCCGAGCTCACTAGAGGACGGAGACGTGTGAGAACCAATCTCTCTAGTACCTTCATCAGGTGTGATGTCAATGCTACAGGTCTATAGTCATTAAGCTCTTTCGGATAAGGTTTCTTCGGAACTGGTACCACACACGATAATTTCCACAGTTGTGGTGCTATACCCATTCTCAGGCTCATATTGAACAGATATGTAATGATCTCACTCAGCCGGTGCCCGCAGGTTTTGATTAGCCTTGCACTGATGCCGTCAGGACCTGCAGCCTTCAAAACTTTGATCTTATTCAGTTCTTTTGCAACCTGGGTACTTGTGAAGAACAGACCCTGGCTCAGTTGACAAGTTGCAGCAGGGGGTGAGGTTATTGTAGCAGAGAGGTGTGAATGGTATGCAGGGGCAGGAGCAGCCAGTGTGTGATTAAATCTGTTAAAGAATAGATTAAGTTCATTAAGCCCCTCTTTATCTACAACCATCACGTACCACCAACTCCTCTGGGCTAAATTCACTCTACTGTTGGGTGGGTTCCTGACATGATATTGATTTTAATATCAGAACTAGGAGCTGTTGGCAGCAAAGTGTGTCCTGACGTATTTGGGAGACTCTGGCAGGGACGGAATTGAGGTTTTGCATGTGTATTTCCCGCCTGAGATGAGGGATATACATACCACCCTCACTGCAGAGTGCCCAATAGCCAGTACACAGCAAGGCAGCCTTTCTGGTGCAATTTCCAAACCGGAACTGGAAGGCAGGATCATAAGATAGGATACATGACAGTAGAGAAGTAGGATCAGGTAATGCCCTTAAGTAGATCAGTATATACTTACGTATTGGTACCTGCTTAATTCATATCTTGTCTGCACGGCATTGGAACCTTTCAGAATGTATTTAGGATTGAAGACACTGCATCTTCCACAATAAGGCTCCGCCCATGAGGAACGCTCTCCTTCTAAATTTGTTAGATTTTTCTCTGAAAGATGTGACAATTACAGTATGGACAAGAATTAACCTGCTTTATTTCATATATCTATTCACTCATAAAAATACACTAACATGTCTGGCTGCTTCTTCCTTTTCTATGTCCTTTTTTCATGGTTACATAAACTAAAATGTTTTAATAAAAAGTTTGAAATTTTAAAAAAAGAGTATATTCATTAAAAGCATATTATATTCTATGGTGCAAATTAACCACAGAAAGCAAGAAGAGTTTAAAGGGTTGATGATATCTCATAATATTTGTGACAGATCAGGGTCACATCCCATAAAGATCAATGAGGTCAAGAAAGTGAACACATCGGACAATAATTCGACTTCCTGTTCACAACTCACCATCTTCAAAGCCGCTGTACACTAATGCATCCTCCAAGATAAGATCCGAAACGCAGTGTACTGACAGCATGTCCTCTATGGCAGCCTGTACCTAACAGACCAAGAGCATGGGAGAAGGTTTATCAGCATAGATCCTCAGAACAAGAAATGACAGACTGCATGATATTTGTACTCACCTGGTTGGCCGTGCTGTTTGTAAAAAATGGTTTACTAGATGTGTTACCCCAACAAAACCAGACTTGTTCAAAGCCATCAAAGGTTAATTTCTAAAGAAGTAAGCAATTATAGTTATATACTTGTACATAGGGGCAATATTATAGTAGTGATATTCTTGTACATAGGGGCAGTATTATAGTAGTTATATTCTTGAACATAGGGGCAGTATTATAGTAGTTATATTCTTGAACATAGGGGCAGTATTATAGTAGTGATATTCTTGTACATAGGGGCAGTATTATAGTAGTTATATTCTTGTATATAGGGCAGTATTATAGTAGTTATATTCTTGTACATAGGGGCAGTATTATAGTAGTGATATTCTTGTACATAGGGGCAGTATTATAGTAGTTATATTCTTGTACATAGGGGCAGTATTATAGTAGTTATATTCTTGAACATAGGGGCAGTATTATAGTAATTATATTCTTGTATATAGGGCAGTATTATAGTAGTTATATTCTTGTACATAGGGGCAGTATTATAGTAGTTATATTCTTGTACATAGGGGCAGTATTATAGTAGTTATATTCTTGTATATAGGGGCAGTATTATAGTAGTTATATTCTTGTACATAGGGGCAGTATTATAGTAGTTATATTCTTGAACATAGGGGCAGTATTATAGTAATTATATTCTTGTATATAGGGCAGTATTATAGTAATTATATTCTTGTATATAGGGCAGTATTATAGTAGTTATATTCTTGTACATAGGGGCAGTATTATAGTAGTTATATTCTTGTACATAGGGGCAGTATTATAGTAGTTATATTCTTGTATATAGGGGCAGTATTATAGTAGTTATATTCTTGTACATAGGGGCAGTATTATAGTAGTTATATTCTTGAACATAGGGGCAGTATTATAGTAATTATATTCTTGTATATAGGGCAGTATTATAGTAATTATATTCTTGTATATAGGGCAGTATTATAGTAGTTATATTCTTGTACATAGGGGCAGTATTATAGTAGTTATATTCTTGTACATAGGGGCAGTATTATAGTAGTTATATTCTTGTATATAGGGGCAGTATTATAGTAGTTATATTCTTGTACATAGGGGCAGTATTATAGTAGTTATATTCTTGTACATAGGGGCAGTATTATAGTAGTTATCTTCTTGTACATACTGACAGTATTATAGTAGTTATATTCCTGTACATAGGGGCAGTATTATAGTAGTGATATTCTTGTATATAGGAGGCAGTATTATAGTAGTGATAATCTTGCACATAGGGGCAGTATTATAGTAGTTATATTCTTGTACATAGGAGCAGTATTATAGTAATTACATTCTTATACATAGGGGGCAGTATTATAGTAGTTATATTCTTGAACATAGGAGCAGTATTATAGTAGTGATATTATTGTATATAGGAGGCAGTATTATAGTAGTTATATTCTTGAACATAGGGGCAGTATTATAGTAATTATATTCTTGTATATAGGGCAGTATTATAGTAATTATATTCTTGTATATAGGGCAGTATTATAGTAGTTATATTCTTGTACATAGGGGCAGTATTATAGTAGTTATATTCTTGTACATAGGGGCAGTATTATAGTAGTTATATTCTTGTATATAGGGGCAGTATTATAGTAGTTATATTCTTGTACATAGGGGCAGTATTATAGTAGTTATATTCTTGAACATAGGGGCAGTATTATAGTAATTATATTCTTGTATATAGGGCAGTATTATAGTAATTATATTCTTGTATATAGGGCAGTATTATAGTAGTTATATTCTTGTACATAGGGGCAGTATTATAGTAGTTATATTCTTGTACATAGGGGCAGTATTATAGTAGTTATATTCTTGTATATAGGGGCAGTATTATAGTAGTTATATTCTTGTACATAGGGGCAGTATTATAGTAGTTATATTCTTGTACATAGGGGCAGTATTATAGTAGTTATCTTCTTGTACATACTGACAGTATTATAGTAGTTATATTCCTGTACATAGGGGCAGTATTATAGTAGTGATATTCTTGTATATAGGAGGCAGTATTATAGTAGTGATAATCTTGCACATAGGGGCAGTATTATAGTAGTTATATTCTTGTACATAGGAGCAGTATTATAGTAATTACATTCTTATACATAGGGGGCAGTATTATAGTAGTTATATTCTTGAACATAGGAGCAGTATTATAGTAGTGATATTATTGTATATAGGAGGCAGTATTATAGTAGTTATATTTGTCATGATCCAGGATGGGCTTTGTCTTTGGCCCGTCCTGGTCAGACAGGGGTTAATTGTTGCTGCCTCTCTCTGGCAGAGGGCGGCTATTTAATGCTCACTTGACCTAGGTCCGGTGTCAGTTATACTCCTGCCCTCGGCTGAGTTAGTTGACCTCGTGCGTACGTGTGCCTTGTGCCTGATATCTTGCTTGCTTGTTTGGTTTTGATCCGGTTCTGTCCCTGTTACGAGTTCTGCCTGTCCCTCTTGTACTGAGCTACCTCTCTGTGTATGACCCTCTGCCTGTGGCTTGACTATTCTTTGCTCGTCCCTCTGGTACCACACAGCCCTCTCTGTGTACGAACCCTCGCTTGTCTGACCTGCGTTTTCCTCTCCTCTTCTACAGTTTCCCTGCAGTAGGTACATTATATCATGTGCAGCAGTAGGATGCTAAGCTCCGCCCCCTGCAGTCACATGATCTAGGTCCTGGGACTCCTTTCTATTTTCAGTGCCGCAGGTCCTGTCTGCTTGAACCGTCACTACTGTATTGGACCCCGCGCTCTCCCATAGTGTGGGTAAATCACCCTGCTCGGCGTGGCAGTTTGCCGACGCCGACAGGGTCCTGACATTAGAGTCCTGACATTATAACTGACCGTTACCATTTATTTTTCCTCTGCTCCCTTTCTCCTGTGTGTGTGATGGATCCTATGCACGCTCTTTCTGAGCAGGTAAAGCACCTGACTCAGATGTCTCAGAGACTCCTGGGGGAACAACTCACCCTGGCTCAGTCTCAGCAGTTGATCGCTGACACTGTGCAGGGGGTTTTATCATCGGGGGCTCGGGATGTTACATTAATTTCCCCTGAGTCTCCGGTTGAGTTACCAGATACCTTTTCTGGAGATAAAAGGGAATTCAGAGTGTTCAAGGAGGGCTGTAAGCTTTTTTTTCATTGAGATCACACTCTTCTGGGGAGGAAAGTCAGAGAGTGGGGGTCATTATGTCTCTGTTAAGGGGAGCCCCCCAGGCTTGGGCTTTCTCCCTTTCGACCACTGCCCCTGAGCGTATGACTGTGGATGCATTTTTTGAGGCCCTGGGGCATATTTATGATGAGCCTGATCGGATGCGTATGGCTGAGGACAGGGTGATGAGTGTGTGCCAGGGGAAGCACTCAGCCAAGTGGCTTTGCTCAGAGTTCAGACGCTGGGCTGCTGAGGTCTGCTGGAATGATGCCGCCCTCTGGGGTTTGTTCTGTAGAGGCCTGTCTGAACGTCTGAATGATGCCTTGGCTCTCCACCCTCCACCTGATTCCCTGGAGGACGCTATGACACAAGCCGTCCGAATGGATCGCAGGCTACGGGCCAGGGGAGTGATGCAGATTGAAACCCCGTTATTTTCCCAAGGAAGGGGAGCCAGTCCTACATTGGAAATCATGGAGATGGGAACCATCAACGTCAAGGAGAAAGAAAAGAGACAACGGCGCTTGGGAAAATGCTGTTTTCACTGTGGTGATTCCGGACATTGGAAAAAGGATTGCCCCTCCTGTCCACTGACCAGCAAGCAACTGAGCCTGGGTGATTGTCGTGGAGGTCACCCAGGCTCTCAGGTACCTTTTTCTCCATTTTCAAAAATGTTGTTGCAAGTGGAACTTTGTTGTGGGAGTGTCTCCACACCCACTTCTGCTTTCGTGGATTGCGGATTGTCGTTGAACTTTATTGACTCTGACTTGGTGTCCAGGTGTAAGTTAGGGACAGTTAGGCTGGAGACTCCTATCCACGTTGTTGCCATTGACAAAACACCACTGGCTAAGAATGACATCATATTTCTTACAGAGGAGTTTCTCCTTAAAGTGAGTTCCTTGCACTAGGAACATATTTCATGCTTTGTTATGGACAACCTGCCTGCGGGACTGGTGTTGGGGGTTCCCCTGGTTACATAATCCAGTGATTACTTGGGAATCTCGGGACATTGTTAAATGAAGTCCCTATTGTTCTGAAAAATGTCTTGCTACTGTGTCTGTGTCGTCCGTGGGTCTGGAAGGAATTCTGGAGTACCTAAAAGACTATACGGACGTTTTCTCCGAAAAAGAGGCTGAGGTTTTACCACCACACCGCCCATTTGATTGTGCCATTGACCTGGTTCCAGGTGCTAAATTGCCCAAGGCCCGCTTGTATAACCTTTCGGGTCCCGAACGGGCTGCTATGAAGGAATACATTTCCGAGAGTCTCCTTAAGGGACACATTCGTCCTTCTGTCTCTCCTGTGGCGGCGGGATTCTTTTTTGTAAAGAAAAAAGATGGTGGTTTACGCCCATGCCTCAATTTTCGAGAGTTTAATAAGATAACTGTGAGAAATACGTATCCCCTCCCACTTATTCCTTATTTGTACAACCAGTTGTCCAGAGCTAAGTGGTTTTCGAAATTAGATCTACGGGGAGCGTATAACCTTATCCGAGTCTGGGAAGGAGATGAGTGGAAAACTGCTTTTCTTTTGAAGGGTTGTTTGAAAATTTGCTCATGCCTTTCGGTCTGACCAATGCTCCAGCAGTCTTCCAAAATTTCATAAATCACGTGTTCTCTGATTTTATTGGACGTTTTATGGTGGTGTATTTGGATGACATACTGATCTACTCTCCTGATAAACAGGCTCACATTGGTCATATTCGAGCAGTCCTCCAAATGCTTCGGGAGAACTGTCTCTTTGCTAAACTAGAGAAATGTTTATTTTTTGTACAGGAACTGTCTTTTCTGGGGTTCATTGTGTCTGCTGAGGGGTATCGCTTGGATCCTAATAAGGTGGGGGCCATTGTCGATTGGGTCCAACCTTGTGATTTAAAAGCTCTGCAGCGTTTCCTAGGATTCGCCAATTATTATCGCAAATTTATAAGGGGGTTCTCACAGGTGGCTAAACCCCTCACAGACATGACTCAAAAGGGGGCCGATATCAAGAATTGGTCAGCTGCAGCGATAGCAGCGTTTCAGTTTTTAAAAAAATGTTTCATGTCTGCTCCGGTTCTTATTCAACCGGACCCGTCTGAACCATTTATTGTTGATTTGGACGCCTCAGAGGTGGGGGTGGGGGCGGTATTGTCCCAGGGACCTGCCACTTTGACTAATTTGAGACCTTGCGCCTTTTTCTCAAAGAAATTCTCCCCTGCGGAGAGAAACTATGATGTTGGGAATCGAGAACTTCTGGCCGTGAAGTTGGCCTTTGAAGAATGGAGGCATTTTTTGGAGGGGGCTGTCCATCCTATAACTGTAATTACAGACCACAAGAACCTACCTTACATTGAGTCAGCTAAAAGGTTGACTCCTAGACAGGCTAGATGGTCACTTTTTTTCCCGATTCCACTTCTCTATCACTTTCTGGCCAGCATCCAAAAATGTCAGAGCTGATGCCTTGTAACGCAGTCTAGATCCGGTTCCCCCCCCGAACCTCCATCCTCTATTCTTCAGCCCCGGGTGGTGGTGGCAGGTATTTCTAATATGTTGGAACGGGAGATTCAGCAAGCCCAGTCTCTTGCACTCCGGCTAAGCCGGTGAATAAACTTTTCGTACCAGCTCAGTTTCGTCTCAAGGTCCTCCGGGAGTTCCATGACTCAGTTCTGGGTGGACATCCAGGGATCTCGACTACCTGAAATGCCATTGCTAGAATATTCTGGTGGTCTTATTTAGCCTCTGATGTTGGGGAATATGTGTCTGCGTGTGATGTTTGTGCCCGTATGAAAACCCCCCATAACCGGCCGGCCGGGGAATTGGTACCACTGCCAATTCCTGAGAGACAATGGACTCATTTGTCCATGGATTTCATCACCAACCTTCCCCCTTCCAAGGGTAATACCGTCGTTTGGGTTGTGGTGGACAGGTTTAGTAAGCAGACACATTTTGTACCTTTGGCAGCTCTACCTAATGCGGAAACGTTGTCCAGATTGTTTGTTGAGCATGTGGTGTGGTTGCATGGGGTACCCTTGAATGTGGTGTCTGATAGAGGAGTACAATTTGTTTCCAGAATTTGGAGGTCATTTTGTAAGAGGTTGGGTATTGGTCTGTCCTTTTCATCCGCTTACTATCCAGAGACTAATGGGCAGACCGAGCGGACCAATCAGTCTATGGAGCAAATTCTGCGTTGCTTGACCTCAGCCCGACAGGGTGATTGGTGTACTGCATTACCTTTGGCCGAGTTTGCGTTTAACAACCGCATTAACCAGTCTACGGGAATATCTCCCTTTTTCTGCAACTATGGGTTTCATCCTCATTTCAGAGAGTTTTCCCGTTTGGACTCTGGGTGTCCTGGGGCGGATGAGACTATCCAGCGGTTGGGGGAGGTTTGGTGGGTGGTCCAGAGTAACATTACGAAGGCCCAGGATAAATATAAGTTTTTTGCAGACAAAAAACGGTCCGGGGGGGCCGGTGTTCCAGATTGGGGATAAGGTATGGTTATCTACCAAGAATCTAAGGCTCAAGGTCCCCTCTGCGAAGCTTGGACCTAAGTTTATTGGTCCCTATGAAATTACCGAAGCGGTTAACCCGGTGGCTTTTCGGTTGCGTCTCCCACCATCTCTACGGATCCCCAATTTTTCCATAGGGCCCTTTTGAAACCTGTGAGGTCCTGTGGGGAGGGATCATCATCTTCCCCACCACCGGTTTTGGTAGCCGGGCAGTCTGAGTACGAGGTGGAACGAATTGTTGACTGTAGGTTGGTCCGTCGTGCCCTTCAATATCATGTACATTGAAAAGGCTACGGTCCTGAAGACCGGTCGTGGGTTCCTGCTCGATCGGTTCATGCGGATCGGTTGGTCCGGGCCTTTCATGCCAAGTATCCTGAGAGACCCGGGGGTCCAGTGGCCCCCCATTGAGAGGAGGGTACTGTCATGATCTAGGATGGGCTTTGTCTTTGGCCCGTCCTGGTCAGACAGGGGTTAATTGTTGCTGCCTCTCTCTGGCAGAGGGCGGCTGTTTAATGCTCACTTGACCTAGGTCCGGTGTCAGTTATATTCCTGCCCTCGGCTGAGTTAGTTGACCTCGTACGTACATGTGCCTTGTGCCTGATAACTTGCTTGCTTGTTTGGTTTTGATCCGGTTCTGTCCCTGTTATGAGTTCTGCCTGTCCCTCTTGTACTGGGCTACCTCTCTGTGTATGACCCTCTGCCTGTGGCTTGACTATTCTTTGCTCGTCCCTCTGGTACCACAGAGCCCTCTACGTGTACGAACCCTCGCTTGTCTGACCTGCGTTTTCCTCTCCTCTTCTACAGTTTCCCTGCAGTAGGTACATTATATCATCTGCAGCAGTAGGACGCTAAGCCCGCCCATGCAGTCACATGATCTAGGTCCTGGGACTCCTTTCTATTTTCAGTGCCGCAGGTCCTGTCTGCTTGAACCGTCACTACTGTATTGGACCCCGCACTCTCCCATAATGTGGGTAAGGCACCCTGCTCGGCGTGACAGTTTGCTGACGCCGACAGAGTCCTGACAATATTCTGGTACATAGGAGCAGTATTATAGTAGTGATATTCTTGTACATAGGGGCAGTATTATAGTAGTTATATTCTTGTACATAGGAGCAGTATTATAGTAGTTATATTCTTGTACATAGGGGCAGTATTATAGTAGTTATATTCTTGTACATAGGAGCAGTATTATATTCTTGTACATTTAAGGCAATATTATAGTAGTTATATTCTTGTACATTTGAGGCATTATTATAGTAGTTATATTCTCGTTCATAGGGGTAGTATTATAGTAGTTATATTCTTGTACACAGGGGCAGTATTATAGTTGTGATATTATTGTACATAGGGGAAGTATTATAGTGGTGATATTCTTGTACATAGGGGCAGTATTATAGTAGTTATATTCTTGTACATAGGGGCAGTATTATAGTAGTTATATTCTTGTACATAGGGGCAGTATTATAGTAGTTATATTCTTGTACATAGGAGCAGTATTATAGTAGTTATATTCTTGTACATAGGGGAAGCATTATAGTAGTTATATTCTTGTACATAGGAGCAGTATTATAGTAGTGATATTCTTGTACATAGGGGCAGTATTATAGTAGTTATATTCCTGTACATAGGAGCAGTATTATAGTAGTTATATTCTTGTACATAGGAGCAGTATTATAGTAGTTATACTCTTGTACATAGGGGCAGTATTATAGTAGTTATATTCTTGTACATTTGAGGCAGTATTATAGTGGTTATATTCTTGTACATTTAAGGCAATATTATAGTAGTTATATTCTCGTACATAGGGGCAGTATTATAGTAGTTATATTCTTGTACATAGGAGCAGTCTTATAGTAGTTATATTCTTGTACATAGGGGCAGTATTATAGTAGTTATATTCTTGTACATTTAAGGCAATATTATAGTAGTTATATTCTCGTACATAGGGGCAGTATTATAGTAGTTATATTCTTGTACATAGGAGCAGTCTTATAGTAGTTATACTTTTGCACATAGGGGCAGTATTATAGCAGTTATATTCTTGTACATTTGAGGCAGTATTATAGTAGTTATATTCTTGTACATTTAAGGCAATATTATAGTAGTTATATTCTCGTACATAGGGGCAGTATCATAGTAGTTATATTCTTGTACATAGGGGGCAGTATTCTAGTAGTTATATTCTTGTACATACGGGTAGTATTATAGTAGTTATATTCTTGTACATAGGGGCAGTATTATAGTAGTTATATTCTTGTACATTTGAGGCAGTATTATAGTAGTTATATTCTCGTACATAGGGGCAGTATTATAGTAGTTATATTCTTGTACATAGGAGCAGTATTATAGTAGTTATATTCTTGTACATAGGGGCAGTATTATAGTGGTGATATTATTGTACATAGGGGCAGTATTATAGTAGTTATATTCATGTACATAGGGACAGTATTATAGTAGTTATATTCTTGTACATAGGGACAGTATTATAGTAGTTATATTCTTGCACATAGGGGCTGTATTACAGTAGTTATATTCTTGTACATAGGGGCAGTATTATAGTAGTTATATTCTTATACATAGGGACGGTATTATAGTAGTTATATTCTTGTACATAGGGGCAGTATTATAGTAGTTATATTCTTGTACATAGGGGCAGTATTATAGTAGTTATATTCTTGTACATAGGGGCAGTATTATAATAGTTATATTCTTGTACATAGGGGCAGTATTATAGTAGTTATATTCTTATACATAGGGACGGTATTATAGTAGTTATATTCTTGTACATAGGGGGCAGTATTATAGTAGTTATATTCTTGTACATAGGGGCAGTATTATAGTAGTTATATTCTTGTACATAGGGGGCAGTATTATAGTAGTTATATTCTCGTACATAGGGGTATTATAGTAGTTATATTCTTGTACATAGGGGCAGTATTATATCAGTTACTGTATATTCTTGTACACAGGAGGAGGAAATGTATGACTCTTACTTGAACTTCAGGAATCCAGAATGAATGAGCCACAATCTGATGTTTCTCTCTTTGGTATGTAGTTACAACTTCTGGGTTCAACCATGTATTGTGGATCTGAACCCCAATATTCATATTAGATTTTGGACCAATTCCACTTTGCAACATTTCAATGTAATATTTTTTGCCTTGTACAAGTTCTACTTTTGGGGACTTTTGTTTCCATTGCACATTCCAGTCCAGCTCCCAGTGCTCAGTCCATGTGGAGATGCCTTGTGGTATGGATGCAACTTCAACCTATCATTCAATACATATGACATAACATTGGGGAGTATCTAGATGTGAAGTGCAAATTTAGCAATGTTGCCATTATCATTGCTGTGGTAGTTGTTGGTAGTCATGTCTGGAAAATGTCCATCGTAATATTGATTGATAGAAATTGTTAGTCAATATGGCTCCAGGCTCCACAATTACATTTTAAGGAACTATTTTGTAAGGTGTTAAAAATTTGGGTTTCATTGATCAATCAGCCACCAAAAAGATAGGTAATTTATGTATAGAGTTACTCCACCAGCAGAATAGTAAGTGCAGCTCTGGAGTATAATACAGGAGGTAACTCAGGATCAGTAATGTAATGTATGTACACAGTGACTGCACCAGCAGAATAGTGAGTGCAGCTCTGGAGTATAATACAGAATGTAACTCAGGATCAGTAATGTAATGTATGTACACAGTGACTGCACCAGCAGAATAGTGAGTGCAGCTCTGGGGTATAATACAGGATGTAACTCAGGATCAGTAATGTAATGTATGTACACAGTGACTACACCAGCAGAATAGTGAGTGCAGCTCTGGGGTATAATACAGGATGTAACTCAGGATCAGTAATGTAATGTATGTACACAGTGACTGCACCAGCAGAATAGTGAGTGCAGCGCTGGGGTATAATACAGGATGTAACTCAGGATCAGTAATGTAATGTATGTACACAGTGACTGCACCAGCAGAATAGTGAGTGCAGCTCTGGAGTATAATACAGAATGTAACTCAGGATCAGTAATGTAATGTATGTACACAGTGACTGCACCAGCAGAATAGTGAGTGCAGCTCTGGGGTATAATACAGGATGTAACTCAGGATCAGTAATGTAATGTATGTACACAGTGACTGCACCAGCAGAATAGTGAGTGAGTGTACTTAGGTAATATTTGTACACTGTGACATCATCGGTCTTCATAAAATGCTGATAGCACATAGTTTCTCCCATCTTACCTTCTCTTTTTCCTCATGTGATTGGCTTATGAAGAGTTGAGCTTTAGTGTCTGATTGTATCCAAAATGTATAATTGTTTGTTTCAGGCGATACAAAGAATCCGCTTATTCTTGCTCTGTGTGTAGAATATAAATTGGATATGAGCCTACAGTACAATTTGCAGATAATAGCCAGATCACCATCTAATATATAAAGCTCAAAGTGTGTATGTATGTGTGTATGTGTGTGTGTATGTCCGGGATTGGCATCCGCACCGTCGCAGCTACAGCCACAAAATTTGGCACAGTCATACGTCTGGACCCCGAGAGCGTCCTAAGCTATGTTGTGAGGCGAAATTTTAACCCCGCACGTTCCAATTCACCAAACAATTTTGCCCCTATCTACATAATGGGGAAACAGTGTGTGCGTATCAAGCCCCGCCCCTCATTATGATGTCACAATGGTTGCCATGGTGACGCTGATGTCGTCATAGGTTGCAAGCCCCGCTGCTCATTATGATGTCATAATGGTTGACTATGGGATGGAGGATATGTATGATGGGTATATGGGCATGGGACTATGGGATGGTGGATATGTATGATGGGTATATGGGCACAGGACTATGGGATGGTGGATATGTATGATGGGTATATGGGCACGGGACTATGGGATGGAGGATGTATGATGGGTATATGGGCACTGGACTATGGGATGGTGGATATGTATGATGGGTATATGGGCACGGGACTATGGGATGGAGGATATGTATGATGGGTATATGGGCATGGGACTATGGGATGGTGGATATGTATGATGGGTATATGGGCACGGGACTATGGGATGGAGGATATGTATGATGAGTATATGGGCATGGGACTATGGGATGGCGAATATGTATGATGGGTATATGGACATGGGACTATGGGATGGAGGATGTGTGATGGGTATATGGACATGGGACTATGGGATGGTGGATATGTATGATGGGTATATGGGCACGGGACTATGGGATGGAGGATATGTATGATGGGTATATGGGCACAGGACTATGGGATGGTGGATATGTATGATGGGTATATGGGCACGGGACTATGGGATGGAGGATATGTATGATGGGTATATGGGCATGGGACTATGGGATGGTGGATATGTATGATGGGTATATGGGCACGGGACTATGGGATGGAGGATATGTATGATGGGTATATGGGCACAGGACTATGGGATGGTGGATATGTATGATGGGTATATGGGCACGGGACTATGGGATGGAGGATGTATGATGGGTATATGGGCATGGGACTATGGGATGGAGGATGTGTGATGGGTATATGGGCACTGGACTATGGGATGGAGGATATGTATGATGGGTATATGGGCACAGGACTATGGGATGGAGGATATGTATGATGGGTATATGGGCACAGGACTATGGGATGGAGGATATGTATGATGGGTATATGGGCACGGGACTATTGGATGGAGGATATGTATTATGGGTATATGGGCACAGGACTATGGGATGGAGGATATGTATGATGGGTATATGGGCACAGGACTATGGGATGGTGGATATGTATGATGGGTATATGGGCACAGGACTATGGGATGGAGGATATGTATGATGGGTATATGGGCACAGGACTATGGGATGGAGGATATGTATGATGGGTATATGGGCACGGGACTATGGGATGGAGGATATGTATGATGGGTATATGGGCACAGGACTATGGCATGGAGGATATGTATGATGGGTATATGGGCACAGGACTATGGGATGGTGGATGTGTGATGGGTATATGGGCATTGGACTATGGGATGGTGGATATGTATGATGGGTATATGGGCACGGGACTATGGGATGGAGGATGTGTGATGGGTATATGGGCACTGGACTATGGGATGGAGGATATGTATGATGGGTATATGGGCACGGGACTATGGGATGGAGGATATGTATGATGGGTATATGGGCACGGGACTATGGGATGGAGGATATGTATGATGGGTATATGGGCATTGGATTATGAGATGAAGGATGTGTGATGGATATATGGGCACTCGACTAAGGAATGGTGGATATGTATGATGGGTATATGGGCATGGGACTATGGGATGGAGAATATGTATGATGGGTATATGGGCATGGGACTATGGGATGGAGGATGTGTGATGGGTATATGGGCACTCGACTATGGGATGGAGAATATCTATGATGGGTATATGGGCACGGGCCTATGGGATGGAGGATATGTATGATGGGCATATGGGCATGGGACTATGGGATGAAGGATAATTATAATTTTTTATAACTAACCACAGTTAGTTACTATGCCCGGGAAGCGACGGGCTCTTCGGCTAGTTAAGTAATAAACCATTGTGGTGTTCTAGTGTATGATGTATGATAGTCATTGTAATGTAAGATATGATTTTGCAGAACTTTCTAGAATCTCCCATTGCTACACACTGAGGAGACGAGCCTGTCATGTAGCTGCAACCCCCCTCTTCCCCCACACACACACCAGTGTCTTCCTGCGTGTAGCTCTGTGAAACATGAAACCGTCCATTTCCTCTCGCAGCCTTCCCCCCTGCAAGGGAAAGCATTGCTTTGTTCTGAAACTATGAAGCTTGAATACAGGTATAGGAAATAATAAAAGAAGCCTAGCGCAAACTTCGCTTGTGACAGAGATATAAAACTCACATTTCTGCAAAGGGCACGAAGCCAGCTTTCTAAACCCCTAAGTTTCACGATTCTCGGACTTCCAGAAATTGAGATATGGATTGCTCCCAAATGGAGTGTCCTATCTAGTGGATTCTTGATGTTTTCTTGTTGGGCTCGTCACACTGGGAAACATGATACCCTTGGTGAGTTCATACGAGCTTCCCCATTAAGATATGGTTATCATAACCTTTTTAGTTAAGTTATAACTGAGAAAGAAGGGGGGTTGGACCTCACCAGACCGCCCATTTCGTGAGGTCACAGACCCTAGGATATAGGTATTCCCTACCAAATTCCAGTCAGATCAGCTGGAGTCCTCCTTCCAGAGAGACGTGCCGATGAGTGGGGACGTTTGGTTAAGCGCCCCTCCCCCAGCCACATGGTCTGCCTAATACCAACTACGCACATGTGAGTGTTACTTTCTGTTCTTTCATCCACTTTGTTTTATATTTGTATTTGTACATATGTAATGTCTCAACTATATAGCAACTTTTATCTATGTAATCACTGCCCGCATTCTTTTGGGAATAAATGATAAAATCTATTAGCTCTGTCTCCATGCTCTAGGGAACGAACTATGCGCCTTTTTTAGATAGTTACGCTACTGTTCGGGTTGGCTTCGAACCCCTCCATTAAGTCTATAACTTAAGTGGAGAAACCAGGAGCTGGTGGCAGCGCGGTGTGCGCGGCTGGCGAGGCTAGCTGGCAGTACAGAAGGGTCCTATATTGTTGAATGAGTGGTTGAGGCCACAACATTGATAATTCCCTTACTGCAGTAGTCTAATTGCCCGTGCACAACAAGCAGCCCGTCCGGCGACTAATTATCCTAGGTGCAGTTCCCTGACCTGAGGGTAAGGGGGGCGCCGGAGAGCTGCGAGTTCCAAAGTGGAACTGAGAAAGTGGGATATACATAAATCCCCCCAGTTCTTGGAAGGCTGTTAGCAGTGGTGGGGCAACCAAAATACCCCCCTGCGGTAAATTGTCAGAGCAAGATTAGCTTGCTGTATTTTTGTCACATGGTGCTAGTGGTGGGATAACTAAGATAAGCCCCCACTGTGCCTGTGATCGCCAAATACCGGCTGACACCTGAGGTATACCGAAAGAAGTTCCGGAACCTCCAACGAGGCCTGTTGTGAGTTCATTTTCCCCTTCACTACTGAGGTCCGAGGAACTCCCTCTTCTGGTGAAGAAAGGTAGTGAGCCTGATTGTCAAACACCTGGGGCTGATGATGATGACTGGCTGAGTGGAGTTAATGACTGGATATAAGGCTGCCGACGCCCTTCTGGCCTGCGGGTGATTTCTCTGTGGACTTCTAGGAAACCAGTCTGATTCCTGCTCATCTAAAGCTAACATTTCTGCTTTGCCTTTTTGCATTAGTGTTTTGTTTTCCTTGCTTTTCTGGATTCTGCCATTCCCTGCTGGGGTGAGCAGAATCTCCTTTTGCCTGTTTCTCTGTCTTCAGAATATTCCTGAGTACTGACATAGCTTTTTTGAAGCCTAGCGTCTTCAGGGCCTTTTTACTGTCAGTTGGTTGGCTCTTATTTTCATAGGGTTTTTCACGGATTGCAGACAGCAGCCTTCCTGTCCTTTCCTATCTAAGCTAGCGTGGGCCCCATCTTTGCTCAGTCTATCTTTCTGTCTGTGTTTTGTTCTTTCTTCTTGCTTCACCGTCATTATATGTGGGGGGCTGCCTTTTGCTTTGGGGTCTGCTCTGGGGCAGTTTAGATTTCCCTTTCTGTCTTTAGGCTATGTAGTCCTCCGGCTGTGATCGAGGGGCCTAGGGCATCGTAGGAGCCCCCCACGGCTACTGCTAGTTGTGTTGATAGGTTCAGGGGTCTGCAATCCGATAGCTGCCAACTTCTCTGGTTTTCTGGACTTAGCTAGCATTTCTATTTTTGCCTCCTACGGTGACTCAATCATAACAGAATCACCCGCCCTACCGCAGATTCTAGGGTACTCAATAGCAGGAAAGAATTGTATAAAAAAAAAAAAAAAAAGTGTATATTTTTTCCTCTATATCTCTGAGGCCGTAGGGGGAATTTTTTTTCTCAATGGAGATAAAGCAATTGTCTGATCGTGTGGAGCAGCTCGCTGCGGAAGTGCGGGGAATTTCCGCCTACCTTGCTCATTCACATGCTGCTGAAAAAAAAGATCCCTACACCTGATGTATTTTTTGGGGATCGGTCTAAATTTTTGAATTTCAAAAATAATTGTAAATTATTTTTTGCCTTGAAGCCTAACTCGTCAGGGAGCTCCGCGCAGCAGGTTAAAATTGTCATCTCTTTGCTGCGTGGCGATCCCCAGGATTGGGCGTTTTCTTTGAAACCAGATGATCCTATTCTGACTAATGTGAACGCATTTTTTCAGGCCTTGGGGTTGTTGTATGATGAACCTAATGCCATTGATCAGGCTGAAAAGACCCTGCTGGCATTGAACCAGGGTCGTGATTCTGCAGAATTGTACTGTCAAAAATTCCGAAAGTGGGCAGTACTTACTACCTGGAATGATAATGCCTTGGCTGCTCTCTTTCGGAAGGGGTTGTCAGAAGCCATAAAAGATACTATGGTGGGATTTCCTGTTCCCTCTGGTCTTGACGATTCTATGTCTTTAGCCATTCAGGTTGATCGGCGTTTACGCAAACGCAGAGCTGCACGAGAGGTGTTGCCACCTGTTGAACAGATGTCTGAACCTATGCAATGTGATAGAGTTTTTTCCAGAGAGCAGCGTCAGGAGTTCAGAAGGCGTAATAAGTTGTGTTTTTTCTGTGGAGATGCCTCGCATATTATTTCTGTCTGTCCTAAACGCGAGAAACGCTTTGCACACACGTTTTCTGTTGGTGGTGTTCAACCTAAGTTTCTTCTGGCTATTACTCTGATCTGCTCCCTGTCCACATTTTCCGCCAAGGCTTTTGTGGATTCGGGAGCAGCTCTAAACCTAATGGACTTGGATTTTGCTAAACGTTGTGGATTTCCGATGACACCTCTGCAGACGCTGATCCCTTTGAGGGGGATTAATGCTACTCCTTTGGCTAAAAATAAACCTCAGTTTTGGACCCAGGTGGTAATGCGGGTCGCCCCAGACCATCAAGAAAATTGCAGGTTTTTGGTGTTACATAATCTGCATGATACTATTGTTCTGGGGTTTCCCTGGTTACAAATTCATAATCCAGTTTTGGATTGGAAATCTGTGTCTGTGGTGAGTTGGGGTTGTCGGTGTGCCTTTGGTGAGGCTCCGGTGTTTTCCACCTCTCCTCAGTCGCATGATGTTCCTGATTATTTGGCGGACTTTTATGATGTATTTAGTGAGAATGAGTCTGCGTCTCTGCCTCCTCATAGGAGTTATGACTGTGCTATTGAACTGAGCCCGGGGTGTAAATTTCCCAAGGGTCGGCTCTTCAATTTATCTGTACCCGAGCACGAGGCTATGCGATCCTATATTAAGGAGGCGTTGGAGAAGGGTCATATTAGACCATCCTCGTGACCCTTAGGTGCCGGGTTTTTTTTTTAGCCAAAAAGGATGGATCATTAAGACCTTGTATTGATTATCGTGCTCTCAACAAAATTACTGTTAAATATCAGTATCCGTTACCCCTGATTTCTGATCTATTCTCCAGAGTTAAAGGTGCTTGCTGGTTTACCAAGCTTGACCTTAGGGGGCATATAATCTTATTCGCATTAAGCATGGGGATGAATGGAAGACGGCGTTTAATACTCCGGAGGGACATTTTGAGTACCTGGTGATGCCTTTTGGGCTCACTAATGCCCCTTCTGTCTTCCAGTGCTTCATGAACGATATTTTCCGAGATTTTGTCGATAAATTTTTGATTATCTATCTGGATGATATTTTGATCTTCTCCAAGGATTGGGATTCTCATGTGGAACATATTCGGACTGTGTTCCAGATCTTGAGGGAGAATTCCCTGTATGTCAAAGGATCTAAATGCCTTTTTGGAGTACAGAGGATTTCTTTTTTGGGATTTATTTTGTCCCCGTCAACTATTGAAATGGACCCGGCCAAGGTACAGGCCATTTACGATTGGGTTCAGCCCACTTCTTTGAAGGCCCTCCAGAAGTTTTTGGGTTTTGCTAATTTTTATCGGAAATTTATAGCAAAATTTTCTAGTATTGCCAAGCCACTGACTGATTTGACTAAGAAGGGTGCTGATGTGTTAAATTGGTCTCCGGAGGCTGTTTCTTCCTTTCAGGAGCTGAAGCGAAGATTCACCTCGCCCCGGTTTTGCGGCAACCTGATGTCTCACTTCCGTTCCAGGTAGAGGTGGATGCTTCTGAGATTGGTGCAGGAGCTGTTTTGTCCCAAAAGGATCCTGTAACATCTAAAATGAATCCCTGTGCTTTCTTTTCCCGAAAGTTCTCTCCATCTGAACGTAACTATGATGTGGGGAATCGGGAACTGTTAGCCATGAAATGGGCATTTGAGGAGTGGAGACATTGGTTGGAGGGAGCTAAGCATCAAGTCGTGGTCCTCACTGACCACAAGAATTTGATTTACCTTGAGTCGGCTAAGAGCTTGAACCCGAGACAGGCTAGGTGGGCCTTGTTTTTTACATGTTTTGATTTTGTGGTTTCTTTTCTTCCTGGAACTAAGAATGTCAAGGCTGACGCCCTCTCTAGGAGCTTCTTTGCTGATTCTCCTGTGGTGACCAAGCCTGCTACCATCTTAGGTGAAGGGGTAGTTCTTTCTGCCATCTCGCCCGATTTGAGACGTGCTCTGGAAGAGTTCCAGGAGGACAAACCTGAGCGTTGTCCCAGTGGAAAGTTGTATGTTCCTGACCAGTGGAAGAAGAGAGTGATGTCTGAAGTTCATTGCTCTGCTTTGGCTGGTCATCCAGGTATTTTTGGTACTAGAGATCTGGTGAGTCGGTCGTTTTGGTGGCCCTCCTTGTCTCGTGATGTCAGGAATTTTGTGCAGTCCTGTGGGACGTGCTCCCGGTCTAAATCATGTTCTCGCTCTAGTGGGTTGTTGATGCCTTTGCCTGTCCCCAAGAGGCCATGGACCCATATTTCAATGGATTTCATCTCTGATATGCCTGTCTCTCAAAGGATGACTGTTATTTGGGTGATTTGTGATAGGTTCTCTAAGATGGTTCATCTTGTACCACTCCCTAAGTTGCCATCTTCCTCTGAATTGGTGCCCCTGTTTTTACAACAGGTGGTTCGCTTGCACGGGATTCCTGAGAACATTGTATCTGACAGAGGAGTCCAGTTTGTGTCTAGATTTTGGAGAACTTTCTGTTCCAAGCTGGGAATTCAGTTGTCCTTCTCCTCTGCTTTTCACCCTCAGACCAGTGGGCAGACAGAGAGAACAAACCAGACCTTGGAGTCATATTTGAGATGTTTTATTTCTGCTGATCAGGATGATTGGGTTTCATTTTTGCCCTTGGCCGAATTTGCTTTAAATAATAGAGCTAGTTCTGCCACTTTGATGTCTCCTTTTTTTTGTAACTTTGGGTTTCATCCTCGATTTTCTTCAGGGCAGGTGGAGCCCTCTGCCTGCCCAGGGGTTGACACTGTGGTGGAGAGAATGCACCAGATTGGGACCAAGTGGTGGATAAGTTATCTCTCTCCCAGGAAAAGGCCCAGCGGTTTTCCAACCGACATAGGACCCTTGGTCCCCAATTTAAGGTTGGTGATATGGTGTGGTTATCATCAAAAAATATTGCTATAAAGGTGGCTGCTCCTAAGTTTATGCCTAGATTTATTGGACCTTACAAGATTTTGGAGATTATTAATCCGGTCTCTTTTCGTTTGGCTCTTCCTGTCACATTTAAAATCCATAATGTGTTCCATAAGTCCTTGTTGAAGAGGTTTGTTGAACCTGTTGTTCCGGGGGTTGCACCTCCAGACCCTGTATTGGTTGAAGGTAACATGGAATATGAGGTAGAGAAAGTACTGGATTCCCTTCTGGCTAGATGGAGACTCCAGTATTTGGTTAAGTGGAAGGGTTATGGTCAGGAGGATAATTCCTGGGTCTCTGCCTCTGATATTCATGCCAAAAGATTGGTGCGTGCCTTTCATCGGGCTCACCCTGATCGCCCTGGTGGCGTGGTTGAGGGTTCGGTGACCCCTCCTCAAGGGGGAGGTACTGTTGTGAATTCATTTTCCCCTTCACTACTGAGGTCCGAGGAACTCCCTCTTCTGGTGAAGAAAGGTAGTGAGCCTGATTGTCAAACACCTGGGGCTGATGATGATGACTGGCTGAGTGGAGTTAATGACTGGATATAAGGCTGCCGACGCCCTTCTGGCCTGCGGGTGATTTCTCTGTGGACTTCTAGGAAACCAGTCTGATTCCTGCTCATCTAAAGCTAACATTTCTGCTTTGCCTTTTTGCATTAGTGTTTTGTTTTCCTTGCTTTTCTGGATTCTGCCATTCCCTGCTGGGGTGAGCTGAATCTCCTTTTGCCTGTTTCTCTGTCTTCAGAATATTCCTGAGTACTGACATAGCTTTTTTGAAGCCTAGCGTCTTCAGGGCCTTTTTACTGTCAGTTGGTTGGCTCTTATTTTCATAGGGTTTTTCACGGATTGCAGACAGCAGCCTTCCTGTCCTTTCCTATCTAAGCTAGCGTGGGCCCCATCTTTGCTCAGTCTATCTTTCTGTCTGTGTTTTGTTCTTTCTTCTTGCTTCACCGTCATTATATGTGGGGGGCTGCCTTTTGCTTTGGGGTCTGCTCTGGGGCAGTTTAGATTTCCCTTTCTGTCTTTAGGCTATGTAGTCCTCCGGCTGTGATCGAGGGGCCTAGGGCATCCCCCCACGGCTACTGCTAGTTGTGTTGATAGGTTCAGGGGTCTGCAATCCGATAGCTGCCAACTTCTCTGGTTTTCTGGACTTAGCTAGCATTTCTGTTTTTGCCACCTACGGTGACTCAATCATAACAGAGGCCCACACGATAGCTATAGTGATGTGGTGCAAGGACTCAGGACCCACTTTGACCAGTGGATCCATGGTCTGTCCGTTTATTCCTTTGAGCAGCTACGGGACCTGATGATCAAAGACCAGTTCCTGCATCTTTGCCCAGCTGAGGTCCGACAGTTCATCCTGGACCGCGAACCAGCGAATGCGGACAAAGCGGCGCAGATCGCTGACAACTATGAGGCCAACCGGAAGCCAGAGACGTGGAGGCCAGTCACCACCAGCTGGAGAGGGGGTAAGCCTGCAACCAACCCCAGTGCCCCAGCTAGCCGTCTCTCCGGAGGCCCTGTCCCTGTTACCAACACCAGGCCTACTACTGACAGTCGCCTGTGTTTCCACTGCAAGCGGCCTGGTAACCTCAGTTACACCTGTGTGGAAAAGCCGAAGAACCCCCCAGCCAAGGCCTCTGGGCCCAACGCCTCTGTTCTTTTGGTGGGAGGTGTGGTTGGGAGGATTGACGACAACGTTCAACCTGTCCAGGTGGGGGCCCGTCTTGCTACGGGCCTCAAGGACACCGGGGCTGAATGAACCCTCATCCGTCCTGGACTGGCGGCCCCTGAAGAGTTTGTTGAGGGGAAAACCCTGACTGTCACCGGGATCGGGGGTACCCGCTGTCCCTTGCCAGTGGCCCGGGTATTCCTTGATTTGGGTGCTGGGAGCGGGGTGAGGGAAGTGGGAGTGTCTGAAAACCTGCCCACTGATGTGTTATTGGGGACTGACTTGGGGAGGATGGTTGCATACTATGTCCCTGACACCCTTCCCCAATCTGATAAGGGTAACGTTAACCCTGGTGTTGATGATGATGATGGGAAACTGAATGTGATACCTGCTAATGCCTTGATGAGTATTGATGCAACTAACAACCATTCTTTCCCCATGAATGATGATAATGATGATGATGTATCTGTGCCGACTGAACCTGTTAACCATTTCTTTGAAACGGTAGATGTGTCCACAGGTACCGAAGTGCTCAGTCCCGTCACTCTGCAGAGTGAGACGGCTGAGGAACCCCTGGCAGGAGCAAGCAACGGTGCTCATGGAAATGGGAAAGTGCATGGGGACCATGAGGAAGGTAATGCCATGCAACTGACCAGTGCCACCGAGGAAGGTAACTGGCCCATAAGTAGCACTGTTCCTGGAGTGTTGGGGGTGGATGGGGAGGTAGAGCCCATGGCAGCGCCGATTGGTGGGTCTGTAGAAATCCCCAGGGAGACAGCATACATAGCAGCTGTCACACGCAGTCAGAGTGCCCAGATCGCAGGTAGCGCCCTGCCTTCTGGACACTCTTCTGCTACAGGAGAGACAGAACCAGAGGTGACCCCAGAGCAGGTTCCAGAGGGTCCCAGTAAGGAAGGAACCCTGACGTCACTTCTGGCAGCCTCTAGCAAGGAGTTCTGTTGCGAGTTCATTTTCCCCTTCACCGTCGATGTCTGATGAACTCCCTCTTCTGGTGAAGGAAGGTAGTGAGGCTGATTACCAAACACCTGATCTGGTAGATGATGACTGGGTAACAGGAAATTCTGACTGGATATAAGGCAGCCGACGCCCTTCTGAGTCGCTGGTGATTTCTCTGCTGGATTCTTGGAGACCAGTCTGATTCCTGCTTCCCAAAGATAAGTTTTTGCTCTGCTATTGAACTTATTAGTTTTGTTTTGTTTACCTTGTTTTTTGGAGTTCAGCCATCCCCGGTCGGGGGTGTGCTGAGTTCCATTTTTGTCTCTGATCAGTTTGTCTCTTTGCTCTGTCTTCAGAATTTACCTGAGTGCTGATATAGTCTTTTTGAAGTCCTAGCGACTTCAGGGCCTGTTTTTCCTATCAGACGGTTGGGACATTTTTTGGTAGGGTTTTTTACGGATTGCAGACAGCAGCTTTTTCTATCCTGTCCTTTTTAGTTAGCTTGGGCCCCATCGTTTGCTCAACCTATCTTTCTATCTGTGTTAATATTTTCATCTTGCTTCACCGTCATTATATGTTGGGGGCTGCCTATTGCTTTGGGGTCTGCTCTGGGGCAGTTTAGATTTCCCCTTTCTTTCTTTAGGCCTATTTAGTTCTCCGGCTGTGATCGAGGGGTCTAGGGCTTCGTAGAAACCCCCCACGGCTACTGTTAGTTGTTGTGGATAGGATCAGGGGTCTGCAATCCGATAGCTACCAACCTCTCCGGTTATATGGACTTAGCTTGTATTTTTGTTTTTTCCTCCTTCGGTGACTCATACATAACAGAGTTCCAGGCTGCTCTGCACTCAGAAGCAAGCCTGGAGAAATTGAGACACTTCACCGAGATGCCCACCTCCGAGCCTGATAAGGAGAGGGTGTTCTGGGAACGAGGAAGGTTGTACCGGGAGACAGTACTCAGAGATTCCCAAAAGGAGTGGTTGAGGGAAAGACAGCTAGTCGTTCCCCTACAGTTCAGAACTGAGTTGTTGCGGATTGCCCATGAGATTCCACTCGCTGGACACTTGGGGATCAGCAAAACAAAGGCACGGCTGTCTCAACACTTCTGTTGGCCCAAGATGGGGACAGATGTAACACAATACTGCCGCTCCTGTGCCTGTCAAAAAGTGGGTAAGGTGGGGCCTGCTCTTAAGGCTCCCCTTATTCCTTTGCCGGTGATAGAGGAGCCTTTCCAGAGAATCGCGGTGGACATTGTAGGCCCGCTGGCCGTCCCCAGCAGCTCTGGAAAGCAATACATTCTCACCGTGGTAGACTACGCTACCCGGTACCCAGAGGCAGTAGCTCTGTCTTCAACCAGGGCAGATAAGGTGGCTGACGCACTGGTGACCATCTTTTCAAGGGTAGGATTTCCCAGGGAGATGCTTACCGATCAAGGGACCCAATTCATGTCTCGCCTAATGGAGGCTCTCTGTGAGAAAATGCAGGAGAAGCACCTGGTATCGAGTGTGTATCACCCACAGACTAATGGTTTGTGTGAACGCTTCAACGGTACCCTAAACCAGACGCTCCGCATGCTGGTTGAGACCCAAGGGCGCGACTGGGAGCGGTACCTCCCACACCTGCTGTTCGCTTACAGAGAAGTTCCGCAGGCCTCGACCGGGTTCTCCCCCTTCGAGCTCCTGTATGGCAGGTGAGTCCAGGGACCCCTTGGGTTGATAAGAGAATCCTGGGAAGATGAGCCAAACCCCACAGATGTGTCCATCGTGGATTATGTTATGCGCTTCCGTGACAAGATGCAGACCTTGACGCAGTTGGTGCATGACAACCTGACGCAGGCTCAGGCTGACCAGAAGCACTGGTACGACCAGAACACCCAGAAGCGGACCTACCAGGTGGATCAAAAGGTGTGGGTGCTGGTCCCTGTACCAACGGATAAGCTTCAGGCAGCCTGGGAAGGCCCATACGTCGTCCACCAACAGCTCAACCCAGTCACCTACGTGGTCACGCTTGACCATGCTCGGGGTAGGCGCAAGGGAGGTCCACTACCTGGGGCACCGGGTAGGTGGGGGTGCCATGAGTCCGGAGCCAGAAAAGGTGGACGCAATCGCGTCCTGGCCCACACCCAGGACCAAGAAACAGGTGAAGTCCTTCTTGGGCACTGCAGGGTAGCATAGGCGGTTTGTTCAAGACTATAGCGCCCTTGCAAAACCCTTGACTGACCTCACCAAGCAAAGGCTACCCCAAACAGTCAACTGGACAGATGACTGTGAGGCAGCCTTCCAAGCTTTGAAAGCAGCCCTGTGCAACTCTCCAGTGTTGAGAGCAGTCGACAGCAGTCACCCGTTTCTGGTACAGACCGACGCCAGCGAGTTTGGCCTCGGTGCTGTGCTCAGCCAGGTTGACTCAGGGAACCAGGAGCACCCCGTGTTGTACCTGAGCCAGAAACTTTTGCCGAGGGAAGTGGCATACTCGACCATCAAGAAGGAGTGTCTGCCATGGTGTGGGCACTGCAACGTTTGCAGCCCTACCTGTACGGGCGCACCTTCACGGTGGTAACGGACAATAACCCTCTGAGCTGGTTGCACACAGTATCCGGAACCAATGGAAAGTTGCTCCGCTGGAGCCTTGCCCTTCAACAGTACAACTTTACTGCACAACACAAAAAGGGCAGTGAACATGGCAATGCCGATGGGTTGTCCCGCCGGGGCGAACCCGCTGAGGTGCGCATGGCCGATTACCGACAGGTAATGCCTCCGTAGCGCCCTGTAAAAGGGGGAGATATGATTTTGCAGAACTTTCTAGAATCTCCCATTGCTACACACTGAGGAGACGAGCCTGTCATGTAGCTGCAACCCCCCTCTTCCCCCACACACACACCAGTGTCTTCCTGCGTGTAGCTCTGTGAAACATGAAACCGTCCATTTCCTCTCGCAGCCTTCCCCCTGCAAGGGAAAGCATTGCTTTGTTCTGAAACTATGAAGCTTGAATACAGGTATAGGAAATATTAAAAGAAGCCTAGCGCGCACTTTGCTTGTGACAGAGATATAAAACTCACATTTCTGCAAAGGGCATGAAGCCAGCTTTCTAAACCCCTAAGTTTCAAGATTTTCGGACTTCCAGAAATTGAGATATGGATTGCTCCAAAATGGAGTGTCCTATCTAGTGCATTCTTGATGTTTTCTTGTTGGGTTTGTTACACTGGGAAACATGATACCCTTGGTGAGTTCATACGAGCTTCCCCCATTAAGATATGGTTATCATAACCTTTTTAGTTAAGTTATAACTGAGAAAGAAGAGGGGTTGGACCTCACCAGACCGGAGGTCACAGACCCTAGGCTATAGGTATTCCCTACCAAATTCCAGTCAGTTCAGCTGGAGTCCTCCTGCCAGAGAGACGTGCTGATGAGTGGGGACGTTTGGTTAAGCGCCCCTCCCCCAGCCACATGGTCTGCCTAATACCAACTATGCACATGTGAGTGTTACTTTCTGTTCTTTCATCCACTTTGTTTTATATTTGTATTTGTACATATGTAATGTCTCAACTTTATAGCAACTTTTATCTATGTAATCACTGCCCGCATTCTTTTGGGAATAAATGATAAAATCTATTAGCTCTGTCTCCATGCTCTAGGGAACGAACTATGCGCCTTTTTTAGATAATTACACTACTGTTCGGGTTGGCTTCGAACCCCTCCATTAAGTCTATAACTTAAGTGGAGAAACCAGGAGCTGGTGGCAGCGTGGTGTGCGCGGCTTCGGAGGCTAGCTGGCAGTACAGAAGGGTCTTATATTGCTGAATGAGTGGTTGAGGCCACAGCATTGATAATTCCCTTACTGCAGTAGTCTAATTGCCCATGCACAACAAGCAGCCCGTCCGGCGACTAATTATCCTAGGTGCAGTTCCCTGACTGACCTGAGGGTAAGGGGGGCGCCGGAGAGCTGCGAGTTCCAAAGTGGAACTGAGAAAGTGGGATATACATAAATCCCCGCAGTTCTTGGAAGGTTGTTAGCAGTGGTGGGGCAACCAAAATATCCCCCTGCAGTAAATTGTCAGATCAAGATTAGCTTGCTGTATTTTTGTCACATGGTGCCAGTGGTGGGATAACTAAGATAAGCCCCCACTGTGCCTGTGATAGCCGTGTATCGGCTGTGTGTTGTGTCCCTCCGTCCGCTGACAAACCCGTGTCGGTGGTGGGATCATGACTTATTGGTGGCACAGGGTCCGCTGTCCGTCGCAATTTGGCGACAGCGGTCCTCCGTTCCTCACAGTCATTAACCACTTACATGCCATTTGAGGAGTTTTATTTAGATACCAAGCGTCATCAGATTTGACTTTGTCATTAGTGATACGACAACATCAGTCGACACTGCACTGGGCAGCGATTACACGGACTTTGCTGTATTACAGGGTCTCACTTTTGGTGTTTCCAGTGCCGTTTTATTGATGAAAACATTTGTTGGGTTGACAGCCTGTCGTACTGTTTTCCCTATTTTAGGGCCACTTATATGTTATAATAAATAATAATAATCTTTATTTTTATATAGCGCTAACATATTCCGCAGCGCTTTACATTTTGCACACATCATCATCACTGTCCCCGATGGGGCTCACAATCTAAATTCCCTATTAGTATGTCTTTAGAATGTGGGAGGAAACCGGAGTGCCCGGAGGAAACCCACGCAAACACGGGGAGAACATACAAACTCCTTGCAGATGTTGTCCTTGGTGGGATTCGAACCCAGGACCCCAGCGCTGCAAAACTGCAGTGCTATCCACTGAGCCACCGTGCCGCCCGTTCCATTCCAGGTTTATCTTTTTATAATTGGTTTTAATGGTCCAATATCTGGTAGTCCTTATATGGAAAGTGGATTTCAGCTATAAAGTTACACCAATTTCTTAAGAAATTATAGTAAAAATACCCAGCCGTGGCAGCCTCTCTCCGTCCTGCTAAGCTCATTCTACTTTTTAACCCCTTCATGACCCGGCCATTTTTTGCAATTCTGACCAGTGTCACTTTATGAGGTAATAACTCAAGAATGCTTCAATGCATCCTAGCGATTCTGAGATTTTTTTTTGTGACATATTGGGCTTCATGCTAGTGGTAAATTTAGGTCGATAATTCTTGCGTTTATTTGTGAAAAAATCAGAAATTTAGCGAAAATTTTGAAAATTTCGCAATTTTCACATTTTGAATTTTTATTCTGTTAAACCAGAGAGTTATGTGACACAAAGTGGTTACTAAATAACATTTCCCATATGTCTACTTTACATCAGCACAATTTTTGAAACAATTTTTTTTTTTGTTAGGAAGTTATAAGGGTTAAATGTTGACCAGCGATTTCTCATTTTTACAACAAAATTTCTGAAACTATTTTTTTTAGGGACCACTTCACATTTGAAGTCACTTTGAGGGGTCTATATGGCAGAAAATACCCAAAAGTGACACCATTCTAAAAACTACACCCCTCAAGCTACTCAAAACTACATTCTAGAAAATTATTAATGTGGTGCCCCTGAGGGTTCAGTCACCACAGAGGTACTGCACCTCCTCCTGAGGTGTGGTACCCCACCATCCAGGTAAGGTGGAGACACCTGACCATGCTCCAACACCTGCATCCCACACAACATAGTAGTGTAGCAAAGCACCTTTGGTGGCTCCCTGATTGGAACACGAAGAGTGCTGGGAGGTGGGTGGAGCTTAGTCTGCACAAGAGAGCTATTAGGACTAGGTCAGTCAGAAGGGAAGGAGCGCCATATGACTTTTTGAATGGAAAATATGCTGGAATACTTAGCGGTTGCCATGTCGCGTTTGAAGAGCCCCTGTGCGCCTAAACATTGGAGCTCCCCCATAAGTGACCCCATTTTGGAAACTAGACCCCTTAAGGAACTTATCTAGAAGGGTAGTGAGCACTTTGAACCCCCAAGTGCTTCACAAAAGTTTGTAACGCAAAGCAGTGAAAATAAAAAATCTTTTTTTTTTTCCTCAAAAATGATTTTTTAGCACGCTATTTTTTATTTTCACATGGCTAACAGGAAAAATTGGACCACAAAAGTTGTTGTCCAGTTTGTGCTGAGTACGCTGGTACCCCATATGTGGGGGGTAACCACTGTTTGGGCACACGGCAGAGCTCAGAAGGGAAGGAGCACCATTTGACTTTTTGAAATGAAAATTACCTCCAATCGTTAGCGGACACCATGTCATGTTTGGAGAGCCCCTATGTGCCTAAACTTTGGAGCTCCCCCACAAATGACCCCATTTTGGAAACTAGACCCCCTAAGGAACTTATCTAGATGCATAGTGAGCACTTTGAACCTCCTGGTGCTTCACAGAATTTTATAACGCAGAGCCGTGAAAATAAAGAATATTTTTTTTCCTAAAAAAAATATTTAGTCCGCAATTTTTTATTTTCAGAAGGGTAACAGGAGAAATTGGACCCCAAAAGTTGTTGTACAGTTTGTTCTGAGTACGCTGGCACCCAATATGTGAGGGATGACCACTGTATGGGCACACGTCGGGGCTCGGAAGGGAAGTAGTGACATTTTGAAATGCTGACATTGATGGAATGGTCTGTGGGCGTCATGTTCAATTTGCAGAGCCCCTGATGTACCTAAACTGTGGAAACCCCCCACAAGTGACCCCATTTTGGAAACTAGACCCCCCCAAGGAACTTATCTAGATGTGTGCTGAGCACCTTGAACCCCCAAGTGCTTCACAGAAGATTATAACGCAGAGCCGTGAAAATAAAAAATCATTTTTTTCCTCAAAATGATTTTTTAGCTCGCAATTTTTTATTTTCACAAGGGTAACAGGAGAAATTGGACCCCAAAAGTTGTTTTCCACTTTGTCCTGAGTACGCTGGTACCCCATGTGTGGGAAGAAACCATTGTTTGGGCACACGTCAGGGCTCGAAATGGAAGTAGTGAGGTTTTGAAATGCAGACTTTGATGGAATGGTCTGCGGTTATCAATACGTTTGCAGAGTCCCTGATGTGCCTAAACAGTGGAAACCCCCCACAAGTGACCCCCTAACCCTAATCTTAACCCTAATCCCAACCCTAACCCTAATTCCAACCCTAACCCTAATTCTAACCCTAACTCCACCCTAACCCTAATTCCACCATAACCCTAATTGCAACCCTAACCCTAATTCCACCCTAACCCTAATTCCAACCCTAACCCTTATTCCAACCCTAACCCTAATTCTAACCCTAACCCTAATGGAAAAATAAAAATATTTATTTTATTAGTTGTGCCTACCTATGGGGGTGATAAACGGGGGGTTTATTTACTTTTTATTTCATTTTGATCACTGTGAGAGTGCTCAAAATGAATGAATGGAATCTGCAGCCGCAGATTCGAGCGGGCACACTGCGCATGCGCCCGCCTATGATCCGGGACCGCGGGACACCGGGAGCGACAGCGGCACTCGGAAGGTACCTGGGGGGTGAGGGAGGGATCGGAAGCTGGAGGGGAGCGGAGGGAAGGGGAGGGGGAGCAGATGATGACAGCTGCGGCAGATCGCTGCTGTCATTCAGTGGCGGGGGGGCTGATCGCCGGTGGGGGGGTTGGATCGGTGTCTCCAGCCATGTCCGATGCTACTGCAGCATCGGCCATGGCTGATTTGTAATATTTCATCAAATTTCATTGATGAAATATTACTATAGCTCTGATTGGCTGTTTCACATTTAACAGGCAATCAGAGCGATCGTAGCCTCATGGGGGCAAAGCCACGCCCCCTGTAGTGAAGTACAAAGCCCCCTGTATCTGCGGGTCGGGTGACCTTTCATTGACCCCGGTCACCCGACCCGCAGGGGGGCTTTGAAGTCATGACACAGCATATGCAGCATGGGTCGGATTGGCACCGACTTTCATGACGCATACGCTGTGTCACAGGTCGGGAAGGGGTTAAGAAATTGGTATAACATTATTGGCGCCACAGTTAAGCTCATGCTAAGCTGATATCCAGACTCCTCCACCATTTCCTAATTTACGAGGGTCCCGTCGTCCTCTGAAAGCATAGCAATTTTGCAATCAAATCTGTGGGATATTTTGGGCTAAGTGAAATTGAAGGTAACTTATGTCGAAAAGGATCTAACTCTTTAGAGAATGTGGAACAGTCACCAAAATTTATGAAGAAGCCATCAAGAAAGGTTCTCCTAATTTATATAAGAGGCTGTCTCATCGTATAGAATACCAAGTTAATTTTTTTTATTTATGGTGAAACCATCAGGGGTCAGGAAACAATTTTTTGGACCTTTTAGCATAAATTGGGCTAAGCCCTACTAGGGATTGTCACTTTGCTCTCAATCAAAATGGTAAATTAAAAAATAAGGCTTATCCAGAAATTAATGAGAACTTTTGCTCTGAAGGACTAAGTTGGTTCATCAATATTTAGGAGAATCGCTATCCTGTAATACTATATTTAACCACTAGTGGCTGCAGTTAAAGTTTTCAGCAGCTAAAACTGAGACAATCAGTTGGTCAACGAGGGTTCAATCTTTTTTTTAAGCAATATCTCATATTTTGGACTTGACCCCATTACTTAGACTCTTCATAACGGTGCCAGCTACTGTTACCTAGACATTTTCCTGAATGTTTGATTTATTTTCATGCAATATTAGAAATTTGAGCTCAGTTTTTTTTCCAGATACCTGAAAGGCTGTCCTGGAACTAATGAGACATCTGGTGGAGAACTTGAACTGAGGACCACAGAACGGTGTTGAAGTGACAGCTCATCGGTATCCGAAGCTCGTGGTCCAATCCACATCTCATAGAGAAGTCCCCTGTTACCTGCAGTAGGGATAATGAATATCTGAATGACAGTAATTATGTATTGAACAATTGTTGAAACTAATCTGGGACCCTGATCCTCTTGTTCTTTTTACCATGCTTTAACCTCTTTCCGTTGCTGGCCAGTGTTGGATTTTTGCGCTTTCGTATCCCCCACCCACCCTTCTTCCAAGAGCCATAATTTTTTTTATTATTTCATCGACAGTCATATAAGGATTTATTTTTTGCAGGATGAGTTGTAATTTTGAATAATATAATTTATTTTTACCATATAATGTACTAAATAATAAAAAAAGAAAAATTGAAGTAGAGTGAAAAAAATGCAATTTTGCCATTTTTGGGAAGTTTTTGTTTTTATGCTCATCGTTGTGTGGCCCAGCGATATAACTCTCCAGGTCAGTATGATTGCAGCAGTAGCAAACGTCCAACTTTTTTTTTTTTAATATTTCTGTGGTAAAAAAAAAAAGAAAAAGCTTTTTGGGAGGAGTCTGTAAAAATATGGATTATGTGGCCATTAAATGCTTTTATTTTTCTGTTGATTTTGAACGCAATTCATTGCGTTTTTTAAAAGAGTGTTGGAGATAGAAAAAAAAAAGCAATTCTAAAAATTTTATCTTTTTCTTTTTATCGTACAGGGAAATGTTATATTTCTTATTATATAGCTTTACTTGTTCAGTTCTCTTGTGCACTGACCTACTTAAAAGGAACTTGTCATGTAAAAAAAATGCTATTAAACAGCAGGTATGGGATTATTCTGCAGGTTAACAGCTTTCTGAGATCCCCGGCTACTGGGAGAAAATTATTTTATTCATCCCTACAGCCTCCGGCTTTCAGTCATAGAGGCGAGCCTCAGTCACTGCTCAGTACACAGTGAGCGGCTGCTGTAACCACTCTCCAGCATTGACCGACAGTCTACTCAGCACTAATGCACTGTACCGCCAGGAGTCTTAGGGCCCCGTCACACATAGCGACGCACCAGCGATCCCGACAACGATATTACCTTGTCAGGATCGCTGGTGTGTCGCTATGTGATCGCTGGTGAGCTGTCAAACAGGCAGCTTCACCAGCGATCAGCACCAGCGACAGGTGGGTAACAAGCGACGCACGTCGCTTAGTTACCCACTGTGTACCTTAGTTACCAGCGCGCTGGTGCAGGGAGCTGGTAACTAAGGTATTGGGTTTCTAAGCGGCACACGGCACTTAGAAACCCGATGTGTACCTTGGTTACCAGCTCCCTGAACCAGCGCGCTGGTAACTAAGGTACACATCAGGTTTCTAAGCGCTGCGCGCCGCTTAGAAACCCAATGTTTACCTTAGTTACCAGCGGCAGCTCACTGATCGCTGGTCTCCTGCCTGTCACACGCAGCGATGCGTGCTGGCCAGCGGGAGACCAGCGATCAAAAAAATGTCCTGGCTATTCCAGGACGATCAGCGATACCCGGCAGGGGAGCCGGTCGCTGAGAAGTGTCACACACAGCGATCTCGCTGGCGAGATCGCTGTTGAGTCACAAAACTTGTGACTCAGCAGCAATCTCGCTAGCGAGATCGCTGTGTGACGGGGGCTTTACAGAGGAAGTCGTTGGTTAGTGGGAACTCAATCTTGGTTGACTCAAGTTGACTTAATCTTTGCACTGTGTGTCTGTGTGTGCCACACTAAGCATGGAGAACAGAAAGAGGAGACGAGAACTGTCTGAGGACTTGAGAACCAAAATTGTTGAAAAATATCAACAATCTCAAGGTTACAAGTCCATCTCCAGAAATCTTGATGTTCCTCTGTCCCCGCTGTGCAACCCATGGCACTGTAGCTAATTTCCCTGAACTTTTATGGCAGAGAAAAATTGACGAAAAGTTGCAGCACAGGATAGTCCAGATGGTGGGTAAACAGCCCTAATCAAGGTCCAAAGAAATTCAAGTTGTCCTGCAGACTCAGGGTGCATCAGTGTTAGTGTGAAGTATCCATCTACATGTGAGTGAAATGAAATGCTATGGAAGGAGACCCAGGAGGACCCCACTGCTGACACAAAGACATCAAAAAGCTAGACTGTAATTTTCCAAAATGTACATAAGAAAGCCTAAATCCTTCTGGGAAAGTGTCTTGAAGACAGATAAGACAAAGATAGAGCTTTTTGGTAAAGCACATCATTTTACTGTTTACCGAAAATGGTAGGAAGTCTACACAGAAAAGAACACAGTACCTACAGTCAAATATGGTGGTGGTTCAAAGATGTTTTGGGTTTGGTTCGCTGCCTCTGGAACTGGGTGCCTTGACTGTGTATAAGGCATTATGAAATCTGAAGATGACCAAAGAATTTTTGGTCATACTGTAGTGTCCATTGTCAGACAGCTGAGCTTGCAACTTAGGTCATAGGTCTTCCAGCAGGACAATGACCCCAAACATACTTCAAGAAGAACCCAGAAATGGATGGAAACAAAGCGCTGGAGAGCCCTGAAGTGGGAGCAATGAGTCCGGATCTAATCCCATTGATCACCTTTGGGGAGATCTTAAAATTGCTGTTGGGAGAAGGCGCCTTCACATATTAGAGACCTGAAGCAGTTTTCTAAGAAAAGTGATCCAAAATTACAGGTGAGAGGTGTCAGAAGTTTGTTTATGGTTATAGGAAGCCATTGATTGCAGTTATAAAAAAAAAAATTTGTTTGCTTTCAAGTATAATGTTGAAATATGATAAATATAAAAAAAAGGTAAAACAATATCTAAATAAATATACTGTACCTGGATATGGAGCATTTTCGTAATGGCCAGGTGGGGCAGTTGTACATATTATCACTTGTGGTGTCAGGGATTTGATCTTGCAGATGTTTCCTGTAATATTAAATAGAAGTATCTGTAAGGTGATTGTTAAGTTACTAACATTGAGGGAAAATAGAGTTCTTCCCCAATATGAAAAAAATCTGTACACGGTAAGTTTCCCTTATGGCAGCTATAATTTTGTGATAAAAAAGCAGAGAAGCATTTATGAGCCACCATAATCTACGAGGGTAATGGTGGTCAGGTGGTCAGCAAATTTATTAAAGGCTATATTCACTTTTGCACAGATTTTTTTTTATTCTTCATTCGTGTCCAAATTATAAAGTTAAGCAATCTTGTAATCAATGTTCCTTAAATTTTCTTTAACTATTTTTCTTCTGCAGAATGTCTGTAAGTTCTTTATTCAGCTCAGTGAAAAATATGAAAAAAACAGATCTCTGCTCTCCTGCCTTTCTCTCAGTATTGCAGACTGTACCCAGGTTTCCACAGTATGGTGAGGGAAGAAAGCATGTACAGTCTCTGGAATGACAGAGAAAATTGGCAGTAGATGAGGATGAGGTGAGCACATATAGAGGAAAGAAGGGTAGGATAGAAGCAATGTTGACACACATATGAGCTATTAAGGATAGCAGCACCTTGGATGCGCACAGACCTCACATCCAACATATATTACTGGGAGAGGCACTCCCACAAAAGAAAAATCTGAAACTTGGATAAAACTGCAAACTGCATATCAGGGGGTCTGAAAAAAAAAATGAAGGAATGAAGTTTGCAGACTGAATATTTATTAATTGTATTAGCTAAAGTTCTAAAAGTAGCTAAAGTTCTAAAGTGTATTAGCTAAAATTCTAATATGTACATTTATTTTTTTTTCCATGTTCAATATATATTCTATAGCCAGTAAGATGCTTCTATAGCGGCCAACAGCTACAAATTTTGCCAGGATTTACCTGATTTTTTTTTGGATACAAACCTGAAACGTATTTCTTAGTGATACGTTACATAGTAACATAGTTATTAAGGTTGAAGGGAGACTTTAAGTCCATCTAGTTCAACCCATATCCTATCCTAACTTGCCCTGACATGTTGATCCAGAGGAAGGCAAAAAAAACCCCATGTGGCAAACAGTAAGCTTCAGATTGGGGAAAAAAATTCCTTCCTGACTCCACATACGGCAATCAGACTAGCTCCCTGGATCAACGCAATATTAAGGAAACCCTGTAATATTATACTTTTCAAGAAAGGCATCCAGTCCCTTCTTAAATTTTAGTAGGGAATCACTCATTACAACATCATATGGCAGAGAGTTCCATAGTCTCACTGCTCTTACAGTAAAGAATCCGCGTCTGTGAGTATGCTTAAACCTTCTTTCCTCCAGACGTAGAGGATGCCCCCTTGTCCCCGTCACAGGTCTAAGAGTAAAAAGATCATTAGATAGGTCTTGGTATTGTCCCCGCATATATTTATACATTGTAATAAGATCACCTCTAAGCCTTTGATTCTCCAAACTAAATAACCCCAAGTGTAATAACCTGTCTTGGTATTGCAGACCCCCTAGTTCCCTAATAACCTTGGTCGCTCTTCTCTGCACCCGCTCCAGTTCAGCTATGTCTTTCTTATACACCGGAGACCAGAACTGTACACAGTATTCTAAGTGTGGTCGCACTAGTGACTTATATAGAGGTAAAATTATGTTCTCCTCATGAGCATCTATGCCTCTTTTAATGCATCCCATTATTTTATTTGCCTTTGCAGCAGCTGCCTGACACTGGCCACTAAATGTGAGTTTGTCGTCCACCCATACACCCAGGTCTTTTTCAGTGACAGTTTTGCCCAGTGTTTTACAATTAAGCACATAATTATACATCTTGTTCGTTCTACCCAAGTGCATGACCTTACATTTATCCCCATTAAAGCTCATTTGCCATTTATCAGCCCAAGCTTCTAGTTTACATAAATCCTCCTGTAATATAAAATTGTCCTCCTCTGTATTGATTACCCTGCAGAGTTTAGTGTCATCTGCAATTATTGAAATTCTACTCTCTATGCCCCCTACAAGGTCATTAATAAATATGTTAAAAAGAAGCGGGCCCAAAACTGACCCCTGTGGTACCCAATACTGACCCCTGTGGTACCCCACTGCTAACCGTGACCCAATCCGAGTGTGCTCCATTAATAACCACCCTTTGTTTCCTATCCCTGGGTGGGGATTATGTAAATCGTGCTTATAAAAATATATGCTCATGGGTGGAGTTTGAGACACTCATGGGCGGGACATAAAACTCCCTATTCTGTCAATACCAATGTTAGTAGTTTAATTTTTTTCCACTGGACCAATTAAAATCCCCTATAAACTCAGGTATTAAAACTCAGTGGGGCAAAATTCTCTTTTTAAAAATACACCAAGTGTTCTTGGCTTTCCTAACACACTTTTTTGTTTTTGTTTTTTTACTTTCCAAACCAAAAAGAATTGGAGGTGCATATTTTTTAAAGCATTTTTTGTTGTTAACGTGACTTAGAAGGAACACTTTCGATGACTTTTTTTGTATGTCAATCTTAATTTTATTCCCTATATTTTTTTCTACATTGGAAGCCATGTGTTGCATAGATCACATGATTGAAAGATTAATTTTAACATCGCTGCAACATTTTTAACACTTCGTTGCAATGAAAAACATCATTTAAAAAAAATGCCTTAAAAAAAAACAAAACAGTATTTTATTCGAAAGAAACGAAAAAATTATGGCGGTCTGTGGGAGAAAAATGGCAAAAACTGGTAAAAAAAAAAAAAAGAAAGAAAAAAAAGAAAACTGGCGTGCTGCTATAAAAAAAAGCCTTTTACCAAAAGAAGAAAGCAGATGATGAAAACTGAGCGGTTTCTAATCTAAATAACGTTTGCAGCCAATGTTTTTCTGCAGTCTAAAAAATGCTGAAAAATAGGGTTCTAAAAACACTTTGCGAAGGGACCATTAGAGAAGAATTGTGTTACCTGCAATGTTGACTTTAACGGGATACATAAAGAAGTCTCCCCTGATGGCGATATCTGTTCCTCCTCCTACGCTGCCGATATCGGGATACACAGAGTGGATTTCTAGCAAAGTGAAGGTAAAATGACTCAAAAGTAAAGATGGAGGATATTAATCTTTACCCCCTTATCCCAACCGAGTTACTTCTTCTTCTAGATCTCAGGAATGGAGCACATCGATTTTGTAACATCACATTACGAAAAAGTAATTTGACATGCCAATGTAAGGAGAGTCATAAGCCATGCAACGCTTCTCCGGTAAATTAAATGTGCAAATTGCATTTTCAGAAAGGAAGAGGACGATAACTCTAGTGGGAACATTTAGCTTTTTTGCTCACAGCTATTGCTACTGCTAATCATCTCTACTGCCTACATATACCAGCTCTGGGTGTTTTTTCCTTTGCTGGTGAAAGAGTCTTCTTCCTGTGCTAAATGCTAACCTGTGTAGTTGGAGTTATTGTTATAGTGATCCGTACTAAGTGAGTGTTTATCTCTTTGTCCTTATTCTTATTCTGTTTCTGCCTCATTTATTCCTCCCCGTCCCTATCTTCCTCCCTATTCTTGGTTAGTGGTTTTGTATGACAGAGGTATTCAGTTATCCCTTTTTGTCTTTGTGTCTTGTTTACATTACATTTCTGTGCCATGCCTCACTGAGTGGAGAAGTGAACAGATTAGGGTTTAACAGGAGCATAGTAAGGTTGGAGACCCATGCTACTCTACCATCAAGAGTACCCCCGAGACAGGGATAATTAAGGTCCCAGTTCCAGTGACAGTTTGAGGCTCCTCTTCCTTACTTTAGACCGTCACAGCGGGACACATGTCACTCTCCAAAAGGAGAAACGTTAATCCTTAGATCTCATGCCTTCCTAATAAGATCGAATCTGGTCCATTTCGGAGTTTTGGGGTTTGCCCAATGAGGGATGTCATAAAGCCTTTTCTAAAACAAGGAATAATGGAACCTAGATAAGACTATACCTGGGAATGTCTGATGTAGGAACAATTCTTGTTTTGCACTGATGCTCCAGGCGTCTTTTCTCACTATGGTCCTGTCCACAAAGATCACACACAGCAATAAGGCACTATAAAGGAACGTGCCTAACGTTTGTGCAAAAATACAAAGCCAAACAGGGGTATTACATAATACATTGGATATGATAGCGCTGGGTGGGATTTCTTACACCCACGGGATACCATAATTTCTAGGTCCACCCTAAATCTATGCAAATAAGGTACATATCCTCTTATAAATACATTGATATAACGTTACACTCATGATGTATCATCAAAAAATACACAGACGTGACGTGACTCCTCCAAAGTCAACTCCAAATGGGGTTGTCTTCTGCTGGACCTTTGGGGACGGGGTCATTCTCTGATGCCTCGTAACATTTGCAGAGGTGTAGATTGTAACATATTTACAAAAAACCTTCATTACTATCTTTTCTACATTTTTCACTATTTTATGTTATTTAGGTAATGTAACTGGAAACCATCATTAGGCTCCTGTTGACTAGAGGTGAGCGAATACATTCGAGTAGGATTGACTAATACCGGAATTTTTTTAAAAAAATTTGCCAAAAGTTTTTATAATTTTGCTTCTGCGCGGATTCAGCCTCTGAGTGCTAATTTTTCTGAACCATAATGGGCCAAAAAAAAAATAATACTTACCTTCACACTCACCCTTGCGACCTCTCCACTACTCACCCCCGTCTATCGGGTCCTCGCCACATCTTCTCGTCCCCCACCACTCGCTCTGCAGTCTCCCATCATCTCACGCTGTGCTTTTAGTGGGGCCGGTAGGGATTTGCACGTGTGAGCACAAAGATGAGAGCACTCGTCAGGAACTCTCATGTGCTTGTGCAGTACCCCAGTTGTCTGGCACATCGCGAGAATCCTGCGGAATCCAGAAGATCCAACAAGGACTGGACCGGTGAGTAGAAGAGAGACTGAAGAGATGAGGCGAGTAAAAGGATTTTTAAATTTTTTTTTTTTTTTTTTACATGTTACTTTTTTTATGCTCTGAGGTCTGGGGAAAATTACTTCTCGGCAATTCGAATTTTCAAGGGAAAATTTTCGCGAACGGTCAAAATTCAATTCTGCAACTTTTTAAGAAGTCACAATTGATTAATGGAATCAGCCAAAAACATCTGGAAAACCCTAAACCTCAACCACAACCCCAAACATAAAAAAGAGGCGATAGAAGAAAAAAAAATTAGTAACGTTTAAAATAGACTTTAAAAAATGCACAAATTTAAAAAAAAATAAGGTGCAAATAAGAAACAGGTGAAAGACATCCAAAACTAAACAAAAAAAAAAAAAAGAGTAACTGCAATAACGAATCAGACCCTTAAAGAACCCCTGAAGAAGAGACAAACGTATGATGCTGTACAGCGAATAGACATACTTTCCTTTGTTGAATACGGAGAATGTGATGTTCTGTGAACCTGCGAGAAGACAAATAAATTGCATTTAGAAAATTAGAAAATACAGTTTGCGTTTCTTGCAGAAACGGCGCCACCATGGTCCATAGGCTTTGCCTGGCAGTGCAATGCTCCCCTATTAACGTATTTATAGAAATAAGCTGCTTCTAGGTGAAACTGGGTCTAAAGTCACCGTTTTAGCTTGATAGGGAATGTGTCATCTGTTTAAATCAGGAGGATTTTATGTTTTGTTTTTCATTTTTTTTATTATCTTTTTCATCTCATCACCTGCATTAAAAAAAATTGCAATTTTCGCAATGGTGATTGGGGCTAATCTAGACTCCTATTCTGTAATCTTTCAGGAAAATCACATGTACTGTACACTAGTCACAATACACTGATTCTGACTCTTTTGCATGAAGCACGTAATGAGCATTTGCAAAGGTCATTGTACAGGAGGAGGAGGAGGTGAGCTGTGACATCACCTATTGTAAATGGTGGACCCTGTGTTATCTACTGTATATAGAGGTGTTATCAGTCATTGTACAGGAGGGGAAGGTGCACTGTGACATCTATTGTAAATGGCGGATCTTTGTTATCTACTGTATATAGAGGTGTTGTCAGTCATTGTACAGGAGGAGGAGGTGAGCTGTGATATCACCTATTGTGAATGGTAGATCTTGTGTCATCTACTGTATATAGAGGTGTTGTCAGTCATTGTACAGGAGGAGGTGAGCTGTGACATCACTTATTGTGAATGGTAGATCTTGTGTCATCTACTGTATATAGAGGTGTTATCAGTCATTGTACAGGAGGAGGAGGTGAGCTGTAACATCATCTATTGGGAATAGTGGGTCCTGTGTTATTTACTGTATATATATAGGTATTATCAGTCATTGTACAAAAGTGGGATGAGGTGAGCTGTGATGTCACCTATTGTGAATGGCCAATCCTGTGTTATCTACTGTATATAGAGATGTACAGGAGGAGGAGGTGAGCTGTGACATCACCTATTGTGAGTGGTAGATCTTGTGTTATCTACTTTATATAGAGATGTTATCAGTCATTGTACAGGAGGAGGAGGTGAGCTGTGACATCACTTATTGTGAAAGGTAGATATTGTATCATTTACTGTATATAGAGGTGTTATCAGTCGTTGTACAGGAGGAGGGGGAGGTGAGCTGTGACATCACCTATTGTGAATGGTGGATCCTGTGTTATCTACTGTATCTAGAGGTGTTATCAGTCGTTGTACAGGAGGAGGAGGTGAGCTGTGACATCACCTATTGTGATTGGTGGATCTTGTGTTATCTACTTTATATAGAGATGTTTTCAGTCATTGTACAGGAGGAGGAGGTGATCTGTGACATCACTTATTGTGAATGGTAGATCTTGTGTCATGTACTGTATATAGAGGTGTTATGAGACATTGTACAGGAAGAGGAGGTAAGCTGTGACATCACCTATTGTGAATGGTGGATCCTCTGTTATCTACAGTATGTAGAGTTATCAGTCATTGTACAGGAGGAGGAGGTGAGCTGTGACATCACCTATTGTGAATGGCGGATCCTGTTATCTACAGTATATAGAGTTATTATTAGTCATTGTACAGGAGGAGGAGGTGAGCTGTGACATCACCTATTGTGAATAGTGGATCCTGTTATCTACTGTATATAGAGGTGTTATCAGTCATTGTACAGTGGGAGGAGGAGGTGAGCTGTGATATCACCTATTGTGAATGGTGGATCCTGTGTTATCTACTGTATATACAGGTGTTATCAGTCTTTGTACAGGAGGAGGAGGAGGTGAGCTGTGACATCACTTATTGTGAATGGTAGATCTTGTGTCATCTACTGTATATAGAGGTGTTATCAGTCATTCTTCAGTGGGAGGAGGAGGTTTGCTGTGATATAACCTATTGTGAATGGTGGGTCCTGTGTTATCTACTATATATATATAGGTGTTATCAGTCATTGTACAAGAGGGGGAGGAGGTGAGCTGTGATGTCACCTATTGTGAATGGCCAATCCTGTGTTATCTACTGTATATAGAGATGTACAGGAGGAGGTGAGCTGTGACATCACCTATTGTGAGTGGTAGATCTTGTATTATCTACTTTATATAGAGATGTTATAAGTCATTGTACAGGAGGAGGAGGTGAGCTGTGACATCACTTATTGTGAAAGGTAGATATTGTGTCATCTACTGTATATAGAGGTGTCATCAGACATTGTACAGGAAGAGGAGGGTAAGCTGTGACATCACCTATTGTGAATGGTGGATCTTCTGTTATCTACAGTATATAGAGTTGTTATCAGTCATTGTACAGGAGGAGGAGGAGGTGAGCTGTGATACTGTGAATATCAAATTATCCACCTGCGGCTGTTAATATGGTAAATGCCGCAGTCAATCTCAATGACAATGGCATTCAACTTGCGCAAACAGGATGCGCATTACAAACCCATCACGGGGCACCAATAGGTTAGCATGACAGTCTAGGGTCTGCAGAAGACCCCCGTGCTTGTCACTGCATGATGATTTCTGCTACACATAGCAGAGCTGAAGCCCTTTCTATTTGTAGCACAAGCGACTGGATGATCACAGCTTCAAGTCTCTTAAGGTGATAAATGAACCCAGTAAAAAGTGTAAAAATGTTTTAAAAAATCAGCCTCCTTTTTCACCATTCAAAATAAAACAAAAAATAAGTTAACAATACGCATATTTGTTATCGCTGCGTTCGGAAACACCTGATCTAACAAGGTATAAAATGAATTAATCCGATCACTAAAAGATGTAACGAGAAAAAATTGAAATGCCAGAATTATGTTTTTTTTTGGTCGCCGAAACATTACAATTAAATGCAACAACGGGCGATCAAAACATCGCATCTACGCCAAAACTGTATCAATAAAATATATTGGGGCACAAAAAATAAACCATCACCCAGCCCTAGATCCCGAAAAATGGAGACTCTACGGGTCTTGGAAAATGGAGACTTTTTTGTTTGTTTTTTAACATAAAATTTGAATTCTTTTTAACCACTTCAATAAAAAAAGAATTAAAAAGAACCTAGACATGTTTGGTGTCTGCGAACTCGTAATGACCTGGAGAATCATATTGGCAGGTCAGCTTTAGCATTTGGTGAACAAAGTAAAAAAAAAAAAAAAAAAAAAACAGAAAACAAGTGTGGGATTGCCCTTTTTTTGCAATTTAACCGCACTTGGAATATTTTTTACCATTTGCCAGTACACGATATGTTAAAAAGTACAACTCATCCCGCATAAACAATCCCTTACAAGGCCATATTGATGGAAAAATAAAAAAAAAAAAGCTATGGCTCTTGGATAAAGGGGAGCAAAAAAAACGAAAATGCAAAAATAGAAAACCCAATGATGGGGATTTTTTTTTTTTTAGCTAATTTTAACCCCTAAAACCTATGATAAATAAAAATAAAGTTGGATTGAATTATTTATGATTTTTTTTTTTAAATGCATTCTTCTTATGAATTCAGTGAATTTTAGAAATAGATAAATTTGCACAATTTCTGTCTATAGTGTAAATAAATGTTAGCATTACATAAGGCCATTATAATTATCTTTATTGTTAGCAATATTATTATAATTATTACTATTATCAGCAATATTATTAGTTTTGGCATTATTATTATCAATATTATTTTTAGCGCTATTATTATTATTATTCCAGCTTTGTCATCCTTTTCCACAACGGACATTGTTTTTGCAACAAATTTGTCATAATTTACGCCACCAATATTACTCCAGTCAGCAACTCTGCGGAAATGTTACTGGACATTGCAAAACCTACACTGGCTGCCAATAAAAGTCTTGTTCAGGGGCAAAACTATCGAGGACGCAGGGGTCGCAGCTGCGACGGGGCCCCGAAGTGCTTAGGGGCCCGCCCAGTCTAGCAAAGAAGCAGCCTGTTTCATGTGGGACCTGGACTTCCATTATGTCCTGCCCCCCCTGCCCCCTCCTCCAGCATGGACTCGGCTATTCCCCCTCCTGAGCTGTGCACGCCACCCCCCAGTATCTCAGTGGATGGTGGATGAGACCTGCTGCCAACACCTCTCAGTGACCAACCACATGGAGCTCTGTGACTACAGAGTGCAGGGGGAAGGCGCGTATTCAGGAGCGCGCGATGGCTGTTCTGTGCGCACAGGACATGTGATGAGGTCACAGGAGGGGAGGAGTCAGGGGTCACATGATCAAGAGCCTTGTGTATGCAGGACTCTGCTGTGCTGGTTGTCATGGTGCTGGATGAGAGTAAGTTTATGTGTGGGGTCAGGAGGGGTTTACAGTGTGGATGTAGCAGAGCTGTGTGTGTATGAGGTTTGCGGAGAGGAGCCGTGTGTATGAGGTGTACAGAGCGGAGCCGTGTGTGTGCGAAGTGTATGGAGCGGAGCCGCGTGTGTACGAGTTGTACGGTGCGGAGCCCTGTGTGTACGGAGTGGAGCCGCGTGTGTACGAGGTGTACGGAGTGGAGCTGTGAGTGTACGAGGTGTACGGAGCAGAGCCAAACGTGTACAAGGTGTGCGGAGCAGAGCCGTGTGTGTACAAGGTGTATGGTGTGGAGCCACGCGTGTACAAGGTGTACGGAGCGGAGATGTGTGTGCGTGTGCGAGGTACGGAGCGGAGCCGCGTGTGTACGAGGTGTACGGAGCGGAGATGTGTGTGTATGAGGTGTGCAGAGCGGAGCCACGCGTGTACAAAGTGGGCGGAGCGGAGATGTGCATGTATTTTGGCATTGGGGGGCCCCATTTGAAAGTTCGCACCGGGGCCCATAACTTTGTAGTTACGCCACTGGTCTTGTTACATCGGTTGACACATTACAAACAAGTGGAATATAACAGGTAATAAATATTGGAGGATAGTGTAAGTTTTTTAGATATTATTTGACAGCCATGTAGCCAATTACTCACCAATGTAGCTGCCCGCTGTTTTGCATCGGAGGCTTCCAGTGTCACCATTCACATGTATGGAATAACTGGGAAGATAGAGGCAGATAATCAGGAATCAGGATACGATGTATATACTGTATATATACTAGATGGAGGCGGGATGTTATCGCATCGGGAGGGCGGTAATGTCATGATGGGGGCAGGCTTTGCAGCGTTGAGAATCTCTCCCCCCCATGTGTCCACAGCTCCTGGGCAGGGGAGGAAGCAAAAGACAATACTGACATTACAGCAGGAGATCGCAGAGGATACATTTTGTGAAGTAAAATATTGTTTAAAAACAGTCAGTGAAATATTTTACCTCACAAAATGAATCCTCTGTGATCCCCTGTTGTAATGTCAGTATTGTCTTTTGCTTCCTCCCCTGCCCAGGAGATGTGGTATGCTACGTACACGGTCAGACACAGACAATTTTTAAAATGAACTTTCGTTTTTGGGAAAGCCCCTTTAATGTGACCGGCTTCCTCTGCCTGTAGACACATCTGCTGCTGGGATGAGCTGAGTGATTCACTGGCGCAGTGCGACGGTGTTCTGCTGGTGGTCTGCGCAAGTGGCTGCGTGTGTGAGTGTGTGTGTGATTGTGAGTGTGAGTGTATGAGTGTGTGTGTTTGTGTGAATATGTGAGTGTGTGAGAGAGTGTGTGAGAGTGTGTTCGTGGTATGTACGGCGTATAGAGTGTGTGTGTGTGTGTGTGGTGTGACGGTGTTCCGCTGGTGGTACCGCTCAGTAGGTTGGTACTAGCAGCAGTTTCCATATTGAGACACCCATCACTTGGGTGTCCCAATATGGCGGTCGGTGAACTTCCTCCACTTGGAATTCTGGGATACGGTGACATCTGGACAGATCATGAAATGAAAACATTACAAGTCAATTATAGGAATAGATAAACCATATGCAGTGATCTCCTCGGCGCCCTCTGCTGGTGGCCAGGAAGTCCAAATGCAGAATTTGCTCTGTGCACACGGTGCAGATTCGCAGCAGAACTGCATGTGATGTACAGTATCATTCTTTTCTGTGTAAAATAAAATCCGCAGTGCACATGCGTTTTTTTCCGCGCGGATTTGGTGCGGAATGAAAACTGCAGCATGTCACTTCTTTTGTGCGGTTTTGCTGCAGTTTTCCACCTGCTCCATTCAAGAAATCCGCAGGTGGAAAACCGCACAAAACATGCACTAAATCCGCAGGAAAAATGCAGGTCATTTGACCTGCGGATTTAGTGAATTCTGCGCGGAAAATTCCTAAGCAGAATACGCACCGTGTGCACATAGCCTTACAGTTCTTTTCCAGTGTTGGGGATATTTATCTTTTTTACTTATATGCATGTATTTGGGGCTATAATTCATTTTTGCAATTGGGTTCAATTAAAAATGTTGCACCGTTTACTTTCTATAGCCTGTGCTGTGTACTGTCTATTCTTGGCCGCAGAATGAGTCAACTGAGGATGCATCAGCGAGCTTGCTCTGACAGTCTGATGGGAGAATTTTTTTCTGAGCTCCTATCAGCAAACCACATCCAAGAACGGAAATAAAGAACCTGTTAAAGCTAAATGTTGCAACTTTGTTTGTTTTTTATGAAACCCAGTTGGAGAAAATATTTTTATTCTCCAAATAAAAATGTATTTTAGGTTAAAATAAATTGGTGGAGAAGCCCTTTAAGAGTTGCCTAAAAGGGGAAGACGTGTCTATTTTGGTCTCCAATGCAGTTTTGCAACAGTGTAAACCTTCTACTTCACATGTAATTTGCCTGTAGGGGGCGACAACAAGATAAAAGACATCATGAAACATATAATAGAGATTTAGACTTTTGCAGAGTTCATTCATTAACTTACATGCTTTTAGAGATCTTATCAGCCATCGAGCACACTGACTTCCACCCGTCTCGGTCAGATGTCATAATTATAGGACTATGTCCAAAAATAATTAAAAAAAAAAAAAAGTGCATGAAAAACAAGGGAAACTTAAAATGATAGAAAACAAATACAGATCTTATATGAACATTGCCTGGAACATTCCTATTATCTTATCTCTAGGATGGAGCATTGTATCTGTGAATCCACCATTAACAATAAATTATCACTTCCTGCCTCTCTCCCTGCACAGTGACCTCTGCACGGCACACAGAGCATGCCCAAACACTCTGCCTTAAGGCCCCATTACATGTAAGAGCCGCGCGGCTCCTAGATACCCGCTGTTTATCTTGGAAACCAGCGTGCAGCGTCGCTGATCGTTGGCCTTTACAAATCAATGAGTCCTTTTCAGACTACAATTTCCTAATTAAATTTGGTTGTCGAAAAGTATTTCATTATGATGTTAGATCAGGTAAGATCCACATAATTAAGTAGAGAAAAACTAATAAAAAATAAATAAAAACAAAAGAAAACAATGCAAAAAAAATATATAGAAATAATAAAAAAAATATATTTTTTATTTAATTTTAAAAACAATAAAAATATAAATGAACTGTATACATATATACTATATACATATACACATGCACACTATCCTTTTGCTTGGTTACTAGAATACTGGCTAACCTGTGACTCTTGGGCTTTGTTCACACATTGCTTTTTTGCAGCAGTTTTTTTTTGCGCAAATATTATGTGTCATTTGACTACCGTACGTGTTTAATGATGCTAGTTATATTTTTGCAGGGTTTTTTCAGATTTCAAGAATGCTGCGGTTTTCCATATCAGTCGGAAAAAAAAAACCAAGCGTGTGCATGAGATGTTAATCTGAATTAAAAAATGCTGCAAAAACGCAATGTGTGTTTCTTTTTTTTTTTGTTTTTTTTTAGGCGTTATCCCAGTATCTTCGGTGTGCTCGGAAAATATGTTCGAGACTCCGCGGCTGCGTGTGTCAAGATTGTTCGAGAATCGCAACACATGCAGGGACTGTCTGTTTGTTAGGCAATCGCTGCATTTGTTGCGGCTGTGAAAGAGCCACGAGACATGCAGTCGCGGGGACTGGAACATAGATTTTGAGCACACCGAAGACACTCGGTTAGCACCCAAGCATGCTCAGATAACACCATATCCCAGCACGTTCATTCATCAATAGCTGGAATCAATTCATCATCAAAATGTCTTTGACCACCCAGCGTTCTAAAAACTTTGAGCACTGGACTCCTGATGGTGGATAAATTGCCTATGGAGAACTCTTAGGCTCTAGGGGCAACTTCTATTACAACAACTTAGTAAAGAACATCCACCATAGTCTGAACTGATGTCATCGCTTTTCATACTTACTACAGAATAGTCAATCCTTTGAATTTCCAATAAGCTAGTTTCATCAAATTTTCCCGTAAAAATTAGATTTTAGGCAAATCGATATACTGCAAGCTGAAAGTTCTCCAAAGCCTCCAATTCCCCTGAAAAGTCACGTGTAACACTCTGAGGTCTCATAGGACTGTATCACACCCGCATTTAAAGGGACTCTGTCAGTAGGATTACCCATCCTAAGCCATCTATATGGCGATGCAGATCGCAGAAAGTTCAATTCAATGATACTTTGATTTTTGCAATCTGATGTCTTATTCTAGAGAAATCCACGTTTTTCTTAATATTTAAGATTAGTGATGGGTGAACCTAAACAGTAAAGTTTGGGGTCCACGGACCCCATACATAGACTTCTCCAGAAACTACTACTCTCATCAGCATATGCCTGCTGTCGCTGATAGCAAGAGCAGGCGAGGCTGAAGAGAGTATTCATCAGCCGGTATCTGTGCTATAAAGTTAAAAAAAGAATGACGTGAGGTGAGGTCTTTTCTAATTTTGATAACCAGCAGAGGCAAACAAAACCAACAGCTGAAGCTGCAACCCCCAACTGGAAGCTTTATCATGGCTGGTTATCAAGAATAGAGGGTTCCCATGCCATTTTTTTAAATTGTTTAAATAAATAATTTAAAAAATGGCAAGCTGTTCCCCCCCCATTTTTATAACCAGCCAAGCTAAAGCAGACAGCTGGGGCTGGTATTCTCAGACTGGGAAGAGGCCATGAAAATTGGCCCTCCCCAGCTTAAAAAATAACAGCCCATAGCCACCCCAGAAAAGCACATCTACTAGATGCGCCAATTTTGTTGCTTTTTTTAGCTTTTCACACTTGCCCTGGTGCAGTGGCAAGTGGGGTAATAGGATTGGGGTTGATGTCAGCTGTTTTATGGCTGCTGACATCAAGCCCAGGGGTTAGTAATAGAGTCATCTATAAGACACCTCCATTATTAACTCCATTGTAAGAAAAAAACGAGTCATTATTAATATTATTGGGACCATCCTGTCACCTGACCCCTGTGGATACATTTGAAGAAACCAGGTTGGGACCCTCTGGTCTCTTGGCTCCATGGAGAAGTTTGAGAAGCCAGGTTGGGACCATCTGTTCACCTGGCCATGCACCTCAATGTACTATCAGTTTCTTAAGCTTGTTGTTACTTCCTCCCTGTGGGTGACCGCCAAAAATGAGGTGCCATTGGTCGGGGTAGTCAGCCCTTTGCGCCCCGAACTCGCAGTTGCTCTAATCCCGGAGAGCCAGTGGAAGGGTGAGACTCCGCAATTTTACGCCATCTTGGAGTATTTGCTGGGACTGTTCTATATGTTATTGTCTGTTTGGTGGTTCATTAAAGTAATGCCACTCTGTATTATCCTCACCCTGTGTTGTCTGAGTAGTATTATGCCCACGGGAAAGGAAAGTGGGCATTCAGTGGGCCGAGCCCTGGTCCATCCGGTCTCGGGCCAGCGGACAGGAGTACCCACTGACCCCTTGTGTCTCAAAAAAAACCCTTTTTTTTTCTTTCTACTGTATACACTTTACGTTCTCTCAGTACATACCCATCAATGAAGTCAGCACTAAAATCATAGTCTTCGTAGTTGCTGGTCATGATCCTGCCAGTCAGCTCAATGATGCCCCCTACAGAATAAAGAGTGGAGAAAACTGGTAAATATAACATGCCATACTGCCAAACTAGAAGTGCGGCAGCTCCACATAGTGGACTGCAGCTACAAAGGAGCACTAAATCTAGAAGCCATCAGCGGACCCCGTCTGTGTGTCAGTCTGCACGGCTATCTGCATGCTCCTGAAATAAAACCAGCTATGTCAGCATTTGAAAAAGAACTATTCTTCGTTTTCATTTGGAAAATTGCTAAGAAGGCAGAAAGAGCAAAAGGGGAGAGGCTCCTGCTGCAGCCGGCTGACTTACTAGTGAACAGGAGAGCACAGCTGAGCTCCTGGGAGACACAGAGAAGATTTATTTCTATATTTCTCAGATTTTAATGTATTATTAAGAAAATCAAGATGTAGACGAGGCCAAGGTAGGAGGAGCTGGGGGAATATCCAGTGATAATTCCAGGCTTAGTGTTCCCTAATTCTAATAGTTTCCAGTCTGTAAAATAGAATTATTGCCAAATTGTCGTCTCGCAACGACAGGCTGTTTACTGTGGTGATAATATTCTTACCGGGAACCCCACAAGATGGAGCAACGCCACAAATCTCTGGTGTCTTCGCTGCTGAGAACTGTATGACATTAAAAAAAAATATCATCATTAGAAATACAATGTTTCAGACAAAGATGTCAGGACATTCTCAATAATGTGAATAGAATATATCAGCACAGTGTATCTACGGCAGCACAGTCTATCACTGAGGGCAAAGATGGCAGCATAGTACTCCATGTGTACGAGGTGTATGCACGTGTCCCCGTCAGCAAAGTATCCTCGTAGCAGTTAATTCAACGGCAGTGCGTTAACATCCATATCCCCTCTTCACACTGGTATAACGTCTCTGCTAGCTGTCTGCCATCTACTGCTTTGTGATCCTGCAACAACTTAATGGTATGCTGTCTCTGACTGCTGGATCTCTGCTAGAAGTTGTGTATTGCATTCTATTCAATACTCACTGCTGTATAAGCATCCTTAGGTCACTGTCAGGGCCGGACTGGCCATCTGGCAATTCTGGCAAATGCCAGAAGGGCCTCTCTGGTTGGACCGCCTTGTTTTCTACGTTGTTCACAGAATCTGTGTTCTCAAGACAGCCATACTATTAAGAGCTGTGACAGAACACAAAGTCACTTACCCCAGCAGGCCATGGGTGTCATCAGAAATATTGGTCTTGTAGTAAATGATGCTTTCATCAATCCAGGGTAATAGTAGTAATATATCCCATCTGGTGCTTGGGGATGGGGACAGCATGGGCCTATGTGATTTCAAATGCCAGGGCTGAATTTCAGCCCCAGTCCGTACCTGGTCACTGTAGATGTTATCTGGTGAAAGGTGTCAGCCTGTAGATGGAATCAGGCCTAGTGTTAGGTCTGACCATCTTTGATCATCTATCCACTCCCTGGTGTGTTGACCAGCTGCTAATTTATCCCAAACCAGCTCCCACAATCCCTCTCACCTGACCCTCCAGTCTGCCCTATAAATTTAGAATCTTCCTAAAGGGTGCACGTGGGTGGGGTGTTGTAAGGAGGTGGCGGGGACCCTCATGTGCGGCTTCCTGGTGTTTTATTAATGTAATGAGGGGTTTTCTAATGTTCTTGTGTTGTGTCACATGCTGTATTCTAATGTGATGTCCTCTTAATGTTCTATTACTGTTATGTAAATATATTTGTACCTATGTTAAACAGTTGGGAGGAGTCAGGGTGTGACAGTGCAGAGCCACAGGGGTATAGGGGAAGCATTTTCCGGGTAGTGGGAGAAGCCCGGGCAGTATTGCCCAGGGCAGGATGTGTACAGCAGTGGGAACAAAGTGTTCCCCAGTCCCTTTCTGTCTTTAGGCTATGTAGTTCTCCAGCTGTGATCGAGGGGTCTAGGGCTCCGTAGGAACCCCCCACGGCTACTGCTAGTTGTTGTGGATAGGTTCAGGGGTCTGCAATCCGATAGCTGCCAACCTCTCTGGTTTTTCTGGACTTCGCTAGTATTTTGTTTTTTCCTCCTTCGGTGACTCATCATAACAGAATCACCAGCCATACCGCAGATCCTAGGGTACTCAATAGCAGAGAGAATTGTAGAAAAAAGAAAAGAAAAGAAAAAAAAAAAGTGTGTCAGAATTTATTTTTTTTTTGTGCATATTTTTTCCTCTATATCTCTGAGGCCGTAGGGGGAATTTTTCTCTCAATGGAGATGAAGCAATTGTCTGATCGTGTGGAGCAGCTCACTGCTGAAGTGTGGGGAATTTCCACCTGTCTTGCTCATTCACATGCTGCTGAACCAAAGATTCATACTCCTGATATGTTTTTTGGGGATAGGTCTAAATTCTTGAATTTCAAGAATAATTGTAAATTATTTTTTGCCTTGAAGCCTAACTCATCGGGGAACTCCGCGCAGCAGGTTAAAATTGTCATCTCTTTGCTGCGCGGCGATCCCCAGGATTGGGCGTTTTCTTTGAAACCTGATGATCCTATTCTGAATAATGTGAACGCATTTTTTCAAGCCTTGGGGTTGTTGTATGATGAACCTAATGCTATTGATCAGGCTAAAAAGACCCTGTTGGCATTAAGCCAGGGTCGGGATTCGGCAGAGTTGTACTGTCAAAAATTCCGAAAGTGGGTGGTCCTTACTAGCTGGAATGATTGTGCCTTGGCAGCCCTCTTTCGGAAGGGTTTGTCAGAAACTGTAAAAGATACTATGGTGGGATTTCCTGCTCCCTCTGGTCTTGACGATTCTATGTCATTAGCCATTCAGGTGGATCGGCGTTTACGCGAACGCAAAACTACACAAGAGATCTTGCCACCTGTTGAACAAATGTCTGAACCTATGCAATGTGATAGAGTTTTGTCTAGGGCGCAACGTCAGGAGTTCAGAAGGCGTAATAAGCTGTGTTTTTTTTGTGGAGATGCCTCGCATTTATTTCTGTCTGCCCTAAACGAAAGAAACGTTGTGCACACACGTTTTCTGTGGGTGGTGTTCAACCTAAGTTTTTTCTGGCAATTACTCTGATCTGCTCCCTGTCCACATTTTCCACCAAGGCTTTTGTGGATTCGGGAGCAGCTCTGAACCTGATGGACTTGGATTTTGCTAAATGTTGTGTGTTGTAAGGAGGTGGCGGGGACCCTCATGTGCGGCTTCCTGGTGTTTTATTAATGTAATGAGGGGTTTTCTAATGTTCTTGTGTTGTGTCACATGCTGTATTCTAATGTGATGTCCTCTTAATGTTCTATTACTGTTATGTAAATATATTTGTACCTATGTTAAACAGTTGGGAGGAGTCAGGGTGTGACAGTGCAGAGCCACAGGGGTATAGGGGAAGCATTTTCCGGGTAGTGGGAGAAGCCCGGGCAGTATTGCCCAGGGCAGGATGTGTACAGCAGTGGGAACAAAGTGTTCCCCAGTCATGAGGAAGACAGTTGCTTCAGGCCTGGAGAGCAGTAGGAATGGGCATTGGCTCAACGGGATCGTCCCCAGAAGGAATCCGGGGTCCGAAACCAGGATGGGAGCTGATGACGCCTAGCACACAGATGGGACCACAATGGTCTTTAGAGACGTCAGATAAAGCATAGGAAATGTTGACCTCTGTGAACTGTAATCCTGGATGTGGTGGATAACTTGCAGTTTAGTAAAGTTTAATCGCTGGAACAAAGACTGTGACTCTGTGGTGCTTCACGGGACTAGAATTACAACTGACACGCTGAGTGCTCATCTATTCATGTGTTAGATGCCGGGGTGCTCACTGACTGTTGCTCAGTGAACTCGCCCACGATTTACCACCCCGTGCCACCTTGTTACAGTGTATGCATGTGTACCTGTCAGCAATATATCTTTGTAGCCAAGTATCCAGCAGTTAATTCAATGGCAATTAGTCAGGGCAGAAGTCAGGTAACCCACACTTTATACTCCCTTTAGCCATGTGCATTATCAAACTAAAGCTCAAACTCAAATAGGCTGTATTGTCAGGACCAAAATACATTTAGGCTGGTTTCACATTAGCGCATTTTCAGCGCGCGCACGGCCGGGGGTAGCTCCGCCCCCGATCCGGCTCTCTGCCCGGCGTGCCCGCCCCTTCCTTGTAGCGCCGCCTCCTAGCGGACAGCGGCGCCTGCGATCGGCGCACCCTATCTTTAGCATAGGGTGCGCCGATCGTGCGCAGGCCGTGCGCTAGTTGCGCTTTGACCTGCGCTGCGCACTTTTGACGGTGCGCCGTGCGCGCCAAAATCAAACTTTTCGGATTTTGGCGCGCACGGCGCACCGTCAAAAGTGCGCAGCGCAGGTCAAAGCGCAACTAGCGCACGGCCTGCGCACGATCGGCGCACCCTATGCTAAAGATAGGGTGCGCCGATCGCAGGCGCCGCTGTCCGCTAGGAGGCGGCGCTACAAGGAAGGGGCGGGCACGCCGGGCAGAGAGCCGGCTCGGGGGCGGAGCTACCCCCGGCCGTGCGCGCGCTGAAAAAGCGCTAGTGTGAAACCGGCCTTAGTGTTGCCAAAGCAAGGAAAATAGATGTGACAAGGGAGGTGATCTGGGATTATGGGAATGGAGTGTTGGGGGGCACAATTTGGGAAATAACAGTCCATTTGGGGGTTTTAAGCTCCTCTAAGCTTATGACATATGGTGACCACCAGGGATAGTACTATAAGCTCCCTCTGTAAACTAGACCACCAGGGATAGTACTATAAGGTCCCTCTGAAAACTAGACCACCAGGGATATTACTATAAGCTCCTGTGGCGCCCTCAGGAGTATGGTCGCCACAGTGGCATTGCCTTCCTCCAGGGAGGGTGATGTCAGGCTTGGAAGCAATGAAGGGTCTCTCTAGCAGTTAATCATAACATGCAACACAGTTCCCACTCCGGGCCAGCAGAGGGAGCTCGGAACCAGAATTGGGGGAGGAATGCTCTCTGAGGGCCAGGAAGGGAAGTGAGGAGTTAGTGTGAGGAGGCCGAAGTGTGTAGACGTGGAGAGCGAAGCTGGGGGACTGAACAAAGTTGAGCGCTCGTTCCCAGCTGGAGCGCATGATCTGGAGCCTGGTCTCCACGGTTGTATGGATACTGAAGGTCCTGCAACAGAAACCAGAGGAATAGGAAGCTGTAAATGCTCTATTCCCACCTGTTATGAATGGGTCACCGAGGAGGAAAACTAAACAAGCTAAGTCACAGAAAACCAGAGAGGTTGCTAACTATGCAGATTGCAGACCCCTGATCCTAATCACGCAACTAGCAGCAGCCATGGAGCATTCCTACGATGAATCTAGATGCCTCGTCACAGCCGGAGGACTAAATAAGCTTAAAGCAAGAAAAGGGGAAAACTAACTGCCCCAGAGCAGACCCCAAAGAAATAGACAGCCCCCACACATGTATTGATGGTGAAACAAGATGAAAACGCAAACACAGGCAGGAAAATAGGCTGAGCAAATGATGGGGCCCAAACTAACTAGAAAGGACAGGAAAGGAAAGACACTGTCTGCAATCTGCCCAAAAAACCATACAAAAATAATGTCCAACACTTCTGATAACAAAATTAACCCTGAAGTCACTAGACTTCTCCCACTATATCAGCACTCTGAAATATTCTGACACAGAGCAAAAAAGAGGCCAATCAAATAAGGGACAAAAAGCAAATTGGCACATACAGATAAATAAGAGTGGAAATTCAGCACAGCCCCAGACGGGGCTGGCTGACCACACAAAAAACTGAATAGACCAGCAAAATCAAGTGTGAACATTAGCATAAACACTTAGCTTGAGATGACTGGAACAGAGCTGAAAACCAAGACATGAAAAGCCAGAAGGAATCACCAGCACCAGAAGAGGGCGTCGGCTGTCTTAAATCCAGTCTGAGATTCCAGAGATCCAATCGTTATCCTCATCATCAGGTGACAGATCTCTACTAATTAAATCAACCTCACTACCTCCTGTTACCACCAGAGGGAGCCCGGAAGGAGAACTCACAACTGGTAGACCAGAAAATGAGTTCACAACACCCACCTAAGACTTGGAGGCACAACAGCAACGGGTGAGCCAAGAGAAGAGAAGGCTACAGCTGTCTGCCATACGAGGTGGATCTGAGAGGGAACAAGAAGGAGGAACTTCAGTGTAACACAGTACTGAATGTACCTCAAGTAAGCGCTAGAGAGGAGACTACACAACCTATCTGCATAGAGAGATTCCTGAGTTGCTTCCAGGCTAATCAGCTCCTGTACCATCTGTAATCTGGACCCTGGACTGCACTTACAAAGTAAAGGTAAAGAAACTACATTCCGCTGTGTCCTTGCCTTCTTTCTGCAACTTCTCCAGCACTGCTACATCTCTGTGCCAGACACTGCACCCTCTTCCCCAACACCGATCTACACAGCCCTGGGACTATAGCCTGTTGTGAGTTCATTTTTCCCTTCACCGTTGAGGTCTGATGAACTCCCTCCTCTGGTGAAGGAAGGTAGTGAGGCTGATTACCAAACACCTGGGCAGCTAGATGATGACTGGGTGGCTGGAATTGAGGACTGGATATAAGGCAGCCGACGCCCTTCTGCCTTGCTGGTGATCCTGCTGGATTCTTGGAGACCAGTCTGATTCCTGCGTCTCAAAGCTAAGTTTTTCTGCTCTGCTTTGTACACTTCAGTTTTGTTTTTGTTTTACCTTGTTTTTTGGGAGTTCTGCCATCCCCGGCCGGGGGTGAGCTGAATTCCATTTTTGTCTCTGATCTGTTGATCTTTTGCTCTGTCTTCAGAATATACCTGAGTGCTGATATAGTCTTTTGAAGCCTAGCGACTTCAGGGCCTGTTTTTCCTATCAGTCGGTTGGCAAAGTTTGGATAGGGTTTTTGCGGATGGCAGACAGCGGCTTTCCTATCCTGTCCTATTTAGTTAGCTTGGGCCCCATCATATGCTCAACCTATCTTTCTATCTGTGTTAGTGTTTTCATCTTGCTTCACCGTCATTATATGTTGGGGGCTGCCTATTGCTTTGGGGTCTGCTCTGGGGCAGTTTAGTTTTTCCCCTTTCTGTCTTTAGGCTATGTAGTTCTCCAGCTGTGATCGAGGGGTCTAGGGCTCCGTAGGAACCCCCCACGGCTACTGCTAGTTGTTGTGGATAGGTTCAGGGGTCTGCAATCCGATAGCTGCCAACCTCTCTGGTTTTTCTGGACTTCGCTAGTATTTTGTTTTTTCCTCCTTCGGTGACTCATCATAACAGAATCACCAGCCATACCGCAGATCCTAGGGTACTCAATAGCAGAGAGAATTGTAGAAAAAAGAAAAGAAAAGAAAAAAAAAAGGTGTGTCAGAATTTATTTTTTTTTTGTGCATATTTTTTCCTCTATATCTCTGAGGCCGTAGGGGGAATTTTTCTCTCAATGGAGATGAAGCAATTGTCTGATCGTGTGGAGCAGCTCACTGCTGAAGTGCGGGGAATTTCCACCTGTCTTGCTCATTCACATGCTGCTGAACCAAAGATTCATACTCCTGATATGTTTTTTGGGGATAGGTCTAAATTCTTGAATTTCAAGAATAATTGTAAATTATTTTTTGCCTTGAAGCCTAATTCATCGGGGAACTCCGCGCAGCAGGTTAAAATTGTCATCTCTTTGCTGCGCGGCGATCCCCAGGATTGGGCGTTTTCTTTGAAACCTGATGATCCTATTCTGAATAATGTGAACGCATTTTTTCAAGCCTTGGGGTTGTTGTATGATGAACCTAATGCTATTGATCAGGCTAAAAAGACCCTGTTGGCATTAAGCCAGGGTCGGGATTCGGCAGAGTTGTACTGTCAAAAATTCCGAAAGTGGGTGGTCCTTACTAGCTGGAATGATTGTGCCTTGGCAGCCCTCTTTCGGAAGGGTTTGTCAGAAACTGTAAAAGATACTATGGTGGGATTTCCTGCTCCCTCTGGTCTTGACGATTCTATGTCATTAGCCATTCAGGTGGATCGGCGTTTACGCGAACGCAAAACTACACAAGAGATCTTGCCACCTGTTGAACAAATGTCTGAACCTATGCAATGTGATAGAGTTTTGTCTAGGGCGCAACGTCAGGAGTTCAGAAGGCGTAATAAGCTGTGTTTTTTTTGTGGAGATGCCTCACATTTATTTCTGTCTGCCCTAAACGAAAGAAACGTTGTGCACACACGTTTTCTGTGGGTGGTGTTCAACCTAAGTTTTTTCTGGCAATTACTCTGATCTGCTCCCTGTCCACATTTTCCACCAAGGCTTTTGTGGATTCGGGAGCAGCTCTGAACCTGATGGACTTGGATTTTGCTAAATGTTGTGGATTTCCTATGACACCTCTGCGGACGCTCATCCCTTTGAGGGGTATTGATGCTACTCCTTTGGCGAAGAATAAACCTCAGTTTTGGACCCAGGTGGTAATGCAGACCATCAAGAAAATTGCAGATTTTTGGTGTTGCATAATTTGCATGATACCATTGTTCTGGGGTTTCCCTGGTTGCAAATCCATAATCCAGTTCTGGATTGGAAATCTGTGTCTGTGGTGAGTTGGGGTTGTCGGTGTGCCCTTAGTGATGCTCCTGTTTTCTCCACCTCTCCCCAGTCGCATGATGTTCCTGACTATTTGGCTGACTTTTATAATGTATTTAGTGAGAATGAGTCTGCGTCTTTGCCTCCTCATAGGAGTTATGACTGTGCAATTGACCTGAACCCGGGGTGTAAATTCCCCAAGGGTCGGCTTTTCAATTTATCTGTACCCGAGCACAAGGCTATGCGATCCTATATTAAGGAGGCGTTGGAGAAGGGTCATATTAGACCATCCTCTTCACCCTTAGGTGCTGGGTTTTTTTTCGTGGCTAAAAAGGATGGTTCATTAAGGCCTTGTATTGACTATCGTGCCCTAAACAAAATTACTGTTAAATATCAGTATCCGTTACCCCTGATTTCTGATCTATTCTCCAGAGTTAAAGGTGCTTGCTGGTTTACCAAGCTTGACCTCAGGGGGGCGTATAATCTTATTCGCATTAAGCATGGGGATGAATGGAAGATGGAGTTTAATACTCCGGAGGGACATTTTGAGTACCTGGTGATGCCTTTTGGGCTCACTAATGCCCCTTCTGTCTTCCAGTGCTTCATGAACGATATATTCCGAGACTTTGTGGATACATTTTTGATTGTCTATCTGGATGATATTTTGATCTTCTCCAAGAATTGGGACTCTCATGTGAAACATGTTCGGACTGTGTTCTGGATTTTGAGGGAGAATTCCCTGTATGTCAAGGGATCGAAATGCCTTTTTGGGGTACAGAGGATTTCATTTTTGGGATTTATTTTGTCTCCGTCAACTACTGAAATGGACCCGGCCAAGGTACAGGCCATTTATGATTGGGTTCAGCCCACCTCTTTGAAGGCCCTCCAGAAGTTTTTGGGTTTTGCTAATTTTTATCGGAAATTTATAGCTAATTTTTCTGGTATTGCCAAGCCATTGACTGATTTGACTAGGAAGGGTGCTGATGTGCTGAATTGGTCTCCGGAGGCTGTTTCTTCCTTTCAGGAGCTGAAGTGAAGATTCACTTCTGCTCCGGTTTTGCGGCAACCAGATGTCTCACTCCCGTTTCAGGTGGAGGTGGACGCTTCTGAGATTGGTGCAGGAGGGGTGTTGTCCCAAAAAGATCCTGTGACATCTAAAATGAATCCTTGTGCTTTCTTTTCCCGAAAGTTCTCCCCATCCGAACGTAACTATGATGTGGGGAATCGGGAACTGTTGGCCATGAAATGGGCATTTGAGGAGTGGAGACATTGGTTGGAGGGAGCCAAACACCAAGTCGTGGTCCTTACTGACCACAAGAATTTGATTTACCTGGAGTCGGCCAAGCGCTTGAATCCTAGACAGGCTAGGTGGGCCTTGTTTTTCACACGTTTTGATTTTGTGGTCTCTTTTCTTCCGGGCACTAAGAATGTCAAGGGAGACGCCCTCTCTAGGAGTTTCCTTGCTGATTCTCCTGTCCCAGAGGATCTGTCTGCAGCGTCGGCTTAACATCTTCATTGCCGAATACTACAGGTGGCGTCACGAAACATTCATTAATAAACTTTATTCGATCACTCAACATTCACCCTTTTATATGGGCGCCCAGGGCCACAGACCGGGTTACGGCTGCTGTTACACCTCCCTCTGAGAGAGACCGGCCCAGTACCGAGTACCCCACAGCCCTGGGAGGGCGACCCATTTTGGCGTCACGAACAGGATTTACGGAGCCCTGTGTCCCCGGCTCCTGTGTGCCAGAGACTGTGTTGTGTGCATTAGACTGTTTGCATCATTGCCGCCTTTATCTCGCTGCTTGGCGCGCGCGGGAAACCAAAGAGGCGGGCCGTCGTGGGCGGAGCCAGCTGAAGAGCGCGAGCAAGTGAAGTGCTGCACGGGAAGAGGCCAGCGTGCGAGAGGTGGGAGGAGCAGAGGCCTGGAGCCCCGATCATCCAGCCTGCAAGGCTGCAGCTGGTAAGCCTGCTCAACCCCGGGGCCTGGCTAACGTTAACTAGGGCGTGAAGAGAATGTCGGAGGCACGGGCCGATGCAGCGATGGACGCCCCCGCCAACCCCTCAGCGCCGCAAGATGCAGGGCCCAACGCGGTTGCCACTCCAATAGCACCCACTGCAGCGGTCCCCATGATGCCGCTGTCTATGCCTTACATACTGGGAGCAGCATGGCTACCGCAGTATTCAGGGGAGTCACATACCCTGAGTGACTTCAAAGAGAGACTGTGCAGCTTGTTTGAAGCGTACACTCTGTGTGAAAGCCAGAAGGTGAACATCCTTATTGGGCAGCTAACAGGTGCAGCACAGAGAGAAGTAAAAGCCTGGCAGGACACTGATAAGGAGACTGTTAAAAGGATCCTGGCTAAGCTAAGAAGCCCCTTTGACACCCGCACTGCAGCTGAAATCAAGATGAGATTCTTTGGGTGTAAGCAGAAAGCGCAGGACAGTATACGGGACTATGCTCTTAACCTGCAGGAGGCGCTGCGAGCCGTCAAGCAGATTGACCCAGACAGTGTGAAAGATGGAGACGGCCTGTTAAAGGAGCAATTCATTGAGGGACTCCTATCTAGTACCCACTGAGCACAGCTGCGCATCTTAGCCCTACAAAACCCTGACCTAAACTTTGCTGATTTCAAAGACAGGGCTATCCGGGTGCTGCATGAACCAAATGTCAGCCGTCCAGCGCCCCCTAGGCACCCAACGATTACATACCACCAGGAAGCAACATCTTTCCCTTCCATCCCTGTGGAGGCTGATGCACAGACTCTGGACAAAGATCCATCTGCAGAACTGCGTCTTCAGGACCAGGAGTAGACCAAGGGTATGGCTGCACTTGTTAAAACCGTGCAGTCCCTGCAGGTATCCTTCAAGGAGAAGATCCAGCTCGCCTCCAGTCCAGAGGATGTCCCGTGGCTAAAGAAGAAGAGGATCCCACCACTCCGAGGAAGGAACAACGATCGCTATGACCAGGACGGACGTCCCATCTGTCGTCAACTGCCACAAGGTAGGCCACCTTGCAAGATTCTGTTATTTAAACGAGCAACCCCTGGGGCAGAGGGCCAACCCCCAGGAGTAGGACCACAATGCCCAAGGAACTGGCAAGCCAAGTATGTTGGAGGGAGACCAGTCCTCCTAGTGGTGATTGACGGTATCCCCATGAACGCTTTGCTGGACACTGGCTCCCAGGTGACAACTATGCCCTATATCCTTTACAAGCGGTATTGGGCTGATTCTGAACTTACTCACGGCCCAAGTGATGAACTCACAGTAGTTGCCAGTAATGGTCAGTCTTTACCGCAAGTGGGATGTAAAGAAATTACTGTTAAAGTAGGTCGAGTAGAGTTAAAATCTCAAGGTCTGATAGTTGTGGATATTGATCGACGAGAATGTAACCCAATGATGACTCTTGGTACCAATGTGATTGAAAATTGTCTTTCCGAGGTTATTGTCTTGTTGCAACAGGTGGCTGAGACTGCTGGTTCCAGTGAACAACGAGTTCTGCAGAAGGAGATCAAGGCCCTGATGCAAAGGCAACAGGTAGAACTCTCTGGCGGAGAAATTGGCAGCGTCAGAGTGAGTGATTCTTTCCCAATTGCGATACCCCCCAGATGTGAAATGTGATTTGGTGTCGGGCAGCCATAGGCCTCAGAGGGAATGATTACCAGGCAGTGGTAGAGCCAGTATACTCTGATAGCAGGCCCACTGTCCTGACAGCCAGAGGGGTAGTTGATGTCCGTAAAGGGAGGGTACCAGTATGCTTCTTGAACTGTGGGGAGGAGGCGGCCACAATACCTCGGTATGCCACAGTTGCTAAGCTGCTTACTGTCAGTAACAATGCAATGCAGGCAGCAGAGCCCTTGGTCTCATCCGACCAGGCTGGAGGACAATGGCTCTGTTAAGCAGCTGGAGGAGTGGTGCCAGCAACCTTAGGTGGGGACTGACTCTACCCCTTCATAACAAAAGAATGAGGTTTAGTGACTCAGGAGTATGAGCGGGTATTCAGTAAACACCCTCTAGAGTTTGGGAAGGCAAAAGGGGTTCAACACCATATCCCCACTGGAGATCAACCACCCATAAAAGAAAGGTACCGGCCTATATCCCCAACACAAAACCAGTGTGCCAAAGGTATGTTGCGGGAAATGAAGGAAGCTGGGGTGATCAGAGACAGTTGTAGCCCCTGGGCAGCTCCAATAGTCTTTGTGAAAAAGAAGGATGGTACCATGAGAATGTGTGTTGATTACAGAAAAATTAACAGCATGATACATAAAGATGCCTACCCATTACGCAGAATTGAGGAGTTATTAGCTGCACTTAAAACTGCTAACTATTTTTCCACCTTAGATCTCACTAGTGGGTATTGGCAGGTTCCCGTGGCAGAGGCAGACAAGGAGAAAACAGCGTTTACAACACCAATGGGTCTCTGTGAGTTCAACTACATGCCATTCGGGCTCTGCGCCGCTCCAGGGACATTTCAACGGCTAATGGAGTGCTGTCTTGGGCACAAGAACTTCGAGACAGTCCTGGTGCACCTTGATGATGTCATTGTTTTCTCCAAGACTTATGAAGACCATCTGAAGCACCTGGCTGAGGTGTTTGAAGCCTTGTCCAACTTTGGCCTGAAGGTGAAGCCTTCCAAATGCCACATCCTGAAGCCCAAGGTTTAGTACCTCGGTCATGTAGTGAGTGCAGAAGGTGTGGCACCGGATCCTGACAAAGTCACAATCATCCGGCACTGGCAGAAGCCCAGCAACCTCCATGAAGTGCGTCAATTCCTCGGGCTGGTAGGCTACTACCGAAGGTTCATCAATGGCTTCACTGAGATAGCCACTCCTATGCAAAATCTTCTGGTGGGTCAGCCCATGAAGGCCAGAAAGCAGAGTCCTACATTCGAATGGAATGAGGAGCTGGAGAGGTCCTTCACTCGACTGAAGATGGCTCTCACAGGAGATGAAGTTCTGGCGTACCCAGATTATGACCAACCCTTTGTGTTGTATACTGATGCCAGCAACGTGGGACTTGGAGCAGTACTGTCACAGGTACAGAATGGCAAAGAAAGAGTGATCTCCTACTCCAGCAGGAAGCTTCGTCCCACTGGAAGGAACCCTGACAACTACAGTTCCTTCAAGCTGGAGTTCCTCGCCATAGACTGGGCTGTGACTGAACGATTCAAGCATTACCTAGCTTCACCCAAATTTACCATCTTCACAGACAACAACCCGTTACTCACTTGGAAACTGCCAAACTAGGTGCACTGGAGCAGCGATGGATGGCTCGGCTGTCTAACTATGAATTCACCATCAAGTACCGAGCAGGGCACAAGAATGCCAATGCTGATGCACTGTCCAGAATGCCTAATCTGCCAGATGCAGGAGAAGACCCTGAGGCACTTGAAGAAATCGAGTTACCTGCCTTCCACCGGCCAATTGCGGCCCAACGTGCCCAAGGAGTGAGAAACAGACGGTCTGGCTTGAAAGAGGCCACCCTAAATCCATTGCCTCATCATGACTGGGCAGAAACCCAGGATAGCGACCCCGCAGTCCGCCTGGTAAAGGAGCTACTGTCACAAGCTGACTCACGCCCAGATCCAGATGCTCCTGAAGAAACCCAGCAGTTGTGGAAGGAAAGAGGCAGGCTGTTCATCTATGAAGGAAAGCTGTGTCGGAGGAGTATCAATGCCCGCACTCATGAGTTGGTTTGGCAAGTGGTAGTCCCAAAGAGGGAAGCATCAATGGTCTTGGAAGAATACCACGATGGAGCTGGAAACTTCGGATGGAAGAAGTTGGAGGCCTTGCTCCAAGAGAGATTCTACTGGGCTGGTATGAGGAAAGCCATTGAAAATTGGTGCCGGGAGTGTGGACAATGTAACCTGCGCAGAAAGGACTATAACAGCCAGCGAGCTCCTTTGCAGCCAATAGTAACCAAACAGCCACTCGAGTTGGTCGCCCTGGACCATGTGAAGCTGGTTCCGAGCAGATCAGGCTACATTTATGCTCTTACCATTGTAGACCACTACTCAAGATTCTTGGTAGTTGTGCCTGTCAAGGATCAAACAGCCAGGACAGCAGCCAGAGCCTTCCAACAGCACTTTTGTCGACCACACGGATACCCCAAGCGAGTGCTTACAAATCAAGGTCCAGCCTTTGAGGAGGAAGTGTTCCAGGAATTCTGTAACTTGTATGGTTGCAAGAAGATCTGGACAACACCGTACCATCTACAGACCAATGGCATGTGTGAAAAGATGAACCAGGTGGTGATCTACCTGCTGAAGACCTTGCCTTTGGAAGAGAGGAATCTGTGGCCAGAAAACTTGCCAGATCTGGTAGACCTCTACATCCACATTCCTGTGAATTCCACCAACTGCACTCCAGCCTATCTAATGAGAGCGAGGCCTGGTAATTTGCCTATTGATTTGGATATGGGAGTCTTTACACCTGAGGTGACGTCACCAGATGCTGACTGGGACACAGAGAGGCAGCAGCAGTATCGAAGAGTATAAGAATGTGTAGAAAAGAGTCTAGCTCAGGCAAGACAAAAACAAGAAAGGCACTACAATCACCATGCACCTGCATTTCCCTTGTCACCAGGAGAACAAGTCCTAAAAAGAAAGAGGAGGATGCATAAATTAGATGACCAATGGGAAGCTGAACCCTACACCATCTTACCATCAAACTTCGATAACACCAAGGTGTGTCTTATCAATAAGGATGGGAGAGAAACCTCAGCAGCAGTATCAAGGGATCATTTTAAATTGTGACCTGACCAGGTAAAAGAAAGAATGGAAGAGCAGAACAACATCCAACCCATAGAGGAAGAAGAAAAGGTTGGCACTGTACTTGGAGAATTCCCTGCCAATTGGACTCGAGCAAATAATGCCATAGTGGTGCCAGTTTTGACCTTTCCCCAACTGGTAGTACAAGAAGAAGTGACTCAAGAGAACTCTGAAAATCAGTAAGTTCAGGTAGCAGATGCCACACCAGCAGTGGAGCCAGAGAATCCTCGCCTTGCCAGTGGTGAATCTGTCATAGTCGTAGACGGCTACTACCCAGTTTACCCACACCAGAGCTACGTAGGTCTGTCCGTAGTACCCAAGGTATTCCACCCCTCAAATATCATGTATGAATCTGTTAATGTAAATGTTAAATTGTATGTCTATACGTAACGTTTAAGTTTTGTGCCTACAGAGACTCTGTAAGAAATCTCCTTTTTGAATTTTTCAGTTTGTTTTGATGGACAATTGGGCCACAGGACTAGGTGTGGTCAAAAACTTCTTTTGTACATAGTTCACCATTTGCCCAGGAATGGACCATGGACATTGATGCGTCAACTAATCGTCACAGGAATATTTTTGGAGCTTTTGTTTTTTGTATTTTTCTTTTTTTTTTCTAAATCTTGTACATTTAGAATTGTTCATTTGTTTATATGTTCATATGTTTTTTTATCAGTCCAGGAGTACTGAATTGCACTAGGGGGGAATGTGGTGACCCCAGGAGTATGGTTGCCACAGTGGCATTGCCTTCCTCCAGGGAGGGTGATGTCAGGCTTGGAAGCAATGAAGGGTCTAGTTAACCATAACATGCAACACAGTTCCCACTCCGGGCCAGCAGAGGGAGCTCTGAACCAGAATTGGGGGAGGAGTGCTCTCTGAGGGCCAGGAAGGGAAGTGAGGAGTTAGTGTGAAGAGGCAGAAGTGTGTAGACATGGAGAGAGAAGCTGGGAGACTGAGCGGAGTTGAGAGCTCGTTCCCAGCTGGAGCACATGATCTGGAGCCTGGTCTCCATGGTTGTATGGATACTGAAGGTCCTGCATCAGAAACCAGAGGAATAGGAAGCTGTAAATGCTCTATTCCCACCTAAGACTCAGAGGCACAACAGCAATGGGTGAGCCAAGAGAAGAGAAGGCTACAGCTGTCTGCCATACGAGGTGGATCTGAGAGGGAACAAGAAGGAGGAACTTCAGTGTAACACAGTACTGAATGTACCTCAAGTAAGCGCTAGAGAGGAGACTACACAACCTATCTGCATAGAGAGATTCCTGAGTTGCTTCCAGGCTAATCAGCTCCTGTACCATCTGTAATCTGGACCCTGGACTGCACTTACAAAGTAAAGGTAAAGAAACTACATTTCGCTGTGTCCTTGCCTTCTTTCTGCAACTTCTCCAGCACTGCTACATCTCTGTGCCAGACACTGCACCCTCTTCCCCAACACCGATCTACACTGCCCTGGGACTACAGCCCTGCCTGTGGAGGGCTATACCATCATTGCTGCACCACACCATCTGTCCCAGAGGATCTGTCTGCAGCGTCGGCTTAACATCTTCATTGCCGAATACCACAGGTGGCGTCACGAAACATTCATTAATAAACTTTATTCCATCACTCAACATTCACCCATTTACTTGGGCGCCCAGGGCCACGGACCGGGTCACTGCTGCTGTGGCACCTCCCTCTGAGAGAGACCGGCCCGATACCGAGTACCCCACAGCCCTGGGAGGGTGACCCACTCCCTCTGTAAACTAAACCACCAGGGATGTTACTATAAGCTCCCTCTGTAAACTAGACCACCAGGGATAGTACCATAAGCTCCCTTTGTAAACTAGACCACCAGTAATGAATTCCTTTAGTAAACTAGACCATCAGCGATATTAGTAAGACCGCTTCATTAAACTAGACTTCCAGGAACAACCAGAGATGTATTTAGACCTTCAGGAATGTTACCATTAAATAAGCCCTCTTCCTCCTCCTCCTCTTCCCATTAAAGTTTTTATCCTGTTAATATATTTCCATCATCATATTATACAGCACCGTGAGCTTACAATTGTTCATTTTGTCTTGTTTCTACCCAAATAATTCTTCTCTTTTCTTTGTTCTGTGTTGAAACAGGAAGTTTCTTATCCCTGCTAGTGATGATCGAGAACTAAAATGCTTGAGTGCTCGGTACTCGAATCGAGCAGGTCGGACACTTGGGTACTTGACTCGAGTACCGAGTATAATGGAAGTCAATGGGGAACTCCAGCATTTTTCCAAAAAACCCTAACAGGAGGGCTGAGGGAGGGAAAAGAAAATCGCTGGAATGGATGGAGACAGCTCTCAGATGTAATAGGAACAGCATGGGGAAGACCCCTGGACACATCTCTGACTCCCAGGTCGCTGCTGGGAACAATGTTGTCAGAGTATTACAAAGATCCATCTGCAGAACTGCGTCTTCAGGTCCAGGAGTAGACCAAGGGTATTGCTGCACTTGCTAAAACCATGCAGTCCCTGCAAGTATCCTTCAAGGAGAAGATCCAGCTCGCCTCCAGTCCAGAGGATGTCCCGTGGCTAAAGAAGAAGAGGATCCCACCACTCCGAGGAAGGAACAACGTTCGCTATGACCAGGACGGACGTCCCATCTGTTGTCACTGCCACAAGGCAGGCCACCTTGCAAGATTCTGTTATTTAAACGAGCAACCCCTGGGGCAGAGGGCCAACCCCCAGGAGTAGGACCACAATGCCCAAGGAACTGGAAAGCCAAGTATGTTGGAGGGAGACCAGTCCTCCCAGTGGTGATTGACGGTACCCCCATGAACGCTTTGCTGGACACTGGCTCCCAGGTGGCAACTATGCCCTATATCCTTTACAAGCGGTATTGGGCTGATTCTGAACTTACTCGCGGCCCAAGTGATGAACTCACAGTAGTTGCCAGTAATGGTCAGTCTTTACCGCAAGTGGGATGTAAAGAAATTACTGTTAAAGTAGGTCGAGTAGAGTTAAAATCTCAAGGTCTGATAGTTGTGGATATTGATCGACGAGAATGTAACCCAATGATGACTCTTGGTACCAATGTGATTGAAAATTGTCTTTCCGAGGTTATTGTCTTGTTGCAACAGGTGGCTGAGACTGCTGGTTCCAGTGAACAATGAGTCCTGCAGGAGATCAGGGCCCTGATGCAAAGACAACAGGTAGAACTCTCTGGCGGAGAAATTGGCTGCGTCAGAGTGAGTGATTCTTTCCCAATTGCGATACCCCCCAGATGTGAAATGTTGACTTGGTGTCGGGCAGCCATAGGCCTCAGAGGGAAGGATTACCAGGCAGTGGTAGAGCCAGTATACTCTGATAGCAGGCCCACTGTCCTGACAGCCAGAGGGGTAGTTGATGTCCGTAAAGGGAGGGTACCTGTACGCTTCTTGAACTGTGGGGAGGAGGAGGCCACAATACCTCGGTATGCCACAGTTGCTAAGCTGCTTACTGTCAGTAACAATGCAATGAAGGCAGCAGAGCCCTTGGTCTCATCCGACCAGGTGGAGGACAATGTGTTATGATAGAGTCACCGTAGGAGGCAGACACAAAAATAGAAGCTACGTCCAGAAAACCAGAGAAGTTGGCAACTATCAGATTGCAGACCTCTGAACCTATCAACAAAACTAGCAGTAGCCGTGGGGGGGTTCCTACGGAGCCCTAGACCCCTCGATCACAGCCGGAGAGCTAAATAGCCTAAAGACAGAAAAGGAAATCTAAACTGCCCCAGAGCAGACCCCAAAGTAAAAGGCAGCCCCCAACATATAATGACGGTGAAGCAAGATGAAAAAACACTCACAAAGATAGAAAGATAGGCTGAGCAAACGATGGGGCCCAAGCTAACTAAACAGGACAGGAAAGGAAGGTTGCTGTCTGCAATCTGCCAAAACCCTATCAAAGACATAAGCCAACAGGCTGATATGGAAAAAGACCCTGAAGCAGCTAGGCTTCAAAAACTATATCAGCACTCAGGTATTTTCTGAAGACAGAGCTAAAGGAATTCAGCTCACCCCAGCAGGGAATGGCAGAAATCCAGAAAAACAAAGCAAAACAAAGTCAAAGCACAAATGCAAAACGCTGAGCAGAAAACTTAGCTTTAGAAGAGCAGGAATTCAGACTGGTCTCCAAGGATCCCTCAGAGAAATCACCCGCAGGGCAGAAGGGCGTCGGCGGCCTTATATCCATTCAGTAACTCCACTCAGCCAGTCATCATCATTAGTCTCAGGTGCTTGATAATCAGGCTCACTACCTTTCTTTACCAGAAGAGGGAGTTCATCGGGCCTCAGTGGTGGAGGGGAAAATGAACTCACAACAGTACCACCCCCTTGAGGAGGGGTCACCGAACCCTCAACCACGCCACCAGGGCGATCAGGGTGAGCCCGATGAAAGGCACACACCAATCTTTCGGCATGAATATCAGAGGCAAAGACCCAGGAATTATCCTCCTGACCATAACCCTTCCACTTAACCAAATACTGGAGTCTCCGTCTAGCCAGACGGGAATCCAGTATTTTCTCTACCTCATATTCCATGTTACCTTCAACCAATACAGGGTCTGGAGGTGCCACCCCCGGAACAACAGGTTCAACAAACCTCTTCAACAAAGACTTATGGAACACATTATGGATTTTAAATGTGACAGGAAGAGCCAAACGAAAAGAGACCGGATTAATAATCTCCAAAATCTTGTAAGGTCCAATAAATCTAGGCTTAAACTTAGGAGAAGCCACCTTCATAGCAATATTTTTTGATGATAACCACACCATATCACCAACCTTAAACTGGGGACCAATGGTCATATGTCGGTTGGAAAACCGCTGGGCCTTTTCCTGGGAGAGAGATAACTTATCCACCACTTGGTCCCAGATCTGGTGCATTCTCTCCACCACAGTGTCAACACCTGGGCAGGCTGAGGGCTCCACCTGCCCTGAAGAAAATCGAGGATGAAACCCAAAGTTACAAAAAAAAGGTGACATCAAAGTGGCAGAACTAGCTCTATTATTTAAAGCAAATTCGGCCAAGGGCAAAAATGAAACCCAATCATCCTGATCAGCGGAAATAAAACATCTCAAATACGACTCCAAGGTCTGGTTTGTTCTCTCTGTCTGCCCATTGGTCTGAGGGTGAAAAGCAGATGAGAAGGACAACTGAATTCCCAGCTTGGAACAGAAAGTTCTCCAAAATCTAGACACAAACTGAACTCCTCTGTCAGATACAATGTTCTCAGGAATCCCGTGCAAGCGAACCACCTGTTGCAAAAACAGGGGCACCAACTCAGAGGAAGATGGCAACTTAGGGAGTGGTACAAGATGAACCATCTTAGAAAACCTATCACAAATCACCCAAATAACAGTCATCCTTTGAGAGACAGGCATATCAGAGATGAAATCCATTGAAATATGGGTCCATGGCCTCTTGGGGACAGGCAAAGGCATCAACAACCCACTAGAGCGAGAACACGATTTAGACCGGGAGCAAGTCCCACAGGACTGCACAAAATTCCTGACATCACGAGACAAGGAGGGCCACCAAAAAGATCGACTCACCAGATCTTTAGTACCAAAAATACCTGGATGACCAGCCAAAGCAGAGCAATAAACTTCAGACATCACTCTCTTCTTCCACTGGTCAGGAACATACAACTTTCCACTGGGACAATGCTCAGGTTTGTCCTCCTGGAACTCTTCTAGAGCACGTCTCAAATCGGGCGAGATGGCAGAAAGAACTACCCCTTCGCCTAAGATGGTAGCAGGCTTGGTCACCACAGGAGAATCAGCAAAGAAGCTCCTAGAGAGGGCGTCTGCCTTGACATTCTTAGTTCCAGGAAGAAAAGAAACCACAAAATCAAAACGTGTAAAAAACAAGGCCCACCTAGCCTGTCTAGGGTTCAAGCGCTTAGCCGACTCTAGGTCAATCAAATTCTTGTGGTCAGTGAGGACCACGACTTGATGTTTAGCTCCCTCCAACCAATGTCTCCACTCCTCAAATGCCCATTTCATGGCCAACAGTTCCCGATTCCCCACATCATAGTTACGTTCAGATGGAGAGAACTTTCGGGAAAAGAAAGCACAGGGATTCATTTTAGATGTTACAGGATCCCTTTGGGACAAAACAGCTCCTGCACCAATCTCAGAAGCATCCACCTCTACCTGGAACGGAAGTGAGACATCAGGTTGCCGCAAAACCGGGGCGGAGGTGAATCTTCGCTTCAGCTCCTGAAAGGAAGAAACAGCCTCCGGAGACCAATTTAACACATCAGCACCCTTCTTAGTCAAATCAGTCAATGGCTTGGCAATAGTAGAAAATTTTGCTATAAATTTCCGATAAAAATTAGCAAAACCCAAAAACTTCTGGAGGGCCTTCAAAGAAGTGGGCTGAACCCAATCGTAAATGGCCTGTACCTTGGCCGGGTCCATTTCAATAGTTGACGGAGACAAAATAAATCCCAAAAAAGAAATCCTCTGTACTCCAAAAAGGCATTTAGATCCCTTGACATACAGGGAATTGGCCCTCAAGATCCGGAACACAGTCCGAATACGTTCCACATGAGAATCCCAATCCTTGGAGAAGATCAAAATATCATCCAGATAGATAATCAAAAATTTATCGACAAAATCTCGGAAAATATCGTTCATGAAGCACTGGAAGACAGAAGGGGCATTAGTGAGCCCAAAAGGCATCACCAGGTACTCAAAATGTCCCTCCGGAGTATTAAACGCCGTCTTCCATTCATCCCCATGCTTAATGCAAATAAGATTATACGCCCCCTGAGGTCAAGCTTGGTAAACCAGCAAGCACCTTTAACTCTAGAGAATAGATCCGAAATCAGGGGTAACGGATACTGATATTTAACAGTAATTTTGTTGAGGGCACGATAATCAATACAAGGTCTTAATGATCCATCCTTTTTGGCTACAAAAAAAAAACCGGCACCTAAGGGTGACGAGGATGGTCTAATATGACCCTTCTCCAACGCCTCCTTAATATAGGATCGCATAGCCACGTGCTCGGGTACAGATAAATTGAAGAGCCGACCCTTGGGAAATTTACACCCCGGGCTCAGTTCAATTGCACAGTCATAACTCCTATGAGGAGGCAGAGACGCAGACTCATTCTCACTAAATACATCATAAAAGTCCGCCAAATAGTCAGGAACATCATGCGACTGAGGAGAGATGGAAAACACCGGAGCCTCACTGAAGGCACACCGACAACCCCAACTCACCACAGACACAGATTTCCAATCCAAAACTGGATTATGAATTTGTAACCAGGGAAACCCCAGAACAATGGTATCATGCAGATTATGCAACACCAAAAATCTGCAATTTTCTTGATGGTCTGGGGTGACCCGCATTACCACCTGGATCCAAAACTGAGGTTTATTTTTCGCCAAAGGAGTAGCATCAATCCCCCTCAAAGGGATAGGCGTCTGCAGGGGTGTCATAGGAAATCCACAACGTTTAGTAAAATCCAAGTCCATTAGGTTTAGGGCTGCTCCCGAATCCACAAAAGCCTTGGCGGAAAATGTGGACAGGGAGCAGATCAGAGTAATAGCCAGAAGAAACTTAGGTTGAACACCACCAACAGAAAACGTGTGTGCAAAGTGTTTCTCTCGTTTAGGACAGACAGAAATAATATGCGAGGCATCTCCACAGAAAAAACACAACTTATTACGCCTTCTGAACTCCTGACGCTGCTCTCTGGACAAAACTTTATCACATTGCATAGGTTCAGACACCTGTTCAACTGGTGGCAACACCTCTCGTGCAATCCTGCGTTCACGCAAACGCCGATCAACCTGAATGGCTAATGACATAGAATCGTCCAGACCAGAGGGAACAGGAAATCCCACCATAGTATCTTTTACGGCTTTTGACAAACCCTTCCGAAAGAGAGCAGCCAAGGCATTATCATTCCAGGTAGTAAGTACCGCCCACTTTCGGAATTTTTGACAGTACAATTCTGCAGAATCTCGACCATGGTTCAATGCCAGCAGGGTCTTTTCAGCCTGATCAATAGCATTAGGTTCGTCATACAACAACCCCAAGGCTTGAAAAAATGCGTTCACATTAGTCAGAATAGGATCATCTGGTTTCAAAGAAAGCGCCCAATCCTGGGGATCGCCACGCAGCAAAGAGATGACAATTTTAACCTGCTGCGCGGAGCTCCCTGACGAGTTAGGATTCAAGGCAAAAAATAATTTACAATTATTTTTGAAATTCAAAAATTTAGACCGATCCCCAAAACATACATCAGGTGTAGGAATCTTTGGTTCAGCAGCATGTGAATGAGCAAGGTAGGCGGAAATTCCCCGCACTTCCGCAGCGAGCTGCTCCACACGATCAGACAATTGCTTTATCTCCATTGAGAGAAAAAAAAATTCCCCCTACGGCCTCAGAGATATAGAGGAAAAAATATACACACTTTTTTTTTTTTACAATTGTTTCCTGCTATTGAGTACCCTAGGATCTGCGGTATGGCGGGTGATTCTGTTATGATAGAGTCACCGTAGGAGGCAGACACAAAAATAGAAGCTACGTCCAGAAAACCAGAGAAGTTGGCAACTATCAGATTGCAGACCCCTGAACCTATCAACACAACTAGCAGTAGCCGTGGGGGGTTCCTACGGAGCCCTAGACCCCTCGATCACAGCCGGAGAGCTAAATAGCCTAAAGATAGAAAAGGAAATCTAAACTGCCCCAGAGCAGACCCCAAAGTAAAAGGCAGCCCCCAACATATAATGACGGTGAAGCAAGATGAAAAAACACTCACAAAGATAGAAAGATAGGCTGAGCAAACGATGGGGCCCAAGCTAACTAAACAGGACAGGAAAGGAAGGTTGCTGTCTGCAATCTGCCAAAACCCTATCAAAGACATAAGCCAACAGGCTGATATGGAAAAAGACCCTGAAGCAGCTAGGCTTCAAAAACTATATCAGCACTCAGGTATTTTCTGAAGACAGAGCTAAAGGAATTCAGCTCACCCCAGCAGGGAATGGCAGAAATCCAGAAAAACAAAGCAAAACAAAGTCAAAGCACAAATGCAAAAAGCTGAGCAGAAAACTTAGCTTTAGAAGAGCAGGAATTCAGACTGGTCTCCAAGGATCCCTCAGAGAAATCACCCGCAGGGCAGAAGGGCGTCGGCGGCCTTATATCCAGTCAGTAACTCCACTCAGCCAGTCATCATCATTAGTCTCAGGTGCTTGATAATCAGGCTCACTACCTTTCTTTACCAGAAGAGGGAGTTCATCGGGCCTCAGTGGTGGAGGGGAAAATGAACTCACAACAACAATGGCTCTGTAAAGCAGCTGGAGGAGTGGTGCCAGCAACTGCAGGTGGGGACTGACTCCACCCCTTCATACCAAAAGAATGGGGTTTAGTGACTCAGGAGTATGAGCGGGTATTCAGTAAACACCCTCTAGATTTTGGGAAGGCAAAAGGGGTTCAACACCATATCTCCACTGGAGATCATCCACCCATAAAAGAAAGGTACTGGCCTATATCCCCAACACAAAACCAGTGTGCCAAAGGTGTGTTGCGGGAAATGAAGGAAGCTGGGGTGATCAGAGACAGTTGTAGCCCCTGGGCAGCTCCAATAGTCTTTGTGAAAAAGAAGGATGGTACCATGAGAATGTGTGTTGATTACAGAAAAATTAACAGCATGATACATAAAGATGTCTACCCATTACGCAGCATTGAGGAGTTATTAGCTGCACTTAAAACTGCCAACTATTTTTCCACCTTAGATCTCACTAGTGGGTATTGGCAGGTTCCCGTGGCAGAGGCAGACAAGGAGAAAACAGCGTTTACAACACCAATGGGTCTCTGTGAGTTCAACTACATGCCATTCGGGCTCTGCACCGCTCCAGGGACATTTCAACGGCTAATGGAGTGCTGTCTTGGGCACAAGAACGTCGAGACAGTCCTGTTACACCTTGATGATGTCATTGTTTTCTCCAAGACTTATGAAGACCATCTTAAGCACCTGGCTGAGGTGTTTGAAGCCTTGTCCAACTTTGGCCTGAAGGTGAAGCCTCCAAATGCCACATCCTGAAGCCCAAGATTTAGTACCTCGGTCATGTAGTGAGTGCAGAAGGTGTGGCACCGGATCCTGACAAAGTCACAGTCATCCGGGACTGGCAGAAGCCCAGCAACATCCATGAAGTACGTCAATTCCTCGGGCTGGTAGGCTACTACCGAAGGTTCATCAAAGGCTTCATTGAGATAGCCACTCCTATGCAAAATCTTCTGGTGGGTCAGCCCATGAAGACCAGAAAGCAGAGTCCTACATTCGAATGGAATGAGGAGCTGGAGAGGTCCTTCACTCGACTGAAGATGGCTCTCACAGGAGATGAAGTTCTGGCGTACCCAGATTATGACCAACCCTTTATGTTGTATACTGATGCCAGCAACGTGGGACTTGGAGCAGTACTGTCACAGGTACAGAATGGCAAAGAAAGAGTGATCCCCTACTCCAGCAGGAAGCTTCGTCCCACTGAAAGAACCCTGACAACTACAGTTCCTTCAAGCTGGAGTTCCTCGCCATAGACTGGGCTGTGACTGAACGATTCAAGCATTACCTAGCTTCAGCCAAATTTACCATCTTCACGGACAACAACCCGTTACTCACTTGGAAGCTGCCAAGCTAGGTGCACTGGAGCAGCGATGGATGGCTCGGCTGTCTAACTATGAATTCACCATCAAGTACCGAGCAGGGCACAAGAATGCCAATGCTGATGCACTGTCCAGAATGCCTAATCTGCCAGATGCAGGAGAAGACCCTGAGGCACTTGAAGAAATCGAGTTACCTGCCTTCCACCGGCCAATTGCGGCCCAACGTGCCCAAGGAGTGAGAAACAGACGGTCTGGCTTGAAAGAGGCCACCCTAAATCCATTGCCTCATCATGACTGGGCAGAAACCCAGGATAGCGACCCCGCAGTCCGCCTGGTAAAGGAGCTACTGTCACAAGCTGACTCACGCCCAGATCCAGATGCTCCTGAAGAAACCCAGCAGTTGTGGAAGGAAAGAGGCAGGCTGTTCATCTATGAAGGAAAGCTGTGTCGGAGGAGTATCAATGCCCGCACTCATGAGTTGGTTTGGCAAGTGGTAGTCCCAAAGAGGGAAGCATCAATGGTCTTGGAAGCATGCCACAATGGAGCTGGAAACTTCGGATGGAAGAAGTTGGAGGCCTTGCTCCAAGAGAGATACTACTGGGCTGGTATGAGGAAAGCCATTGAAAATTGGTGCCGGAAGTGTGGACAATGTAACCTGCGCAGAAAGGACTATAACAGCCAGCGAGCTCCTTTGCAGCCAATAGTAACCAAACAGCCACTCGAGTTGGTCGCCCTGGACCATGTGAAGCTAGTTCCGAGCCGTTCAGGCTACATTTATGCTCTTACCATCGTTGACCACTACTCAAGATTCTTGGTAGTTGTGCCTGTCAAGGATCAAACAGCCAGGACAGCAGCCAGAGCCTTCCAACAGCACTTTTGTCGACCACACAGATACCCCAAGCGAGTGCTTACAAATCAAGGTCCAGCCTTTGAGGAGGAAGTGTTCCAGGAATTCTGTAACTTGTATGGTTGCAAGAAGATCTGGACAACACCGTACCATCCACAGACCAATGGCATGTGTGAAAAGATGAACCAGGTGGTGATCTACCTGCTGAAGACCTTGTCTTTGGAAGAGAGGAATCTGTGGCCAGGAAAGTTGCCAGATCTGGTAGACCTCTACAACCACATTCCTGTGAATTCCACCAACTGCACACCAGCCTACCTAATGAGAGCGAGGCCTGGTAAGTTGCCTATTGATTTGGATATGGGAGTCTTTACACCTGACGTGACGTCACCAGATGCTGACTGGGACACAGAGAGGCAGCAACAGTATTGAAGAGTATAAGAATGTGTAGAAAAGAGTCTAGCTCAGGAAAGACAAAAACAAGAAAGGCACTACAATCACCATGCACCTGCAGTTCCCTTGTCACCAGGAGAACAAGTCCTAAAAAGGAAGAGGAGGATGCATAAATTAGATGACCAATGGGAAGCTGAACCCTTCACCATCTTACCATCAAACTTCGACAACACCAAGGTGTGTCTTATCAATAAGGATGGGAGAGAAACCTCAGCAGCAGTATCAAGGGATCATTTTAAATTGTGCCCTGACCAGTTAAAAGAAAGAATGGAAGAGCAGAACAACATCCAACCCATAGAGGAAGAAGAAAAGGTTGGCACTGTACTTGGAGAATTCCCTGCCAATTGGACTCGAGCAAATAATGCCATAGTGGTGCCAGTTTTGACCTTTCCCCAACTGGTAGTACAAGAAGAAGTGACTCAAGAGAACTCTGAAAATCAGTAAGTTCAGGTAGCAGATGCCACACCAGCAGTGGAGCCAGAGAATCCTCGCCTTGCCAGTGGTGAATCTGTCATAGTTGTAGACGGCTACTACCCAGTTTACCCACACCAGAGCTACGTAGGTCTGTCCGTAGTACCCAAGGTATTCCACCCCTCAAATATCATGTATGAATCTGTTAATGTAAATGTTAAATTGTATGTCTATACGTAACGTTTAAGTTTTGTGCCTACAGAGACTCTGTAAGAAATCTCCTTTTTGAATTTTCCAGTTTGTTTTGATGGACAATTGGGCCACAGGACTAGGTGTGGTCAAAAACTTCTTTTGTACATAGTTCACCATTTGCCCAGGAATGGACCATGGACATTGATGCGTCGACTAATCGTCACAGGACTATATTTGGAGCTTTTGGTTTTTGTATTTTTCATTTTTTTTTCTAAATCTTGTACATTTATAATTGTTCATTTGTTTATATGTTCATATGTTTTTTTTATCAGTCCAGGAGTACTGAGTTGCACTAGGGGGGAATGTGGCGACCCCAGGAGTATGGTTGCCACAGTGGCATTGCCTTCCTCCAGGGAGTGTGATGTCAGGCTTGGAAGCAATGAAGGGTCTAGTTAACCATAACATGCAACACAGTTCCCACTCCGGGCCAGCAGAGGGAGCTCTGAACCAGAATTGGGGGAGGAGTGCTCTCTGAGGGCCAGGAAGGGAAGTGAGGAGTTAGTGTGAGGAGGCAGAAGTGTGTAGACATGGAGAGAGAAGCTGGGAGACTGAGCGGAGTTGAGAGCTCGTTCCCAGCTGGAGCACATGATCTGGAGCCTGGTCTCCACGGTTGTATGGATACTGAAGGTCCTGCATCAGAAACCAGAGGAATAGGAAGCTGTAAATGCTCTATTCCCACCTAAGACTCAGAGGCACAACAGCAATGGGTGAGCCAAGAGAAGAGAAGGCTACAGCTGTCTGCTATACGAGGTGGATCTGAGAGGGAACAAGAAGGAGGAACTTCAGTGTAACACAGTACTGAATCTACCTCAAGTAAGCGCTAGAGAGGAGACTACACAACCTATCTGCATAGAGAGATTCCTGAGTTGCTTCCAGGCTAATCAGCTCCTGTACCATCTGTAATCTGGACCCTGGACTGCACTTACAAAGCAAAGGTAAAGAAACTACATTCCGCTGTGTCCTTGCCTTCTTTCTGCAACTTCTCCAGCACTGCTACATCTCTGTGCCAGACACTGCACCCTCTTCCCCAACACCGATCTACACTGCCCTGGGACTACAGCCCTGCCTGTGGAGGGCTACACCATCATTGCTGCACAACACCATTTGTCCCAGAGGATCTGTCTGCAGCGTCGGCTTAACATCTTCATTGCCGAATACCACAGGTGGCGTCACGAAACATTCATTAATAAACTTTATTCCATCACTCAACATTCACCCTTTTACATGGGCGCCCAGGGTCACGGACCGGGTCACTGCTGCTGTGACACCTCCCTCTGAGAGAGACCGGCCCGGTACGGAGTACCCCACAGCCCTGGGAGGGCGACCCACTCCCTCTGTAAACTAGACCACCATTGTTGTTACTATAAGCTCCCTCTGTAAACTAGACCATTAGGGTTCTTACTATAAGCTCCCTCTGTAAACTAGACCACCAGGATGGTAATATAAGCGCCTTCTGTAAATTAGACCACCAGGGATAGTACCATAAGCTCCCTCTGTAAACTAGACCACCAGTAATGAATTCCTTTAGTAAACTAGACCATCAGCGATTTTAGTAAGACCGCTTCATTAAACTAGACTTCGAGGAACAACCAGAGATGTATTTAGACCTTCAGGAATGTTACCATTAAATAAGCCCTCTTCTTCTGCCTCCTCCTCTTCCCATCAAAGTTTTTATCCTCTTAATATATTTCCATCATCATATTATACAGCAACGTGAGCTTACAATTGCTCATTTTGTCTTGTTTCTACCCAAATAATTCTTCTCTTTTCTTTGTTCTGTGTTGAAACAGGAAGTCTCTTATCCCTGCTAGTGATGATCGAGAACTAAAATGCTCGAGTGCTCGGTACTCGAATCGATCAGGTCGGACACTTGGGTACTTGACTCGAGTACCGAGTATAATGGAAGTCAATGGGAAACTCTAGCATTTTTCCAAAAAATCCTAACAGGAGGGCTGAGGGAGGGAAAAGAAAATCGCTGGAATGGATGGACACAGCTCTCAGATGTAATAGGAACAGCATGGGGAAGACCCCTGGACACATCTCTGACTCCCAGGTCACTGCTGGGAACAATATTGTCAGAGTATTACGAACTGACAATAAAACTTACAAAACAGGAGATAAAATGGATTTTACAAAACAAAACATACTGGAAGTATTATCAGCCATCCAACTGACCACCTGTTGGCACTGCTTCAAGAGTGGTGTGCAGCATCGCAATGCAAAGTGGGACAGGAAGCTAGGTCTCATGGGTGAGCATCTTTGTTGTGCTCCCGTAACAGGCACAGCTTCACCTGGCCCACGGCCTCAATCTCTGCGTGTACCATCAGCAGCATGTCTACTTCCCCATCCCTTACCACACGCCTTGCACATTTTAAATTAGGTATGTGTGCCTGCAAACCTTCCGCTATTAATAAGGAAAAGAAAATATGTAGCCCTGAAAAAGACTTTTCTTTTAATGGTGCAGCAGCGGTATACAAGTACTGCAACAGGAATATTAAACCCTGCCTACAGTAGATGTCTCTAATCCCAAATTATCCCTCCATCGACTGCAGGTAACAGCGGTTTCACTTGAGAAAGGAAAAAATGACCTTCTGTTTCTATATAGAGTTTAGAAGGATTCAGCTCGTCAGTTTTTAATCACGTGATGCCGTAAATCTAATGGAAAAGAGAAAAAGTAACTGGGTAGAAGAGAAAATTGAGCAATTGTAAGTATGTAGAATAATATGATGATTGCAATATATTGAGAGAGTAAAAATTTTGATGGTAGCGCTTCCTTAAACTAAAGCCAACAGGGATGTTACCATGAACGTCCCTACTTTGACCTAAATCACAAGGAAATTTACTATTGCTATATACACTATACACTGCCCTAGATCACAAGGGATTTCACTCCCCATCACTAACCTTCGACCACCAGGGTCCACTCCTTACCAATTGCTTTTGGGAAAATTTAGACTCACTGAATCTATTTCCAGAGTAAAAACTTCAAAAAATAATGTTTCAATCCTTATTTTAAATATAAGAAAATGTAAGTATGAGGGTAGAAGGCGGACAACATGGTCTTTGTCCACAAGGTCGCTCATCTGATGCTCAGTGGCTTGATATAGATTTTTCAATTTTTTTTTTAAAGTGTTCCCTAGAATTAGAAAAAAAAAAATGGCTTCTTTATTTCTGAAATGGCGCCACTCCTGAGCACAACAGGTTGTGGGTGGTATTGCAGCTCAGCTACAGTTACGTCAATAGGGCTGAGTTGCAATAATAGAATTATCCGATGGTCAGGGGTTGTGCAGTTTTGTAAAAAAAAAAAAAAAAAAAGCCTAAAAACAAAAACACACTCATGGACAACCCCTTTAAGTTTTGTATAAAAAAAAACAAAACAGATTGATTTGCAGAGTTTTCCGACACAGTAAAGCGAGATGTGCGTGAAATGTTCCCAAATGTAGAAAGTAATTAGGCAGGAGGGAGGTCAGTGGCGTCCAGGAGGGTGGGAAGGCAGCGGGGAGATAAGTGGTGACCACCAGCTGACAGGTAAACTTTCTGTGAGCTGTTAAAACTTGTCAATGCCTACAGCAAACTGCAAACTGCTGGCAGGAGCCAAGCGCGGAGACAAAGCTGCACATTGTGCTCTTTTTAGTCTGGAATGTGACTCATTAACTTCATTCCCTGGCGATATTTAATCAGAGCTCTGAGAAGATCTTTATGGCATGCAAATACTATTCACATTAAACAAAAGTGACTCTAATGTTGTTTAGGCTGGAAGCGTCGCTGCTGCTCCGAGTCTGCCATATAGCGAATGAATGGCAATCTGCTGAACACTGGGAGAGTCAAGGACGTTAATTACTTGAGACTCACTTGTTCAGAGAGTGACTCCATTATTATAATAACCACACATGTGGAAATGCAGCTACCAAGGTGAGCGCTTAAAGGGCAACGCCACTTACCGATTCAGGGTGAAATAAGACAGATATATGATTTGAAATTTTACTGTTAAGGCTAAGTGCACACGTAGCAGAAAATTTCTGCTGGAAAACCTGACTCCCTTCCCAGAAACCGCGCGGTTTTTATGCGTTTCTTTTACGCGCGTTTTCTAAATGCATAGAAATAATCAGAAACGCGGAAAAATCCGCGAAATTAATGCGCAGGCTGTGGTTTTTTTTACCGAGATGCAGTTTCTTCGTGGTAAGAAACGCATCAATGTGCACAAAAAGTGGAAAAATGTGTAGAAATGAATGCGAAGCTTATTTTTCGCGGTTTTATAGCGGATTTATTGGAAAATCCGTGGTAAAAACCGCTACATGTGAACACAGCCTAATACCGCCCCCTATGTACAAGAAGATAATAAAACATCTTACGTATGAAAATAAAACTACTGAAATTCTTCCTATATACAATATAACTATTATAATACTGCTCCTATATACAACAATATTACTATATATACCCCCTATGTACAAGAATATAACTACTATAATACTGCCCCTATGTACAAGAATATAATTACTATAATACTGCCCCTATGTACAAGAATATAACTACTATAATACTGCCCCATATGTACTGGAATATAACTACTATAATACTGGCCCCTATGTACAAAGAATATAACTACTATAATACTGCTCCTATGTACAAGAATATATCTACTATAATACTGCTCCTATGTACATGAATATAACTACTATAATACTGCCCCTATGTACAAGAATATAACTACTATAATACTGCTCCTATGTACAAGAATATAACTACTATAATACTGCTCCTATGTACAAAAATAAAAGTACTATAATACTGCCCCCTATGTACAAGAATATAACTACTATAATACTGCCCCTATGTACAAGAATATAACTACTATAATACTGCCCCTATGTACAAGAATATAACTGCTATAATACTGCCTCCTAGCTGTGAGGTTGTGTGTCTGTGGTTCTCCTCATGTCTGGAGCAAGCCCAGGGAGGGGCCACCCTGGGCAGGGAAGCACCCCAAGCAAGGCCCTGGCTTCCAGGCCTACACTGGGAGGAAACTCCCAACCTTCTCATGTGGATGGAAATCCCAGAGTTGCCCCTGGGGAAAATAAACCTCAGAATGGAAGTCCCAGCAGCATGGAGAAAGATCCTGTGTTGAAGCTCAGTACGGGAAAGAAACAAGAGAAAGCTTTGTCTGTGTGCAAGGATGTTGCAGTTAAACAGTCGGCCAGTCAAGGCAAACAGTGTCCAGAGCCTGGAAGGAAATCCCAGAAGGCATCTTCTGCTGAGAACCTGAGTGCTGGAGGGCAGGTGGCTGCACAGAAGGTGAGGCAGAGTCCATCACCAGCTTCAGGTGTGCAGCTCACTCCAGGCAGACAGAGATGGACATCTCTGGAGAAGCAAACACTCCAGGAGAACCTTCAGCTGAGACATGTGGTGACCAGCATGGCGAGCTCTGGACGCACGAGATTGCAGGCTGGTGGCAGTGGTAAAAGTGTTGCGGAGGCTGGAGTCACAAAACCAGCGACATTAAAAAACAACGTGTCAACCCCTAAAGCAAGACCCCAGAAGGAGCCGCCGCGTGCCCCAGAGCTACAGCTGGCAGAGGAGATACCAGGACTGGTCAGGAGGATGAGTGAGTTGTAGCAGCAGAGGAATCTTCTGCAAATGGAAATTGAGTGTATTTACAAGTTGAAGGCTGCTAATCCTGGGGATCACTCTGTATATGACCAGAGACTGAATGCACTGGGGGTAGAGCTGGCGACTGTGGTGCGGGACATAGACTGTGTGCTGGCGAGGATGGGGCCCCTGGCAGAGACATATAAGAACCAGGAGCGGTTTAGGTCCTGCGCGCAGGACTGTGCTGGTTCCCGCACAGACATTGTCCCAGGGGGGACCCGGCAGCAGGTACGGCCGGTGCTGCAGCCCACTAGCATCTGTTTTAAGGAGGGTCAGATACTACACCAGCAGCCGCAACTACCTGCAGCAGACCCCAAGCAGGAGCAAGAGGCTCAGATCCCAGCGGTACCACAGGTCCCAGCATGCCCAGCACAACAGCAAGACAGTGGACATGAGACTGCATCTACTGTTGGTGTCCAGGAGAGCACTAATTCTGGGGATATTGATACTGTTCATTTGGGGTTGGGGGCTGAAGGGGGTACAGAGACTGTGGTGGACATTGCACATCCTGATGATGCTATTGAGATTGATGATGATGTTGATATTAATGTGCAAAATGTTTGTGATTTCCCCCTTTGGTTTCCAGCACACAAGGTGTAACAGGCCCCTCCGCTGCAGACCCTCGCCCTGTCAGTCAGCCCAGTGTGGCCCCACAGGTCCCTCCCAGTAATGTTTGGAGCCGCGGCGCTCCGTCTTTTACCTCCGGCGCCAATTACACCGGGCAGGCTTTCAAAAGGAGGAATGTGGTGCGGTTCAGGCACAGAGGTGCCAAGGAGGACCTGCCGGACAGGAGGCTGGTAGTCAGGGAGCTTCTGTGCCGCCAGATGGGGTTTGCGCCGGTTAATATCTTGGCGGTCATAAATCTGCCAGACAGACAGGGCTATGATATCAGCTTTAAGCTCATGTCTGATCTGGACAGATTCTGGGCCAATTTCCCCAAGTTCAGGGATGCTGATGGCTGGAACAAGTTCAGCTTCATTCCAATATCTAAGCCAGATACTGCCACGGTTAACATCATCTTTTGGAATGAGGCTGTTCCCCCGCAGGACATTGTGGTGTGGCTCCGGAGACATTGTGACCTTGTCTCCGACCTCACCAAAAACAGGGATGAGGACGGTATATGGACTGGTGGATGGAAGGTGCTGGTGGAACTGCGCCAGCACAACAACATCACGGCTCACTTACCCAACTCCTTCTTTATCGGGAGGGAGAAGGGGGTTTGCTTCTACCCTGGGCAGCCACGAAAGTGCTTTAAGTGTGGTAAAGTGGGTCACCTGGCAAACACCTGTACCATGGTAAAGTGCAGCCTGTGCGGGGAAGTCAGCCACTTAGCGGCAGATTGCCAGAACATCAAGTGCAACCTCTGTGGGGAGGTCGGCCACCCTCACAGGGACTGTCCAGATGCCTGGCACAATATATGCAAGCTCCTTCCTGATGAGGAGTTAGTGACAGGGACAGAGGCTCAGGAGGAGGAGGCTTTAATGTCTGGGACAGTACTGACCAGGTCAGAGGTCCACCAGGGGTCCGCTCAGGTAACATCAGAGCAGCTTTGCACAGAGGGTACAGAGGGGAGCATGGAGGTCGTCCCTCAGGTCCAGCAGCCACATGTAGCCACCACTTCAGTATCACCATCTCTAGCTGAAGAAAGTGGCTGTAATCAGGTAAAAAGGAAAAAAAAGGACAAGGCCTCCCGTAAACCTGAGGAGGAGTATGTCACTAGCCAGGGTGGCAGGAAAAAAGTCCAGAGTTTGGCAGGTGTGATGGTCATGTCCAATAAGTTTGATGTTTTGTCTGAGTCTGATGGGGACTTGGAGGAAGAGATAAAAAGAATAGAGACTGAGTATGACAGGGACGTAGCGGACCATCCCCCTACAAAACGGAAGCCCGTACCTGCTGACAATGAGATACAGTCTGACATGGAGACCGGTGGTAGTCAGAACATCTGTGACCCAGACTTATGATGGCGGATTTTACATCTCTGCTCCTCTGTTGTGGCATTGTGATGGCAGACTTCTCATTAAAAGTAACATCCAGTAATGTGAACAGCATTAAGGTGAGGAGGACGAGGCACGCTGTCTATGACCATCTCAGATACCTGGACGCAGATGTCATCTTTCTGCAGGAGACGCGGCTGACGACTCAGGGGCTCATGAGGGAGGCTGAGAGGGAATGGCGGTCTGGTCCCTCTTTTTGGTCACTGGCTGTGGAGCCGTATGCCGGGGTTGCCATTCTGTTTAATGCCAGGGATGTGACAGTACATAGGATGACGGAGGTGGTTATGGGAAGGTGTCTGGTCCTGGAAGTCACTGTCCATGGGAGGCGACTCTGGCTTATTAACATCTATGGGCCACAGACAGTGACTGACAGGATACAGTTATTTAATGATGTCAAGCCTTATCTGTTCACCTCTCTTCCAGTGATAATGGTGGGGGACTTTAATGCCATACTGACATCTGGTGACAGCTCCTCAGGTAGAACCGTGACAAGGGATGGTAGGATCTTGAATAACATAGTCCTGCAGGCCGGATTAGGTGACGTCTTTAAACGGGGAGGACGAAAGCCAAAATTAACCTATTCCTGCTCCAATAGAAGCAGTAGAATAGATCTGGCTTTTGTAAGTCCCATGGAAGTCATTGGTGCCATGAGTGAGAGAGTCGTCCCATACTCAGACCATCTTTCCCTATATTTCTGCCTAGGGGCCACTAAGAGAGCTGATGTTGGTAGGGGGTTATCGAGACTCAATTCTAGCCTCCTCCATGATGTCTCTGTCCAGAGTTGTGTCCACTCCCTTTTGCAGGGTCATCTACAGAGAGTGGACTTCTATGACAACATGGCCGACTGGTGGGAGGACGTCAAGGATGATATCATATGCCTCTTGAAGAGACTGTCAGTTAAGAAAGGCAGGAGTAAGTATAGCCAGTACATAAGGCTGCGCAAAGAATTGGAGTCACTGTATTCGGAGGGCGGGGGTAACCAAGAGAAGATCGACCGGCTGAAATCTGAGATAAGGCAGTATCAGTACAGCAGGTATACCTCCTTGGTTCTTGAACGGGATTATGGGGTCTTAGGGGCACCTGATCCCTTTGAGAATTGCCGGGAGCGGGTGGCCAATAAATTGGTCACAGGTCTCATTGACTCCCAGGGTGTATTGCAGGAATCTCGGGAAGGTATCCTGGGGGTTGTGAAATCTTATTATACTGACTTGTTTCAGAGGAAGGCTTTGGATAAACATAAAATGACTCAGTTCTTGGAGGCAACTCCAGCGCCTGATACTAATGATCTGGACTTTTCTCCTTTGACTGCAGAATTAACGGTGGACGAGGTTAAGGAGGCCATTGATAAGTTACATCTGAAGAAGGCACCAGGTCCGGACGGTATAACAGCAGAATTTTATAAGCAATTCAGAGACCTCCTGGCTCCAATTCTTGTGAATGTTTACAAAAATTGTCTAGAAAATCACCTGATGCCCCCATCCATGAGAGTGTCCTCATTAATTCTGCTGTCTAAAGGTAAGGAGCCGAGCGACATCAAGAACTGGAAGCCAATTGCCCTCTTGAATGTTGACAGGAAGATTCTGGCAAAGATCCTGTTTTCTAGGTTAGTCTGTTTGTCCTCGGCACTGTTGGTAGGCTCTCAGTTTGGCGCGGTAAAAGGGCGGAACATCTCTGGAGCGGTCATCTCGATACGGGAGATGTTTGAGAGATGTAAAGCTCTGCGGTGTGGGAGATATGTTGTCAGTCTGGACCAGGCTAAAGCCTTTGACAGAGTTGATCATGATTATCTGTGGGCCACTTTGTCAAAGTACGGTATTCCAGGACAATTTGTGGATTGGCTGAAGATTTTGTACAGAGAGGCGGTGAGCTTTCCTCTGATTAATGGTTGGCAGGGTGGCACTTTTGGAGTTGAGGCGGGGGTGAGACAGGGCTGCCCGCTGAGTTCACTCCTGTATGTTTTTGCCATAGACCCGTTTTTGAGGTCACTGCAGGAGTGTAACTTTTGGGGGGTGCCGGTCCCCCATTGCTTGCCTCTGAAGGTGGTTGCCTACGCGGATGATGTGAATGCTGGTGATATCTAATCCTCATGAGGTGCCGATGTTGTCTGCGGCCATCAGAAGTTACTCAGAGGCCTCCGGGTCTCTGGTCAACCTTGAGAAGAGTCAAGCTCTGTGGACATTGCAATCTGACCCAGACTTTGATCTGCCGCAGTTTGTTAAGGCCTCCACCCATATTAAGATCTTAGGGGTGAAATTTGGGAGGGAAGATAATGCCAGCCTAAATTGGGAGGAAAAATTGGAGACCGGAAATGCAAAGGTTCAGCGATGGAAGAACTGGAGGCTGACTTACAGAGAAAGGGTTGCTATGTTGAAGACTTACCTGGTCCCCGTCTTCTTGTATGTCTCTGTCGTTTTTCCTTTGCCAGAATCCTTCTCGGCAAGGCTCCTCAGTCTGTTCTTCCAGCTCTTGTGGGGGAACAGGATGAACCTGATAAAGAGGGGAATAACGTACCTACAGCGGAGTGAGAGCGGGCTGGATATGTTGAATCCAAGGGTTTTCTTTGACTCCTTGTTTCTGAAAGTAAATTTTGGGAGCATGGATTCAAACAGTAGCTCCCTGTGGGCGAATAGTATCAGGTATTGGATATTGCCTTTTGCGGAATCTTGGGTGCGAGGCGGCAGTCTCAAGAGGAGGAGATGGACAGGTGACCACCTCCCCAAGTATCTGGAATATGGTCTGAAGTGTGTCAGGAAGTGGGGACTAGAGAAGTCCTACATTGAGAGTAATACGAGGAAAGATCTGTGTGCTCATATATGTAGGACTTTCTTCCACTCTCCACTGGCCCTAAGGGATTGTGCCACCAAGACTCTTCAGGACAGTCTCCGATTCCTCAATGGGAGGTGACTTCCAGCAAAGTTTTTTGACATTGCTTGGCTGTCGCTACATGGGAAGCTCTTTGTGAGGGGGAACTTAAAATATTTAAGTGTTTTGGATCGGAACTGTCCCCTTGGTTGTCAGCAGGAGGAAACCATGGAGCATTTTATTTGTGATTGCTGGGGAGGTAGGGAAATATGGACGGAAGTATCGACCAAGCTGAAAATCCCCAGACTGCTGTCCCTGAATTACCCTGACATTATCTATGGTGTCCCATCCACTGACGGTACCATCGACAGGGGGACAATGTACCTGATCATTACCACCATTAAGTATTACCACTGGCACATGAGAACCCGAGTGTCCCTCCACAGCGAGCCCTTCCATCCCGTCACCGCAGCCACAAAGATACTGTCCAAGCTCAGATGGATAAGAGCGATAGAGATAAAGAAAAGTCAGAGTAATGAGAAACTATGGAGGAATGTGTCTGTGGGATAATAACATGATCGTGTTACTAAAAGTGTTTATTTCATATTCTTCCTTCCGCAGGAGTGAACTCTAAGTTACCTTTATTCCTAATGTATTAATTTAGTTCTGTAATTATTGTCTGATGCATTCATGAGAATTTATGTTTTGTATTAAGGAAGAATTCTGTTTCTTTTAATTGTATTTGTGGGTTTTATACAATAAAAATTGCCCCCATGTACAAGAATATAACTACTATAATACTGCCCCTATGTACAAGAATATAACTACTATAATACTGCTCCTATGTACAAGATTAAAACTACTATAATACTGCTCCTATGTACAAGAATATAACTACTATAATACTGCTCCTATGTACACGAATATAACTACTATAATACTGCCCCTATGTACAAGAATATAACTACTATAATACTGCCCCTATGTACAAGATTATAACTATTATAATACTGCTCCTATGTACAAGAATATAACTACTATAATACTGCTCCTATGTACAAGAATATAACTACTATAATACTGCTCCTATGTACAAGAATATAACTACTATAATACTGCTCCTATGTACAAAAATAAAAGTACTATAATACTGCCCCTATGTACAAGAAAATAACTACTATAATACTGCTCCTATGTAAAAGAATATAACTACTATAATACTGCCCCTATGTACAAGACTATAACTACTATAATACTGCTCCTATGTACAAGAATATAGCTACTATAATACTGCCCCATGTACAAGAATGAAACTACTATAATACTGCCCCTATGTACAAGAATGAAACTACTATAATACTGCTCCTATTTACAAGAATATAACTACTACAATACTGCTCCTATGTACAAGAATATAACTACTATAATACTGCTCCTATGTACAAGAATATAACCACTATAATACTGCTCCTATGTACAAAAATAAAAGTACTATAATACTGCCCCCTATGTACAAGAATATAACTACTATAATACTGCTCCTATGTACAAGAATATAACTACAATAATACTGCCCCTATGTACAAGAATATAGCTACTATAATACTGCCCCCTATGTACAAGAATATAACTACTATAATACTGCTCCTATGTACAAGAATATAACTACTATAGTACTGCTCCTATGTACAAGAATATAACTACTATAATACTGCCCCCTATGTACAAGAATATAACTACTATAATACTGCCCCTATGTACAAGAATATAACTACTGGGCCCTGTAATGTTCAACATCTTTATCAAGGATTTAGATGAAGGAATTGAGGGTAAACTGATTAAATTTGCTGATGACACAAAGCTAGGAGGGATAGCTAATACTAGAGAAATGAGAGAGAGGATTCAAAAAGATATAAATAAACTGGAGAAGTGGGCAGCAACAGAATGGTTTTTAACAGGGAGAAATGCAAAGTACTACATCTGGGCAATAAAAATGAAAAAAGCATATACAGAATGGGAGGAATAGGGCTAAGTGACAGCACATGTGAAAAAGACTTGGGTATACTAATAGATCACAGACTGAATATGAGTCAATAGTGTGATGCAGCAGCAAAAAAGGCAAATGCAATTTTAGGATGTATTAACAGAAGCATACAGTCTAGATCACGTGAAGTCATTATTTCCCTTTACTCCTCTTTGGTCAGACCTCATCTGGAATATTGTGTCCAGTTTTGAGCAACACATTTTAAAAAAGACATCAACAAACTGGAGCAAGTTCAGAAAAGAGCGACCAGAATGGTGACCGGTCTGCAAACCCTGTCTTATGAGGAAAGGTTGCAGGATTTGGGAATGTTTAGTTTGCAAAAGAGAAGACTGAGAGGAGACTTAATAGCTGTCTACAAATATCTAAAGGGCTGTCACATTGTAGAAGGATCAACTTTATTCTCATTTGCACAAGGAAAGACTAGAAGCAATGGGATGAAACTGAATGGGAGGAGACACAGATTAGATATTAGAAAAAACTTTTTGACAGTTAGAGTGATCAATGAGTGGAACAGGCTGCCACGAGAAGTGGTGAGTTCTCCTTCAATGGAAGTCTTCAAACAGAGGCTGGACAGACATCTGACTGGGATGATTTAGCGAATCCTGCTTTGAGCAGGGGGTTGGACCAGATGGCCCAGGAGGTGCCTTCCAACTCTATGATTCTATGATTCTAATACTGCTCCTATGTACAAGAATATAGCTACTATAATACTGCCCCTATGTACAAGAATATAACTACTATAGTACTGCTCCTATGTACAAGAATATAACTACTATAATACTGCCCCTATGTACAAGAATATAACTGCTATAATACTGCCCCCTATGTACAAGAATATAACTACTATATTACTGCCCCTATGTACAAGAATATAACTACTATAATACTGCCCCCTATGTACAAGAATATAACTACTATAATACTTCCCCCTATGTACAAGAATATAACTACTATAATACTGCCCCTATGTACAAGAATATAACTACAATAATACTGCCCTTATGTACAAGAATATAACTACTATAATACTGCCCCTATGTACAAGAATATAACTACTATAATACTGCCCCTATGTACAAGAATATAACTACTATAATACTGCCCCTATGTACAAGAATATAATTACTATAATACTGCTTCCTATGTACAAGAATATAACTACTATAATACTGCCTCCTATGTACAAGAATATAACTACTATAATACTGCCTCCTATGTACAAGAATATGACTACTATAATATTGCCTCCTATGTACAAGAATATAACTACTATAATACTGCTCCTATGTACAAGAATATAACTACTATAATACTGCCCCTATGTACAAGAATATAATTACTATAATACTGCTTCCTATGTACAAGAATATAACTACTATAATACTGCTCCCTATGTACAAGAATATAACTACTATAATACTGCTCCTATGTACAAGAATATAACTACTATAATACTGCCCCTATGTACAAGAATATAACTACTATAATACTGCCCCTATGTACAAGAATATAACTACTATAATACTGCCCCTATGTACAAGAATATAACTACTATAATACTGCCCCTATGTACAAGAATATAACTACTATAATACTGCCCCTATGTACAAGAATATAACTACTGGGCCCTGTATTGTTCAACATCTTTATCAATGATTTAGATGAAGTAATTGAGGGTAAACTGATTAAATTTGCTGATGACACAAAGCTAGGAGGGATAGCTAATACTAGAGAAGAGAGAGAGAGGATTCAAAAAGATATAAATAAACTGGAGAAGTGGGCAGCAACTAACAGAATGGTTTTTAACAGGGAGAAATGCAAAGTACTACATCTGGGCAATAAAAATGAAAAAAGCATATACAGAATGGGAGGAATAGGGCTAAGTGACAGCACATGTGAAAAAGACTTGGGTATACTAATAGATCACAGACTGAATATGAGTCAACAGTGTGATGCAGCAGCAAAAAAAGGCAAATGCAATTTTAGGATGTATTAACAGAAGCATACAGTCTAGATCACGTGAAGTCATTATTTCGCTTTACTCCTCTTTGGTCAGACCTCATCTGGAATATTGTGTCCAGTTTTGGGCAACACATTTTAAAAAAGACATCAACAAACTGGAGCAAGTTCAGAAAAGAGCGACCAGAATGGTGACCGGTCTGCAAACCCTGTCTTATGAGGAAAGGTTGCAGGATTTGGGAATGTTTAGTTTGCAAAAGAGAAGACTAAGAGGAGACTTAATAGCTGTCTACAAATATCTCAAGGGCTGTCACATTGTAGAAGGATCAACTTTATTCTCATTTGCACAAGGAAAGACTAGAAGCAATGGGATGAAACTGAATGGGAGGAGACACAGATTAGATATTAGAAAAAACTTTTTGACAGTTAGAGTGATCAATGAGTGGAACAGGCTGCCATGAGAAGTGGTGAGTTCTCCTTCAATGGAAGTCTTCAAACAGAGGCTGGACAGACATCTGACGGGGATGATTTAGCGAATCCTGCTTTGAGCAGGGGGTTGGACCAGATGGCCCAGGAGGTGCCTTCCAACTCTATGATTCTATGATTCTAATACTGCTCCTATGTACAAGAATATAACTACTATAATACTGCCCCTATGTACAAGAATATAACTGCTATAATACTGCCCCCTATGTACAAGAATATAACTACTATATTACTGCCCCTATGTACAAGAATATAACTACTATAATACTGCCCCCTATGTACAAGAATATGACTACTATAATACTGCCCCTATGTACAAGAATATAACTACTATAATACTGCCCCCCTATGTACAAGAATATACCTACTATAATACTGCCTCCTATGTACAAGAATATAACTGCTATAATACTGCCCCTATGTACAAGAATATAATTACTATAATACTGCTTCCTATGTACAAGAATATAACTACTATAATACTGCCTCCTATGTACAAGAATACACCTACTATAATACTGCCTCCTATGTACAAGAATATGACTACTATAATATTGCCTCCTATGTACAAGAATATAACTACTATAATACTGCTCCTATGTACAAGAATATAACTACTATAATACTGCTCCTATGTACAAGAATATAATTACTATAATACTGCTCCCTATGTACAAGAATATACCTACTATAATACTACCTCCTATGTACAAGAATATAACTACTATAATACTGCCTCCTATGTACAAGAATATAACTACTATAATACTGCCCCTATGTACAAGAATATAATTACTATAATACTGCTTCCTATGTACAAGAATATAACTACTATAATACTGCCCTCTATGTACAAGAATATAACTACTATAATACTGCTCCCTATGTATAAGAATATAACTACTATAATACTGCCTCCTATGTACAAGAATATAACTACTATAATACTGCCTCCTATGTACAAGAATATAACTACTATAATACTGCCCCCTATGTACAAGAATATAACTACTATAATACTGCTCCTATGTACAAGAATATAACTACTATAATACTGCTCCTATGTACAAGAATATAACTACTATAATACTTCCCCCTATGTACAAGAATATAACTACTATAATACTGTCCCTATGTACAAGAATATAAATACTATAATACTGCCCCTATGTACAAGAATATAACTACTATAATACTGCCCCTATGTACAAGAATATAACTACTATAATACTGCCCCTATGTACAAGAATATAACTACTATAATACTGCTCCTATGTACAAGAATATAACTACTATAATACTGCCCCTATGTAAAAGAATATAACTACTATAATACTGCCCCTATGTACAAGAATATAACTACTATAATACTGCTCCTATGTACAAGAATATAACTACTATAATACTGCCCCCTATGTACAAGAATATAACTACTATAATACTGCTCCTATGTACAAGAATATAACTACTATAATACTGCCCCTATGTACAAGAATATAACTACTATCATACTGCCCCCTATGTACAAGAATATAACTACTATAATACTGCCCCCTATGTACAAGAATATAACTACTATAATACTGCTCATATGTAAAGAATATAACTGCTATAATACTGCTCCTATGTACAAGAATAATATCTGTCTAACCTTGTATTTGATCACTGATGTCTGTGTGACTTGTTGTCCATCATAAAACACCTGCAGCTTATATGACTCTTCTCGATGTGTCACTGGCCTGTGAGGAACAGATGAATGAGATTAGTCACTATATTTATGTATGAAATATAAATCCCTATCCTGGTAGGTGAATATCCTCATTTCCTTCAGAGGCCTAGAAATTTGCTCTACCTCATTACATTTTCTTGGCCAAAGTGGACAACTGTCAGTCAGGAAACTTCAGTTTCCAGGAGGTCATTGACATCTACAGCAGAGTGCGGTGTACACTTAATGATTATATTCGGGAGCTTTCTTCGATGGTGGAGGCTAAAGGTTGGTGTCACAACAAGAAAACCTTCAAAACTCCTTCCTCATTCTGACTGAAGGCAACATCGTTGTTTTATATCTGTAAAGGTTTATTGAAAGTCAACATCTTGTACGCCATGCCTCAAAAAATAAAATGGGCATCCACTACTAAACCCTTAGTGGGACCTGCAAGCTTTCTCTAATTTTGTGGTGGGGCATCTAAACACCTTCAGAACTCCTTTATCAGCTTTGATAAGTAGAACCTCGGGTACAAAATATGTGTTCTTCTGTTCTTCAAATAGGTTAATGATCTGTCTGATATCAATATCTTCTGAACTTTTGTTTTCTACCCATTCATCAGAAATTGTCTGAAAACTGGCTACTCTACACTTTTTAACACAACCAGAAGGTCATCCTTTATGGTGGTGATGACTAACTCATGAAGATCTTCGTTACACCGATAAATGGCACCTGAATTTATAAAATTTAGCTCTTTGTAGAGGTTGATAATCTGTTTGATTCCTGTACCTCTCCATTAATGGATGTCCCTAATATGCATCACAAATGATACAGATAGTACTTTTAACATATCCAAGGACCATTCTCTTGTCATGACGGTAGAGGGTGTAATTCCTTTGCCCCATGTCTGATACTCACCTCCCACCGTCTTCATCCTTTTCCAGCGATGCTCCTTCGGTCTCCAGAGAACAGTGACCTGCTGGCAGCTTCACTGTTCCATGGCGCGAGTCGGAGGTCACTTTCCAATATATCTCTCTAGGAGAGTCTCATTCTCGCTCTCACAGACTTTCATAGGCCAGTCAGAAGTTATGGACACAACAAGATGGTTCCGTGGGACCGAAGTGGCGTCGGTAAAAGGTGATCATAAGAATGGGGGCAAGTGGCTTATATTTAAAGCATCACTCCAGTGCTGAAAAAAAATCAAAGCACTAGAGTGGTGTTTTAATAGAGGTCAATATAATCTATTTAATGTCAACATTTCCCGACCAATGGTTGTCTGCTAATGCATAAAAATAAGTGACCGGAAAACCCCAAGGTATATAAACTCACATTCATCATGTTCCCCAGCAAGCAGAGGCAAAATATAATATATTGAGATTCTACTAGGTGGTAATCATCCAGCACATGTATAACAGGACATATTAGACCTCATTTGCTATATTTTGTAGACTTGTCATGGTAGGTGGTTCAAAAAAATGAATGGTTCCTAAGGTTCTTCAACATCTACTGCACCTTTTGACATCTCTAGTTTATAGGTAGGTGTATCCTTACACAATCCGGTATCTTACCTAGTTTTACATTGGATAGGAGGAGAGTAAGACATAAGAAGGTCACAAATGACTGGTGGCCTCTGTGGACTTGCCATGTGAACTTCAAGATGGGCTCCAATTCCAAAATGGTGGTTGTCCATGGTGCTATCTGGTTGTTGGGAGAAAGAAACATGAAGCTTGATGAATGATGAGGTTTTGTACTGTTTTCTGGTAATGGAAGCTTATTCACATGCCAAAAAAAATCAGTAGAGAAGAGATCTCCATCAAGAGGACAGACTGCCATTGGGTTTGTTTCTCTTATCGGACCCTTGAGCCAAGCAATGCCTATCATTCTTCAGGAAAGGTGAGTCCTTCAAAAAGGTTCTTTCCTTCCAAAAACAAAGAAGTTGGGAGAGGCAATCTTGGCTGGGCCCCCTCTCTAAAAGGGCCTCATAGTAGTCTCTACACATGACTGCTTTATCTGACCGGTCAGAGCCCTTCGAGAGGGTCCATCCCTTCTGTTCCCGTCATTTCCTGCTCTGCAATAATTGGCTGGAGCTGTACCATTATACAATGTTATTTTAACTTAAAATGGACAAACCCTTTAAGAAAACCACCAAAAACTAAAGAAACCAGAGTCTGGGCAGAACTTTGTGCAGCTGATGCCTTCCAATTATCCTCAATCTCCTTTTGGACACGCTCCTCGGCATAAGAATTGGCTTTTGGTAAAGTGTAACTATGAGGACGCAGGTAATATACATGGCACTTGATCATTTGGCGGGCCTGACTAAGAATTAGCTACCAGTTCCCCTTGGCTTTTTGGCAGCATAATTAGTGCACATCATGAAAAAAATCCCCATTATTACCTATAATTCCCATCTTACCATTAAACAGGATGGTAATTAATGTGCCGCCGGTGGTGCTTCCCTCCAGCGGATATGCCGTGTAGGTCATGCCATGAGCTTAAAGAGAAAAAAAGAAATAAAAAGGTCACTAGATAGTTAGTAATATTAATTCATTAAGGCTAAATATCAATATTTCTTTGAGTTTCCCCCTCCCATTTTAGTAGAAGTTGTAAAATTTTTGCGCAACTTTGCTTTGTACCAGAAAATTGCAGCTATTCAAGGCGTTTTACACCAAGTAAACACTTTGATGTATCGGCCGCTGTGTGCGCCAAAATGAAGGCAAACATTGAATATATAAAATGTAATCTGCATTTCTACCATATAGAGTATACTTATGGAAATGAAGGCACTTACAGCATAAATTGTCCAATATGTGTGCGCCCACCAGCCATGACAAGGTGACCTTTCTCTAGAGAAACCCTACTTTAGAAGGTCGCCTTGTCATGGCTGGTGGGCACACACATTTTGAACAACTAGTGTTCTAAGCGCCATCATTTAGCGTCTATATGGCAGTAGTATTTTGAGCTCATTGCAGGGGTATCGGAGCAGATAACTTTGCGTGAACATGAGATAGAACATCTTTTACTGGAGTTTAGGTAAATCATAAGAATGTTGGCTGATACAAGTTTTGTGTCACTGACTCGTTAACGATTCTTTGCATATATTGATCTAACTATTTAACCTGTAAAATTCCAGGTCCTGTCAATGGCCTCAGTCACTGATATTACTTACCAAGAGCAAGCAAAACCTGGGAAACAGACACATAAACCAGCCCTGAGATCAGGGAACACGTCTGGAAATCCTTCATGTCACCTAAAGTGATCACATAAATGAGAATAATTAGATACACGGTAAGGATATTTTGCAGGCTTTTTTTTTTCTCCTGCACCTTTGAGAAAAAGTCAGTGAGATTGATCTGATGGGAAGTTCTGTAATTCTTCTATCTGACTTTATCTGGGCTCCAATTAGCTGATCTATGGTTATCTACATCAGCTCAACTTTGATGTGGTCAATCATAAATCATATGACAAATAAATCTTAAGCAGAGCTCACTGAAGGATTATCAGTTAACTCACCCTACAAACAGCAATAGTCTTAGTAATATTGAGGTTATTGAAGGCAAATGGTGCAAAATTTTTAATGAAACCCATTTGCAAACATTAGCCCAAAATGCATGCATTTGAAAGAGTTATATATCATCTTCTTACATGGGAACAATAGGGAAGTCCTTGTAAAAGAGGCAACTTCGACATTTACCTTTTGTTAAAAATGCTCTGTGATCTCAAGAATGAAAGGAGTCTTAATTCTATAGTTTACTGCTCATTGCTTTGGATATAGGCCACCTCTGCAGTATATCAGAGGTGGCCTGTCTCCTAGGCAAGGAATGCAGTGCTTGCATGTACCTTGCTCTATAGCCTGGTCCATTAAGTCCTATGGATACATTCGATGCATGCTATGAGAGTGGTGTTAAGAGAGCCTTAGTTATATAAGTTAATTCTTCTCTGCGCCATGATTTACACTGCAGCACTTCTTCAGAGTGTTTGACGAACTGTAAATCATATAGTGTAACACAAATTTACCTGTTATAGGGAACAGCAGATGTATCACTACCACAAAACTGGATGACAACCCAAGTAGGAGCGGTATTGGGCGCTATATCGAATAACGCCCAGTTTTTCTTTTTATGGTGCGGCAAACTAGGCATTTGATTTTCAAGGGCCACCTAAGAACAGAGCCCATAGGAGAAACCTGCAGGGCACTCAGACAATATAGAGAATCACAGCCGCACAATTCTCTCTGCCTCCTGCTCTATAGAAGCGTATATGGCCATATTATGTGGACACAATATAGGGGTATTATTTAGGCAGCCTTTGACAGTATATGTAATCACACATATTAATCAGTATTTTTTATGTGTACTGTAAAGTAAATGCCAGTTAGTTAGGCTCTAGAGGGCTGTATTGTGTGAGCAATAGTCTGCATAGAATATAGCAGTAGTATTACTTGGGTACTGAATGGTGGTATTATTTTATACATGCATTCTTTAAAGTATGGAAAAGGCTTTGTAAACTGCTGAAGGATGGCATTAATTTGTGAGGGCAGAATATAGCGGTATTATTATTTAGCTATGGTATGGCGGTATTATTTTATATATTTATAGACTGTCTCAAAATGGAGAAACGCGTTAGTTTTTTTTTTATCAAGGTCTTCTGTTCTTTATGAACAGATGGAGGAAGAAATGGAGGCATAAGGGAATGGTGCAGAATACTGGGTGATGGCGCCTTAGGCAGCTGTGATGTTTCTGTATCCAGGCTATTATAATTAATACTCACAGACCCTAATGGCGAGTTGCAGATGACTGTTTCCAGGAAGTGTTACACATTTTCCATCTTTCTGGAGCCTTCTAGGGTCTTGGCGTTGACTTCTCGCGGTGGCAGAGAAGGTCCGGTGTGGTGCATATGTCGTTCGTTCCTGTAATATGGATCTCGCTGCTGCCGTCCAGGGAGTTATTATTCTCCTACCTGTACAAGGCTTAATCATTCACCTAAACCTTTCGGGTCAAATGTGTAGAAAAAAATGTGTGCAGGAAGTGAGGAATAATTACACAGTCACCTGCTGTGGGCCTAAAGCTGAACGCATCAGATTAGAGGGGCCATTACTCTGGAAACGCTCTGCTGAGGTTCATCAGATAGGACTGCACAGTCACTAGCTGGAGGGTGAATGGTGATGGACAACCTGATGGGGTACAGGTGCAGGCACTGGGCAACCTGGCGCCGTTGTGGCTTTACAGGCAGTTGAAAGCCTCAGCTGTTATGGGGCAATGTTGCCAGGCTGATTATGTTATGGGACCACTGTGGTCGGCAGATTGTGCTATGAGAGCACTGCTGCAGAATACAGTCATAACATGGCCGCTGTTACATGCTTGCTTTGTTTTGAGGGTGCTGTTAGAGGCGTCACCTGTAATGTGCCCCATTGTTGCAGGCTAGCTCAATATTGCAGGTTGTATCTGTTTAAGAGCACAGTCTTATGGATTGGGTCTATTATGGACCACTTTAGTAGGATGACTTTGGAATGGGAGCACTTGTGCAGGCTAACACTATTACAGGAGCACTAGCACAGACTGGCTGTTATGTGTGTACAGTAGCAGACTCCTGTGATGGAGCACTGTAGCATGCTGGCTCTGTCATATGGTCTCCTTTGTTATGTGAGGCACTGTTGCAAGCTGGCAGCATAATGGGGGCACTGCTGCAGGTTGGCAGTATAATGGTACTGTTGTAAGCTGGCAGTACTGTTGCATGTTCGTACAGTAATGAGGACAATGTTACATCCTGGTACAGTAACGGGGGAACTGCTGCAGGCTGGCACAGTAATGGGGACACTGTTGCAGCATGATACAGTAATGGGGACAATGTTTCAAGCTGGCACAGTAATGGGGACAATGTTGCAGCCTGGCACAGTAATGGGGGTACTGCTGCAGTCTGGCACAATAATGGGGACAATGTTGCAGCCTGGCACACTAATGGGGGCACTGCTACAGGCTGGCACAATAATGGGGCACTGCTGTAGGCTGGCACAGTAATGGGGACACTGCTGCAGGCTGGTACAGTAATTGGGGCACTGTTGCAAGCTGGTACAGTAATTGGGGCACTGCTGCAAGCTGGCACAGTAATGGGGACAATTTTGCAGCCTGGCACAGTAATTGGTGCACTGCTGCAGGCTGGTACAGTAACTGTGGCACTGTTACATCCTAGTACAGTAACGGGGCACTGCTGCAGGTTGGCACAGTAGTGGGGACAATGTAGCAGGTTGACGCAGTAATGGGGACAATGTTGCAGCCTGGCAGAGTAAATGAGGCACTGTTACATCCTAGTACAGTAACAGGGCACCGCTGCAGCCTGGCACAGTAATGGGGTACTGCTGCAAGCTGGCTTAGTAATGGGGGCACTGCTGCAGGCTGGCACAGTAATGGGGACAATTTTGCAGCCTGGCACACTAATTGGTGCACTGCTGCAGGCTGGTACAGTAACTGTGGCACTGTTACATCCTAGTACAGTAACGGGGCACTGCTGCAGGTTGGCACAGTAGTGGGGACAATGTTGCAGGTTGGCGCTGTAATGAGGACAATGTTACAGCCTGGCAGAGTAAATGAGGCACTGTTACATCCTAGTACAGTAACAGGGCACTGCTGCAGCCTGGCACAATAATGGGGCACTGCTGTAGGCTGGCACAGTAATGGGGACACTGCTGCAGGCTGGCACAATAATGGGGCACTGCTGTAGGCTGGCACAGTAATGGGGACACTGCTGCAGGCTGGTACAGTAATTGGGGCACTGCTGCAAGCTGGTACAGTAATTGGGGCACCGCTGCAAGCTGGCACAGTAATGGGGACAATTTTGCAGCCTGGCACAGTAATTGGTGCACTGCTGCAGGCTGGTACAGTAACTGTGGCACTGTTACATCCAAGTACAATAATGGGGCACTGCTGCAGGTTGGCACAGTAGTGGGGACAATGTTGCAGGTTGGCGCTGTAATGGGGACAATGTTGCAGCCTGGCAGAGTAATTGAGGCACTGTTACATCCTAGTACAGTAACAGGGCACTGCTGCAGCCTGGCACAGTAATGGGTCACTATTACAGCCTGGCACAGTAATGGAGGCACTGCTATAGGCTGGCACAATAATGGGGACACTGTTGAAGCCTGGCATAGTAATGGGGCACTACTGCAGGCTGGCACAGTAATGGGGCACTGCTGCAAGCTGGCATAGTAATGGGGGGCAGTGTTACTGGCTGACACAGTAATGAGGGCACTGTTACAGCCTGGTACAGTAATGGGGGCACTGTTGTAGGCTGGCACAGCAATAGGAATAATGTTGCAGGCTAGCACAACAATGGGTGCTGCTGTTGCCAGCTTTGATTATTTAGGGAGTCTCTATGACATGGTCCTATATAATTCTACATTAGGCTGGATGTGTTTTCAGATCCTTTTCCATTCTGGATGAAAAAAACAAAGTTCCTCTCCTTTTTTTACCAACGCCACTAGAAGCCTGAACAAGGAGTCGGCTTATGGGCTCACTCCCACTTGCAATGAAATTGGACAAATTCAATCCGGTTAAAAATCGGATTGTATTCGAACCAATGTTGTTCTATCATTGTGTGTTCATCTGCGCTTTTTTTCCCAGCTCGGATCTGATCACGATCGGACTGGAAAAACTTGCAGCATGCTGCGATTGTAATCCTAGGCAATTAATATCAGCCCACAGCTGTCTGCATAGCCTTTGCTGGTTATTAATTATAGGGGGACCCTACGTCTTTTTTTTAGGGTCTCCCATTTTAATTTCAGTAAAGGCTATGTATACAGCTGTGAGCTGATATTAATAGCCTGGGAAGCTCCATGGGTCTTACCCCCTTCCCAGGCTATAAACATCGTCTCCAGCCGTTGGCTTTCCCTCTGCTGGTTAAGAAAATTACACGGGGGCCCATGCCATTTTTTTTTAGAAAAATAATCTTTTATTAATTAAACACATGTACAGTAAGCTGCAAACACACTGTGCTAATTGTATATGTCACATACATCTATACATATACCTATTCTATGTGTATATACTGTGTGTAATCCATCTCTTCTATCCAGTCGGCTCCTGCAGTGATTTTACACTATGCGGCTGCTGAATTGCCGGCTTTTATTTTATCTATGTATCTATCATCTATCTATTATCTATCTATCTATCTATAAGTTTTGAAGAATATTTCCTTTGAAAACGATGTATAAATGACATAGAGAATTGCTCCATGTAAAAGCTCATGTTAAAATCGCACTGCATTCGGATGTATATTGGATGCTTTGTAGGAATGGTGTGCCGACGGGGGTGACCCTTTTCTTTGCCGCGAACAGACTGAGACAGAGACTGAAGTGCGTCCAACAGGTCCTCTTTATTGGTCGTACTTTCAACGACCCGCAGCACCACACAGCAGCTGCACGACAAACTCCGCAGCACCACACAGCAGCTGCACGACAAACTCCGCAGCACCACACAGCAGCTGCAGGACAAACTCCGCAGCACCACACAGCAGTTGCACGACAAACTCCGCAGCACCACACAGCAGCTGCTCGACAAACTCCGTAGACAAACTCCGCAGCATCACACAGCAGCTGCACGACAAACGCCGCAGCACCACGCAGCAGCTGCACGACAAACTCCGCAGCATCACGCAGCAGCTGCACGACAAACTCCGCAGCACCGCGCAGCAGCTGCACGACAAACTCCGTAGCACCACGCAGCAGCTGCAGGACAAACTCCGTAGCACCACGCAGCAGCTGCGCGACAAACTCCGCAGCACCACGCAGCAGCTGGGCGACAAACTCCGCAGCACCATGCAGCAGCTGCGCGACAAACTCCGCAGCACCACGCAGCAGCTGCGCGACAAACTCCGCAGCACCACGCAGCAGCTGCACGACAAATTCCGCAGCACCACCAGCAGCTGCACGACAAACTCCGCAGCACCACGCAGCAGCTGCACGACAAACTCCGCAGCAGCTGCACGACAAACTCCGCAGCACCACGCAGCAGCTGCAAGACAAACTCCGCAGCACCACGCAGCAGCTGCACGACAAACTCTGCAGCACCACGCAGCAGCTGCACGACAAACTCCGCAGCACCACGCAGCAGCTGCACGACAAACTCCGTAGCACCACGCAGCAGCTGCACGACAAACTCCGCAGCACCACCCAGCAGCTGCACGACAAACTCCGCAGCACCACTCAGCAGCTGCATGACAAACTCCGTAGCACCACACAGCAGCTGCTCGACTCCACACACAGGCCCGGGTACCTTCACTTCCTTACTTTTGCTAATTGACGTCCCTTGCGGCTCTTTCACTGTGGCTACCCTAGGCTTACCACAACAGCGCTTCACCAGTCCGAGTCCGTCCGTTTGTGGTACCCCAGGCTGTCTCTGCCTGCGGCTCTCCTGTCAGGGCCACCCCCCTGACCGTCTCTCTCACCAGTCCTTCTCTGGAGCTTCTTCTTGTCTCGTCTCTCCTTCCAATCTTCTTCACTCCTGAGCTCCTCTCTCCCTGGACTGACCTTTGACCTTCTGGAACTCTCTTCTCTTTCTTATATCCTCTCTCTCTCTCTCTCTCTCTCCCTCTCTCTCTGGGAATTCCCCTCTAGAGTTCCTGTAACCCCGCCCCCATGACTATGCGATTTCGTAGCCATAAGCTGATGTTAAACCCTGCTCTCACTGCTCCCTGCTCCCATCTTGTGGCCAAATTGCAGTACTACACCTTCCTCTGCAGACAGGTCCGTATGTCAGTCCACTTCCCCTACTGCTAAGTGTGAAAAAGCAGATTGTACTCACATGAAAAACTTGCATTACACTCGTCCGACTTTAAAATTGCTAGTGTGACTTCAGCCTACCACTCAGAGGCTATGTGCGCATGTTGTGGATTTGCTTGCGGAAATTTCTGCGTGGTTTCTGCATCTCTTGGCAGAAAATGCAGTGGAAATTCCGCACGTTTTTTGTGCGGATTTCATGCGTTTTTTATGCGGATTTACTTGCGGATTTGTATGTGGATTTGTTGGCTAAATAAAGATATATTATTTTTTAAAAAATGTCATTTTGAAGTCCAACCTCCATTGTTGATGTGCTTCATCCAAGATAGGCTCTATTCTAGATTCTCCACCCACACACTCTTCCTCCTTCTTACATCATTGCTTTGTACAAATCTGCTGCACTTTTTGCACCAAATCCGCATCAGATCCACAGTAAATCAACAGCAAATCTGCAAACCTTTTTACACCTGTAGTTTTGCTGCAGATTTGACTGACTCAATGGAAGTCAATGGGTGAAAAACGCTGCAGATACACAAAAATCTTTGGTATAATTCATTTGTTGCACTGTATTTAATACTTACTGCTTTATATCCGGGACTGGGGCCTCTCTAGATCTTATAAGGTGGAAGGTGCTATAGCATATAGATGCAGCCTGGTCTCCTGCCTTTGATCATCTAACCACCCCCTGGTGTGCAGGCCCCAGCTGCCAAATTATACCAAACCAGCTACCACAATCCCTTTCTCCTGACCCTGTAGTGTGGCTATCTATTTAGTAGTTCCTAAGGAAACACGCAGTGTGGGGTGCACGCAGGCATCCCATAAGCAAAGCATCACAGAAGCTGAGCATCAAGCAAACGACAGTTATCCATGGCAGTTAATCAGGGCAGGAAACAGGTAACCCACACTTTGCATTCCCTTTTAGCCATGTGCTTCATTTCTATCCTCCCGTGCCATCCACATTCACCACCCCATCCCCCCTCCATCAAGTCTCATACACATCAGCCCCTCTATACTTCCCTCTCCCATGTACAGCTCCCATGCACTCCTCACTTTCCTGAGAAACCTCAGCCCATCTTGCCCAAACACATCGCAGAAAAAAACTACTTACAATTTCAATAACTATTTGCTCTTTATCTTTCTACTCCTACTGATATCAGGGAACATCTCCCCAAACCTTGGTCCACCATACCCCAACTTTAACCCCTACCCTACCTCATATCAAAACCATAATATTCTTATTAATATTACTTGCACGTCTTCATCTCCATCTTTTAATTGTGCCCTCTGGAATTCACGGTCTGTTTGTAACAAGCTTCCTTTCCTGCCCAACTACTTTCTGAACAACTCTCTTCATCTGTTGGCCCTCACTGAAACCTGGAATCAGGATTCTGACACTGACTCTCCTGCCGCCACTTCCTATGATGGCTTGCAATTCTCTCATTCCCCGAGACCCACAAACAAACATGGTGGTGGAGTTGGCATACTCCTGTCCCCACAATGCACTTTCCAGGTCATCCCCCCCAGTTCCATCACTCTTATTCCCTTCTTTTGAGGTCCACACCATCAGGCTCTTCCGTCCCCTCTCCCTCAGAGTAGCGGTCATATACTGGCCCCCAGGCTCACCCACCCACTTCCTTGACCACTTTTCTGCCTGACTGCCGCACTTCATGTCCTCAGAAAAAACAACTCTTATCCTGGGAGACTTCAAACTCCCCATTAACAGCCCTACTTCCACATCTGCACCCCAGCTTCTATCACTAACCACCTCTCTAGGCCTCTTGCAGCTTTCAACCTCTGAGACACACAAGGACGGTAACACCCTTGATCTGGTCTTTGTCCGGCTCTGTTCAATCTCCCACCTAAATAACTCACCACTTCCACTCTCTGACCACAACATACTCTCCTTCACGCTCACAAATCCTCGCCCACCCCAGCTCACTCCTACCTACCACGCATTCAGAAATCTACAAGCCATTAACCCTCGGACACTTTCAGACTCCCTACACTCATCACTGTTCCCAATCTCCTCTTTTTCCTGTCCTAACCTGGCTGTTCATCATTACAATGACATTCTTAGAAGCACCCTTGACCTAGTAGCTCCCCTCACCCTCAGAACCTCCAAGCACAGAGTAAAACAGCCCTGCTCACACCGCAAACTCAACTTATCCAGCGATGCTCTAGGAGTGCTGAACGCCTATGGAGAAAAACCCGCACACCAGAAGACTTTATCCACTTCAAATTTATGTTAAGAACCTATAACGCTGCCCTTCACCTCGCCAAACAGACCTTCTTCACCACCCTGATCTCCTCACTAGCCAACAACCCCTAGAAACTTTTCGACAATTTTCACTCCCTCCTCAGGCCAAAAGCACAAGCCCCTATCACAGACATTTGTGCTGATGACCTGGCCTCCCACTTTATAGAAAAAATAGATAATATCCGTCAGGAAATCTGCTCCCAACCACCAAGTGCTGTGACTCCCATCCCTTCCTGCATCTCCCCTGGCTCACTTTCCACATTTGATCGCATCACAAAAGAAGAAGTCTCCAGACTCCTCTCTTCCTATCGTCTGACCACATGCACTACCGACCCCATTCCCTCACATCTCCTCCAGTCTCTCTCTCCAGTCGTCACAACCCACCTAACTACAATCTTTAATCTCTCCCTCTCCTCGGGCATTTTCCCATCCTCCTTCAAACACACCATCGTTACTCCATTACTAAAGAAACCCGCTCTCGACCCATCCTGCACAAACAACTACAGACCAGTCTCCAATCTCCCCTTCATCTCTAAACTTTTGGAGTGCCTAGTTTACTCCTGCCTTACCCGTTACCTCTCCACTCACTCCCTTCTAGACCCTTCACAGTCCAGCTTCCGCCCCCTACATTCGACTGAAACTGCACTCATCAAAATGACCAATGACCTTCTGACAGCAAAACGTAATGGTCACCACTCTCTGCTCATTCTTCTTGACCTATCTGCAGCTTTCGACACTGTTGACCACCATCTCCTACTCTCTAGGCTCCAGTCACTAGGCATTAAGGACACTGCTCTCTCCTGGTTCTCTTCCTATCTTTCTGACCGCTCCTTCAGTGTTTTGTTCCCTGGCTCCACGTCATCTCCTCTTCCTCTCGCTGTCGGGGTACCTCAGGGCTCAGTCCTTGGCCCCCTTCTCTTCTCTCTCTACACAGCCCCAATTGGACAGACCATCAGCAGATTTGGCTTTCAGTACCATCTTTATGCTGATGACACACAACTATATATGTCATTCCTCGACCTTACCACCGCTGTACTACAGAACACCAGTGACTGTCTGTCCGCAGTCTCCAGCATCATGTCCGTTCTCTATCTGAAACTCAACCTCTCCAAAACTGAACTTCTTTTGCTCCCACCATCTACTAACCTCCCTAAATCTGACATCTCCCTCTCCGTGGGTGGCACCACAATAACACCCCGGCAGCAGGCACGCTGTCTGGGTGTTATGTTTGACACCAATCTCTCCTTCACATCCCATATACAATCTCTTGCCCGCTCTTGCCACTTACACCTAAAGAACATCTCTAGAATCCGCCCTTTTCTCACCATGGAAACAACAAAAACCCTCACTGTAGCATTGATCCACTCCCGCCTGGATTACTGCAACTCTTTATTAACTGGCCTCCCCGTTACTCGACTATCCTCTCTCCAGTCCATACTTAATGCAGCAGCCAGGATCATCTATCTGGCTAATCGGTACTCGGACACGTCCGCTCTTCGCCAGTCCTTACATTGGCTGCCCATTCATTATAGGATCCAATTCAAAGTATTTGTTCTCACGCACAGAGCTCTCCACAGTGCGGCACCCCCCTACATCTCCTCACTCATTTCTGTCCATCGGCCTAACCGACCGCTGCACTCTGCAAACGACTTTCGTCTAACCTCTGCACTAATCCGTACCTCCCACTCCCAACTCCAAGACTTCTCCCGCGCTGCGCCAATCCTCTGGAATGCTCTACCCAAAAAAATTAGGACTATCCACAATTTGCATAGTTTTAGGCTCTCCCTCAAAGCACATTTGTTCAGAGCAGCCTATCATGTTCACGAATCAAAGTCATTCTATGTGTAAGTGTGCGTGTGTAGCCCATTCACTATCTCCATCCATCCCTCACTCCCTCAAGATGGCTGGACCTTCATTGTAAATACACCATTGTAACTACACACCTGTACTCTGTATCTCCCCCACCACATTGTAGATTGTAAGCTCTCACCAGCAGGGGCGGCTTATTTTGCTTTAATTATTGTATGTTAACGTTGTTACTTATGACTTGTGTTTTGAAACTGTTAAACTGTAAAGCGCTGCGGAATATGTTGGCGCTATATAAAGATTATTATTATTATTAAAAAGAATTTACATGCTGCGGAAAATAATACGCTGCGAATCAGGACGGATTTTTCCGCAGCATGCGCAAAACAATTCTGAATTCTTATTGATTAAAGTTGCTTTAGTAATCCTTCCCGTTTTTAGTGCATTTCCGCATAGAAAAAACGCTGCTGAAACGCAACAGATCCGCATGTGGCAGCCAATTGTGGATAATTTTTTTTTACTTTTTTTATGGTTTATCACGATTTTCCCTTTTTATTTAAGTTTTTTGATCATTTTTAAGTTCTAATATGGAACATGACCAAGTAATCCATTATTTGCTGGAATAAATTCTGCAAGTATTGAAATGACTTAACTCTCTATCAAGCCACTTAGGTGGTGCGGCTAGTATCTCAACGGTTAAACACGGCCATTCCGTTTTTTTCAGTTTCTTTCTCTGCAAAAAAGTTAATATCCATCAACTATCCACTAATAGTATACATGAAGGATTTAGATTTTTCATCATGGAGATGGGAAAATTTAGCATTACAATATTTAGGATTTATTTAATTGCATTTAGGAGATTAATTTTTCACTTATTGATTTAGGAGTCATTTCTATTTTAAGAAGCATGAAATAGTCTCTGAAGACCGGGCGTATTACAGCCAATGTGTACAAGTGTTCAGCAGGTCTGGTGTCAGGCCCCCTCCAGTCTCCGTCCTGAGCGCTGCTCCGACATATGTCTTATAAAGTGGTAATCCCTGTTATATGATTCTCTCCTCACATGACCTCTGTCACAATCACAAAATGTGCCCTACTCATCCCCAGCGATCGAGAAAGTAACTAAAGGTTGATAAGAGTTTACAGCGGCAAAGAGAATGCACCGGTTATGGAGGGAAACTTGAAAAATTGTCGGAGGGCTCACACTCATCTGCATTTAGAAAATCGCTCAGATGCTGGTCCCGAAAAGTCGAATGAGTGTCATGAAATGTCGGATGAGCGTCATGAAAAGTCAAACGAGTGTCTTGAAAAGTCAGATAGGTGTCATGAAAAGTCAGATGAGTGTCATGAAAAGTCGGATGAGTGTCATGAAAAGTCGGATGAGTGTCATGAAAAGTCGGATGAGTGTCATGAAAAGTCGGATGAGTGTCATGAAAAGTCGGATGAGTGTCATGAAAAGTCAGATGAGTGTCATGAAAAGTCGGATAAGCGTCATGAAAAGTCAGATGAGTGTCATGAAAAGTCAGATGAGCGTCATGAAAAGTCGGATAAGCGTCATGAAAAGTCGGATGAGTGTCATGAAAAGTCAGATGAGTGTCATGAAAAGTCGGATAAGCGTCATGAAAAGTCGGATGAGTGTCATGAAAGTCGGATGAGTGTCATGAAAAGTCGGATAAGCGTCATGAAAAGTTGGATAAGCGTCATGAAAAGTCGGATAAGCGTCATGAAAAGTCCGATAAGCGTCATGAAAAGTCGGATAAGCGTCATGAAAAGTCGGATAAGCGTCATGAAAAGTCGGATAAGCGTCATGAAAAGTCGGATGAGCGTCATGAAAAGTCGGATGAGTGTCATGAAAAGTCGGATTACCGTCATGAAAAGTCAGATGAGTGTCATGAAAAGTCATGACTGTCATGAAAAGTCAGATGAGTGTCATGAAAAGTCGGATGAGTGTCTTGAAAAGTCGGATGAGTGTCATGAAAAGTCGGATGAGTGTCATGAAAAGTCATATGACTGTCATGAAAAGTCAGATGAGTGTCATGAAAAGTCGGATGAGTGTCTTGAAAAGTCGGATGAGTGTCATGAAAAGTCGGATGAGTGTCTTGAAAAGTCGGATGAGTGTCATGAAAAGTCGGATGAGTGTCATGAAAAGTCGGGTGAGCGTCATGAAAAGTCGGATGAGTGTCACAAGAGTACAATCCGATTTTTCTCACCTAGCATCCGTCTGACATCCGTATGCAAGGAGATTTCAACATTAGCTTTTGCACACATAAATTCTCTGTCATCTAAAGCTAGTTTACTAACTAATAAAACAATCATAGATAGATGTAATTGAGATATATAATCAGAGCAGTGTGCATGTATTTAGCTCATAATTAAATACTTGAAAAAAAAATGTCCCCCCAAATTTTCTGTACTTTTTACAATATGAGTACGTGGTTAGTAATGGGGGTGCCTTATAGATGCCTCTCCATTACTAACAACTGGGCTTGATGTCACTTGATAATACAAAGCTGACGTCAACACCAAACCCTATTACCCCTACTTGCCAATGCACCAGGGCAAGTAGAAAGAGCGAGGTTAAAGAGAATCTGTCACCCCCCGGGACACATATGATGTATTAATATGGGCATACAGGTAATAGAAATGTTACACTAGTCCTACCTGTCTGCCTCATATTAATGGTCTTATTGTTGATGAGAAATGTTATATTCTGTCTTTATGCTAACGATTTCTTCCAGGCTCCGGGGTACAGAAGATGACTGAATGTAGTGACCAGAGAAGGGAAGATGAGTTATGTTTATCTGAGGGAGTGCAGGGCACAGGTGCGGGATTCCAGGGACTTAACTGATGTGCATGGGAGGGGGGTAGTATTGTAATGAGGACAGCAGCTAGGGATTTCTTCCAGGCACCACTCGTCCCAGAGACTGGAAAAAATCATTAGCATAAAGACAGAATATAACATTTCTCAACAACAACATGACCATTAATATAAGGCATACAGGTAGGACTAGTGTAACATTTCTATCACCTGTATGCCCATATAAATAGGTCATTTACGTTCAGAGGGCATGACTGATTCCCTTTAAGAGACAGATTTGGCGCATCTTATGGATGCGCCATTTCTAGAGTGACTGAAGGCTGATGTTTTTAGTCTGGGAGGTGGACAACATCCATGGCCCCTTCCTAGCCTATTAATATCAGCTCGCTACTGTCTGCCTAGCCTTCGCTGGTTATTAATTATATGAGGGACCCCAAGTCATTTTTTCTGGGTGGTTTCCCATTTTAATAACCAGTAAAAGCTAAATAGACAGCTGTGATCTGATATTAATAGCCTGGGAAGCTACATGTTTATTATCTCCTTCCCAGGCTATAAACATCAGTCCTCAGCTGTTGACTTTCCCTCAACTGGTTAGCAAGATTGTGGGGGAGGCTATGCCATTTTTTTTTTTTTAGGTTCGTTTTTAATCATTGCAAAACATGTTAAACAACTTAAAAACATTGGCCAACATAATACACATAAACATAAAATATAGGTACTTATATCCGAAGAAAACTCATTACAGCTATAGACTTACTGTACTTAGGTATTTTAAATACCCCTTTCTGTAAATCTGTTAACATAAATTAAGTTAAAAAAAGTATTTTTTGCTGTAACACTACTCAGAAGTACATAATTGTGTAAAGTGTGAAATAAAAGAACAATGCGCTTTGTATTTTTTTAAATTTAATAACTGAAGATAATAAAATAATAAATAACATAGGCATATTAATGTCATATGCCAAACCATAAGTAATATCAAACAAATAAAATTATAAAATAAAAAAGTGCTTTACAAATTATAATAAAAAGGTGGGAAACTCAGGGACAGGACTGGGCGTGGAAAAAGATGGGAGCAACTGGAGTGGACACATAGGGGTAAGTGCTGGGTAGAAAAGGGTTTTCAACCCTAAATATATCACACTCCTCCTTTGGTTCAGGTGGCTTCTGTGGCTGTGGTGGCATCTCAGCACTTAACTCCTCACTTGCTATATCCCTCGGCCATTGTCCTCTGGGTTTTGCCACACATTCCAAATACACAAAGGTGTTCATGGCAGGAATCATGGTGGTGAGAGGGAGTTGGGTGCCAAGATTGTTGGACTGGAGGACTTTGTGGTGGCTTCCGTGTGGCCGGCACTGGAGGAGGTGATGCTGGCTTCTGGGTGGCTGGCACTGGAGGAGGTGGTTCTACCTTGTGGAGGGTGTCTGGCAGGTGGCTCGACTGAATGGCCTTCTTTGGGATCTAATAAGCCAGATTTGGTTTTCCTGAGTAAACTGCCACCTTTCTAGAAATTTGAAAAACAGCCTTGGACAATTTGGGGGGGTGTTGCGGCACTCAAAATGGTTTGTATGGCAGCCCTGGTCTTCAGCCTCAAACAAAAGGTGAAATGGTGGAAAAAGCAGGCCAGACTATGCCAGAAATCCTTCTTCCCATCCTCACTCACAGCAACTTCCATGTCTCAACCGGCAGTGATGGTGTGTGAGGCACTCCTTCGCTGGTAGTATCGCAGAATGATTGTTGGCTGGGGGGGAGGTGTTGATTGTCTGCGTTGTGGTGGTAGTCTCTGCTAGTTCATCTTCATGTCCTCCAGCCTTCAGTTCAGATTCCTCACCGGCATCCAGCACCTTCGAGCTGGAGGTAGTACCCTTTTTGCCGTTGCCAATCTGCAAGATGAGGTATGACAAAGAAAAAATTATGTTTTGAATGCAAAATCATAATGAAAACATTACAAACGAGAAAAAAGTAGCCGTTTACGGGAAAGTTTTATTTTTGTACTTAGGGGCAGTATTATAGTAGTTATATTTTTGTACATAGGAGCAGTATTATAGTAGTTATATTCTTGTACATAGGGGCAGTATTATAGTAGTTATATTCTTGTACATAGGAGCAGTATTATAGTAGTTATATTCTTGTACATAGGGGCAGTATTATAGTAGTTATATTCCGGTACATAGGGGCAGTATTATAGTAGATATATTCTTGTACATAGGAGCAGTATTATAGTAGTTATATACTTGTACATAGGGGCAGTATTATAGAAGTTATATTCCGGTACATAGGGGCAGTATTATAGTAGTTATATTCTTGTACATAGGGGCAGTATTATAGTAGTTATATTCCGGTACATAGGGGCAGTATTATAGTAGTTATATTCTTGTACATAGGGGCAGTATTATAGTAGTTATATTCCGGTACATAGGGGCAGTATTATAGTAGATATATTCTTGTACATAGGAGCAGTATTATAGTAGATATATTCTTGTACATAGGAGCAGTATTATAGTAGTTATATTCTTGTACATAGGGGGCAGTATTATAGTAGTTATATTCAGGTACATAGCAGCAGTATTATAGTAGTTATATTATTGTACATAGGGCAGTATTATAGTAGTTATATTCTTGTACATAGGAGCAGTATTATAGTAGTTATATTCCGGTACATAGGGGCAGTATTATAGTAGTTATATTCTTGTACATAGGGAGCAGTATTATAGTAGCTATATTCCTGTACATAGGAGCAGTATTATAGTAGTTATATTCTTGTACATAGGGGCAGTATTATAGTAGTTATATTCTTGTACATAGGGGGCAGTATTATAGTAGTTATATTTTTGTACATAGGGCAGTATTATAGTTGTTATATTCTTGTACATAGGGAGCAGTATTATAGTAGTTATATTCTTGTACATAGGGGGCAGTATTATAGTAGTTATATTCTTGTACATAGGGGCAGTATTATAGTAGTTATATTCTTGCACATAGGAGCAGTATTATCATAGTTATATTCTTGTACATAGGGGCAGTATTATAGTAGCTATATTCTTGTACACAGGGGGGCAGAATTATAGTAGTTATATTTTTTTGACATAGGGGCAGTATTATAGTAGTTATATTCCTGTACATAGGAACAGTATTACAGTAGTTATATTCTTGTACATAGGGAGCAGTATTATACTAGTTATTTTCTTGTAGATAGGGGCAGTATTATAGTAGTTATATTCCGGTACATAGGGGCAGTATTATAGTAGATATATTCTTGTACATAGGAGCAGTATTATAGTAGTTATATTCTTGTACATAGGAGCAGTATTATAGTAGTTATATTCTTGTACATAGGGGGCAGTATTATAGTAGTTATATTCCGGTACATAGGAGCAGTATTATAGTAGTTATATTATTGTACATAGGGCAGTATTATAGTAGTTATATTCTTGTACATAGGAGCAGTATTATAGTAGTTATATTCCGGTACATAGGGGCAGTATTATAGTAGTTATATTCTTGTACATAGGGAGCAGTATTATAGTAGCTATATTCCTGTACATAGGAGCAGTATTATAGTAGTTATATTCTTGTACATAGGGGCAGTATTATAGTAGTTATATTCTTGTACATAGGGGGCAGTATTATAGTAGTTATATTTTTGTACATAGGGCAGTATTATAGTTGTTATATTCTTGTACATAGGGAGCAGTATTATAGTAGTTATATTCTTGTACATAGGGGCAGTATTATAGTAGTTATATTCTTGTACATAGGGGCAGTATTATAGTAGTTATATTCTTGCACATAGGAGCAGTATTATCATAGTTATATTCTTGTACATAGGGGTAGTATTATAGTAGCTATATTCTTGTACACAGGGGGGCAGAATTATAGTAGTTATATTTTTTTGACATAGGGGCAGTACTATAGTAGTTATATTCCTGTACATAGGAACAGTATTACAGTAGATATATTCTTGTACATAGGGAGCAGTATTATACTAGTTATTTTCTTGTACATAGGGGCAGTATTATAGTAGTTATATTCTTGTACATAGGGGCAGTATTATACTAGTTATTTTCTTGTACATAGGAGCAGTATTATAGTAGTTATATTCCGGTACATAGGGGCAGTATTATAGTAGTTATATTCTTGTACATAGGGAGCAGTATTATAGTAGCTATATTCCTGTACATAGGAGCAGTATTATAGTAGTTATATTCTTGTACATAGGGAGCAGTATTATAGTAGTTATATTCTTGTACATAGGGGGCAGTATTATTAGTAGTTATATTCTTGTACATAGGGGCAGTATTATAGTAGTTATATTCTTGCACATAGGAGCAGTACTATCATAGTTATATTCTTGTACATAGGGGCAGTATTATAGTAGTTATATTCTTGTACACAGGGGGGCAGAATTATAGTAGTTATATTTTTTTGACATAGGGGCAGTATTATAGTAGCTATATTCCTGTACATAGGAGCAGTATTATAGTAGTTATATTCTTGTACATAGGGAGCAGTATTATACTAGTTATTTTCTTGTACATAGGGGCAGTATTATAGTAATTATATTCTTGTACATAGGGGCAGTATTATACTAGTTATTTTCTTGTACATAGGAGCAGTATTATAGTAGTTATATTCCTGTACATAGGAGCTGTATTATAGTAGTTATATTCTAGTACTTAGGGGCAGTATTATAGTAGCTATATTCTTGTACACAGGGGGGCAGAATTATAGTAGTTATATTCTTGTACATAGGGGCAGTATTATAGTAGCTATATTCTTGTACATAGGGGCAGTATTATAGTAGGTATATTCTTGTACATAGGGACAGTATTATAATAGTTATTTTCTTGTACATAGGAGCTGTATTATAGTAGCTATATTCTTGTACATAGGAGCAGTATTATAGTAGTTATATTCCTGTACATAGGGGGCAGTAGTATAGTAGTTATTTTCTTGTACATAGGAGCTGTATTATAGTAGCTATAATCTTGTACATAGGGGCAGTATTATAGTAGTTACAGTATATTCTTGTACATAGGGGCAGTATTATAGTAGTTATATTCCTGTACATAGGAGCTGCATTATAGTAGTTATATTCTTGTACATAGGGGCAGTATTATAGTAGTTATATTCCTGTACATAGGGGGCAGTAGTATAGTAGTTATTTTTTTGTACATAGGAGCTGTATTATAGTAGCTATAATCTTGTACATAGGGGCAGTATTATAGTAGTTATATTCCTGTACATAGGGGGCAGTAGTATAATAGTTATTTTCTTGTACATAGGAGCAGTATTATAGTAGTTATATTCTTGTACATAGGGGCAGTATTATAGTAGTTATATTCCTGTACATGGGAGCTCTATTATAGTAGTTATATTCTTGTTCATAGGGGCAGTATTATAGTAGTTATATTCTTGTACATAGGGGCAGTATTATACTAGTTATTTTCTTGTACATAGGCGCAGTATTATAGTAGTTATATTCCTGTACATAGGAGCTGTATTATAGTAGTTATATTCTAGTACTTAGGGGCAGTATTATAGTAGCTATATTCTTGTACACAGGGGGGCAGAATTATAGTAGTTATATTCTTGTACATAGGGGCAGTATTATAGTAGCTATATTCTTGTACATAGGGGCAGTATTATAGTAGGTATATTCTTGTACATAGGGACAGTATTATAGTAGTTATTTTCTTGTACATAGGAGCTGTATTATAGTAGCTATATTCTTGTACATAGGGGCAGTATTATAGTAGGTATATTCTTGTACATAGGGACAGTATTATAATAGTTATTTTCTTGTACATAGGAGCTGTATTATAGTAGCTATATTCTTGTACATAGGGGCAGTATTATAGTAGTTATATTCCTGTACATAGGGGGCAGTAGTATAGTAGTTATTTTCTTGTACATAGGAGCTGTATTATAGTAGCTATAATCTTGTACATAGGGGCAGTATTATAGTAGTTACAGTATATTCTTGTACATAGGGGCAGTATTATAGTAGTTATATTCCTGTACATAGGAGCTGCATTATAGTAGTTATATTCTTGTACATAGGGGCAGTATTATAGTAGTTATATTCCTGTACATAGGGGGCAGTAGTATAGTAGTTATTTTCTTGTACATAGGAGCTGTATTATAGTAGCTATAATCTTGTACATAGGGGCAGTATTATAGTAGTTATATTCCTGTACATAGGGGGCAGTAGTATAATAGTTATTTTCTTGTACATAGGAGCAGTATTATAGTAGTTATATTCTTGTACATGGGAGCTCTATTATAGTAGTTATATTCTTGTACATAGGGGCAGTATTATAGTAGTTATATTCTTGTACATAGGGGCAGTATTATACTAGTTATTTTCTTGTACATAGGAGCAGTATTATAGTAGTTATATTCCTGTACATAGGAGCTGTATTATAGTAGTTATATTCTAGTACTTAGGGGCAGTATTATAGTAGCTATATTCTTGTACACAGGGGGGCAGAATTATAGTAGTTATATTCTTGTACATAGGGGCAGTATTATAGTAGCTATATTCTTGTACATAGGGGCAGTATTATAGTAGGTATATTCTTGTACATAGGGACAGTATTATAGTAGTTATTTTCTTGTACATAGGAACAGTACTATAGTAGCTATATTCTTGTACATAGGGGCAGTATTATAGTAGTTATATTCCTGTACATAGGGGGCAGTAGTATAGTAGTTATTTTCTTGTACATAGGAGCTGTATTATAGTAGCTATAATCTTGTACATAGGGGCAGTATTATAGTAGTTATATTCCTGTACATAGGGGGCAGTAGTATAATAGTTATTTTCTTGTACATAGGAGCAGTATTATAGTAGTTATATTCCTGTACATGGGAGCTCTATTATAGTAGCTATATTCCTGTACATAGGGGGCAGTATTATAGTAGTTATATTCCTGTACATAGGGGGCAGTAGTATAGTAGTTATTTTCTTGTACATAGGAGCTGTATTATAGTAGCTATAATCTTGTACATAGGGGCAGTATTATAGTAGTTATATTCCTGTACATAGGGGGCAGTAGTATAATAGTTATTTTCTTGTACATAGGAGCAGTATTATAGTAGTTATATTCCTGTACATGGGAGCTCTATTATAGTAGCTATATTCCTGTACATAGGGGGCAGTATTATAGTAGTTATATTCCTGTACATAGGGGGCAGTAGTATAATAGTTATTTTCTTGTACATAGGAGCAGTATTATAGTAGTTATATTCTTGTACATAGGGGCAGTATTATAGTAGTTATATTCCTGTACATAGGTGCAGTATTATAGTAGTTATAATCTTGTACATTATTATATTATTAATATTATTGTTTATTTACATAGCACCATTGATTCCATGGTGCTGTACATGAGAAGAGGTTACATACATATTACAGATATCACTTTCAGTAAACAAACTTACAATCACAGACTGATATAGAGGGGAGAGAGGACCCTGCCCTTTCGGGCTTACATGGTACAGGATGGTGGGGAAGGAGACAGTAGGTTGGGGGGTTGCAGCAGCTCCAGTGATTATGAGGCGGTAGCTCCAGTAGTGGTGAGGAGGCAGTGGGGATCATTGCAGGCTGTAGGCTTTCTGGAATGATGGGTTTTCAGGTTCCGTCTGAAGGATCCGAATGTGGTTGATAGTCGGACATGTTGGGGCAAAGAATTCCAGAGGATGGGGATATTCGGGAGAAGTCTTGGAGGCGGTTGGGTGTGGAGTGAATAAGTGTGGAGGAGAGAAGGAAGTCTTGGGAGGATCGGAGATTACGTGAGGGAAGGTTTCGGGAGATTAGTTCAGAGATGTATGGAGGAGACAGGTTATAGATGGCCTTGTAGGTCAGTATTAGTAATTTGAATTGAATACGCTGAGGGAATGGGAGCCAGTGAAGAGATCTGAAGAGGGGAGAAGCGGAGGAGTAGCGAGGAGAGAGATTAATTAGTCAGGCACCAGAGTTAAGGATGGACTGGAGAGGTGCCAGTGTGTTAGCAGGGAGACCACAGAAAAGGATATTGCAGTAGTCGAGGCGGGAGATGATGAGGGCATGCACAAGCATTTTAGTAGAGTGAGGGTTGAGGAAGGGACGGATTCTGGAAATATTTTTGAGATGGAGGCAGCAGGAGGTGGAGAGAGCTTGGATGTGCGATTTGAAGGACAGGGCAGAGTCAAGGGTGACTCCGAGGCAGCGGACCTCCGGTACGGGGGAAAGCGTGATGTCGTCAATTGTTATAGATAGGTCAGGTAAGTATTATAGTAGTTACTGTATATTCTTGTACATAAGAGCAGTTATTTTGTTAGATATACACGTCTGTTGTGGTCAGAAACTGCTTTGATTCTGCCATCCACTTGATTTCCTCTTTAATAAGTGTTGCCTCCTGCTTGTAAATTTTGATTTTGTTTACATTGTTTAGTTGTACACTCACAAACTTGAATAAAAGAAATATAAATATCAAATGAATTAGTGGGGCCTAAATATGTTAGCCACTGCCCCATCCCCTAAAAAAATGAATATTTTTGAACATGTTATTTTCAGCGATCCTGTTTGATATAAAGGGTATTTTCAAGGCGTAGAACATGTACAAGTAATTTTGCAGTAAAGTTTGTAGGATTCGACCCTATCAGTGCTAAGTATTGTTCTGGTAATACCATGGGGATTGTGATATGGTGACAGTTGTTCTCCACGTGAGCAGGTGAAGCCGCTGTGACGTCCTCTGCACAATCGATTGTAGTCACTTTCAGGATACGCAGTGACAAACACAACATTTTGGGTGCCAGCTGCTGAGGACAGGTGTACACACTTACAGCTGGACACACTCTACAATGAATCAGAAGTCCCCGTACCACTGAGCCAAAAAACTTAGTAAAAGTAGAGTAATCGTTTCCCTTCCGTATTAATGTAATGACGATTTATGTCGTCGATGTGGAAGTTTGTTTCAAAGTTTTTTATTTTTGTGTTTTACATTTCCAAAGAATTTTTGGAGACTGCCTCATCTCAGACACCGACCTTTCGCATCTTCCCGCATTGTGCCGTAGATATCTAGTTTGGTAGGGAGATACTTGATGCGCTGTGCCATGACTGTATAAAGAAGGGATGGTGGCACCAGCACCAGATCTACAACGACCAGGATCCAAGATAACGATGATTCTCTAGATGACGACTGTTGTTAGAAAGTTGGTTGACATTATTATTTATTTTTATAATTATTATTTATTATTATAGCGCCATTTATTCCATGGCGCTTTACATGTGAGGAGGGGTATACATAATACATACAAGTACAGTAATCTTAAACAATACAAGTCACGACTGGTACAGGATGGGAGAGGACCCTGCCCGTGAGGGCTCACAATCTACAAGGGATGGGTGAGGATACAGTAGGCGAGGGTAGAGCTGGTCGTGCAGCGATTTGGTGGATCGGTGGTTACTGCAAGTTGTAGGCTTGTCGGAAGAGGAAGGTCTTCAAGTTCTTTTTGAAGGTTTCCATGGTAGGTGAGAGTCTGATATGTTGTGGTAGAGATCTCCAGAATAGAGGGGATGCGCGAGAGAAATCTTGTATGCGATTGTGGGAAGAGGAGATAAGAGGGGAGTACAGGAGGAGATCTTGTGAGGATCGGAGGTTGCGTGCAGGTAAGTACCGGGAGACGAGGTCACAGATGTACGGAGGACTCAGGTTGTGGATGGCTTTGTATGTCACGGTTAGGGTTTTGAACTGGAGTCTTTGGGTAATGGGGAGCCAGTGCAGGGATTGACAGAGGGGAGAGGCCGGGGAATAGCATGGGGACAGGTGGATTAGTCGGGCAGCAGAGTTAAGAATAGATTGGAGGGGTGCGAGAGTGTTAGAGGGGAGGCCACAGAGCAGGAGGTTGCAGTAGTCAAGGCGGGAGATGATGAGGGCATGGACTAGCATATTTGCAGATTCTTGGCATTGGCTCCATCCATGACCCGATCAGCGTGTTGTCATTGTGATTGTCATTTTTTTCTTGCCTCTACTCCTAAAAAACCAAGGGTAATAAGAAGAGTGGGGAAAGGGGAGCGAAAACTGACAACAAACATGGTGGTTGTTGTCACTGTTAGAGCACATTGAACAAAAGCGCTAACCAGACCTATAAATGGGAGTTCAGTGAGTGTAATAATATGGAATTGTCAGCGAGTGATATCATTACCCGGGGGATCCGCGCCTTTTTTTAGGTTCCCTGATATCCTATACTATATAACAATGTCTTTGACGGATCGGAGCATCTAATTGTGTCCATGGTGGTCCAGCAAATTGGTTTCCCCAATATCACATGTTATCCCCTATCAATAGGAAAGGGGATCACTAAGGGTCTGACAGCAAACGCCCTCATCGTTCCTTAGAACGGAGCTCTGGAACTGAGTGCCATCTTCAATGGAGCATCATGGTGGGCATCGATTCCCTTCATTGTCTATGCGAAAACTTAATATAGCGTTCGACAATATCGAATGGAAAAAATGTCCCTGATGGGTAAGTATTTAAAGTAATATCTTTGATGGTCCAGTGGATGTAAAGATAAACCTGATGGTCTATTGAGTATAATTTTTTTTGGGGTGGTCTAACATGAACACTAATAGTCCCAGTGTCCCCATTGATTTAATTATATACCTGAAGGTTTTGTGAATAAAAATACTAATTTAGTGGCCCAATATGTGTATACCCTGATGACCTGAGTTTAAAGGGGTTATCCACTTCAAAAGTCTTTACAAAACTTCATGATATTCAAATCCCCGATTCACCAACATTTGTATTCCAATTCTGCTTGATGGCCTTCCTACTTCCTGACTGTTACAGGGACATGTGATCAGGAGCAGCCAATCAATGCAGGAACCACTTGACCACTGCAGCCAGTGATTGGCGGAGCTATCATTTCCTGTTTGTCAAACGGGACCAGGAATTATTGTAATAAAAGATTTTAGATGATTCGTGGACAAGCCCTCTCACTAAAATTTTTCATGTGGCCTGGTAGGTACACTAAGGCTATGTGCACACGCTGCGGTTTTTGCTGCGGTTCCGCTGTGGTTTTGCAGACATGGTACAGTGCCATGTAACCCTATGGGTTTTAAAAACCTCTGTGCTCATGCTGCGTTTTTTTCCGCGCAGTTTTGCTGCGGTTTATAAACCGCATTATGTCAATTGTTTCTGCGGTTTCACACCTTTAACATAGTAGAGGTGTGAAACCACAGGGGAAAACCGCAGGTCACTTTACCTGCGGTTCCTCACGGAAAAACCCGCAGGTGAATCCGCAGTGTGTGCACATAGCCTTAGAATATTATTATATTTACTGTATACACCATAGCTGATCTACGCGGGTTTTTTTTCTCTATTGTTTAATGTATATGTTTGTCTTTAAACATGAGCCAGTAAATAATCATTGATCTCTGGGGTTATGTAGGGGGAGACAAGTATTGACGCACCGTAATTGACGCTCCGTATCATAAAAGCCAGGTTCTGTTCACTCATGATGAATCATCTCAAAAATTTGGGCCAAAAAATAAAATTATGGTGCAATTTGGACAGTACTTAAAACTGTCCATGTATTTAGGCCAGTTTTTATTTATATCTGCAGAATTTCTTGAAAATAAATCCAGGCCAAAAAAAACTAAAGGAATATTCTGATTACATAATAATAGATCATATTGCCATGAAAAATACCGTAAAATCATCAACAGGGACTGTGCTGAGAATTTTTGATTAAATTATCTCCTGATAACAAGTTGTGATCAACCGATGTGCTCTCTTTCTTGAAAGAACTAGAAAGTAAGTGTTCACTTTTTCTGCAGCGCTCCCACAGGTTAAAAGAAGCATTGCATCATTCTTTTTTTTTTTAATTAGTGGACTACACATGTAATGCATGGACATGAAAGGTCTTCAAGCGCGAGAGGCTCTTTTTGCAGCTGTTCACCTCGTTAGCTGTGGCTCTTTCATTCTGAGGATCGTAGGGTTTCATGCACGCAAACACCCACAGTCTTTGTGTAAAACCTCTTAAGGCGTAAAAACTGTACAAGATACCAGAATACAGGTCAATAAGTGAACATAGGCGGCACATACAATTATTGTTTGTCAATGACACCCCACTACACCGCGGCATTACACACTGTCCGCACCTGTTGTTGATGGAACATAACACAAAGAAGTCGTGTGTCTGAAATCTACCACAAGTGTGCGGCACATCGATGATTAGTCATCGGGGAAAGCATCAGGAATGTCCCTCATTACATGATCTCTGGACTTGACAAAAAAGCTGGAGAACATTTATAGAGACACAGTCACAGCTATAGATCTAATATACCAATATACTGTATATACACAGTATATACAATTATATTTCTATATACACAGTTGTGGGATAAAGTGTTTGCCCCCTTCCTGATTTCCTATTCTTTTGCATGTTTGTCACACTTAACCCTTTAGTGGCAGAGCCAATTTTTACAATTCTGACCAGTGTCACTTTATGAGGCTATAGCTCCGGATCCAACTGATTCTGAGAATATTTTCTCATGACATACCGTACTTCATGTTAGTCGTAAAATTTCTTTGATATGACTTGCGTTTATTTCTGGAAAAAAAAAACTAAAAAGTTGGCAAAATTTTTTGAAAATTTTTGCAATTTTCAAACTTTTAATTTTTTGTGCCCTTAAATCAGGGAGTCATATCACACAAAATAGTTAATAAATAACATTTCCCACGTCTACTTTACATCAGCACAATTTTGGAAACATAATTTTTTTTTTTTGTTAGGATGTTATAAGGGTTAAAAGTTGGCCAGCGATTTCTCATTTTTCCAACAAAATTTAGAATACCATTTTCTTAGGGACCACCTCACATTTGAAGTGAGTTTGGGGGGGTCAATATAACAGAAAATACCCAAAAGTGACACCATTCTAAAAACTGCACCCCTCAAGGTGCGCAAAACCACTTTCAAGAAGTTTAATAACCCTTCAGGTGCTTCACAAGAACTAAAGCAATGTGGAAGGAAAAAAATTAACATCTTACTTTTTTCACAAAATTTTTTATTTTGGAACCAATTTTTTTTATTTTTGCATGGGTATCAAACAAAAATGGACCACAAAATTTGTTGTGCCATTTCTCCTGAGTACGCTGCTACCCCGAATGTGGGGGAAAGCCACTGTTTGGGCGCATGGCAGGGCGCAGAAGGGAGGGAGCACCGCTTGACTTTTAGAACATGTTTGAAGACGCCCTGCTGTACCTACATTGTAACCTCCCACTTCTAACTCCAACCCTAACACAACCCTAATCCCAACCCTAAACCCAACACACCCTTAACCCTAATCACAACCCTAACCCCAACACCACAACCCTATGTCCAACACAACCCTAACCCCTACACAACCCTAACCATAACTCTAACCACAACACATCCCAACCCAAAACATAACCCTAACCACAATCCTAATCCCAACACCACTGTAACCCCAACACAACAACCATAACCCCAACAAAACCCTAACCCCAACACAACCCTACATCCATCTCTAACCCTAACCCCAGACCTAGCCCTAGCCCAACATTTAGCCTAGCTCTAAGCCTAGCCCCAACCCTAACCCTAGCCCAATCTTTAACCCTAGCTCTAACTCCAACCCTAACACTAGCCCAACCCTAACCCTAGCTCTTATCCCAACCCTAACACTAGCTCTAACCGTAGCCCCAACTCTAACTCTAGCCCACCTCTAACCCCAACCCTAACCCTAGCTCTAACCACAACCCTAACCCCAGCCCCAATCCTAACCCTAATGGTTAAATGGAAAAAATCCATTTTTTATTTTATTATTTTTATCTAACTAAGTCTGTGATAAAGGGGGTTTGATTTACTATTCTTTTATTTTGATCACTGTAATAGGATCTATCACAGTGATCCCATTTCTAATGCTAAGGGGTACTATAGCCTTATTTCTCAGCGCCATTAAAAAGCGGCGCTGAGTAATAAGTACCCTTAACTGCTGCCATTAAAAGGTGTATCGGCGGTTGTTAAGGGGTTAAATATTTCAGATCAACAAACAAAAATATTAGAAAAAGATAACACAGTTAACTACCAAATGCAATTTTTAAATGAAAGTCTTCATTATTAAGGGAAAAAGAAATCCAAACCTACAGGGCCCTGTGTGAAAAATTGTTATATTGGCCCACTTAACAGTAGCTCCCAATGTATTGTGGCCCCCTTAGTAATAGCCCCGAGTGTATTATGGCCCCCTTAGTAGTAGTCCCCAGTGTATTACGGCCTCCTTAGTATTAGTCCCCAGTGCATTATGGCCCCCTAACTACTGTAGTAGCCTCTAGTGTACGATGGCCCCCTTATTAGTAGTCCCCAGTGCATTATGGCCCCCTTACTAGTAGCCCCTAGGGTACTAGGCCCCATAGTAGTTGTCCCCAGTGTTTTATGACCTCCTTAGTAGTAGCTCCCAGTGTATTATGGCCTCCTTAGTAGTAGCTCCCAGTGTATTATGGCCTCCTTAGTAGTAGTCCCCAGTGCATTATGGCCCCCTTACTACTGTAGTAGTCCCTAGTGTACTATGGCCCCCTTACTAGTAGTCCCAGTGTATTATGGCCTCCCTAGTAGTAGCCCCCAGTGTATTATGCCCCCTTACTAGTAGCCCATAGTGTACTATGGTGCCCTAAGTAGCAATCCCCTGTGTATTATGGCCCCCTTAGTAGTAATCCCCTGTGTATTATGGCCCCCTTAGTAGTAGCCCCTAGTGTACCATGACCTCCTTAGTAGTAGCCCCCAGTGTATTATGACCCCCTTAGTAGTAGCCCCTAGTGTACTATGTCCCTCTTTGTAGTAGTCCCCAGGGTACTATGGCCCCCTTAGTAGTAGTCCCCAGTGTAATATGGCCTCCTTAGTAATGTTCCCAGTGCATTATGGCCCCCTTACTAGTAGCCCCTAGTGTACTATGGCGCCCTAAGTAGTAATTCCCAGTTTATTATGACCCCCTTAGTAGTAACCCACAGTGTACTATGGCCCCCTTAGTAGTAGTCCCCAGTGTATTATTGTGCCCTTAGCAGTAGCCCCCAACATATTATGGCCCCCTTAGTAGTAGTCCCCAGTGTATCATGGCCCCCTTGGTAGTAGCTCCTAGTGTATCAGGACCCCCTTAGTAGTAGATTCCAGTGTATTATGGCCCACTTTATAGTAGATCCCAGTGTATTATGGCCCCCTTAGTAGTAGATCCCAGTGTATTATGGCCCCCTTAGTAGTAGATCCCAGTGTATTATGGCCCCCTTAGTAGTAGGCCTCAGAGTGGAGAGCTCGCCGATAAAGTCTAGCAAAGCTCTGAGTGGGCCTCTCAGAGCGCTGGTTCTGGGGTGACCGCACCCTCTGCATCCCCGGTAGCTACGCTACTACTTTTACGCTTTTTTATGTTAAAAAAGTGGTGTTTACTAAGTTCCCTATTTATTTATATGCATTATTGCTTTTACTCACTTACATCAGGGAATATGTTCATCTTGCTTTCTATCTCAGGTTTTGTCTTTTTATCTGCCAATGTGAACATGCTTCTATTTTGCATGCATACCAACTTATATCCCATTTCATTTTTTTCAGTTTAGTTTCAGCAAACTCATGGTCTCAGGCCACGACAGAGCTTGTTACCATCAACCACAGCTTCTCCCTCGGGGTCCACAGCATCGCTCATCATCCAAGCTACTGCTCCTCTTGGTGTCTCATGTCACGTTCTCGGTTGCCGCTCCTGGCTGTCTCGGTGCTGGGCTAACTAGAGTGGTCTAATGTCGCAGGTCACTTTACAACATCCCTAGGTGGACCCCTCACAGGTATGAATCAGGAAACGATCCAAAACCACCCATTAACTTTCCAGAGATACTTTGTGCTCTCCATTATCAGCTCAGTTTTCAGCAGGCGTCTTTTAATTTTCTTCATTGAGTAGAACACTATACCTACATAACATCCACAGCGTCTGACCATGAGGCACTAAAGCTCGCTCATTTTAAACTCTGGACCCGCTTTAAACAGAACTAGTGAGCCTCTACCATTCCGCGACCATTCCGCATAACCAGTGCACACAAGATATGTTAGGGGGTGAGATAGAATTACCTCCTTGCTTCACTTTCTCTAATTGTCTTTGATCCGTTAATGTTTTACATATTGCGAATGTTGATTATGCCTTTGATGAATGCTTGCTGTACTGCTACATAAGAGCATATATTACCGCTCACCTTTTCGGTACTGCCACATTTAGAGAGAAGTTTCTAGGAAGTGAGGTCAGACAGGGCCAGGGTGCCCAATTGTCCACATGGGCTATAGGCTCGGACAGCTCGGCAGCCACGTAACGTTAAATGCTGCAGCCCACGTTACCCACGGCCACTGTGTGTCATAGCAGTGGGCCAGTGCAGGAAAAGAAAGATGTGGCGACTCATAGCCTGGGCAGATGCTTTTAGGGCAGGAGTCGATTGGAGTGAGGAGTTGAAGGAAGTTGGAGCTTCGACGAGATCCGTACAGACGAGCCAGATGCTTTACCAGAGGCAACCAAACCTGCTGACAGATGATTTCAAGTCTGGGGCGAAACAGGCAGTAGGAATTGTAAACATGGCGAGGTCAGGCCAGGATGGAACTGGGGAGCAGTCTAGTACGGTCCAGTCCGGGCGTGTACTGCACAGAAGTGACAGCCAACAGGGAAAGCTGAGGAACCAAGTTAATATCATGATGTGTCAACTGTGCATGTAACGTGTGAAGTATTAAGTAAAGAGAGTGTTCAAGTTAATCTGGACTGTGTCTCTGTTACTGGGGGTCGCCTGAAGGAGTGACGGTCATCGCCTTGGATGTGACAAGGGGAGTCTGGATGTGGAGATGCAGGTTTGCTGAAGAGAATAATACATCTTTCTGTAGGGGAAGGACTGGACATCAATGTTACAGTATCTCAGGTCACGACTACAGTCCTGTCCCTCCCTTACAGATACATCAAAGCACTTTGTCTGCAACAAAGATATTTCTCCATAATTAAGAATTAGCACATACACACCATTCAGGGAATCTAACCTTCTCTGCCAGTCAGATCCACCGACCAGCAGCCACTCTGTGGACACAACCCAGGGAGCACTATGTAAATTCAGATTCTTTTGCAGCAATTGAAGAGTGAAGGTCAGGATTCCTCTTATGGATGTTTTTTTTTAATGCTTTTAGACATAAGCCCTATTAAGAACTTTCAAGCTACCATTGACAGAATTACTTTTCAACTTTTCAAGTTCAAATATATGTCCTCTGTAAAGAGTCATAGAGGTTAGGGTCACCTTTTGGTTTAATCCCATTTATACTCTCACACAGTGGGACTTACAAGCTCATCTTAAGAAAAATATTTGTTTCACGTACTTGTGTGGGCACTGACGGGGCCCTCTGGGCACATGCATGCTCTACAGATCTAGGGTTGTGATGGTGCGCCCTTACTTCTTTATACACCCTTGTCTGCCCATGCAGGTTTATGCTTTATTTTGCACCCTATATGCCTTATTAGGCTCCAATCACTGGTGATTGCAGCGATTGTCTCCCCCGTTGCAGGGTGTGCTCCGGCCTTTATAAATAGCATGCATTTCCTCTTTACAGTTTTGTAAACAGCGCAGCCCATATCCAGAGGCCGTCTCCATTTAAAGCAATGGCCTGTACATTGAGCGAGAGGCGGTTTATTTATAGCCCATCTCAGATTTGTTCTTTAAGGCTGTGGATGGGTTACAGCCGGGGGTAAAACAGAGAGGTGCAGAACAGCTGATCAAAGATGCATGGGGCTGAGGTGGACGGGGAGAGCATCTGCTCGACCTCACAATCACTTCCTGAGACTGACAATTAAACGCAGCCTGAGAAGTGCACAACAACTGTCCGGTCGGATGGACTTACATCAGATTCCTCCACGCTGGGAAAAAGGTCACCCAGATAAGCCACCCATGTGTCATGTACTGTATATTATATATAGACTATATAGGCTGCACCAGAATCTGTAGAGATGTGTCCTCATTAAAAGCCAATAGGGTACAGCAATGCACTGGAAGTGGATGTATCGGATATTGCTCCAGCTAAAAATGAGTTCCTGAGAGCCCGCTTGGTCATGGGGGGTCAGAGCAGGAGCTGCAGCCAAATTGCCAGTTACATGCGCCTCCAAGAATTCCAGCGCAATATCCCCTTAGAGTAACAGCTACTGGTGCCCATTTAGGTCCATTCAAGTAGAAATCCCCTTCATCCTTTTCATGTGAATAGGGTTTTTGCCACCTCCTTCACTTTCAGTCATGCTGCTATGGAAAAAGAAATCAGCAGCAAAAAAGTACTTCAGCTCCATTGATCGAGGATCAGCTCCACTGAGCGAGGATCAGCTCCATTGATAGAGGACTAGCTCCATTGATGAAAGATCAGCTCACATTAATCGAGAATCAGCTCAATTGATCGAGGATCAGCTTCATTGAGCGAGGATCAGCTTCATTGAGCGAGGATCAGATCCATTGATTGAGGATCAGCTTCATTGAGCGAGGATCAGCTCCATTGATCGAGGATCAGCTTCATTGATCATGAATCAGCTCCATTAGTCGAGGATCAGCTCCATTGATCGAGGATCAGCTCCATTGATCAAGGACTAGCTCCATTGATGAAAGATCAGCTCACATTAATCGAGAATCAGCTCAATTGATCGAGGATCAGCTTCATTGAGCGAGGATCAGATCCATTGATCGAGGATCAGCTCCATTGATCGAGAACCAGCTCCATTGAGCGAGGATCAGCTCCATTGATAGAGGACTAGCTCCATTTAGCAAAGATCAGCTCCATTGATAGAGGACCAGCTCCATTGATGAAAGATCAGCTCACATTAATCGAGGATCAGCTCCATTGATTGAGGATCAGCTTCATTGAGCGAGGATCAGCTCCATTGATAGAGGACTAGCTTCATTGTTCAAAGATCAGCTACACTGATCGAGAATTAGCTCCATTGAGCAAAGATCAGCTCCATTGATGAAAGATCAGCTCACATTAATTGAGGATCAGCTCTATTGATCGAGGATCAGCTCCATTGATCAAGAACCAGCTCCACTGATCGAGGATCAGCTCCATTGATCGAGGATCAGCTCCATTGATCGAGGATCAGCTGCACTGAGCGAGGATCAGCTCCATTGATAGAGGACTAGCTCCATTGATGAAAGATCAGCTCACATTAATCGAGAATCAGCTCAATTGATCGAGGATCAACTTCATTGAGCGAGGATCAGGTCCATTGATCGAGGATCAGCTTCATTGAGCGAGGATTAGCTCCACTGATCGAGGATCAGCTTCATTGATCATTAATCAGCTCCATTAGTCGAGGATCAGCTCCATTGATTGAGGATCAGCTCCATTGATCGAGGATCAGCTCCATTGAGCGAGGATCAGCTCCATTGATAGAGGACTAGCTCCATTTAGCAAAGATCAGCTCCATTGATAGAGGACCAGCTCCATTGATGAAAGATCAGCTCACATTAATCGAGGATCAGCTCCATTGATTGAGGATCAGCTTCATTGAGCGAGGATCAGCTCCATTGATAGAGGACTAGTTTCATTGTTCAAAGATCAGCTACACTGATCGAGAATTAGCTCCATTGAGAAAAGATCAGCTCCGTTGATAAAGATCAGCTCACATTAATCGAGGATCAGCTCTATTGATTGAGGATCAGCTCCATTGAGCGATGATCAGCTCCATTGATAGAGGACTAGCTCCATTGATCGAAGATCAGCTACACTGATCGAGAATTAGCTCCATTGAGCAAAGATCAGCTCCATTGATCAAAGATCAGCTCACATTAATCGAGGATCAGCTCTATTGATCGAGGATCAGCTCCATTGATCAAGAACCAGCTCCACTGATTGAGGATCAGCTCCATTGATCGAGGATCAGCTCCACTGAGCGAGGATCAGCTCCATTGATAGAGGACTAGCTCCATTGATGAAAGATCAGCTCACATTAATCGAGAATCAGCTCAATTGATCGAGGATCAGCTTCATTGAGCGAGGATCAGCTCCATTGATCGAGGATCAGCTACATTGATCGAGGATCAGCTCCATTGAGCGAGGATCAGCTCCATTGATAGAGGACTAGCTCCATTGATCGAAGATCAGTTACACTGATCGAGAATTAGCTCCATTGAGCAAAGATCAGCTCCATTGATCAAAGATCAGCTCACATTAATCGAGAATCAGCTCCATTGATCGAGGATCAGCTACACTGAGTGAGGATCAGCTTACATTGATCGAGAATCAGCTCCATTGAGCAAAGATCTGCTCCATTGATAGAGGATCAGCTCCACTGATCAAAGATCAGTTCACATTAATCAAGGATCAGCTGTATTGATCGAGGATCAGCTCCATTGATCGAGAATCTGCTCCATTAGTTGAGGATCAGCTCCATTGATGGAGGATCAGCTCCACTGAGTAAGGATCAGCTACATTGATCGAGAATCAGCTCCACTGGATGGCAGAAATCTAAACGACAGTCTTGCATTTTTGCCATAAAATCGAATTTTATGGTGACATGTGAGCATACACATAATGTGCTAGCCACAAATGCCCCAGACTGTTACTGCTGCATTTTAGAGCTCTTGAGGGCCTCCCATAAATACCTAACCTCAGGAGACTCTGCCCCCTATGTGCCAGTCACAAGTCCCTTAAGAGTTTTTTTCCAGAGGTTTTGGACCAGAAACTCTCCAAACGTGTTTTTCGGCCCAATTCCACCAGTAAGAGCACTAAAAAAATTCCCTATAAAACTAAAACAATGCACAGCACTGTCAAAATGACGTTGCTGTGCACATGTTCAATATTTTGTTACTTTTTACAAAAGAAAACTCAGTGTGAATGTGGCGCCCCCAGGAGTATGGCCGCCACAGTGACTTTGCCTTCCTTCAGGGAGGGTGATGTCAGGCTTGGAAGCAGTGAAGGGTCTCTCTCGCAGTTAACCTATACATGCAACACAGTTCCACTCCAGGCCAGCAGGGAGGACTCTTAACCTGGAATTGAGGGGAGGAGTGCTCCCTGAGGGCCAAGAGGAAGGAGTGGTCAGTTAGTGTGTGGTGGTCCACGTGTGCAGATGTGTGGAGAGAAGCTGGAGGTTGAGCTGAAGAAGGAGAGCTCCCTCACAGTGAGAGCGCATGAACTGGAGCCTGATCTCCACGGTTGTACGGATACTAATGGTCCTGCAACAGACACCAGAGGTGTAGGAGGCTGTAAATGCCCTACTCCCATCTAAGACTCGGAGGCACAACAGCACGGAGTGAGCCAAGAGAGGAATAGCGGCTACAGCTCACTGCCATATGAGGAGAGCTAGTAGAAGAGAATTAGGAGGAACTTCAGTGTAACTCAGTACTATGTGTACTTCACTCAAATAAGCGCTAGGGAAGGAGACTGCACAGCCCATCTGCTGAGAGAGAATCCTGAGCTGCTTCCAGGCTAGCATGCTCCGTTACCATTTGTAATCAGGAACCTGGACTGCATTTATCAAGTAAAGGTACAGAAATTGCACCCCGCTGTTTCTTTGTCTGCTTCCTACCCTTCTGGCACTGCTATATCCCCGTGCCAACCACATATACACTGCCCTGGGACTACAGCTTCACCTGTGGGGAGCTTTTACATCTTTGCTGCACCACACCATCAGTCCCAATGGATCTGCATGCAGCGTCGGCTTAACATCTCACTTGCTGAACACCACAGGTGGCGTCACGAACTATTCCATTAACTACATTCCACCATTCAATCTCCCTTAATACTTGGGCGCCCAGGGCCACGGATCGGGGGCCCGGCTGCTGTGACACATTCCGCTGACACCAGCCCGGTACCGAGTAGCCTACAGCCCTGGGAGGGCGACCCAACTTGGCATCACGAACAGGATTACAGAGCCCGGTACCCCCGGGTCCTGTGTGCCATAGACTGTGTTTGTGTAAAAGACTGTGTTGGCGCCAATTGCCGCCATTGCCGCGCTGCTTCGCGCAGGAAGAAAAAAAGGGGCAGGCCTTCGTGGGCAGAGCCTGCTACAGAGCACAAAGAAGTGAAGTGCCATGCGGGAAGAGAGGACAGCGCGCGAGAAGGGGAGGAGCTGAGGCCTAGAGCCCGGAGCATCGGGCCTGCGAAGTGGCCGCCGGTAAGCTCACACAACCCCCGGCCCTGGCTAACGTTAACTTGGGGGGGAAGAGAATGTCTGTGCCAAGCAGCAATGTAGCGGTGGACGCCGCCGCCAACCCCTCAGCGCCACAAGGAGTATCGCCCGCCGCAATGGTCCCCATAATGCCGCTGTCCATGCCCTACCTTCCGGGAGCGGCCTGGCTACCGCAGTATTCGGGTGAGTCACATACCCTGAGTGAAATTAAAGAGAGACTGTGCAGTTTGTTTAACGTATACCCTCTGTCTGAAAGCCAGAAAGTGAGCATCCTTACTGGACAGCTAACGGGTGCAGCACAGAGAGAGGTGAAAGCCTGGCAGGACACTGACAAAGAGACTGTTAAAAAGATTCTAGCCAAGCTGAGAAGCACCTTTGACACCCGCACTGCAGGTGAAATCAAGATGCGATTCTTTTGATGTAAGCAGAGAATGCAGGACAGTATAAGGGACTATGCTCTTAACCTGCAGGAGGCGCTGCGAGCAGTTAAGCAAGTTGATCCTGACAGTGTGAAGGAGGAAGATAAACTGTTAAAGGAGCAGTTCATTGAAGGACTCCTATCCAGTACCCACAGAGGACAGTTGCGCATCATAACCCTGCAAAACCCTGATCTGGACTTTGCTGATTTTAAGGACAGGGCTATTCGGGTCCTGCAGGAATTAACTGACAGCCGTCCAGCGCCCCCTAGGCGTCCAGCGATCACCTACCACCAGGAAGCAACACCTTTCCCTTCCATCCCTGTGGAGGCTGATGCACAGACTCTGGATAAAAATCCTACAGAAGAGCTGCGTCTTCAGGTCCAGGAGTTGACCAGGGGTATGGCTGCACTTACTAAAACCGTGCAGTCCCTGCAGGATTCCTCCAAAGACAAGATCCAGCTTGTTTCCAGTCCAGAGGATGTCCCGTGGCTCCGGAGGAGGAGAACCCCGCCACTACGAGGAAGGAACAACGGCCACTATGACCAGGACGGACGTCCCATCTGTCGTCGCTGCTACAAGGCCGGCCATCTTGCAAGATTTTGTCCTTTAAACGAGCAACCCCTGGGGCAGAGGGCCAACCCCCAGGAGTAGGACCACAAGGCCCAAGGAACTGGCGAGCCAAGTATGTTGGAGGGAGACCAATCCTTCCTGTGGTGATTGACAGCATCCCCATGAACGCTTTGCTGGACACTGGCTCCCAGGTGACCACTATGCCCTATATCCTCTACAAGAGGTATTGGGCTGACTCTGAACTCACTCGTGGCCCAACTGATGAACTAACAGTAGTTGCCAATAATGGTCAGTCTTTACCCCAAGTGGGATGTAAAGAAAGTACTGGTAAGTGGGGAGGGTGGAGTTAAAATCTCAAGGTCTGATAGTTGTGGATATTGATCGACGTGAATGTAATCCCATGATGACTCTTGGCACAAATGTATTTGAAAATTGTCTTTCCGAGGTTATTGTCTTGTTGCAACAGGTAGCTAAGGCTGCTGGTTCTAGTGAACAACGAGTCCTGCAAAAGGAGATCAAGGCCCTGATGCAAAGACCACAGGTAGAACTCTCTGGCAGAGAAATAGGTAGTGTCAGAGTGAGTGATGCTTTCCCCAGTGCAATCCCCCCCAGATGTGAAATGTCGATTTGGTGTCGCGCAGCCATAGGCCTCAGAGGGAAGGATTACCAGGCATTGGTAGAACCAGTATATTCTGATAGCCGGCCCACTGTCCTGACAGCCAGAGGGGTGGTTGATGTATGTAAAGGGAGAGTACCTGTACGCCTTTTGAATTGTGGGGAGGAGGAGGCCACAATACCTCGGTATGCCACAGTTGCTAAGCTGCTCACTGTTAATAACAACTCTTTGCAGGCAGCAGAGCCCTTGGTCTCATCCGATCAGGTGGAGGACAATGGCTCTGTGAAGCAGATGGAGGAGTGGTGCCAGCAACTGCAGGTGGGGACTGACTCTACACCTTCATACCAGAAAAATGGGGTTTACAGAGTGACACAAGAATATGAGCGGGTATTCAGTAAACACCCACTAGATTTTGGGCAGGCAAAAGGGGTTCAACATCATATCCCCACTGGAGATCATCCACCCATTAATGAAAGGTACCGGCCTATACCCCCAACACAATACCAATGTGCAAAAGGGATGTTGAGAGAGATGAAGGCAGCAGGGTTTATCAGAGACAGTTGTAGCCCCTGGGCAGCTCCAATATTTTTTGTAAAGAAAAAGGATGGTACCATGAGAATGTGTGCTGATTACTAGAGTTGAGCGAAACGGGTCGAAAAATTTCAAAAGTCGCCGACTTTTGGCAAAGTCGGGTTTCATGAAACGAAACCCGACCCTAGGATGAGGTCGGCCACGAGGTCGGCGACTTACGTGCCAAAGTCGCGTTTCAAAAGTTTGTTTTGCGCTCTTTTTCAGCCAATCAGGATCCACGGACACTGTGGGCAACGTGATGACATAGGCAGGGGTCACCACCATCTTTCAGAAGGGCATGCAAGTGATTGGCTTGCTTTGGTGGGCGTCACAGGGGGTATAAAAGGGCGTGCACGCCGACCGCCATCTTACTTCTGCCGATCTCAGTATAGGGAGAGGTTGCTGCTGATTCTGTAGGGAGAGCGTTAGGCAGGGAAGAAGACAAAAAAACTGCTTCTGCTGCTAGCGATTTGGCCTGCACAACACACCAGTCACTGTGTGTGCAGTGCAAGGGGAGGCTATATAGTGGTGTATCAGTGGTGTTGGTTGTTGGGCTGCCTTCTAAGGCTTCCTGACATTCCTGCATTGCTGTTTACCCACTGCTCCGCAAACTGCTTTTTTAAAAGCAATCCCAATTTTTTTTTTTTGTCCTGCTGAGAAGAAAAAAAAACTGCTTCTGCTGCTAGCAATTTGGCCTGCACAACACACCAGTCACTGTGTGTGCAGTGCAAGGGGAGGCTATATTGTGGTGTATCAGTTGTGTTGGTTGTTGGGCTGCCTTTTAAGGCTTCCTGACAGGCTGGCATTGCTGTTTACCCACTGCTCTGCAAACAGCTTTTTTAAAAGCAATCCAATCTCCCTTATCCTCTAGTCACTTTTGTCACAGCTGTGCCATCGAGCCTGTGACATAGCGCTCAGATATCAGTGGGCCTCACACAATCCAAAAGTGTCCAGTGTCCAAAAGTGTGTGCAGAGATTCAAAATCTCCCTTATCCTCTAGTCACTTTGGTCACAGCTGTGTCATCGAGCCTGTCACATAGCGCTCAGATATTCATTGGGCCTCACACAATCCAAAAGTGTCCAGTGTCCAAAAGTGTGTGCAGAGATTCAAAATCTCCCTTATCCTCTAGTCACTTTGGTCACAGCTGTGCCATCGAGCCTGTCACATAGCGCTCAGATATTCATTGGGCCTCACACAATCCAAAAGTGTCCAGTGTCCAAAAGTGTGTGCAGAGATTCAAAATCTCCCTTATCCTCTAGTCACTTTGGTCACAGCTGTGCCATCGAGCCTGTCACATAGCGCTCAGATATTCATTGGGCCTCACACAATCCAAAAGTGTCCAGTGTCCAAAAGTGTGTGCAGAGATTCAAAATCTCCCTTATCCTCTAGTCACTTTGGTCACAGCTGTGCCATCGAGCCTGTCACATAGCGCTCAGATATTCATTGGGCCTCACACAATCCAAAAGTGTCCAGTGTCCAAAAGTGTGTGCAGAGATTCAAAATCTCCCTTATCTTCTAGTCACTTTGGTCACAGCTGTGCCATCGAGCCTGTCACATAGCGCTCAGATATTCATTGGGCCTCACACAATCCAAAAGTGTCCAGTGTTCAAAAGTGTGTGCAGAGATTCAAAATCTCCCTTATCCTCTAGTCACTTTGGTCACAGCTGTGCTATCGAGCCTGTCACATAGCGCTCAGATATTCATTGGGCCTCACACAATCCAAAAGTGTCCAGTGTCCAAAAGTGTGTGCAGAGATTCAAAATCTCCCTTATCCTCTAGTCACTTTGGTCACAGCTGTGCCATCGAGCCTGTCACATAGCGCTCAGATATTCATTGGGCCTCACACAATCCAAAAGTGTCCAGTGTCCAAAAGTGTGTGCAGAGATTCAAAATCTCTCTTATCCTCTAGTCACTTTGGTCACAGCTGTGCCATCGAGCCTGTCACATAGCGCTCAGATATTCATTGGGCCTCACACAATCCAAAAGTGTCCAGTGTCCAAAAGTGTGTGCAGAGATTCAAAATCTCCCTTATCCTCTAGTCACTTTGGTCACAGCTGTGCCATCGAGCCTGTCACATAGCGCTCAGATATTCATTGGGCCTCACTCAATCCAAAAGTGTCCAGTGTCCAAAAGTGTGTGCAGAGATTCAAAATCTCCCTTATCCTCTAGTCACTTTGGTCACAGCTGTGCCATCGAGCCTGTCACATAGCGCTCAGATATTCATTGGGCCTCACACAATCCAAAAGTGTCCAGTGTCCAAAAGTGTGTGCAGAGATTCAAAATCTCCCTTATCCGCTAGTCACTTTGGTCACAGCTGTGCCATCGAGCCTGTCACATAGCGCTCAGATATTCATTGGGCCTCACACAATCCAAAAGTGTCCAGTGTCCAAAAGTGTGTGCAGAGATTCAAAATCTCCCTTATCCTCTAGTCACTTTGGTCACAGCTGTGCCATCGAGCCTGTCACATAGCGCTCAGATATTCATTGGGCCTCACACAATCCAAAAGTGTCCAGTGTCCAAAAGTGTGTGCAGAGATTCAAAATCTCCCTTATCCTCTAGTCACTTTGGTCACAGCTGTGCCATCGAGCCTGTCACATAGCGCTCAGATATTCATTGGGCCTCACACAATCCAAAAGTGTCCAGTGTCCACAAGTGTCTGCAGAAATTCAAAATCTCCCTTATCCTCTAGTCACTTTGGTCACAGCTGTGCCATCGAGCCTGTCACATAGCGCTCAGATATCAGTGGGCCTCACACAATCCAAAAGTGTCCAGTGTCCACAAGTGTCTGCAGAAATTCAAAATCTCCCCTGTCCTATAGACACCTTGTACCTTGTTTTACATTACTATATAGTTTGTTGGATTTTGTCTACATTTCTACCAAAAATGAGGAAGGCTGGTGGAAGAGGCCGTGGAATTGGGCGGGGGTTGGCAGCTGGTAATGATGGTGTTGGTGGTGGATCTGATGGTAGTGGCAAGAGCAAAATAGGACCGAATGCAGGAGGTGTTGAGCCTGCGTCATCGTCTGGCTACATAAGGCCTCGAACGCTTAGTTTTCTAGGAGTTGGCAAACCGCTTTTAAAGCCAGAGCATCAGGAAAAAGTTTTGTCTTACATTGCTGACTCAGCCTCCAGCTCTATCGCCTCCTCTTCTTCAGTTGTAAAAAGTAAAAGCACTGAGTCGTCATTGGAGGCTCATGTTCATGAACCACACCTTTCCTTGTGTCCTTCACCCCAACCAAGATTGAAGGATGACGCAGGCCATACTACTGATTACTCCATGGAGCTGTTTTCACATACCATGCCTGGATTATCAAGTGAAATGGTGAATTACCCAGGCCAAGATGAATCTGACATGGAGTGCACTGATGCACAGCCGCTGATGGATGATTCTGCTGGTACATTCACTCAGAGCACTACATTGTCCTCGCAGTGTACAGAGCCAGATTCTGACCCTGATGAGACTCAGGTGCCCCTTCCCACACACTATACCACCATACACGGTGACACAGAGGAAGGTGCACATGACATAGAAGAGGCTGTGATGGATGACCCAGTTGTTGACCCAGATTGGCATCCATTGGGGGAAGAGGGTGCTGCTTCCAATAGCTCAGATGAGGAGCATCCACAGCAGACATCGACATCGCAACAGCTGTTATCTGGCAGGCCCGGAGCACTCCAAAGACAGGTTCCAAACATCAAAAGAGTTGCTGGACAGCTTGTCCAGAGGGTCAAAAGATCACAGCGTGCTAGGCCGCAAAATGTCTGCCAAAGTAGGAAGAGTGCAGTGTGGCACTTTTTTGAACAAAATCCTCATGATCAGGCCAAGGTTATCTGTAAGAAGTGCGCAAAGACCTTTAACCGAGGGAAAAATCTGAAAAATTTGAATACCAGTTGCATGCTTAGACATTTAACCAGCATGCACTTGCAAGCGTGGACACAACACCAAACCTCAAGTGCCACATGTGCAACTGATCACAACGAAGGTAGTCAGCAACGCTACATTGTTTCCCCCACTGTAAGCCCACCGGTTAGCACAGCAGCAAATGTTGAGGTGTCGTTGCAAGGCCACAGCAGTCAGGGAATCCCACTGTTATATCAACGAAAGACTGATTCTAGGCCATCAGAAAGAACACCAACTCCATCACCATCATCAACCCTCTCTCAGTCCGCCCTGTCCACCGCTACTTCCACCATATGCAGCTCTCAAGTCCAGCTCACCCTCCCAGACACTATGAGTAGGTCGAGAAAGTACTCAGTCTCTCATCCGCGTACACTGGGTTTGAACGCCCACATTGCCAAACTAATCTCGTTTGAGATGATGCCCTTTCGGTTGGTGGAAAGCACAACTTTCCGCGAACTCATGGCCTATGCAGTACCACGCTATGACCTACCCAGTCGCCACTTCTTCTCTCGCAAAGCCATCCCAGCCCTCCACCATCATGTGAAAGACCGCATTGTCCATGCACTCAAGCAGTCAGTGAGCGGAAAGGTGCACCTCACAACTGATGCATGGTACAGTCGGCATGGCCAGGGCTGTTACGTGTCCATCACTGCGCACTGGGTTAATGTGGTGGATGCAGGGTCCACAGGGGACAGCGGTGGTGGGACAGTGCTGCCTAGCCCACGGTATAGGAAACAGTTGGCTGTAGGCGTTCGACCCTCCTCCTCCTCCAGAAGTGAAAGCTCGTCCACAGAGCGCAGTCGTACGAGCACTCCATCTGCAGCTGCCACTGTTGCACACGATGTGTCCCCCTATCGAGCAGCTAGTGGAAAGCGTCAGCAGGCTGTGTTGCAGATGATGTGTTTGGGCAACAGACACACCGCCGAGGTGCTGGCCGAGTACTTGAAGCGACAAACTGAGTCATGGCTGGGCAGTGTACATCTTGAGGCAGGCAAGGTAGTTAGTGATAACGGCCGTAATTTTGTGGCAGCCATAGCCCTTTCAAAACTCAGACACATACCTTGCTTGGCTCACACCTTGAACCTGGTGGTGCAGTGCTTCCTCAAAAATTATCCGGAGTTAACAGCCCTGCTCCAGAAGGTGCGAAGACTGTGCGTGCACATCCACCGGTCGCCTGTACACTCCGTTCGTATGCAGAAGCTGCAGCGATTGCTCCACCTTCCCAACCACCGCCTCATTATCGACATTGCAACAAGGTGGAACTCCACCCTGCACATGGTGGAGCGGCTGTGCGAGCAGAGGCAGGCCATAATGCATTTGTGGGAGGATACACGGCCAGGCACTTTGAGAGCAGACATGGAGTTGACAGGTGTGCAGTGGTCGAAGCTGAAAGACCTCTGTAAAGTCCTTCAGTGTTTTGAGGAATGCACACGGCTGGTAAGCGCAGACGACGCCATCCTAAGCATGAGCATCCCACTTATGCGTCTGCTCATGCAAACTTTGACGCACCTTAAGGAGCAGGCGTCTGCAGCCAATGTTGATGAGGAGGAAGAGGAGGAGGGAATCCTTGATGACATTCAGCCATTGTCTGCTCAGGGACCTCTCCTGGACGAGGTGGAGGAAGAAGAGGAGGAGGAGGAGGATGATGGGGATGATTACTTAGGGGAGGAGGATGCATCTCGTGGGGCAAGTGAAAATGTTGGCGTGGCAAGGTCTGGTACAGGGTTTGTGCGTGACTGGAGGGATGTGGATTTGCCAGAAAGTGCTCCTACAACCAGCACTCGCAGTGCATCATTGACACCGGGAACATTGGCCCACATGTCAGATTATGCCTTGCAGATCCTAAAAAGGGACCCACGCATTGCCAAAATGATGAACGATGACGACTACTGGTTGGCCAGCATCCTGGATCCACGCTATAAAGGCAAATTACAAAACATCATGCCACAGGAGAACCTTGACCTAATATTGGCTAATAAACAAGCAACTCTGGTAAATCGGTTGCTTGAGGCATTCCCAGCACACAGCAGCGGTGATGGTTCTCACACGAGCCGTACGGGCCGGGGGCAGCTTGGCAGAGGTGTTCGTGGTGCACACAGCAGAAGTGGCGTTGGAGACAGGGGTTTCATGACAATGTTGTGGACTGATTTTTCAAGTACCGCTCACACAACTGGTAATACTGCATCGATGGAAAGTGACAGGAGACAGCAGTTGTCAACTATGGTTACAAACTACTTTTCCTCCCATATCGATGTTCTCCCACACAGGTCATTCCCCTTTGACTATTGGGCCGCTAAACTGGACACCTGGCCTGAATTGGCACAATATGCCTTACAGGAGCTCGCTTGCCCAGCTGCAAGTGTGCTATCGGAAAGAGTCTTCAGTGCAGCTGGATCAATCCTAACAGAAAAAAGGACCCGTCTGTCAACCCAAAATGTGGATGATCTAACCTTCATTAAAATGAACCACGCATGGGTTTCCAAGGATTTTGTCCCACCTTCCTCTGATGACACATAGGGTGACAGAAAAATGGCTTGCTTTGGTCCACCTCTTCCTGGGACTTGACCTATTTCACCTTTTGCATCAGCTGAATGTCCAACATCAACATATGCCACTTTCTAAAACTCCCTAACTGTGCTGCCTCCCCCCCCCATGGCCGGGGTCACCACCTAGCACACGACACCGTGCGAGTGCCGTTGCCCTGGACAGGTCGGTAGGCCGACTCTTGGGCGCGGGCACTGGTACAGGGTCCTTCATAGTGCAATCAAGTGTCTCTGACGGTGGTGGTGCACACCCGCCATCAGACACACCGCCGTACTATGAGGGGCCCAGTGCCAGTACCGATGCCCACGAGTGGGCCCCCCTTGCTTGGGCAGGGCCCCAGCATTTGCAATCTTTACCTCTCCCTGCTCCTCCGCTGTGTAGTCTGGGCCGTCAAATCCATACTGTGCCTGACACCGTCTGAGCCTGCCTCCTGAAGTATAGACATATATTTTGAATGTGTACGCTATCCATACATGTTATCCGGGGAAACGGTACCCTTTCTAACCTTTGTGCAATCACGTGCAATCCATACTGGGCCTAACACCGTCTGAGCCTGCCTCCTGAGACATATATTTTGAATGTGTACGCTATCCATACATGTTATCCGAGGAAACGGTACCCTTTCTAACCTTTGTGCAATCACGTGCAATCCATACTGGGCCTAACACCGTCTGAGCCTGCCTCCTGAGACATATATTTTGAATGTGAACGCTATCCATACATGTTATCCGGGGATACGGTACCCTTTCTAACCTTTGTGCAATCACGTGCAATCCATACTGGGCCTAACACCGTCTGAGCCTGCCTCCTGAGACATATATTTTGAATGTGTACGCTATCCATACATGTTATCTGGGGATACGGTACCCTTTCTAACCTTTGTGCAATCACGTGCAATCCATACTGGGCCTAACACCGTCTGAGCCTGCCTCCTGAGACATATATTTTGAATGTGTACGCTATCCATACATGTTATCCGGGGATACGGTACCCTTTCTAACCTTTGTGCAATCCATACTGGGCCTAACACCGTCTGAGCCTGCCTCCTGAGACATATATTTTGAATGTGTACGCTATCCATACATGTTATCTGGGGATACGGTACCCTTTCTAACCTTTGAGCAATCACGTGCAATCCATACTGGGCCTAACACCGTCTGAGCCTGCCTCCTGAGACATATATTTTGAATGTGTACGCTATCCATACATGTTATCCGGGGATACGGTACCCTTTCTAACCTTTGTGCAATCACGTGCAATCCATACTGGGCCTAACACCATCTGAGCCTGCCTCCTGAGACATATATTTTGAATGTGTACGCTATCCATACATGTTATCTGGGGATACGGTACCCTTTCTAACCTTTGTGCAATCACGTGCAATCCATACTGGGCCTTACACCGTCTGAGCCTGCCTCCTGAGACATATATTTTGAATGTGTACGCTATCCATACATGTTATCCGGGGAAACGGTACCCTTTCTAACCTTTGTGCAATCACGTGCAATCCATACTGGGCCTAACACCGTCTGAGCCTGCCTCCTGATGTATAGACATATATTTTGAATGTGTACGCTATCCATACATGTTATCTGGGGATACGGTACCCTTTCTCACCTTTGTGCAATCACGTGTAATCCATACTGGGCGTGAGAACGGCTGGCGAGCTGTTAAGCAAGCTACAGCACCTGTGGTTTGCACACGTAAGTTTTTCATTTTTTCAGGAATGACGGTTAGGCCTAATTCCGGAACTGCGGTTGACCTGCACTTACTGGGAAATCATCGTTCGCGGGTAATAATTGTAATCACAGATCCCCATCACTAACGTTGTTCAGCGGGTTATCTGCACCTGTAAGCGACAAACGCTGGCCTTTTCAGTGTAGCGCACATGCAGCCACGGACATGTAAGGGCATGACACACCAGTTATTGGCCAATCTCATGTGCCAGAGCCTCACGTGTCCCTCTAGTAAGCCGGACTCGGACCGCGGGGCATGACGGAGTCTCGTTCGTTAACGGAATTAAGCTTGCAATGTGTGCATCTGTTCTGTAGCTGGCATGGTTGAGGTTTCCCAGGTGGAGTCGAATTTAACCGTAGGCTCCACTCCTGGTGGTGCCCTTCTGGACATTCCTTTAAGGTTCAGCTTTGCAACCATACTGCCCACGTAAAACAAACACTTTGCCTTCATGAACGCTGTTTGGAGGGTCATGACTCGTGGGAATAACGCCGCCCAATCAGTTAACCTGCTAGAGAGATCCTTCTTTGCTCCCAAGCATGACATCACACGCCCTAGGAAGAAGGTAATGCCACTGTGGCGACCGTACTCCTGGGGGCGACACAAGTGCACTGATGCCCAGCCACTGCTCGATGAATCTGCTGGTACATTGACCCAGACCACTACATTCCCCTCGCACGCTACACGACCTGAATCTGACCCTGATGAAACTCAGGTTACCCTTCCCATATACAGTTCCATCTTACACGGTGACAAAGAGGAAGCTGCAGATGAAAGTGCAGGTTCGGCCCACCCGCCATCAGACACACCACCGTACTATCAGGGGCCCTGTGCCAGTGCCGTCGCCAACGAGTGGGCCCCCCCTGCTTGCCCAGGATCACAGCACTTGCAAAGGTGAAATACTGTGCAGTGAGATGGAAGATGGGGACGACGAGGAATCCAGACAAGTGCAGGGATTCCCTAGCGAGGAGACTTATTTGATTGTTTTCAATGTTGGAACAGCAATTTTTGGGGAGCACTATACTCTGGAGAATGATAGATGGGGCCCACCATACACTGGAACATTCCAAAGGTGGACATCAGACACTGGAGCAGCATTTACAGGGCCCATTATACACTAGAGCATTAGAAATGGGGCCCATTATGTTTGGAGCATTATTTGGGCCCATAAGACAGTGGAGCTTCATCCATGGGGACCAACATATACTGTAGCATTATGTGGAGCTCATCATATACTGTTTCAAACATTATATGGGACCAATGATTCTGTATGGAGAAATAGATGGGCCTCGTCATGAGATGTAAAAAGTGAGGTATTTTTCATTGTACTATACCGCTATTTCTCTGCCGTATCGGAGCATGATGAGTTGTGGTATGTGTTAAAGGGGCGCTCTTTCGCCCAGGGCACATGAAAACCTGCAGCCAGCCCTCCCCCCCCACAACTTTAGCCAAATAACCCCCATTTTTCAGTGCGTAACTTGTATTATGAAGTTAATTAAGGTTGACAAGCTTAAGTAAGAAGAATTGATGCTTTTGGCATTCAAATGGGCACTGTAGGTGTGTTTCCTGTCCTCCTCTCACTGCCGACTTTTATTCCCCATTGACTTACATTGGGTTTCGTGTTTCGGGACGACCCCGACTTTTCCCTATAATCGGACGATCTTGCTCGACCCGACTTTTGGAAAAGTCGGGTTTCACGAAACGAAACGCGACCCTAAAAAACCAAAAGTCGCTCAACTCTACTGATTACAGGACAACTAACAGTATTACACATAAAGATGCCTACCCAGTACCCAGAATTGAAGAGTTATTAGCTGCACTTAAAACTGCTAACTACTTTTCCACCTTGGATCTCACTAGTGGGTATTGGCAGGTTCCCGTGGCAGAGGCAGACAAGGAGAAAACAGCATTTACCACTCCAATGGGTCTCTGTGAGTTCAATGATATGCCATTCGGGCTCTGCACTGCCCCAGGAACATTTCAACGGCTGATGGAGTGCTGCCTGGGACACATGAACTTGTTGTACCTTGATGATGTCATTGTTTTCTCCAAGACTTATAAAGACCAGAATCTGGAGCACCTGGCTGAAGTGTTTGAAGCCTTGTCCAATTTTGGCCTAAAGGTGAAGCCTTCCAAAGGCCACCTCCTGAAGTCCAAGGTACAGTACCTCGGTCATGTAGTGAGTTCAGAAGGTGTGGCACCAGATCCTGACAAAGTCACAGTCATCCGGGACTGGCCGAAGTCCAGCAACTTCCATGAAGTACGCCAATTCCTCGGGTTCGGAGGCTACTACCAAAGGTTCATTAAAGGCTTCAATGAAATAGCCACTCCTATGCAAAATTTTCTGGTGGGGCAGTCCAAGAAAGCAAAACAGAAGAATTCCACTTTTGAATGGACTGAGGAGTTGGAGAGTCCTTCACCCGGCTGAAGATGGCTCTCACGGGAGATGAAGTTCTGGCCTGCCCAGATTATGACAAACCCTTTGTGTTGTATACCGATGCTAGCAACGTGGGACTTAGGCTACTTTCACACTTGCTTTTTTTTGCAGCGCGTTTTTCCCGCAAAAAAACGCATTGAAAAAACGCATACAAACGCATACAAATGCTGTGTTTTTTTCAAGCATTTTTATGAGCATGCATGAAAAAAACGCAGCGTTTTCATGCGTTTGTATGCGTTTTTAGTGCGTTTTTACCGCGTTTGCGTTTTTTGCCAACATTAGGTGGCCCCTCACACTAACCCAAACCATGACTTAACTAACCCTAACCCTAACCCTAACCCTGACCCTAACCCTAACCCTTAACCAAACCATACCTGATCCTAACCCTAACCCTGACCCTAACCCTAACCCTTAACCAAACCATACTAACCTTAACCCTAACCCTTAACCAAACCCTACTAACCCAAACCCTAACCCTAACCCTAAACCCTAGATAACCCTAACCCTAACCCTAAACCCCCTTAACTAACCCTAACTCTAACCCAAACCCCTAAATTCCAATGTCTAATAATGGTAAAAAAAAAACGCATGCGCAAAAAAACGCATACATAAGCATGCCAATGCACACATATGCGCACCCATAGACTTATAATGGGTGTCTTGCTATAAAAAAACGCATTGCGCGCGCATGCGTTTTTTTGAGGCAAGTCGGACGCCCAAAAAATGCAACAGGATGCATTTTGTGCGCCCAAGCGCATACCGCAAAAAAACGCATGCGCGGAAAAACGCATACAAACGCATGTATATGCGCACATAAGCGCATTCCATGCAAAATATAGGGAAAAAACGCATGCGTTTTTTAGCGCTAAAATCCAGCGCAAAAAAACGCAAGTGTGAAACCAGTCTTAGAGCTCTACTGTCGCAGGTACAAAATGGCAAAGAAAGAGTGATCTCCTACGCCAGCAGGAAGCTGCGTCCCACTGAAATTAACCCTGACAATTACAGTTCCTTCAAGCTGGAGTTCCTCGCCATAGTCTGGGCTGTAACTGAAAGATTCAAGCATTGCCTAGCTTCAGCCAAGTTTACCATCTTTACGGACAACAACTCGTTGACTCACTTGGACACTGCAAAACTAGGTGCACTGGAGCAGCGATGGATGGCTTGGCTGTCTAACTATGAGTTTACCATCAAGTACCGGGCAGGGCATAAGAATGCCAATGCTGATGCGCTGTCCAGAATGCCTAATCTGCCAGATGCAGGAGAAGACCCTGAGGCTCTTGAAGAAATAGAGTTACCTCCCTTCCACTGGCCACTTGCGGCCCAGCGTGCTCAAGGAGTGAGAAACAGACGGCCTGGCTTGAAAGAGTTCACCCTAAATCCATTGCCCCATCATGACTGGGCAGAAACTCAGGATAAAGACCCCGCAGTCCGCCTGGTGAAGGAAGCTACTGTCACAAGCTGACTCACGCCCAGAGTCGGATGCTCCTGAAGAAACCCAGCAGTTGTGGAAGGAAAGAGGTCGGCTGTTCATCTATGCAGGAAAGCTGTGTCGGAGGAGTATCAATGCCCGCACTCATGAGCTGGTTTGGCAGGTGATAGTCCCAAAGAGAGAGGCATCAATGGTCCTGGAAGCATACCACAATGGAGCTGGCCACTTCGAATGGAAGAAGTTGGAAGCATTGCTCCGGGAGAGATTCTACTGGGCTGGTATGAGGAAAGCCATTGAAAAGTGGTGCCGGGAGTGTGGACAATGTAACCTGCGCAGAAAGGATCGAGACAGCCAGAGGGCTCCTCTACAGCCCATAATAACCAAACAGCCACTTGAGTTGGTAGCCCTGGACCATGTGAAGCTGGTTCCAAGCCGGTCAGGCTACATCTATGCTCTTACCATTGTGGACCACTACTCAAGATTCCTGGTAGTTGTGCCTGTCAAAGATCAAACAGCCAGGACAGCAGCCAGAGCATTCCAACAGCACTTCTGTAGACCACATGGATATCCTGAGCAAGTGCTTACAGATCAAGGTCCCGCCTTTGAGGCAGAAGTGTTCCAGGAATTCTGTAACTTGTATGGTTGTAAGAAGATCGGGACAACACCGTATCACCCACAGACCAATGGCATGTGTGAGAAGATGAATCAGGTAGTGATTGAACTACTGAAGACCTTGCCTTTGGAGGAGAGGAATCTGTGGCCAGAAAAGTTGCCAGATCTGGTAGACCTCTACAACCACATCCCTGTGAATTCCACCAACTGCACTCCAGCCTACCTAATGAGAGCAAGGCCTGGTAAACTGCCTATTGATTTGGACATGGGAGTCCTGACACCTGAAGTAACATCACCAGATGCTGACTGGGACACAGAGAGGCAGCAACAGTACAGAAGAGTACAAGAATGTGTGGAAAAGAGTTTAGCTCAGGCAAGACAAGAGCAAGAAAGGCACTACAATCAGCATACACCTGCAGTTCCCTTGTCACCAGGAGAACAAGTCCTCAAGAGGAAAAGAAGACTGCATAAATTGGATGACCAATGGGAAGCTGAACCCTACACCATTCTACCCTCAAACTTTGACAATACCAAGGTGTGCCTTATTAGTAAAGATGGAGGAGAAACCTCAGCAGCCGTATCGAGGGATCATTTGAAATTATGCCCTGACAAGTTAAGAGAAAGAATGGAAGAACAAGATAACATCCAACCCATAGAAGAAGAAAAGGTCAGCACCATACTTGGAGAATTCCCTGCAAATTGGACTAAAGTAAATGATGCAATAGTGATGCCAGTGTTGACATTTCCCCAATTGGTAGCACAGGAAGAAGTGACTCAAGGAAATCCTGAAGAGCAGGAAAATCGGGCAGCAGATGCCACACCAGCAGTGGAGCCAGAGAACCCTCGCCCTGCCAGTGGTGAATCTGTTATACCCATGGTGAGTCTAAGAGTTCACAGACAATCTAGTATCCCTGTGCCATGCAGAATCACCAGTAGTGTATCCAGTACATTACACACTACACCAGTAGTTAGCCCCAGACAACCAGTGTTACGCAGGTCTACCTGTACTACACAAGGTATACCACCCATCAGGTATCGTATATAGCAAAGCAAATGTGAATGTTGAAATTGTGTATATATGTAACTGTTTTCAAGTTTTGTGCCTACAGGTAATCTGTAAGAGTTTCCTTTGAATTTTCCAGTTTTGTTTTATGGACATTGTACCACAGGACTTGTGTGGTCACCAACTTGTATATAGTTCACCATTTGCCCAGGAATGGACCATGGACATTGATGCTTGGACTTGCCATCATAGGACTATTTTTGAGCTCTTGGTTTTTGTACATTTTTCCCTTTTTACAAATCTTGTACAATTATAAGTGTTCACATTGTCTAACGGTTTACATGTTTTTCATGTTTTGTTCAGCCCAGGAGTGCTGACTTGCACTAGGGGGGAATGTGGCACCCCCAGGAGTATGGCCGTCACCGTGACTTTGCCTTCCTCCAGGGAGGGTGATGTCGTGCTTGGAAGCAGTAAAGGGTCTCTCTCGCAGTTAACCTATACATGCAACACAGTTCCACTCCAGGCCAGCAGGGGGGACTCTGAACTGGAATTGAGGGGAGGAGTGATCTCTGAGGGCCAAGAGGAAGGAGTGGTCAGTTAGTGTGAGGAGGTCCACGTGTGCAGACGTGTGGAGAGAAGCTGGAGGTTGAGCTGAGGAAGGAGAGCTCCCTCACAGTGAGAGCACATGAACTGGAGCCTGGTCTCCACGGTTGTACGGATACTAATGGTCCTGCAACAGACACCAGCAGAGTAGGAGGCTGTAAATGCCCTGCTCCCATCTAAGACTCGGAGGCACAACAGCACGGAGTGAGCCAAGAGAGGAATAGCGGCTACAGCTATCTGCCATACGAGGAGTGCTAGTAGAAGAGAATTAGGAGGAACTTCAGTGTAACTCAGTACTAGGAGTACTTCACTCAAATAAGTGCTAGGGAAGGAGACTGCACAGCCCATCTGCTGAGAGAGAATCCCTGAGCTGCTTTCAGGCTAGCCTGCTCCAGTACCATCTGTAATCAGGACCCTGGACTGCATTTATCAGGTAAAGGTACAGAAATTGCACCCCACTGTGTCTTGTCTGCTTCCTACCCTTCCGGCACTGCTATATCCCCGTGCCAACCATATCTGCACTGCCCTGGGACTACAGCTTCACCTGCGGGGAGCTTTTACATCTTTGCTGCACCATACCATCAGTCCCAATGGATCTGCATGCAGCGATGACTTAACATCTCACTTGCCGAACACCACAGGTGGCGTCACGAACTATTCCATTAACTACATTCCACCATTCAATCTCCCTTAATACTTGGGCTCCCAGGGCCACGGATCGGGTCACTGCTGCTGTGACACATCCCGCTGACACCGGCCCGGTACCGAGTACCCCACAGCCCTGGGAGGGCGACCCATGAACCTACCGTAAAGATACATGCATACTGACTTTATTTTTTGCGTAATGAAAAATGACAAGATTTCTCACTTTTGCTGAAGTTTTTCTTTTACTGGAGCTGTTTTGAAGCATTTTGAAAAATGTTGGAAAAGTTTTTTTTTCTGAAGTGTTTTTTGCAGTCTTTTGATTGTACAGTGTATATTTTGGAGCAAATTCCACCAGGATCCATAATACAGGAGTGAACGCCACTTTTTTTCCCATTTGGCATGGAAAGAGATTTCCAAAACTTTTTAAAGTGTTTTTTGAGGAGGATTTTTGCAGTGTATCCCCAAAAAACTTTCTGATGCCGACCAAAGGTCCCTTGAAGACTGCCAGTAAGACATGTCCTCAGAGTACCAAACACAGTTGCTCATCAAAGTGCCCCAAAATTCCACCCACAAAACTTCCCTAGGAGATGACCCAAAGTTGACCCCAAGAGTGCCAGGCACACGTATCTGTGCAGCTTTCTTGTTGGGAACCAGAGTATATTTTCCATGTAGGCTGTTGATTGGTATCCCTTATCCCAAGAACAGTATTGAGTCTTCACAGGACCATCTTTATCCCTAGGCTTCGTAATTTGCAAAAATATGGAACAGGGCCAATGGTTAAGATAAAAATAAAAGGGGCAAAGTGGTATTTGTGCAATCGTAGGAGTATGAGAATGATAAAGGACACAAGGAGGGGACCGCACTTTGATTACAGCTCTGAGGGTCCTCTCATTTTTTCTCTTGGCTGCCCCCCAGTGAGTAGGCGACAAATGGACATAGCTTTTCTCCAAGAGGGTCATAGGACCGTGCATACATTCCTGCCCCATACTCTACAATAATCCAGGTCAGTATATCTCATTTCTTTCTTTCATGGAAATATTAACAACTGTTACAATAACTTAGATGCCTACTTAGAAGTTGTCCAGAAAAGATAAAAGTTTGGTGCAGGCCAAGGTTCAAAGGATCGGGAAGGTGATCACCCGAGAAAAGCTGGAGGAATTCACAGGATTCCATTCTTGTGATACGTGGGATTCTAGTGAGATCTCTCTGACACTTTCCCACCATAGACTACAATGAAATACCTATAGTCACTTAGCCGAACGTTCACCCAATCTCTGATGAATGGAAATACATTGTACGTGATGGAAGCAAATGGAGACTGATAATAATAACATGTTCCATGACATAATAAATGTAAAAAAATAAAATCCACTAAATGTTCGAAGAAAATCTTAGTCAGTCCAGTGCTAAAGCATAGGTAGCAATATTTGAAAAGGGGAGGAAGTGATGTTGCTCCATCTCTGGCTGTGAGGCAACTTTCTGCAGCAGAAATCTTCCCCTTATTGCTCTGAACTCATTGGGGAACAAACCATTTTAAGCTCCACCTCTTTAGATAAACCCCGCCATCTAAACAGATTGTTCTCATGTACTCTGTGGCAGAAGCAGGAAAAGCCTATCTATGATGACAAAGGACTAACTAGGGGAAGGAAGAGCCTATAAGAGCGGAGGAGCACTGATGTGACCAATGGGCACAGAGGGCACTGCTGTGATTTCTGGAAGGGGATGGGCAGTTTAGGTTAAAAGATGTAAAAAGTCCTTATTTGCTTTATTATAGTTAGCTTTCATGTAAGTCTTTTACCGTCAAAACCCTGCATGCTAGTCAGCACTAGCAGGGGACAATGTTGAGAATTGTATTCAACTATTAACAGTGAGAGCAATAAATAATAAAAAAAAAAAAATGAAGTGGCATTGCCCTGTATATTTGATAACCAGCCAAGCAAAACTGAGAGCTGCGGGCTGCAACCCTCAACTGTCAGCTTCAGCAAGGCAGCAAGAATAGAAGGGTCCCCACGCCATATTTTTTAATTATTTAAATAAATCATTAAAAAAAAGCGTGTCCCCCCCCAATTTTGACAACCAGCCTTGCTAAAGCAGACAGATGGGGTCTGGTATTCTCAGGCTGGTAAGGGGCCACGTTTATTGCCCCCCAGCCTAAAAATAGCAGTCCGCAGCCACCCCAAAAAAAGCGCATGGGTTCCCCTGTATTTTTGATGGCCAACCGTGCAAAATTTATATCTTTGGGCTGCAACCCTCAGCTGTCAGTGTTAGCAAAGCTGATTATCAAGAATAAAGGGGTCCCCAAGCCATTTTTTTATTATTAATTATTTTTGACAACCAGCCAAGCTAAATCAGACAGCTTTGGGCTGGTATGCTCAGGCTGGCAAGGGGCCATGGATATTGGCCTCCCCATCCTAAAAATAGCAGCCCGTATCTGCCCAGAAAATGTGCACTATTAGATGCGCCAACTTTGGCACTTTGCACCGCTCATCTCACTTGCCCTGTGATGGTGGTGTCAAGTGTGGTTCATATTTGTGAGGATGATGTCACCTTTGCATTGTCTGGTGACATCAAGATCATGGCTAAGTAATGGACAGGTGTCTAAAAGACATCTATCCATTACTAATCCTATAGTTATATAATAAATAAACATACACCCAGAATAAAGTCCTTTAATTGAAAGAATGACGCAGACTCCTTTAATGAATATAAATTAAACTATACTCACATCATCGCCCAATTCACAGAAGTCAATGTCTCCTGTAACAGAATCAAAATAGTAAAAAACAATATTCCTCACCTGTCCTCAGAGAAGATGATAATCCATTTGTCCCATGATGAGTCTAGGCCTTCTACATCTAGATAACAGGATGCATTGTTGCATGATGGGACTATACAGCCTGCTATCCAGCACACCCATACAGTTGCACTCTGCGGCAGTGCAAGAAGACTTGATCTCCCTGCACTGCCACCAATCTGCTATGGGGCCCTTGAGCAGTACATGTGGGGCCTGGTGCCAGAACCGGGCCTTCATGATCATTGTGAGTTCAACTGTTTCAGCTGGATGCCGATACAAATGAAAGCAGTGATGAGACAGGGAGTGACACCCTCCCTCTCCCATCATCCCCCCTCTGCGTCTGACGTCACTGACGCAGACATTGACATCGGGAGTAATGATGTCAGTACATGGTGCCCACTGTGCTGAGATGAGCGGGCGTTCGGAGCAGAGGGGGAATGAGGAGGAGAGGTAAGTATTCTATTTTTCTGCTTTTTAATGGGGAGTGCATTATACTGTATTTAGGCCTATGGGAAGTGAATTATGTTGTATGGAGGACTATGGGGAGTGCATTATACTCTATATAGGTCTATGAAGAGTGCACTATACTATATATAAGCCTATGGGGGTGCATTATAATATATGGATGCCTATGGGGAGTGCATTATATTGCATGAAGGCCTTTGGGAAGTGCATTATACTATATAGAGGTCTTTGGGAGGTCATTATACTATATGAATTAGATTCTATCTTAAACTTAACCTTTCCAAAACTGAACTTCTTCTGCTCCTGCTGTCTACTTACCTCCCTAAATCTTACATTCCCCTCTCCGTGTGTGGCACCATAATAACGCCCGGGCAGCAGGTGCACTGTCTGGGTGTTATGAACATTTCTAGAATCCACCCCTTTCTCACTATGAAAAAAAAACAACTCCTCACTATTGCCCTGATCCACTCTAGACTTGACTATTGTAATTCTCTATTAATTGGCCTCCCCAATCACTTAACCTTCCCCTCTCCAGCCCTTCCTTAATATAGCAGCCAGGGTCTCCATCTGGCTAATCGGTACTCGAACGCTTCAGCTCTGTGTCAGTCATTGCACTGGTTGCCCATTCATTATAGGACCCAATTTAATCTGCTTGTTCTCACCAACAAAGCTCTCCACAGTACGGCACCCCCCGACATCTCCTCCCTCATTTGGGTTTATCAGCCTATTCATTCTCTACAACCTGCAAACGACTTTCAACTAACAACAGCACTAATCCGTACCTCCCACTCCTGACTCCAAGATTTCTCTCGAGTTGCACCAATTCTTTGGAATGCTCTACCCTAAGAATTTAGGTCTAACCACAACTTGCACAGTTTTAGGCGCTCCCTAAAAACACATCTGTTTAGGGCAGCCTATCACATTCCCTAATCATAGTCCTTTTACATACAGCCCATTCACTATTTCTCTAAACATAATTCTCCATCAAACTCCACCGCACCCAAAAGCACTACAAATATTGATTGATGAGTAACTCATGGAGCCTTTATCTATCCCCCATTTCCTCAAGATGTCTTATATGTTCTGCAGGACTGGTATCTACCACTATATGGTCACCATATGACGGTAATATCAATGCTGGTGTTTGTCTAGAGATTTGTATAGAGATTTTTATTAGTAACAGTGTGGTCATCTGCTGAGGTTCTCCTACATCCACTATTAGGGGGCACCACCATAGGTGTATTCAGGGTTACCTGGTTAGGGGCCCACTCAGACGTTTCGCCCCTCCTGAACCAAAGCTCTAGCTACGCCTCTGGAGAAATAGCAATACTATGAACCTGTAATGAGACAGGAGATGAAATTCAGACTACATTACACCATAATAGACAGTGCCGTTTCGATGGAGTCACTTATTATAGCTGTGTCCTCATGAAGCAAAGCTAACAGTGTAAAGATAGGCTCGGCATCCTGACATCTGGTATCACTGCACTCCACCATTAAGTGTCCTTGCACCTCAACACCAGGTATCCCAAGCACTGGGTATCACTTAATGGTTACATGTGTTATATTTCACACAGTAAATAGATTTTCTTAATTGTCACATTTATTGCAGATCCCAGCTGCTTTTAACAGGTTGAAGGGTGATTTAGTTACAAGACTGAGGCCACTTAATGGGATGTCCTGTCCATGACGTCCCCCATGCTGTCTGCTGAGCCTCTCCAGCCACCCACATGTTCAGACTTCAGGACAAGATGTGTGGGCCATGATGTGGAGTAGCTGAAAATCCAAATATATACGATGAAGGAAAAAATTATTTGATCCCTTGCTGATTTTAGTTTGCTCACTGACAAAGACATGAACTTATAAAATCAGCAAGGGAGCAAATAATTATTTCCTACACTTTATATATATATATATATATATATATATATATATATATATATATATATAATTCTAATACAACCAAATCTGCTATAGTATTCCGTAAGTAACTCCATGCTTCTATATACCTGAATTGGGAAAAACTTTTTGTCATAGCTACAAATTCACATTTTAGTAAAACTTGCTTCCACTTTGCTCCATATTGTCACAATGAAAATACAAAAATTAAAAAAGGACTTGTAAATACCCATAAGATGTAATACAGGAAAAAAAATTTGGCCCACTTTGCGCCAAAAATTCCAGCCACAAGTATGGTGTAATGATCCCAAAGTGATGGTGTCATACATTGCTATGACATAAACTTATCAGTTTGGTTTACACACCTACAATCAGTCCTAGATTTATTGCCCTAGTAGCGGCACAAAAATACACCCGAGCCGCTCCCTCATTCCTCACTTCTTCTCTTGATTATATCATTTAGGTTTGTGATAGTACCTTCTGCAGCCATCAAGTCGAATTTAAAAAAAGATACTAATTTAAAAAAAAAAACTTTTCTAGGTTTTATCTTCTCATTAATAAATAAAAAACCCACAATTTTATATTAATATACTGTATATGTATACAGTGAAGGAAATAATTATTTGATCCCTTGCTGATTTTGTAAGTTTGCCCACTGACAGCGACATGAACAGTCTATAATTTTAAGGGTAGGTTAATTTTAACATTGAGAGACAGAATATCAAAAATAAAATCCAGAAAATCACATTGTATAAATTCTATAAATTTATTTGCATTTTGCAGTGAGAAATAAGTATATGATCCCTCTGGCAAACAAGACTTGGTGGCAAAACCCTTGTTGGAAAGCCCAGCAGTCAGACTTTTTTTGTAGTTGATGATGAGGTTTGCGCACATGTCAGGAGGAATTTTGGTCCACTCCTCTTTGCAGATCATCTCTAAATCATTAAGTTTTTGAGGCTGTCGCTTGGCAACTCAAAGCTTCAACTCCCTCCATAAGTTTTCTATGGGATTAAGGTCTGTTGACTGGCTAGGCCACTCCATGACCTTAATGTGCTTCTTTTTGAGCCACTCCTTTGTTGCCTTGGCTGTATGTTTTGGATCATTTTCTTGCAGGAAGACCCAGTCATGACCCATTTTTAATGTCCTGGCAGAGGGAAGGAGGTTGCCACTCAGGATTTTATGGTACACTAGTTGGTGGCTCGATTCTAACGTATTGGGTATTCTAGAATATGGCCAGCGGGAGACCGACGTTCAAAAGATGGTCCAAGACAATCCACCACAATCGGCGATCTCACAGCGGGGGCCTGGTTGCTGCTGTGTGTAACACTGAGGCTAAGTACCCAAGTTGCAGAAGTGCTGCGGAAATTTCCACAGCATTTCCGCAACTCCCGCCGTGGGAAAAACGCATGTGAATTCGCATGCGTTTTCCCGCGGAAAACATCACGCGATTTTCACTTGTGGAATTCAAGCACATTCCAAGTGATTTGAAGCATCGCTTGGAATGTGATCGACAGGTTGGTCTCACTTGTCAAGCATAGTGTTTGACAATTGTGATCAGTTTTTTACTGTTGATGCTGCCTATGCAGCATCAATAGTAAAAGATAGAATGTAAAAAATAATTAAAAAAAGTAAAAAAAAAGTTATTCTCACCTTCCCACGGCCACCGATCTCCTCTCCATGCTCCCGGCATCTTCCGGTCACAGTAATGCTTAGCGCGAAGGACCGGAGATGACGTCACTCTCGCGAGCGCGCGACGTCATCAGCGGTCTTTCGCGCAAAGCATTACTGGGACTGGAAGATGCCGCAAGCGTGGTGAGAGGAGGGAAAGAGTCCGAGGGCCGTCGGAAGGTGAGTATATCACTATTTTTCATTTTAATTCTATTTTTTACAGGTTTATGGTACTCAGGGCCTGGAGGAGAGTCTCCTCTCCTCCGGACACTGGGTACCATCCGCACATTGAGCGCTGCGCCGGTCATCTCCTGTCTGCGTCGCTGCTGACCTCCGTGCGGCAGGAGATGACCCACGGCAACTGTCGGGAGATCAGCGGCTAGCGCCGCAGATCTCCCGACGGTAGCGGTGGCATTGCGTTGTTTGAATTCCACGCCAATTCGTGGCCGGACTGCGCGACCAATGAGCGACGCGGGATTTCTGATACAGACAGAGACAGAATTAGACGATTATATAGTAGATGGCTCCATCCATTCTCCAATTAATGCGGTGAAGTAGTCCTGTGCCCTTAGCAGAGAAACACCCCCAAGAGTCTGGATCCCAGAAACTCACTCAGCTTTTATGCACACACACTGATTACAAGCAAACAGGTCACAGGTGAGGATGTTACCTTTAGTAGTCAGTTAAACACATTTGTGTCAACTTCTGTGCATGTTCTCAGGCAAAAATCACTAGGGTATGTAAACTAATGATCAGGGTCATCTGGATGTTTTGGGTTGTCATTCTGATTTAATAAAAGAAAACACAGTAGTCTGACAATAAATGACTTCACCCAACCACTAACCATGAGTGGAGAAAAAGTTTTGGTGTTATCATTTATATTCTCTGAAAAAAGGCCAAGAAAGCAAAAATTCTGTCGGAGTATGTAAACTATTAAGCACAACTGTATATATTATATATATATATATATATATATATATATATATATATATATATATATGATGTATATATTATTTGTTGTAGTATTTTTAATAAAAAATTGCAATGTTTGGTTTCAAACTAGTTATCTTATCACATTGTGCAATATGTGTAATGGCACATGTTTAGTACATATCAATGGTAGGAAAGAACAGAGGAGCAAAACCATACTGCTCTCTACTCTACCCATAGATACAACTAAAAAGGGATCCTTTTCAAAAAACAGACTAAAAAGTCCAACTTTTTGAAAATAACATAAGTTTTGTCATAAAGTGTAAAATCATCAGATATTAGTCCCCACAAGATCTCTGTGATGTGTTAGAACCGCATATGCTAATGCTATCCTGCAACCAACCTCCCACCCACATAAACAAAGGAACAGGTGGATTGTCTGATTACTTCCACCTTAATCCTGTTCTCTAATTTACACTGTAGCAGAAAGTCTGAAACCTTTTATTAATAATCACACAGAAGTCTGAGATATTTCACTTCTCAGACCCTGTTATATGGAACAAAAAACATGTTGCTTTGGCTGATTATTTTACATTGGTAAATTAATTTTCCAAGTCAGATAATCAGAAAACCTCATACAATAAAAATCTGCATAATAATTAAAAAAAATGAAGTTCCTTAACTTGAACATTGACAATATGGTACCGCAATGGGGACTGTAACAACCCCATTCACTTTCCAAAGTAAAATAAAATAGATAAGAGCCAATTATAAGTCTAGCACCTCCACTGCTTAACCGCACCATGTCCATAATGTTTCCCTCTAGCCCCCTGCCAGTAACATGATGGGACTGCATATCAATGTCACATGGCTATTCCTTTGACTGGAGGTTTCATATGTCCCTTTTCTTACATTTGGCAGCTAAAAGAGTGGAAAGGAATGAAGAACCTTTGAAAGGATCACTGACCACAAGCATTATTTGCATCACTAGTCCTAGGCACTTAAGTATACAGGACATAGAGGTAGGGTGCAGTCTTTGGTGACTAGTAACTGTAAGGTAAAGTTTGGGGTAATCCGGACTGAGGCTCTTGTAGACATTTTGCCGCCACTCAAACATTTGTTAGGTTACCCCCACTGCCCTGTACAAGGTCATAAAACAGCCATTTTTGACTAGTAAATACCCGTTGTATGCCCCTATGAACTTTGGATGGTTCAGTGCTTCTATATAACACCCTATAGTCCATTCACAACATGTAAGGAGTGCAGTCTTTATAAACATCATTCTTTAAGCAGGAGGAAAGTACAGCAAGATGTTATTGCCTTTGGAATATTTCCCCAAAAAGTGTTACTATTCCTTTTGTGCTTCTGTGCACCTGTTTTGCTCCTAGAAGAACCTCTGACCCCTTTGCGGAATCCCAAGAGATTGTATTCTAAGCGATGTGCCTTTACAACACCCCCTCCACTTTTTCCTGACTCACCAGCAGCTGTCTAAACCTCTAGAGGAACAACTGGGAGCAGCAAGAAGATATCCTGCAAAAATGTCACCTCATATGTCATATGAAAACGTGAATCATTGTATTGTGATCATGATTGTATCAACTGTCGGTAAAGGAAGTAAATCCAGAAAAAAGCACTTATGCCCCTAAAATAAATAAAATTACAGAACAATTAGAAATCCATGTTGCGCTTTTTCGTGTTTTATAGTGAACATTCTATACAATCATTTCTTAATTTTATCTGTTTCCTTGGAAAGCTGGAAACAGCTCCAATAACTCTGCACCCATCCCAGAATTTGGGTAGAGATGTTCCAAGAGTGCTGTTTGTGGCCAACAGTGTTTTGGGGCAACATCTAAATCTGTTAAGCAATTCATTTTGTTTGGATGCAGTTCTGGGGGCCCAGTTATGGGGACACTACGACTGGCTCTGTTATGGTACTCCATGCCTTGCTCTGTTACGAGGACACTTTGGCTGGTTATGTTATGGGGACTCTGTGGATGTGTCTGTTTTGGGGACAATGTGGCTGGCTCTGTTATGGGATCACTGAGGCTGGCTCTGTTATGGAGAGAATGTGGCTGGTTCTGTTATGGGATCACTGTGGCTGGATATGTTATGGGGCCACTGAGGCTGGCTCTGTTATGGGGAGATTATGGCTGGATCTGTTATGGGATTACTGAGGATGGCTCTGTAATGGGATCACTGAGGCTGGCTCTGTTATAGGGATGAGATCATTGATGCTGGCTCTGTTAAGGGATCACTGAGGTTGGCTCTCATGGGGAGAATTTGGCTGGATCTGTTATGGGATTACTGTGGCTGGCTCTGTTATGGGGAGATTATGGCTGGATCTGTTATGGGATTACTGAGGCTGGATCTGTTATGAGATCACTGTGACTGGCTCTGTTATGGGATCACTAAGACTGTCTCTGTTATGGGATCACTGAGGCTGCCTCTGCTATGGGATCACTGAGGCTGGCTCATCTTATGTTATCACTGAGGCGGGCTCTGTTCTAGGGATGCTATTACTGGCTCTGTTAAGGGAAATGCATGCTTGGCTCTCTTATAGGGACATTGTGGCTGAGTTTTTAAAGGGTCACTATGGATATCTATATTATGGTGATAATGTGTTATTGGGTCGCCCCCATGGTTTGCCAGGGAAGGCGGGGTACTCGGAGCCGGGCCCGATGATTTCAATGGGAAGTGTCACGGCAGCTGTGACCTGGTCCATGGCCCTGGGCGTCCATTGTAAAAGGAGGTTAAGTGATGTTGGAATAAAGTTTATGAGTGAATGATTCGTGACGCCACCTGTGGTGTTCGGCAATGAAGATGTTAAGCCGACGCTGCAGACAGATCCTCTGGGACAGATGGTGTGGTGCAGCAATGATGGTGTAGCCATCCACAAGTAGGGCTGTAGTCCCAGGGCAGAGTAGATGAAGAAGATAGGAGTTAAGGGAGAGAGTGTAGTGTCCGGCACCAAGATTTAATAGTGCTGAGTGGGTTGGCCCAGTAATAAGCGGAGGACACCAGGACATGTAGTTCCAAAGCTTTACTCACAGTCTGCTGAGCATACAGGTGCCCGCCTCGGTGCCGTGTCCTCCAGGTCAGGGGCTCAGCCAACTTCCAGGCAAGATGAAGTACTCCCTTCTGACTCTCCGCCAACGTATGTGCCTTTTCTGAACGTCTCCCTTTTGCGCCTATAGTGAAGTACTCTCAGTACTGAGTTACACTGGAGTTCCTCCTGTCAGATGTTCCTATGAACTCTACTTGTACGGCAGACAGCTGTAGCCTGCTTCATGGACTCCTTGCTACTAAGTCCCGGCTCACTATCATTGCTGTTGTGCCCCCAAGTCTTGTGTGGGAATAAAGTGGTGACAGGACTATTAGTGTCCATAAAACCTCGGGGACCGGACCCCGGCCTTGCGCTGTGAACTTGGGAAGGGTTCTGCTCTAACCCTAATCCTTAGTCCTCCTCTCCTCATGTTCCATACTAATCCTTCCTTCTTATGGAGAGAGTCAGGCTTTCCATCAATGTCCCTTTCCTGTGCCAGCGGACCCAGGTCACTGAGGTCGGCTCCAGCACTTCCTTCATCTATTCCACTCAGGGGATCTTCACTCTTCTACTGACTCTGTCAGACTGACTAAATCCTAAACTCTTCCCGCTCTTTTGGTGCAGACTAAACTCCACCTGCCCCACAGCACGCTTCGCGTTCCAAGCAGGTAGCCACCAAAGGGTGCTTTGCTACACTACTATGTTGTGTGGGATGCAGGTGTTGGAGCGTGGTCAGGAGTCTCCACCTTACCTGAATGGTGGGGTACCACACCTCAGGAGGAGGTGCAGTACCTCTGTGGCGACTGAACCCTCAGGGGCGCCACGTTATACTCTTAAAAAAAAGCTTATGTGACAACTCGTCCATTTATTGCACCTTTAGAGTGAGTTCACACTTATGCAGATTTTTCATGTTTTTATTTTTTGACGTGAATTCTGCACCTATGATCCTTTACCATTTACAGCACAACAGCTGTGAATATAGGGTTTGACATTTGATTCAAATGGAGAAGAAAAAATCTAAATTCAGGGATAGAGAAGAAATATGTGAAAGCAGTCAGGTCAGCTCACCCATGTCAGAAGTCCAAAGCATGGAAATCGACAGTGACACAGAAATACATGAGAGAAAACAAAAGATATTCCAGCGTCCAAAGCTTCTTTAAAAATTAATATTTAATTGACTACAATTAAAAATAAGTCATAAGAGAAAAGAAAAATTTATGGTACTAGGGAAGGGGGAACATATACAGGCAAACGCGTTTTAGAAAATATTCCTCAATCATTGCATCAATGATTACGGAATGTTTCTGAAACGTGTTTGCCTGTAAACATCCCCCCTTACCTAGTAAGATAATTTTTTTCTCTCTTATGACTTATTTTTAATTGTAGTCAGTTAAATATTAATTTTTAAAGAAGCTTTGGACGCTGGAATATCTTTTGCTTTCTCTCAAATTCAGGGAATGTTACAGGATTTCTGAATCTGCAGCATGTTAATTTCAGATTCAAATTGCAAATTTTTGCCTTAGGTTTGAAATTTGTGTCAGAATTGAAGCAAACCTGCAATAATACATGTGGATTTTGCCACTGATTCAGAGTGGGAAAATTAGATTTTATTCATTGCACTGCAAAGGGAAAAATTTGTAGTGGAAATTACGGAAATGAATGACATGTTAAGGATTTGAAAATTGGAATCTTGCAACGCACGGAATGAAGAATTCTTCTGCTATTCATGACAACATTTTTAAGACCCCCTATCCACTTGTTACAGACCTTGGAGAGGTGTCAGTGGTTTATCTTGGGATGCCAGTTCTACGTAGGTGGTCGTTTTTGACCCATTTCATCTTCTTATTGGACGGGATGAAGGCTACACTCTGCTCTCCCACAGCTTCCACCTCTCATCTCACTTGGAATTTTGTGAGAGGAGGGACAGAGACCTGCTGGGGGAACTGTCCCAAATTCATTAAAGGGCCTTCTAAGAAAAAAAAAGCAACATTAATTCCATAAAATATTTTCTAACTGTAAATAGGGTCTGGACTAGGTCAAGGGCTAAGGACTGGACTAGGGTTAGGATTAGAATTAGGGCCAGGGCTAGGGTTATGGTTATAATTAGGGTTGGGAGTAGGGTTATGGTTAGGATGATAGTTTTGGCTAAATCTTGGATTAGAGTGAGGAAAAGTGTGAGGGCTAGAATTACAGTTAGAAACACAAAGAAAAAATACAGTATGACAAACGAGCAAAAATACTCTGTTGTAAAAAATATATAACAGTAGACAGCAAGTGCTAGTAAAAAGATAACAAAAACAGGGTATTTAGTTGATACGTTTTTTGCAAAAAATGTATACTAAGCCACTGCACCAACGTCATGGTATACCCATCTCGGAGCAGTCCTATCTAATGTATTTAAAACCTGATCATGTGAACAGTACCTATATGAGCAGGATTCAGAAAGGCTGCTCCGAGGTGGGTATACCGTGACTTTGATGAGTGGCTTAGTATACATTTTTTGCAAAAAACGTATCAACTGAATACCTGTTTTTGTTCTCATCTTTTTACTAGCACTTGCTGTCTACTGTTATATATTTTTTACAACAGAGTATTTTTGCACGTTTGTCATACTGTGTGTTTTCTTTGTGTTTCAGTCTTTGGGTGGTGGGAACACTGTCCTACCGACTTATTCACTTTTGTGCATGTCTCATGTGTTTTTAATCTATTAGTTTCTTGCTTATGCAAGGTTTGGGAGATTCCCGCCCCTCTCTTGTGAGACATGCACCTAAAGAGCCGTCTTGCACAGCGTGCCCACATCAGGAAGCGCCTTTCTGAATCCTGCTCATATAGGTACTGTTCACATGATCAGGTTTTAAATACATTAGATAGGACTGCTCTGAGATGGGTATACTGTGACGTTGGTGGGGTGGCTTAGTTTACATTTTTTGCAAAAAACGTATCAACTAAATACCCTGTTTTTGTTCTCATCTTTTTACTAGCACTTGCTGTTTACTGTTATATATTTTTTACAACAGAGTATTTTTGCACGTTTGTCATACTGTGTTTTTTCTTTGTGTTTCAGTCTTTGGGTGGTGTGAACACCGTCCTACCGACCTGTTCACTTTTGTGCATGTCTCATGTGTTTTTAATCTATTAGAATCATAGTTAGGATTGGAGTTAGGGTTACAACACAGATTAGAGCTAGGACTTGAGTTAGGACTATGGTTAGGGATAAGGTTCAGATTAGAGCTAGGACTGCGCTAGGGTTGGAACAAAGGTTAGAGCCAAGGCTAGGTTTAGGGATAGGATTAGAGTTAGGACTAGGGAAAGAATAATGCAACACAGTTAGTAACTTTCATGTCATATTTCAGTAAAAAGTCAAAAATAACAATAGAGTCAAAGAACAAACTATAATTACATCAGTATTTTCTTCAAATTCAATATGTGTCATTGATGGGTAAAGGGGTCTACACTGGACTAGCTGAAGAGACATGGAGTGCTAATGGTCCAAAGGTAAGGAGGTGCACAATTAGGTGCTGGTAAAGTAGCAATACAGAAGACCCTATTAGTATATACTTATATGTGTACGGGTCGGGTGGGGGCTGAGCTCGCCCCATTGTATAGCTCCTAAACCATTGTATGAATTGTGAGTCTGTTGTACTGAGTGACAGGAAGTGTGTAACCTACAGCAGCACAGATGTATCATGTAAGGAATGAGGGGCTTCACATTCCTCCCTACAACAAATGGAATGGAATGAGCCTTCTCCTTGTAAAGCATGAAGGAGAAGTTATATATACGGCAGATACAGGAGGGCAACACATTTGGATATAGGGAAAGTTCTCAAAACTTTTACTCGAAAAATGGACTTGCAAAAGCTGGGTAATAACACATGTAATCTTAAGGGGAAAAAAAGTGCAAATCTCAAGGAATTTTCCGTTCATAATTTTTTGACTGTGATAAATAATGCCTCACATTGCGACATTGCGATCTCTATGGAAGTGCTACTTTATGGATTTTCTTCAATGCCACATGAAATTCTACACTGAAAATCACAACAGAAATCTACAATTGAAATGCAAAAAAAAATGCGTGAAAGCACAAAAAATATGGTTCTGATGGATTTTCACTGCAGATTCTGTGCCACTTGATAATTCACCCTTATGCAGGCCATACACGAGACAGTAGGGTATCTAGGGAGGAGGTAAGACAAGCGCCTTGGGATCAATCAGCAATGGGGCGCCATCAGGCTGCCTAATGAGGCATTCCAAGGAGTCTCCCAGGTGGCGGAATTTTGCCGTCCCATCTGAGTGAAATTCAGAAGTTCTTTGAGCCAGTTGTCAAACTGACCGCCAGCTCAGGGAAGGTGTACACTAGGGTGACCGGATCTCATATGGGGGGGAAAAAATGTCTGAATCTTGTTCGTCTGGACCCCACAAAACGATTCCCCTTTCCAGATATTGAGAGAGCCAAAATTTGAGCTCGATCAAACGACGTTAACCCGTGCCGCTCGTCGCTCAAAGTTTGAAAAAATCCAAACTGAGGTATTTTAAGATTTAGGTAGAACCAGATGAACCATCAGAGCACGCTAACCTACATGAGTTGATAATTTTACATAGTTATCTAATCTATTCTAGAGCTTTTGTTAAAGTAGTTTTTGAAACGTCAGAATATAATGCTCGGCATTTGCTTACAACTTGCAGGACATATTGCTTTTGTTCTTCATCTTTTGTCAGAAGGCCGTTAAAGTCGGTTACTTCCTACCTCTTTTAATTTTTCTTTCCTAACTTTTGGCTTTACAACCCTAGCGTGCTCTGATGGTTCATCTGTGCTACTGAGTAATTTATTAGCCATTAACAACTTTTCATTGTCTGTAATGGTGGGATCAAAAAACGATAATCCCACCAACTCTGCATTCAAATACCACAAATGGTTCGAAAATTTGGTCAGGGCTATTTCTGCAATGTTGTTGTCACATTCTTTATAGTCTAACAGACTATGCAAAATACCTAAATCTTAAAAAACCTCAGTTTGGATTTTTTCAAACTTTGAGCGACGAGCGGCACGGGTTAACGTCGTTTGATCGAGCTCAAATTTTGGCTATCTCAATATCTGGAAAGGGGAATCGTTTTGTGGGGTCCAGACGGACAAAATTCCGACATCGATTTTTTGCGGTCACCCTAGTGTACACCACCGGCTTGCTTGCATTAGGCAGTGGTTAACATTTGGCGCCAGTACATTTGTAGCCTTGACAAGGTCATGGTGACAGAAGCATCATCAGGTCCAAAGGAGCCCAAAATACAGTTGTTTTATTGGTAGGGGAGTGTGAGGAGTCGACAGTACAGGGAGACAGAAGTTTATGAGGCGACAGTATGAAGAGGTGGGGTAATGCATAGCTCCCAACCGTCCCGGATTCATCGGGACTTTTCACACTCTGAGATATAAGTCTCACCAGATCAGAGCTTTGTCTCGGCTTCTAATTACCACTCTCCAACAGCTCAACCTCATCCTCAGAGGGGAAGGAGCGGGCATGGCTGCTTCTCTCTGATCAGTGCATAATTAAACTATAGTACTCATAGCATCTTCTCCTGTGATCAGGTCTCCCCAGGACTTGATCTCAATGTTCATATGCAGCAGCTTTATGGATGAGCCACAGCCCCACATAGACGAATTTGGTAATCTTGACCTGTATTGCAGGCGGTGAAACCAGAAGCAGATTATGTTTGTACATAGATATATATTGTATATTTCAATGAATTTCAATGTTCCTTATATGCAGATTTTTTTTGTTCCTATAAAACTGCTAAATATAATAAAAAGCAATTACAAAAAACATATTTTTTTTTTGTGATATTCCCCTGTAATCAAACCCACAACCTTAATATTATAGGCCAGACCTAAAGCTACTGAGCCACAAGCTTTGGTAATGTAAGAGAAAAATTTTGTGCACCTGATCTGCATTGCAGGCTCTGACTCCACAGGCAGATTATACTGATACATTGTACAGTGTATATGTGTATTCTAGAGGGAGAGTAAAAGAGTTTTATTTTATCCTATGAAATTGCTAAAAAATAATGAAAACACTTAAAATATTGTCATTTTTAATGCGCTTTTTTAAAAAAAAAAATAATGAACATCTCAAATCAGCAAATAAGATGGACATATTTCATGTCTCTGTAATCGTAACAAACTGCACATCACAGTGATTAAATTATTTACAGGGATCGGTAAATGGCGTTAAAAATGGCATGATTGATATTTTTTCTTGATTAAACCCATAAAAAATGTAATTAATATATAACCCTGAGGCTGCATTCACATGTAACGTAAATGCTGTATTTTTTTTTTTACTGCTTTTTTCTGCAGATGTTTTCAAGTCACCACACAACACAATACTAATCTTCTCTGATTATTGCGTGTTTGCTGCTTTTATGACTGTTCCCCCATATTTATTGTGTGTTTGGTGTAGATATGAATTCACGTTTTTATGTTTTTTTTTAATACTACAGAAAAGCTTTGATTCTTCCCTTAAAAATGCAGCGGCATTTTTTTCTTCATGCGTTGTTTTTTTCAGAAGTCTATAGAAAGAAAAGCACCAAAACCGCAGTTCAGCAGAGTCCTTATATCACAGAGGACGGAGATTTCATGTAATCACATCCACTTTGCTTGGACATTTAAGGCCATGTTCACATGTAGAGTAAGTAATGCTTTTCGTCTGCTGCTTTTGTGCACAGAAATTCTGCTGTGTTTAACTGTCCAAGCAAATTGGATGTTATTTTCATTGTGCGTCTAAACACGCACTGTAGAGCGGTGAGAATATGGAACTTTCTGCCACATGATAATGTAGTGGTTGATACACTTAAAAAGTTCAAGGAGGGCCTGGATGCCTTTTAAAAAAAAAAAAAAAAAAAAAAAAAAAAACATACTGTAATTTTACAGGATACGGGCTCTACATTCTGTGACGGCATATTGTTCCAGAGAACTAGTCTGACCTCCATATGGAAGAATTTTTTTCCCCTAGTATGGAGCTATTAGTATCTACCTTTTAGGGTATGTGCACACACTGCAGATTCACCTGCAGGTTTTTTCCCGCAGAACCGCAGGTAAAACCGCAGGTAAAGTGACCTGCGGTTTTGCTGCGGTTTTGCCCTGCGGTTTGACACCTGGACAATGGAATAGGTGGCAAACCGCAGCAGAATCCGCAGAAACAATTGACATGCTGCGGAAAAAAAACCGCAGCTTTTCCGCAGGTAAAAAACCGCAGCGTGAGCACTGCGGTTTTGAAAACCCATAGGCTAACATGGTAAAGTACCATGTCTGCGTAACTGCTGCAGTTCTGCAGGGCCAAAACCGCAGCAAAACCGCAGCGTGTGCACATACCCCTAGGATTTTTGCCTTCCTCTTGATCAACATGTTAGGTTATAGGTTGAACTTGATGAACTTTTCTATTCTTTCAACCATGAAATGACAAAACTTTGAAACTTTTTTGTGCAATAAATTTCACACATTCTTTCATTCACACATAAGGTTGTGCTCAAAAGTTTACATACCCCAGCAGAATTTTTTCTTTCTTGGCCTTTTTTCAGAGAATTTGAATGATAACACCAAAAATTTTTCTCCACTCATGGTTAGTGGTTGGGTGAAGTCATTTATTGTCAAACTACAGTGTTTTCTCTTTTTAATTCATAATGACAACCCGAAACATCCAAATGACCCTGAACAAAAATTCACATTCCCCATTTCTTAATACCATGAATTGCCCTCTCTAACATCACTGACAGCTTGAAGTCTTTTGTGGTAGTTGTGGATGAGGTTCTTTATTTTCTCAGATGGTAAAGCTGCCCACTATTCTTGACAAAAAGCCTCCAGTTCCTGTAAATTCCTGGGCTGTCTAGCATGAACTGCGCTCTGGAAATCTCCCCAGAGTGGCTCAATGATATTGAGGTCAGGAGACTGAGATGGCCACTCCAGAACCTCTACTTTGTTCTGCATTAACCAATGACAGGCCGACTTTGCCTTGTGTTTTGGATCATTGTCATGTCATGTAAACTTTTTAGCACAATTGTAGACACAGATAATATAAGCAACTCCCATCAGAATTATGTAATTTTTTTGCAGGTTTGCAGTTGAGCCATGCACCTTCCCTTTTTCATCTATTGAACAGTGCTCCGTGAGATTTTCAGAGCTTGGACTATTTTTTAGAACCTAACCCTGCCTTACTCTTCTCTACAACTTTATCCCTTACCTGTCTGGTGTGTTCCTTGGTTTTCATGATGCTGTTTGATCTCTAATGTTTTTGCACAAACCTCTGAGGCTTTCATGGAACAGCTGTACTTATACTGAGAATAAATTACACACATGAGGACTCAACTTACTAATTATGTGACATCTGGAGACAATTTGTCACTCAGGATTTTATTTAGGGGCATCAGACTACAGGGGGCTGAATACAAACGCACATCACAATTTTCCCATTTATATTTTGAAAATATTTAGAAAACTATGTATGATTTACTTTACACTTCACAAATACTTGCTACTTTGTGTTGGTATCAGATAGAATCTTTTTTCAAGGACTGTATATTTGCTTTAAGTTCAATATGAGAAAAGTGTAATACTGGAATTTTTTGTGGGCCAAGAAGGCTGTGGCAACTCTTTGGCCTTCTATTCCTCCATCTAGAGGAATAGATCACGTGAAGTCATTATTTCCCTCTACTCCTCTTTGGTCAGACCTCATCTGGAATACTGTGTCCAGTTTTGGGCACCACATTTTAAAAAAGACATCAACAAACTGGAGCAAGTTCAGAAAAAAGCAACCAGAATGGTGACCGGTCTGCAAACCCTGTCTTATGAGGAAAGGTTGCAGGATTTGGGAATGTTTAGTTTGCAAAAGAGAAGACTGAGAGGAGACTTAATATCTGTCTACAAATATCTAAAGGGCTGTCACATTGTAGAAGAATCATCTTTATTCTCATTTGCACAAGGAAAGACTAGAAGCAATGGGATGAAACTGAATGGGAGGAGACACAGATTAGATATTAGAAAAAACTTTTTGACCGTTAGAGTGATCAATAAGTGGATCAAGCTGCCACGAGAAGTGGTGAGTTCTCCTTCAATAGAAGTCTTCAAACAGAGGCTGGACAGACATCTGACTGGGATGATTAAGTAATCCTGCTTTGAGCAGGGGGTTGGACCAGATGGCCCAGGAGGTCCCTTCCAACTCTACGATTCTATGATTCTATGATCTCTTGACACACTCCATTCAGAAACTGACGCTAATCTGAGGCTTGGGATTGGCCCCATTCGAGCATGCTGGGGGTTGAACAAATGTCATGGCGTGACCTCATGGGGCTAATAACAGGACTCAGATTGGAATCCGCTCTGGAATGGAGTGAAAAATAATAATAAGAAATTAACCCTTTAGTTCCTGAGCATAACACTCTAGAGGCCACCAGCTTTGGTTTGTCCCTGAAGAACTAAGGAGTTGTTTGGATGTGATCCGACGTGACTAAATTTACTCGGGAACACACCCGTAGCCCTTCACTCAATTTTTTTTTTTAGTGGACTCTATTTTTAGAGCAGCATGATTACAGTCCTGTGGAAGGGAGAGAGCTGGCCGTATTTATAGCAATCACGTTTTTTTTTTCACAAGGTGAAACGAGTGATCATTGGATACGGCCATGACAGACATCTGTGTGCTGGGATAGAATAGCTGATATGCGATGACCAGCAAATGTTATGGTGGCAGCAATGGTGCAGCCCGTGTTATGCTATACAGTAGTTTTCTCCAACCTGTTGCTTTCCAGCTGTTGCAAACCTGCAGCTTTCATCATGCTCTGGCAACCGCACACAATCGGGGAGTTGTGGTTTTGCATCAGCTCGAATGTTGGGGAGCATTGTGTCTGATCTGATGTGATACTACAAAGAGTACAGAGTGATGACTAAATATACTAAACAAAGAAAGCTTACGAAAAAAACCTGTTAATCATTGACTTCAGGTTTTTCATTCAACCCCATTGTCTCTGGGTATAACCTTTGGTCCCATTACCCCTGTTGTATATCCGGGCCCATAGTCCTCCCCGTGTATAACATTTGGCCACTCACCCCCGGTGAATATGTAAGGAGGTGACAGAAACCCCTCTCTTCTCCCATGTGACTGGTCCGTGTGTTTTGTGTACTGTATTGTGCTGTGTTTGTAATGTTTTAATGTGTAGTACTGTATGCCTTGTACCATTGTACCCTGTAATGTTCCTGTATGTGTTTCATGGGTAATTGCTGCCCGTATATGGTTAGGGACAGCAATGAGTTAACTTTGTTGGCTGGGCCAGCAGCAGAAAGGAGGGAGGAAGCTGCTGCTCCCGGTCAGTAGCCCGAGCACATCGGCCCTGGGCAGGTGTGTAGCTGACGGACACTCATGCAGACAATTTCCAGACCTGGAGGGGCGAGGATCTGTTGCCTCAGACTTAAGGACTTAAGAACCACAACACAGGCCCCAGGACTTCAGAAGGGCCCCTGCTGAAGGGACTATAAGCGTCCAGATTCCAGCAAATGGAATACTGCTTGATTTCGGCTACCGTGGCCATTGTAGGTACGGCCGTAGACAGTGTCAGGGAGAGAGCAGGAAGCCAGGGTTGTACCTTTTTCTCATCTCTGTTCTATTAAAGTTCATTCCCTGTTGGACTATAAGCTGTGCCTGAGGATTATGTCCGTCTGGTCCATCTCTGTACAAGGTACCCATGGTGTTTACTGACTGTGGCTAAGTTAACTCGGCTGGGACGGCCACCGCGGGTGACCTTGTTACATATAACATCCAGCTCCACCCCCCCTTGTCCAACATTTCGCCACTCACCCCTTGTAAATAACATCTGGCCCCATGGTCCCCAGTATATAACATTTGGCCTCTCCCCCGCCCCGGGTGTTTAACATCTGGCTCAATTGTACTTGGTGCAGTGGCGGATTAAGTGGACTATGGGCCCGGGGCTGTTCATAAAACCTGGGCCCCTGTACCCCCCTTCCCACCTGAGCGCTGCTGTCCCCGTGCGGGAATTGACAGCCGTACGGACCGCAGCACTTGGTTTGCTGCGGGTCCATACGGAAAACCCGCCACTATTCCACCACGTGTGGACATGGCCTAAAAAGACGTTGCACATAAGCTGTAGGCCTACGGCCAATACGCACAAAATCGCCCAACGTGATCCTGGCCATAGGGGATCCACTTTAATGTCCCCACTTTAATTTGAAGTCCCCTTACTTCATCCATTGCAGTCCCCTATCACCCACTCACTTCATCTGCAGTGCCGCTTCATCATTTGCAGCCCCTTATCCCCCCTTCCATTCCATCATGTGCTGTCCCCTTCCCCCCCAACTTCATGTGCAGCCCCACTCCCCCATCATCATGTGCAGTTAATTTTACCCCCACATCATGTGCAGTCCCCCTTACCCCCACTTCATGTGCAGTGCCCCTTACCCCCAATTCATCATGTGCAGTCCCCCTTACCCTCAATTCATCATGTGCAGTCCCCGTTAACCCCAATTCATCATGTGCAGTCCCCCTTACCCCAATTAATCATGTTCAGCCCCACTCACCCCCCCTTCATCATATGCAGCCCCACTCACCCCCCTTCATCATGTGCAGCCCCACTCACCGCCCTTCATCATGTGAAGCCCCCACTCACCCCCCTTCATCCTGTGAAGCCCCCACTCATCCCCCCTTCATCCTGTACAACCCCAGTCACCCCCTTCATCCTGTACAACCCCAGTCACCCCCCTACAACCCCAGTCACCCCCCTTCATCCTGTACAACCCCACTCAACCCCCTTCATCCTGTGTAGCCCCACTCACCCCCCTTCATCATATACAGCCCCCAGTCACCCCCCCTTCATTGTGTACAGCCCCCACTCACCCCCTCCCCCATTTATTTCATTTTATAAATAAAAAAAAATAAAAAAAGTTCCCCATACTTACCTCACAGCCGGCTCGCTCCCCAGCAGCGCCTCTGCTTTCAGCATCCTCCGGGACATGTCGGCGCATGCACAATGACGTCATTGCGCACGCCCGACATCTGACCCGGAAGTACAGCCGGAGGGAGCCGGAGCTGAGCAGCCTTCAAGGTGACGGCCGTGCACAGCTCCCGGCCCCGGCCTCGGCCTCATAGAATATGACGCGGGCGGCTGTCTGCTGCCGGCGGCGTCACAGCACAGGGCACGGCCGGCACTGTACAGGTGCTGGGGGAGCGGCCCGGGGGGCATTTGCCTCTCTGACACCAGCCCGCCCCTGCCCCTGGGCCCCCAAAAAACCTTGGACCCGGGGCGACCGCCCCATCCGCCCCTATTAAGATCCGCCACTGACTTGGTGTATAATATTTTGCCTAATTGCCCCAATGAATAACATCTGACCCAACTGTCCTCAGTTTATAGTACTTGGCCCTATTGTCCCCGGTGTAAAATGTTGGACCCCATTGCCCCCGATTTATAACATCTGACCTTATTGGCCCAGTGCATAGTATCCGGCCCCAATGCCTCCTGGTGCACAACATCCGGTCTCTCACCTCTCAGTGTATCACATGCAGCCCCTTACTCCCATGGTGTATAAAATTGGGTCCTATTGCCCAAAGTGTATAACTTCCTGTAATTGGAGCCACCGGGGTAACAAGTCCGGTCATGACATTTTTTCCTCCTATATCTTTACCCTGTGAGTAATATTAATGAGAAGTGGAAGGAATCGCAGCAACTCAGACGCAAAGTGGAGGCCCCATAATGATACCAATCAAGGTCTCCGAGTTCTAAGGAACAAAGGGCAGAAAAGTCACCATCACTCTGCTGACCCCATAACTGCAGAGTCCAGACCTCCTCTGGTATCCTCACAAGCACTGTGTCCCCGCCGGGAGCATCTTGACCTAACAGCTGCGTACAGCCGTACATCACCAAGCACAATGCTGAGCGTCGTATGGAGTAGTGTAAAGCCGACACCACTGGACTTTGGAGGAGACGAGTTCTGTGCAGTGATGGATCATACTTCTCTGACGAAAAAGAAATAGATGTACAACCAAATATATCAGCAGCTAGGGTGCTACCACTCCAAAGAACCAATAATGATCAAAAAGAGGGAGGAAAAATCAGTACAGAAAAAGCGCACACCCAGAGATACACATCAATAATTCATATTATTAAATGCCAGGTAGCTTTATGATTACAAACAAATAAAAACATAACAACGTGACCATCCCATAGACATATATACACAAATATACAATAATGAATTACACTGAAAAAATGAAAGTACAATAATTTAAGATCCCTCAAGATGGAAATGCAATGAATAACAAGCCAAGATAACCATAGAGGCACTAATGGATCCTAAAATAAAATGGACAATAATAATCCGATCCAAAGCCAGATGATGGCATAAGCCACAGTATGCTGTAAAAAGCCGATTATTATATGATAGTAAGTATTCATATTATAAATAAACAATAATAACAGCCCTAATCACACGTATGAGTATACAGGGGCTTCTCGCAAAATTAGAATATCATCAAAAAGTTAATTTATTTCAGTTCTTCAATACAAAAAGTGACTCTCCTATATTCTATAGAGTCATTACACACAGAGTGATCTATTTCACGTGTTTATTTCTGGTAATGTTGATGATTATGGCTTACAGCCAATGACAACCCAAAAGTCATTATCTCAGTAAATTAGAATACTTTATAACATCAGTTTGAAAAAATGATTTTAATATCCGAAATGTTGGCCTCCTGAAATGTATGATCAGTAAATGCACTCAGTACTTGGTCGGGGTTCCTTTTGCATCAATTACTGCATCAATGCGGCGTGGCGTGGAGGCGATCAGCCTGTGGCACTGCTGAGGGGTTATGGAAGCCCAGGTTGCTTTGATAGCAGCCTTCAGCTCGTCTGCATTGTTGGGTCTGGTGTCTCTCCTCTTCTTCTTGACAATACTCCATAGATTCTCTATGGAGTTAAGGTCAGGCGAGTTTGCACAGTGATACTGTTGTTTGTAAACCAAGTATTGGTACTTTTGGCAGTGTGAACAGGGGCCAAGTCCTGCTGGAGAGTGAAATTTCCATCTCTAAGGCTATATGCACACGGTGCGGATTCTGCTGAGGATGGATCCGCAGCGTTTCAGGCTCTGCGGGTCCACAGCAGATTTAGGTGCGTTGTACAGTACCATTGTTTTCAAAAGTAAACTGGAAAACGCTGTGCACATGCTGCAGATTTTTCAGCGCAGATTTGCTGCGGGTTCAAATCCGCAGCATGTCAATTCTTTGTGTGGATTCCGCTGCGGTTTCACACCTTCTCCATTGTAGAGGTGTGAAACTGCAGGGCTAAACCGCAGGCTAATCCGCAGGTCTTTTGACCTGAGAATTTACCTGCGGATTTTTCCAAATCCGCGCAGAAAAATCCGCAGGACAAAAATCTACGTGTGCACATAGCTTAAAAAGCTTGTTGGCAGAGGGAAGCATGAAGCGCTCTAAAATTTCCTGGTAGACAACTGCACTGACGCTGGTCTTGATAAATCACAGTGGACCTACACCAGCAGATGACATGGCTCCCCAAACCATCACTGATTGTGGAGACTTCACACTAGACCTCCAGCAGCTTGGATTGTGGCCTCTCTACTCTTCCTCCAGACTCTGGGACCTTGATTTCCAAATGTAATGCAAAATTTACTTTCATCTGAAAACAACACCTTGGACCACTGACAACAGTCCAGTTCTTTTCCTCCTTGGCCCAGGTAAGACGCTTCTGGCGTTGTCTGTTGGTCATGAGTGGCTGACACAAGGAATGTGACACTTGTAGCCCATGTCCGGGATACGTCTATGTGTGGTGGCTCTTGAAGCAATGACTTCAGCAGCAGTCCACTCCTTGTGAATATCCCCCAAATTTTTGAATGTTTTTTTCTTAACAATCCTTTCAAGGCTGCAGTTATCCCGGTTATCCTGATTGCTTGTGCACCTTTTTCTACCACACTTTTTCCTTCCACTCAACTTCCCATTAATATGCTTGGATACAGCACTCTGTGAACAGCCGGCTTCTTTAACAATGACCTTTTGTGGATTACCCTCCTTGTGGAGTGTGTCAATGACTGCTTACTAAACATCTGTCAGGTCAGCAGTCTTCCCATTGATTGTGGAGCTACTGAAACAGACTAAGGGACCTTTATAAACACTTAGGAAGTTTTAGAAGGTGTTTTTTGTTAATTATCCTAATTTACTGAGATAATGACTTTTAGGTTTTCATTGGCTGTAAGCCATAATCATCAACATTAACAGAAATAAACACATGAAATAGATCACGCTGTGTGTAATGACTCTATAGAATATAATGGGTTTCACTTTTTGCAATGAAGAACTGAAATAAATTAACTTTTTGATGATATTGTAGTTTTGTGAGAAGCACCTGTATGTGCACATGAAAAACACAAAAAACTTGCTGGCAGCAATGTCAGTCAGAAATTATGCATATGATTACCCATGGAAATATATGCACAACTTGGATAATGTAAGAAAGAATGGATATATTAATAACATAGAATATAATCAATAAAAAGTGCATGTTACAATACCCATAGTCCCATGGCAGAGATTGCACTTCTCTATCTGCGTCTGATGGAGGAGTCAAGGTTTGGTGATTCCAGGAGGACATTTCCCCCTGACTGCATTGTGCTGCTGAACTGATGATGGAGGAGGATAATTCTATGGGTGGTTATCAGGGGTCGGCATTGGGCCCTTAGCTCCAGTGATGGGAAATCTTAATGTCCAGCACAAGACAGTGCGGACAATTATAACTTCAGCTTTGTGGGAATAGTTTGGGGAAGACCCTTTTCTGTTCCCCATGACTGTGCCCAGTGCACAAGGTCCACACAGACATGGAGGGAAGAACCACAAAGAGCCCGGACCTCAACCCCATCCAGCGAAGTTTGTGAGCCCAGAATTTCTCCAACATCAGGGTCCAACCCCACAAATGGTCTTCTGGATGAAGGGGCAGAAATTCCTACAGATGCCTCCAAAATCTTGTAGAAAACCTTCCCAGAAGAGTGTAAGCCATTGTATCTGCAGAAGGGAGCCTCCATATTAATGTCTATGGGTGTTGGACGGGTGATCAGAAAAGGTCCTGTAGGTGTAATGTGGAGGGAACACATAGTTTTCTAGTATAGACTGTGCCTATATGTTCTGATGAATCTGATGACACCAGCAGGCTCCTACAAAACTTGTGTAAGACACTATACCATCACGACAACTCTCTACAATGACCAGACTGGTAACCTGGTTGTCTTGACTATGGCTGTATTGATATAGATTTGGACAAAGGTGGTTTTATTGAAATTAGGGCATGTAAATTAGGGTTCCTATTTATTTATCTATCCTATTTAGAATTTTTCCATTCAGCCCCCATGCCATTCGTAGCACAGCACAATGCCTACATAATGCTTCTGGACAGTACTCATACCATTCATTGCCCAAATAATATCAATATTTAATGCCTAAATAAAGCCTCCAAACAGTATCTAAATAATGCTACCATCTACTGCTCATATAATATTGCCAACAACGATTGGGGTGTCAGACAGCTGGACCCCACCACTGATTACCAATAGTGATAAGCGACTGTGCTAGGATAAGGTGTTTTCTGCCATACTTGGGGACTAACCGAGTGTCCTCGGCATGTTCGAAAAATATGTTCAGTTCTTCGCGTCCGCAACACATGCAGGGATTGCCTTACAGGTAATCCCTGCATGTATTGTGGCTGTTGAAAAGCCGTGAGACCCGAAGCCGTGGGTGTTACGCCGGAGGCGACAGGTGCAAGAGTGGACCCACTGGACCGTGGTACCGAACCAGGTGGGACCAACCCCTATACAGGGACTGTTAGGGAGCAGGCTCAGGGACCTCAAGCACCACGGTGGCCATTACCAGGGATCGGCTCAGGAAGATGTGCAGGTACTGAGGAGAGACTGGAGATCCGGGAAAGGGTCCTGGAGGGAGTAGGAAGAAGTATGAAGAGGTAGGACTGGAGACCAGAGGGAAGCAGGACTGGAGGAGGCACTGGAAGAAGCAGTGGAAACACACGGGGTTAGGAGAAGGCAAAAGACAGCAGCAAGCGAAGACTAGCGGTGGCGAGCGGTGGCAAGCAGTGGTTAGCGGTGGCAAGCGGGGGCCTAAGTACAGAAAAGAAACTCAATAGTCAGGCGCATCCACTAAGGGAGGGCGGCCTGAAATACCCGGTGGTTGTCTCTGATAGGTCCGGGGATGCTGCTGGGTCAGGTCGCGCCAGGAGGCATAGGCAGAGCAGGGGCGAACGGCCTGGCCCTAAGGTGCATGCGCCAAGGCACTGTGCGCGAGGCCGACAGCAGAGGAAGTGCGCGCCAGGATGCTGCCTGCCGGAAAGCAGAGGGGCAGGAGGCGCACAATGGAGCAGACACAGTGGCGAACCCCTGGCCGATGGCGGTGAGCGGGGAGCAGGCAGCGGCGGATCCCGGGCTGGAGGCGGTGAGTACCGAACGTGCCAGCTCCCAGGGAACAATTGTACTGGCATCTATACAGTCATTCTATGTGACTGCAGACGTCTGAATTCTCACAGTGCTCACTGAACGCTGTCAGGATTCTCTCATGCCGGTAATTTACATACATGCGGTCACATGCTGACTAGACATGTGTGGCCTCACTCAATGAAAATGAACAGAGCGAGGCCGGGCACGTCTAGTTGGAATGTGGCCAGAAGTATACAAATCACATACTAGTGCTAATGTGGCGCCCCCAGGAGTATGGTCGCCACAGTGGCATTGCCTTCCTCCAGGGAGGGTGATGTCATGCTTGGAAGCAAGGAAGGGTCTCTCTGACAGTTAATCATTTACATGCAACACAGTTCCCATTCCAGGCCAGCAGAGGGAGCTCTGAACCAGGATTGGGGGAGGAGCGCGCTCTGAGGGCCAGGAGGGGAAATAGTCAGTTAGTGTGAGGAGGGCAACGCGTGTAGACGTGTGGAGAGAAGCTGGAGGTTGAGCTGAGGATAGAGAGCTCCCTCCCGGTGAGAGCGCATGATCTGGAGTCTGGTCTCCACGGTTGTATGGATACTGAAGGTCCTGCAACAGAAACCAGAGGAATTGGAAGCTGTAAATGCTCTATTCCCAACTAAGACTCGGAGGCACAACAGCGACGGGTGAGCCAAGAGATAGAGGGCTACAGCTGTCTGCCATACGAGGTAGTTCTAAGAGAAGATAAGAAGGAGGAACTTCAGTGTAACGCAGTACTGGATGTACCTCAAGCCAGCGCTAGGAAGGAGACTACACAACCCATCTGATAGAGAGATTCCTGAGTTGCTTCCAGCCAGGCTAGCCTGCTCCTGTGCCATCAGTAATCAGGACCCTGGACTGCGTTTGCCAAGTAAAGGTAAAGAAATTGCACCCTGTTGTGTCCTTGCCTCCTTCCTGCAACATCCTCAGCACTGCTACATCTCTGTGCCAAGCACTGCACCCCCTTCCTAAACATTCCGCTACACGGCCCTGGGACCAACAGCCCTACCTGTGGAGGGCTACAACATCATTGCTGCACCACACCATCTGTCCCAGAGGATCTGTCTGCAGTGTCGGTTTAACACCTCCCTTGCCGAACACCACAGGTGGCGTCACGAATCGCTTATAAACTTTATTCCCAACTCAACCCCTTTTACATGGGCGTCCAGGGCCGCTGACCGGGTCACCGCTGCTGTGACAATCCCCACTGAGAGACCGGCCCAGTACCGAGTACCCCACAGCCCTGGGAGGGAGACCCACTGACATGACTGAATATCGGCAAGGGCAAATCCTAAATGTGTGCAGTGCAATAGGTGTGAGAATTCAGAAGCTGCAATGTCAGGATTCAGCGCTGCAGGTTCCAGCGCCATCACATAGACACTTCACTCATATGTGATTTTCATAGTTATGGTCCTGTGACAACAAGCTTCTCTTCCTGCATTCAGTTTTTTACTGAACATTGAGAGGATGAGGGAGAGCAGCTTGTGGGTACTTGACTAACTGTGCAAGTCGCATATGTACTTGGGAGGGGGGGGGCGCCGAACCAAATTCTTGCCCCAGGTGCCAGAAAGCCTAGCTACGCCTCTACGTCAGAGGAATACCAGGGTGCATCCCAAATACCACAAAAAATGGAGACTTGGCTGAGGACTCGTTGGGATGATTATTGTAGGCAAATTCTGCCCAGGGAAGAAGATAGGCCCAATCATCTTGATGAGAATTGGAGAACAGTTGTAAATACGATGCCAGCATTTGAATCATTCCGCTTGGCCATTGGACTGAGGATGGTACGCCGAGGAAAAGTCCAACTTCACATCACATCCAGAAGTTTACATAAGGCTCTCCAGAATCGGGATGTGAATTGTATTCCTCGATCTGAAACGATATGTTGCGGGAAGCCGTGAAGACGGAAGATGTGCTGGATGAAAGTTTTTGCCAATTCTAGAGCGGAGGGCAGCGCCGGTAGAGGAACAAAGTGAGCCATCTTGGAAAACCTCTCTACCGCCGCCAGAATAGTTGTGCAGCCAGACGAGCAAGACAAATCCGTGATGAAATCCAAGGCTATATGTTGCCAAGGAGTAGAGGGAATCGGTAGAGGAAGCAGAAGACCGGAAGGTAGCCATCTGGGAACTTTGACTTTGGCACAGGAGGGACATGAAGCAGTGAAGTCAGCCACATCTTGATGTAGAGAGGGCCACCAGTAAAAATGAGTCATGAGATCCAGTGTCTTTCTGACTCTGACATGTCCAGAGATCTTAGAGGAGTGTCCCCAACGTAGAACCTCTTTTCTATCTGCCTCAGGAACGTAGGTCTTGCCCGGGGGCGGAGGAATCAGTTTTACAGGGGCCAAAGTGGTGATCTTGGCTGGATCAATGATGTGAGTTGGCTCCTCCACCAAGTCTGGAGACTGAAGGGAGCGGGATAATGCGTCCGCCTTGATGTTGTTATGCCCGGGACGGAAATGTAGTTCAAAGTCGAAGCGACCATAGAAGAGAGACCATGGTAAATGGATGAACAGACCCTTCTAGTAAATAGCGCCATTCCTCCAGAGCCAACTTTATGGCCAGCAACTCGTGATCCCCGATGGAGTAATTGCACTTCGCAGGAGAGAATGCTTTTGAAAAGAATCCGCAGGTAACCAAGCGGCCAGAAGGAGACCTCTGAGAGAGCACAGCACTGGCTCCTGTGGAAGATGCGTCAATCTCAACCATTGAATGGCTTGTTAGCCTCAGGATGGTGTAAGACAGGCGCGGCTGCAAAGGCTTGCTTCAGGCTTGAAAAGGCATCTTCAGTCTCCTGAGGCTAGACCATGGAACAAATAAGACTGGAAATGGGCTTGATGACAGGCGAGAAATGTGGAACAAATTGACGGTAATAATTGGCAAAGCCGAGGAAACGTTGAATTGCCTTGACCCCTACCGGACGTGGCCACTGAAGGAATTGCAGACAGTTTCTCAGGATCCTTTTCTAGTCCAGAATCCGAAACAATGTAGCCCAAGAAGGGCAAGGAAGACTGTTCAAAGCAGGACTTCTGTAGCTTAGCGTAGAGGCGATTCTCCCGCAGACGCTGCAGCACTAGACGAATACTACTCCTATGGGAAGCTAGATCCAGGGAGAAAATGAGGATGTCGTCAAGGTACACCACCACACAGGAGTATAGCAGGTCTCGGAAGATATCGTTGACGAACTCTTGAAATACCGCGGGGGCGTTGCAGAGGCCGAAGGGCATAACGAGATATTCGTAATGCCCATCCCGAGTATTGAAGGCAGTCTTCCACTCATCGCCGGGGCGAATGCGGACGAGATTGTAGGCTCCTCGTAGGTCTAGCTTAGAGAAGACTCGGGCCCCACATAAACGGTCGAAGAGCTCAGGGATGAGTGGCAGGGGATACTTATTTTTGACTGTAATGTCTTTCAGTCCTTGGAAGTCGATGCAAGGCCTAAGTGAGCCATCTTTCTTTTTCACGAAGAAGAATCCAGCTCCAGCAGGAAAAGAGGATTTTCGTGTGAATCCTTTAGCCAGATTTTCGTGGACGTACTCAGACATGGCCGAGGTCTCGACTGGGAACAATGGATAGATTCGATCCCCTAGGTGAGGTGATTCCGGGTCGCAGATTGATAGGGCAGTCATACGGACGATGCGGTGGGAGAGTCTCTACCTCTTTTTTTATCAAACATGTCAGCAAAGGGCCAGTACGCGGCGGGTAAGCCGACAGGACCCGAGGAGACTCGAGTGGAACTAGCAGGCTGAACGGACCCAAGGCACCTCTCTTGGCATGGATGTCCCCAGCGAAGAACCACACCGGAATGCCAATCATGAACTGGCTCGTGTGTCCTAAGCCAGGGAAGGCCTTGGAGCAGAGCATGGGACAGGTTGGGTAGAACATAGAATGCGATCCTCTCCTGGTGCAAAGCCCCGATTTGCAGACATATCTCCTCCGTGACCAAGGAAACAGACTCTTGTAGAGGTCTCCCATCCACAGAGGCAATTACATGTGGAGTCTTCAGAGTGACAATGGGAATCTGATACTTCTTCACCTCTCTAAGCCACGTCTGTGACCCAAAACCAGCTGAACCGAAAGAGTAAGGGGATGAGAGGAGTGGGACACACCTAGGGAGGCCTCTCTTACCTGGCCTAGGTGGAGGAGTTTCCCGGCCTCTCTGGACACAAGCGCAGAAAGTGGGATGCACTGCCACAATACAAGTATAAACCTTGCGTCAGCCTCTCCTTCCGGCGTTGTTCCACCAACTTGACCCAGTCTATCTGCATCGGTTCCGGTGCAGAACCATTGGAGGACCCAAGAGGACGTGGGCTGGGTGGCCTGTGAAGAGAAGAAGATGGTCTGAGCGGTCTTCTCTCTCTGGCAGCCTCATGACTGCGCTCTTGAAAACGGAGATTGATACATGTGGCCAAGGAAATGAGATCCTCCAAGGTGGTCGGAGTATCTCGCCCAGCCAGTTCATCCTTAATTTTGCCAGAGAGACCTCGCCAGAAGGCCCCAACCAAACCCTCATTGTTCCACCCCTACTCAGAGGACAAAGTGCGGAATCAAATCATATATTGTCCGACCGTGAGAGTACCCTGAATGAGGTTGAAAAGGGACTCTGTTGTGGAGGCCAGCCACCTGGGCTTGTCAAAAACTCTCCGGAAGGTGTCCATGAAGATCTGGATGCTAGAAACAATGGGATTGTCCCGCTCCCAAAGGGGGTTCACCCAGGAGAGGGCCTCTCCCTCCAGGTGGGACACTATAAAAGCTACCTTGGCCGGATCAGTAGGGTAGTGTTGGGGCAGGAGCTCAAAATGCAGTCTACACTAGTTCAAAAAACCTATGCAAAACTTTGGGTCGCCGCCATACCGAGGTGGTTTACCAAGTCGGGGGGAAGGGGTAGGAATCGAATCAGGACTGCGGGATGGAGCCTGCAAGGAAGCCGACTGTAGGGAAAGCAGTCGGTCGTCCACTGAGGCCATATAGGACAGAATATGGGCCTGGGTATCACGTTGTTGAACCAGCTCCTGCTGAAGGCTGGCCAACTGGGAGGCGTTACCGGGATCAGCGGCCTGTAAGGCTGGTTTCACATTTGCTTTAAAACAACGCTGCGCCCTGCGTCGTTAAGCCCCGCCCCGAGCCGGCTCCCTGCCCGCCCCATCCGGGATCACCACCTACTTTCGCATTTGCACGCATGCGATCGGCGCACCCTATCTTTAGCATAGGGTGCGCAGATCATGCGCTGCCAGTGTGAAAGTAGCGTGCTGCGCACTTTTGACGGTGCACCATGCGCGCCGAAATGCAGAGTCCACCTCCCGGAGTCCGGGAGGTGGAGCGAATAGGAAGGAGTACGGAGAGGTAGGACTGGAGACTAGAGATAAGCAGGCACTGGAAGAAGCAGAGGAAACACACGCAGTTAGGAGAAGGCAAAAGACAACAGCAAGCGGAGACTAGCAGCGGTTAGCGGTGGCAAGCGGGGCCTAAGTACAGAGAAGAAACTCAATAGTCAGGTGCCTCCACTAAGGGAGGGCGGCCTGAAATACCTGGTGGTTGTCTCTGATAGGTCCGGGGGTGCTTTCAGGTCAGGTCACGCCAGGAGGCATAGGCAAAGCAGGGGCGCGCGGCCTGGCCCTAAGGCTCAGGCGCAAAGGCACTGTGCGCGCGGCCGACGGCAGAGGAAGTGTGCGCCGGGATGCTGCCTGCCTGAAAGCAGAGTGGAAGGAGGCGCGCAATGGAGCGGCCACAGTGGCGGACCCCAGCCGATGGCGGTGAGCGGGGAACAGACAGCGGCGAATCCCGGGCCGGAGGCGGTGAGTACCGGACTGGAGCGGTGCTGACAGTGGGGTTTCGATTCTGAACATATTATTCGAGCACTTCGAAGACACTCGGTCAGCAGTGCACCCGAACATGGCGGACAACACCTTATCCCAGCACGGTCGTTCATCACTAATTAGTAGAGTTGAGCGAAACGGGTCGAAAAATTTCAAAAGTCGCCGACTTTTGGCAAAGTCGGGTTTCATGAAACGAAACACGACCCTAGGATGAGGTCGGCCACGAGGTCGGCGACTTAAGCGCCAAAGTCGCGTTTCAAAAGTTTGTTTTGCGCTCTTTTTCAGCCTATCAGGATCCATGGACACTGTGGGCAACGTGATGACATAGGCAGGGGTCACCACCATCTTTCAGAGGGCATGCAAGTGATTGGCTTGCTTTGGTGGGCGTCACAGGGGGTATAAAAGGGCGTGCACGCTGACTGCCATGCTACTCATGCTGATCAAAGAATAGGGAGAGCTGCTGCTGATGATGATTTTGTAGGGAGAGCGTTAGGCAGGGAAGAAGACACCAAAAACTGCTTCTGCTGCTAGCGATTTTGCCTGTACAACACACCAGTCACTGTGTGTGCAGTGCAAGTGGAGGCTATATTTTGCTGGATCAGCGGTGTTGGTTGTTAGGCTGCCTTCTAAGGCTTCCTGACGGCTGCATTGCTGTTTACCCACTGCTCTGCAAACTGCTTTTTTAAAAGCAATCCCAATTTTTTTTTTTGTCCTGGTGTGGTACTGAGCGTGCATTTTTTCACACCATACAGCAGTGCACACTCCTCACACAGTACCGTGTAACGGCTGTTATCACAGCCACATTGAAGCTATCTGTGTGTCACTCTGTAAGGATAAGTCGAGGACATGTTCCGTTCTTACAGACCTGCACCTTCTAGTTTTGTCTAGCTTTCAAACAGTTAAATATATTTGCTGTTTGATCACATTCAAAACTATAGAGAGACAGCGTGTGTCAGTCCTTATACTTAAAAAACACGGAGCTTGACAATTTTACGTACACCGGACAGCCGTGTACGTGCACGCTCCTCTCTCAGTACCGTGTAACGGCTGTTATCACGGCCACAGTGAAGCTATCTGTGTGTCACTCTGTAAGGATAAGTCGAGGACTTGTTCCGTTCTTACAGACCTACACTCTAGGGAGATTCCTATTCTGCCCAATTCTATATACACGTGGTAGTTTGTCATACACTAGCCAATTTCTGCCTGTGACATAGCGCTGTGATATTCACTGGGCCTCACACAATCCAAAAGTGTCCAGTGTCCACAAGTGTGTGCTGAAATTCAAAATCTCCGTTATCCTCTAGTGACATTTTTCACACCCGAGACATCTAGCCTGTGACATAGCGCTGTGATATTCAGTGGGCCTCACACAATCCAAAAGTGTCCAGTGTCCACAAGTGTGTGCTGAAATTCAAAATCTCCGTTATCCTCTAGTGACATTTTTCACACCCGAGACATCTAGCCTGTGACATAGCGCTGTGATATTCAGTGGGCCTCACACAATCCAAAAGTGTCCAGTGTCCACAAGTGTGTGCAGAAATTCAAAATCACCGTTATCCTCTAGTGACATTTTTCACACCTGCGACATCGAGCCTGTGACATAGCGCTGTGATATTCAGTGGGTCTCACACAATCCAAAAGTGTCCAGTGTCCACAAGTGTGTGCAGAAATTCAAAATCACCATTATCCTCTAGTGACATTTTTCACACCTGCGACATCGAGCCTGTGACATAGCGCTGTGATATTCAGTGGGCCTCACACAATCCAAAAGTGTCCAGTGTCCACAAGTGTGTGCAGAAGTTCAAAATCTCCCTTGTCCTATAGACACCTTGTACCTTGTTTTACAATACTATATAGCTTGTTGGATTTTGTCTACATTTCTACCAAAAATGAGCAAGGCTGGTGGAAGAGGCCGTGGAATTGGGCGGGGGTTGGCAGCTGGTAATGATGGTGTTGGTGGTGGATCTGATGGTAGTGGCAAAAGCAAAATAGGACCGAATGCAGGAGGTGTTGAGCCTGCGTCATCGTCTGGCTCAACAAGGCCTCGAAGGCTTAGTTTTCTAGGAGTTGGCAAACCGCTTTTAAAGCCAGAGCTTCAGGAAAAAGTTTTGTCTTACATTGCTGACTCAGCCTCCAGCTCTATCGCCTCCTCTTCTGAAGTTGTAAAAAATAAAAGCACTGAGTCGTCATTGGAGGCTCATGTTCATGAACACCACCTTTCCTTGTGTCCTTCACCCCAACCAAGATTGAAGGATGACGCAGGCCATACTAATGATTACTCCATGGAGCTGTTTTCACATACCATGCCTGGATTATCAAGTGAAATGGTGAATTACCCAGGCCAAGATGAATCTGACATGGAGTGCACTGATGCACAGTCACTGATAGATGATTCTGCTGGTACATTCACTCAGAGCACTACATTGTCCTCGCAGTGTACAGAGCCAGATTCTGACCCTGATGAGACTCAGGTGCCCCTTCCCGCACACTATACCACCATACACGGTGACACAGAGGAAGGTGCACATGACATTGAAGAGGAGGTGATGGATGACACAGTTGTTGACCCAGATTGGCATCCATTGGGGGAAGAGGGTGCTGCTTCCAATAGCTCAGATGAGGAGGAGGAGCATCCACAGCAGACATCGACATCACAACAGCTGTTATCTGGCAGGCCCGGAGCACTCCAAAGACAGGTTCCAAAAATCAAAAGAGTTGCTGGACAGCTTGTCCAGAGGGTCAAAATATCACAGCGTGCTAGGCCGCAAAATGTCTGCCAAAGTAGGAAGAGTGCAGTGTGGCACTTTTTTTAACAAAATCCTCATGATCAGGCCAAGGTTATCTGTAAGAAGTGCGCAAAGACCTTTAGCCGAGGGAAAAATCTGAAAAATTTGAATACCAGTTGCATGCTTAGACATTTAACCAGCATGCACTTGCAAGCGTGGACACAACACCAAACCTCAAGTACCACATGTGCAACTGATCACAAAGAAGGTAGTCAGCAACGCTACATTGTTTCCCCCACTGTAAGCCCAGCGGTTAGCACAGCAGCAAATGTTGAGGTGTCGTTGCAAGGCCACAGCAGTCAGGGAATCCCACTGTTATATCAACGAAAGACTGAATCTAGGCCATCAGAAAGAACACCAACTCCATCACCATCATCAACCCTCTCTCAGTCCGCCCTGTCCACCGCTACTTCCACCATATGCAGCTTTCAAGTCCAGCTCACCCTCCCAGACACTATGAGTAGGTCAAGAAAGTACTCAGTCTCTCATCCGCGTACACTGTGTTTGAACGCACACATTGCCAAACTAATCTTGTTAGAGATGATGCCCTATCGGTTGGTGGAAAGCGCAGTACCATGCTATGACCTACCCAGTCACCACTTCTTCTCTCGCAAAGCCATCCCAGCCCTCCACCATCATGTGAAAGACCGCATTGTCCATGCACTCAAGCAGTCAGTGAGTGGAAAGGTGCACCTCACAAATGATGCATGGTCCAGTCGGCATGGCCAAGGCCGTTACGTGTCCATCACTGCGCACTGGGTTAATGTGGTGGATGCAGGGTCCACAGGGGACAGCGGTGGTGGGACAGTGCTGCCTAGCCCACGGTATAGGAAACAGTTGGCTGTAGGCGTTCGACCCTCCTCCTCCTCCAGAAGCGAAAGCTCGTCCACAGAGCGCAGTCGTACGAGCACTCCATCTGCAGCTGCCACTGTTGCACAAGAGGTGTCCCCCTATCGAGCAGCTAGTGGAAAGCGTCAGCAGGCTGTGTTGCAGATGATGTGTTTGGGCGACAGACACACCGCCGAGGTGCTGGCCGAGTACTTTCAGCGACAAACTGAGTCATGGCTGGGCAGTGTACATCTTGAGGCAGGCAAGGTAGTTTTAACGGCCGTAATTTTGTGGCAGCCATAGCCCTTTCAAAACTCAGCCACATACCTTGCTTGGCTCACACCTTGAACCTGGTGGTGCAGTGCTTACTCAATAATTATCCGGAGTTAACAGCCCTGCTCCAGAAGGTGCGAAGACTGTGCGCGCACATCCGCCGGTCGCCTGTACACTCCATTCGTATGCAGAAGCTGCAGTGATTGCTCCACCTTCCCAACCACCGCCTCATTATCGACATTGCAACAAGGTGGAACTCCACCCTGCACATGGTGGAGCGGCTGTGCGAGCAGAGGCAGGCCATAATGCATTTGTGGGAGGATACACGGCCAGGCACTTTGAGAGCAGACATGGAGTTGACAGGTGTGCAGTGGTCGAAGCTGAAAGACCTCTGTAAAGTCCTTCAGTGTTTTGAGGAATGCACACGGCTGGTAAGCGCAGACGACGCCATCCTAAGCATGAGCATCCCACTTATGCGTCTGCTCATGCAAACTTTGACGCACCTTAAGGAGCAGGCGTCTGCAGCCAATGTTGACGAGGAGGAAGAGGTGGAGGGAATCCTTGATGACATTCAGCCATTGTCTGCTCAGGGACCTCTCCTGGACGAGGTGGAGGAAGAAGAGGAGGAGGAGGATGATGATGGGGATGATTACTTAGGAGAGGAGGATGCATCTTGTGGGGCAAGTGAAAATGTTGGCGTGGCAAGGTCTGGTACAGGGTTTGTGCGTGACTGGAGGGATGTGGATTTGCCAGAAAGTGCTCCTCCACCAAGCACTCGCAGTGCATCATTGACACCGGGAACATTGGCCCACATGTCAGATTATGCCTTGCAGATCCTAAAAAGGGACCCACGCATTGCCAAAATGATGAACGATGATGACTACTGGATCAGCATCCTGGATCCACGCTATAAAGGCAAATTACAAAACATCATGCCACAGGAGAACCTTGACCTAATATTGGCTACTAAACAAGCAACTCTGGTTAACCGGTTGGTTGAGGCATTCCCAGCACACAGCAGCGGTGATGGTTCTCACACGAGCCGTACGGGCCGGGGGCAGCTTGGCAGAGGTGTTCGTGGTGCACACAGCAGAAGTGGCGTTGGAGACAGGGGTTTCATGACAATGTTGTGGACTGATTTTTCACGGACCGCTCACACAACTGGTAATACTGCATCGATGGAAAGTGACAGGAGACAGCAGTTGTCAACTATGGTTAACAACTACTTTTCCTCCCATATCGATGTTCTCCCGCACAGGTCATTCCCCTTTGACTATTGGGCCGCTAAACTGGACACCTGGCCTGAATTGGCACAATATACCTTACAGGAGCTCGCTTGCCCAGCTGCAAGTGTGCTATCGGAAAGAGTCTTCAGTGCAGCTGGATCAATCCTGACAGAAAAAAGGACCCGTCTGTCAACCCAAAATGTGGATGATCTAACCTTCATTAAAATGAACCATGCATGGGTTTCCAAGGATTTTGTCCCACCTTCCCTTGATGACACATAGGTTGCCAGAAAAATGGCTTGCTTTGGTCCTCCTCCTATTCCGCGAACTTGACCTATTTCGCCTTTTGCAGCAGCTGAATGACCCACATCTACATATGCCACTTTGTAAACCTCCCTAAGTGGGCGCCCCCCCCATGGCCGGGGTCACCACCTAGCGCACAAAACCGTGCGAGTGCCGTTGCCCTGGACAGGTGGGTAGGCCGACTTTTGGGCGCGGGCACTGGCATAGGGTCCCTCATAGTGCAATCAAGTGTCTCTGACAGAGGTGGTGCACACCCGCCGTCAGACACACCGCCGTACTATGAGGGGCCCAGGGCCAGTACCAACGCCCACGAGTGTGCCCCCCTTGCTTGGGCCAGCATTTGCAATGTTTACCTCTCCCTGCTCCTCCGCTGTGTAGTCTGGGCTGTCAAATCCTTCACTGGGACTGCCACTACAAATTCATTGAACTGAAAGATGATGGTTAAGATGTAGCTATGCCCTATCCTGCTGGCCGGGCTCTAGCTCCAGATGATCAGTGGCTTCCATTTCTTATGGACGTCGACTCACAATTACATGCAGTGGTGGTTTATCATCAGCTTTCACAGTTTTGCTACTCACAAACGTGTGACATTCCAGCGCACATTTCAAAATGTGCCCTCTCATGCCAATCAAATAGAATCGCCTACGGCCTGTGGCTTCTGTCTTTTGCACTCCAAAGTTACGTGACAGATCATGATAGCCAGTGAGCACCATGTTTACATCGCTCCCTGTGATAAAAATTGGATTGAGATGAGTAACAGTGATGGAATCAACGCAAGTGCGATACAGCAAGACTTTATTCACAAAAAAATGTTTTCACTGTCTCAACACACAAATTAATTGAGGGTCAGCATCGCCTTTGAGAATTGTGACGGAAGTTTTTCCCGTGAACAATAATTCCTAGATTTCTGCAATCAATAGCCTTTATGTCACTAATTGTATGCATCTCATTTCCTATTGCGGAGAGGCTGGACTGTATTACTGAGACAGAAATATATATGAAGATTTAAAAATAACACCAAAAGTATATAGTTGTGTACGCCTCAAATGCATTGCCTTTTTTCCACTTTTTAGATTGCTGTGTAATCCATACTGAGAACACGGAGATTTTACATGTTTAAACTATGCTATATATACCTGCTATCCAGTGATAAAGTACCCTTTCTCAACTTTGTACAATCTGGTCAAATCCATACTGGGCCTGAGAACATCTGAGTCTGCCTCCTGATCTATAGACATATATTTTTAATGTGTAAACTAGGCTACATATATACGTGTTATCCGGTGAAACTGTACCCTTTATCAACTTTCTACAATGTTGTTGAATCCATACTGGGCCTGAGAACGGCTGCCGAGCTGTTAAGCAAGCTACAGCACCTGTGGTTTGGACACGTAATTTTTTCAGGAATGACGGTTAGGCCTAACTCCGGAATTGCGGTTGACCTGAACTTACTGGGAAATCATTGTTCGCGGGGAATAATCTGAATCCCAGATCCCCATCACTAACGGAGTTCAGCAGGTTATCTGCACCTGTAAGCAACAAAAGCTGGTCATTTCAGTGTAGCGTGCATGCAGCCCCAGACATGTACTGGAATGCTAGACCTGTTATTGCTCGATCACACGTGCTACAGCCTCGCGTATCCCTCTAGTAAGCTTGACGCGTACCGCGGGGCCATGCCAGAGTCTCGGTCGTTAACGGAATAAAGCTGAGAAATCGCTAGCACAACTACAAACGGACATACCACACCACACACAGAATCGACAAAGCTTGCAATCTGTCCATCTTTTCTTTAGCTTGTATGGTAGTGGTTTCCCGGGTGCAGTCCAATTAAGCCACAGGCTCCACTCCTGGTGGTGCCCTTTTGGACATTCCTTTAAGGTTCAGCTTTGCAATCATACTGCCCCCGGAAACCAAAAACTTTGCCTTCAGGAACGCTGTTTGGAGGTTCGTGGGAATAACGCCGCCCGATCAGCAGTCGGCATATGGGTCGCCCTCCCAGGGCTGTGGGGTACTCGGTACCGGGCCGGTGTCAGTGGGATGTGTCACAGCAGCGGTGACCCGGACGGTGGCCCTGGGCGCCCATGTAAATGGCGTGGTATAATGGTAAAGAGTTTATATAGATAGTTTGACGCCACCTGTGGTGTTCGGCAACATAGATGTTAGGCCGACGCTGGTTGCAGATCCTCTGGGACTGATGGTGTTGTGCAGCAAAGATGGTGAAGCTCCCCACAGGTGGAGGTGGAGTCCCAGGGAAGTGTAGATGTAGTGATGGGGGAAAGGCACAGGCGGTGTAGGTGCTGGTACCCAGATGTAGCGGTGCTGGAATAACTGTAGGACACCAGAGCGTGCAGTTCCAAAGCTTTACTCACAGTCTGCAGGTTACACAGATGCCTGCCTCCGTGCTGTGTCCTCCGGGTCAGGACCTCTTCCAACCTCCGGGACCGGAATGGAAAGCTCCCTTCCAACACTCCGCCAACATGTACCTTCCTGAACGTCTCCTTTCTAGCGCTTGTGGGGGAAGCACTCACAGGACCGTGGTTCACTGAAACGCCTCCTGTCTAACAGATGTTCCTCAGACTTTACTTGTATGGCAGACAGCTGTAGCCTTTTCTTTCTGCCTCGCACACGTTGATGCTGGGGCCTCCGAGCCTTAGTTGGGTACAGAGCATTTATAGCTGCTACTTCCCCCGGTTTCTGCTGCAGGAACGTCAGTGTCCCTACAAACTCGGAGACCAGAATCCGGACCATACGCTCCAGCTAGGAGTGAGCCTTAACTCTGCTCATCCTCCAGCTCCCCTTCTCACGTCCACACACTTCCCCTTCCCTGCACAGAGTGCCCTAACTTACCTCCTCCCGACCACAGAGAGCAGCTCCTCAGCAGTCAGGTTCAGAGGTCTCCCTGCTGGCCTGGAGTGGGAAATGTGTTGTGTGTTGGTTTCACTGCTAGAGAGATCCTTCGTTGCTCCCAAGCTTGAAAACACACTCCCTAGGAGGAAGGCAATGCCACAGTGGCGACCGTACTCTTGGGGACGCCACAAGTGCACTGAGGCCCAGCTACTGCTGGATGATGCTGCTGGTACATTGACCCAGACCACTACATTCCCTTCGCACTCTACACAGCCAGAATCTGACCCTGATGAAACTCAGGTTCCCCTTCCCGCATACTATACCACCTTACACGGTGACAAAGAGGAAGGTGCAGATGAAAGTGCAGGTTCCTTGAGCAGGTGGGGGGGCATACTCATGGGCGATGGCACTGGCACAGGGCACCGCATAGTACGAAAAAGTGTCTCTGCTGGTGGGAGGGCCTAAACAGCCAAGTGCAGTGAGATGGAAGATGGGGACGACAAGGAGTTCAGAGTAGTGCAGGGATTCCCTAGCAAGGAGACTTAGGCCGGTTTCACACTAGCGCATTTTCAACGCGCGCACGGCCGGGGGTAGCTCCGCCCCCGATCCGGCTCTCTGCCCGGCGTGCCCGCCCCTTCCTTGTAGCGCCGCCTCCTAGCGGACAGCGGCGCCTGCGATCGGCGCACCCTATCTTTAGCATAGGGTGCGCCGATCGTGCGCAGGCCGTGCGCTAGTTGCGCTTTGACCTGCGCTGCGCACTTTTGACGGTGCGCCGTGCGCGCCAAAATCAAACTTTTCGGATTTTGGCGCGCACGGCGCACCGTCAAAAGTGCGCAGCGCAGGTCAAAGCGCAACTAGCGCACGACCTGCGCACGATCGGCGCACCCTATGCTAAAGATAGGGTGCGCCGATCGCAGGCGCCGCTGTCCGCTAGGAGGCGGCGCTACAGGCAAGGGGCGGGCACGCCGGGCAGAGAGCCGGCTCGGGGGCGGAGCTACCCCCGGCCGTGCGCGCGCATAAAATGCGCTAATGTGAAACCGGCCTTATGTAATTGTTTTCAATGTTGGGACAGCAATTTTTGGGGAGCCTATACTCTGGTGAATGATATATGGGGCCCACCATAAACTGGAGCATTCCAAAGGTGGACATCAGACACTGGAGCAGCATTTACAGGGCCCATTATACACTAGAGCAGTAGAAATGGGGCCCATTATATATGGAGCATTATTTGGGCCCATAAGACAGTGGAGCGTCAACCATTGGGACCAACATATACTGTAGCATTATGTGGAGCTCATCATATACGGTTTGAAACATTATATGTGAATAATGATTCCGTATGGAGAAATATATGGGCCTCATTACTCTGTATAGCGCACTAAGCGCTGGCCATAATACTGTATGGAGTTATATACTGTCCGTTTTTGGAGGTATTGGAGAATTTAAAATGGATATCAGTCATGAGATGTAAGAAGTGAAGTATTTTTCATTGTACTATACTGCTATTTCTCTGCCGTATCGGAGCATCATGAGTTGTGGTATGTGTTAAAGGGGCGCTCTTTGGCCCTGGGCCCACGAAAACCTGGAGCCAGCCCTACCCCCCCACAACTGTAGCCAAATAACCCCCATTTTTCAGTGCGTAACTAGTATTATGAAGTTAATTAAGGTTGACAAGCTTCAGTAATAAGAATTGATGCTTTTGGCATTCAAATGGGCACTGTTGGTGTGTTTCCTGTCCTCCTCTCACTGTCGACTTTAATTCTCCATTGACTTACATTTGGTTTCGTGTTTCGGGACGACCCCGACTTTTTCCTATAGTCGGCCGATTTTGCTCGACCCGACTTTTGGAAAAGTCAGGTTTCATGAAACGAAACTCGACCCTAAAACACCAAAAGTCGCTCAACACTACTAATTAGCAGTGATTACCAGGTGAGATGAGTTGTGTTTAGGAGACTCATTGCAGTTAATCAGTGGCCATTCAGAGACCTCCTTCTTCTGAGGGGTTCTCAATTCTGCCTACTAGAGGGGTCTTGAGGTGGGGTCCCCATTCTGTGATATCCATGTGGTCTAGAAATGTTACAACTTCTAGGGTGTTTGAAAGTTAGCATCCCTTTTATGGTGGTCCTGTTTAGTATTGAAAAATCTACATATGATAAGATCTAACATAGTATCAAACGTTTTTATTTGATTTTTTTTATTATTATTTCTTTGTGCTGGACACGAACTCGACAGCACGTGATATTTACACTTTTTTTTTTTTTTAATTCCGCCTCTCCTCAGTTGCCCTTTTTTTATTCCTATAAATGGCCAAAGCTCGGTTGTCCCCTTCTTCATCTGAAAAAGGCGAACACATAGAGATCTTCCGTCATACGGGGAGACAGCTGAAGGGGTGTAATTTTACAGCCACTCGCTGGCTTGTCAGGCCCATGATTGAGATAGACAGGAGGCACAAGAATGGCCCGAGACTCTAAGCGACACGGACAGGTGTGAGGCGAGGCTAAGGGGGGGTAGCTGGTAATACAAAAGGGAGGATGCAGGCCTTAGAGGGGCATAACCGGCAGAGAGCGAGCAAGGGGGAAACATCTCAGCTTAGTGCTAAATAGGACTTCAGAGATGGGCAAGGCATGGGTGCTACCGTCCGGACTTCAGATCACCAATAGATAGGGATAACATTGGGATAACGTAGGTATAAATTTTACAATATTTTTTTTTTAGATTTGTTATAAATCACAGCTAGGTAAGTCAGGGCCTCATTTGAGAAAATATACATGGCTCACTGTCATTCTATAGGAGACACCGAGTACCGGATGGCGTCACACAGGTAGCTATAATGCACTTACTTCTCTTTCTGGTCGTTTTTAGAATTTTTTTTGTTGTTGTTTCTTATTTTCTTTACATTTTTTATGTGATATTTTTAGCATTCATTTTATATGGGAACAGGGTTTTGTCAATCCATTTTGATGTAGAGAGAGACATATGATTTGTTTTCCCATAATCTATAGATCATTCTATACATTTTATTAATCTGATGACCCGGATAAAATTAGCACTTCTGTGCTAGATGATTCAGAGGAAGAAAAAAAAATAAAAATCAGGAGTGATTGTATCGAAATACAAAGGAACAGTACATAAATTCAAAGTACAAATTTAAACTGATACATTGTATCATTCCGGTAACCAGGGGCAACCAATCATCTTGCAGCATTCCTGAGCAGCTGACGTTACTCGCCTTGTAGATGATCCCCCCCCATCCTTTCCCTTATCTATGGGGAAATGGAAAGATCAAATGTAATCAGCTGGTGCAATATTAGGCGCTCCCAAATGTAGAATATTTTTTAGTTTATGGTAATAGTCATGGAATCGGCTCAGTTAACTTATTTTAGAAAGTGAATGCTGAAATATAATTGACTTTGGGTTAAAGGGGTCTTCCGCTTTCAAGAACATGTTCCCCATATAATTCGATACTACTATTCAAAAATAAAAAATAAAAAAGACAGGCGTACTCACCCTCCCCTAGTCCAACACCTGCTCTCCTCCATTGCTCCCATCTCTGTGTTTTGGCTGCAGCGGCGACATCATGACTACATTTTCTTGTGCCCACCTACATCAGCAGAGCAGTTAAAGTCAGTGATTGCCTGCAGCGGTGATGTGGCTGTAGTTGTGCTGTAACCGCTATGGCCAAAATCCAGAGATCGGAGCAGCGGTGGAAAGTCAGTGCTGAGTTGGAGGAGGGTGAATACTATCTAAAAACCTTTTCCTTAAAAGTAGAAAACCCCTTTAATTCAACCCCCCCAGTGTCAATGTGCTGCTGTACAGCCCCTTATCAGTTAGTGCCTATTATGTTTAATGTGCAAGTGAGATCTAAATTAAATTAGAAGCTATTATTTTAGAATTTATAACTTTTTTCAATTTTTCAGAGAATTGCAAAAAATTTGCTCTAATTAGGCTAGATTATATGTTGTTCCTGTGCAATCAAATGCTGCAACATTAACACCCCGCGAGATGATATTGACATACCCTAGCTGGTCTTTCAGTGACTGGCTTAAACTACAGCAATATGGCTGGACATTAAAATGAGATTATCACCAACAGGAAATACCAGCAGGGGGAAAGTATATAAGCCGCACCCGAAAGGTGATAGGAAAAACAAATTTACACCTCCGTATTGGAAGCATAAGTCAGTTTGGTTCAGCTCTTTTCTCAAAAGGTGATTTATTTTACAGCGTACCGTCAAGCGCTTCCCATCAGCTCACTAGCTCCCTCTACAGGACCTGCTTGTCATAGCACCACTCATAAAGAACTTAAAGGCTATTTATTACGTATGTTATGTAGTGTTTATGTTATATCACACCGGATTAAGCGTTACGATGGGTCAGCGCAGGATTTCCTCCACGAACGTCTGTCTCGGCAAAGACTCTTCTCTTTGAGATAACATGCTTCTTTATATGCCCATATGACATTAGACAGCTATGGAATGTAAGGAAGTGTGTGGTTTCAATGAGAGCTGCTGCAGACGTGGCCCCTTCCAGGCGTGGATCCCCCAAATCCCACCCTGTCATTGTCTGGAATCATTTTCTCAAGGTCATGTCTTATAAAATAGGCTGATACTGTAACCAAAATGTTATTCTGGGGCCTGGTACACTTCATCTGCCTGAGCTTGTCTGGCATTTTGCCTCCTAGATGCACAGAATAAGCCCTTTCCCCTATTCAGAGGACGGACATGACAGTCAGAGCCCCTTCCCCCCCCCCCCTCGCTTATTTTGCATGGCCTACAAAATAGTTTGTGTGTCAGTGTGGACGTATTTAAAGGTCACTTGGCCAGCTGTCTTCTCTTCTCTGCACCGATCCAATATCCAGAACATGATCCCCTTGGTTCTACTTGGAATGTGCGGCCTCAGAGCTGCGCTCCTCATTAATAGGCGCCTGCGGAAGGTCACTGACACATTGCAGAAGATGTGCACAAGTCGAGCAGTCGATGAATCATTGCACCAGCAGATCTACCATCTTACATTTTTTCACCTTCTGACCATATAGCTATTTTTTTTATATCTGATCCCGGGAAAAGCTGGGTGATCATCAATGTGTTGGATATAAGGAGGGTTCATTATGTTTCCTTACAACCCTGTGCGGCATATCCTCCTGGTTATAGAGTAATGCAGAAGTGGAATATGTATCATTATATACATGGGCAGAGTGGCTGTTTGAGAATCTGGGAAAGCTGGGTGACCACCTACCAATATGATCGCTTTGAAGGGTGAATGAGTTTCATTACATTTTTCTACAGTCCTGAGCTGCACATCTTCTTGGTTATAGAAAAATGCAAAAGTCGAGGATATATTATGACATATATGGATAGATGTGACATTCAGGATTGTAAGAAAGCTGGGTGACCACCAGTGTGGCTTCTATGAATGAGTTATCATTACAGTTTCCTACAATCCTGAACAACACATCATCCTGGTAAGGGAGGGCGGATCTACAGTTGATGCAACCGGGGCCCAAGTAGTAAAGGGGGGCGCTCCTACCTCCGAAGCAAGTAGAATTTAGCATTTTCATGAATTATTGGGAAGCAAAGGGGCCCATATATTATTCTTCTTCTGTCTCTGTCCGTCATTTATACAGAAAGGGAGGATGTATACATGTGTAGATGTGACATTCTGTATTCTGGGAAAGTTGGGTGACCACCAATGAGATTCCTATGGAGTCACCACAAAACTTTTTAAGGCTATGTTCACACATTGCATTTTTGCCACACTTTTTTGTTTTGTTTTTTTACAGGCAAAACCTGCTCTCTTGGCAATAAAGAAAAAAAAACAAGGTTTTGATGCGTTTTTTTGCTGCGTTTTTATCAGGTCCATTTGCCTCTGGTTCACGCTGATAACGTATAGTGCGTAAAAAAAAAAAATGATGCAACTTCCTGAGGTCTTTGCACCTAAAATGCAGCAACACCTTTTATACCTGTTTTTTTTTTTTTTTTTGCTGCGTTTTTGCTCTTTCTCATTGCTTTCTATGGGTGAAAAAACACAGGAAAAAAATGCTGAAAGAAGAGACAGGCGGCAGTTGTGTGCGTGTGATTTTTGAAATCTCACGGCCTTTGCTGATACCGTAAAACGCGGCATAAAACTTGCATTAAAAAAACGAACGCAACGCGTGACCATCGCCTTAGAGTTCAGGACGGCACATTCTCTAAGTTGACCAATATGGAATTTATAAAGCTTTTATGGCCAATATCGGTACATTCATATGCACGCTCGCCGTTCAGGACTCTAGGAAAGTTGTGTGTCCGCTTAAATGAGGACGTTGTGAGTGTGAAATTTGCTCTTTGCTTTTCATCTGCATGGTCTTTTGGCACCCTGTACATTTTGAGGGTCTCTCCCAGTGGTGGGCCCCTGGCGCCAGTGATTGACATGTGTGAGTCTGGACTGTGGAGCAGGTGTTCTCCCGATGATCCCTCCTGTACTCCGCAGCAATGGCAGCAAATGGTCTCGATCTGTCAGTACCAATGTCAGGGCCGAAGGAGAAGGGGAGAAAACAACAGAGGATGTCCATTCCAACCCCCATATCCCTTACACCCCTGCTGCCCCCACAATATGACAGTGAGATGCTAAAGGCACTGTTATGGGAGTTGGGGGTCTTCTGTAGACCCCAGTGTCTACCATATTTGTACAACTATGAGCCCTTTATCTGAGCTTCATCGGGGAATGGTCATTTTACCATACGCGCAGTATTACAGGGCTGCGGTGTATTGTACCAGCGATCACAGCATCAAGTTTCCGATGGAGAACGATTAAAATTGTTAAAAAAAAGACCAATATGTTGGAAAAAAAAAGTTTTACAACAATCTTTAATAGTTTATTTATGTTCCAGGAAGAGGAGGAGGAGGAGGAAGAGGAAGAGGAGGAGGAGGAGGGGGAGGAGGAAGAGGAGGGGGAGGAGGAGGAGGAGGAAGAGGAAGAGGAGGAGGAGGAAGAGGAAGAGGAGGAGGAGGAAGAGGAGGAGGAAGAGGAGGAGGAGGAAGAATGGGGTTTCCTCTCCCTCCTTCTTTTTCTGAAACATAAAATATTAAAAAAATGAAGTAATTAACATATTAATGTCACCGGGTGTGTAATTGTCCAAACTAATCAAAAATCAGAATATTTATCCCCCACGGTGAACACCAAAACAGCAAAGAAGAAAAAATCTAAATGGCAGAATGGCTTTTTTTAGTCACTTCTCCTTCCTCCAAAAACTGTCTCCCCCACAGAACTGTGCTGAGTGTTATACTGGGGTCTTTTTATGTAATAAAGGGGTTACAGGTCCTGGGTGTGACTGCTCTCTCTGCTCCCTATAGCTCCCCCTGTATATGCACACATTGTATAAAGCTGTATGGTCCCCTCAGGTCACAGTTCTGGGGTGACCTCGGGGGGCTTCTATATTTTGCTACCTGCAATGATGACTATGTCAGGGGGAGCAGCGCAAGACCCGAGAGCGGTCAGGACCAGGGTTCACTGGCTGGGATCTGGCCCACAAGACTTCCATAGGAAAGACTCTCAGAGGACGCCATGATGTGGGGGATCAGACACCCCTAGGAATAGAGGAGGGCATCAAGGCCCCCGGTACCTGTGGCCACTGCAGAGTCTGCTGGACGGTGGCGGATCACAGGGGGTTAGTCTAAGGCTTCTGTGAGGACCTCACAGTGAGGTCATTACGTACTGAGCACCACCGTGTGAGTGTGAAATACCGGACACCTCCATGCCGACAATCACCCTCTCATAGACCTCAACTTCTCATAATCCAGAACTTATTACAGATTTATATTATTATTGCTGCAATTTTTCTGTAGAATTTTATTTTTATAATATCAGATATCAATTTATCATTTATGAATCATCTCTCATATCCATCCATCTAATATTATCTATCTATCATCTATCTATTATCTATCTATTATCTTTCATCTATCTATCTATTATCTATCTATCTATTATCTATCTATCTATTATCTATCTATCTACTACCTATCTATCATCTATCTATCTATCCCATATATATCTATCTATCCATTATCTATCTATCATCTATCTATCTATCCCATATATATCTATCTATCCATTATCTATCTATCATCTATCTATCATCTATCTATTATCTATCTATCATCTATCTATCTATCCCATATATATCTATCTATCTATTATCTATCTATCCATTATCTATCTATCTACTACCTATCTATCTATCATCTATCTATTATCTATCTATCTATTATCTATCTATTATCTTTCATCTATCTATCTATCTATCATCTATCTATTATATATCTATTATCTATCTATCTATTATCTATCTATCATCTATCTATCTATTATATATATATTATCTATCTATCTATCTATCTATTATCTATCTATTATCTATCTATCTATCTATCTATCCATTATCTATCTATTATCTATCTATTATCTATCTATCTACTACCTATCTATCTATCATCTATCTATTATATATCTATTATATATCTATTATCTATCTATCTATCTATCTATCTATCTATTATCTATCTATCCATTATCTATCTATCTATCTATCTATCTATTATCTATCTATCTACTACCTATCTATCTATCATCTATCTATTATATATCTATTATCTATCTATCTATCTATTATCTATCTATCCATTATCTATCTATCTATCTATCAATTATCTATCTATTATCTATCTAACTATTATCTATCTATCTATTATCTATCTATCTATCATCTATTTATCTATTACCTATCTATTATCTGTCTATCTATCTAACTATTATCTATCTATCTATCTATTATCTATCATATATCTATCATCTATCTATTACCTATCTATTATCTATTACCTATCTATTATCTATTATCTGTCTATCTATCATCTATCTATCTATTATCTAACTATTATCTATCTATCTATCTATCTTTCTATTACCTATCTATTATCTATCATCTATCTATTATCTATCTATCATCTATCTATTACCTATCTATAATTTATCTATCTATTATCTATCATCTATCTATCTATTTATCTATTATCTATCTATATATCTATCTATCTATTATCTATCTATCTATCTATTACCTATCTATTATCTATCTATCATCTATCTATTATCTATTTATCTATCTATTATCTATCTATTATCTATCTATCTAACTATTATCTATCTATTATCTATCTATTGTCTATCTATCTATTATCTATCATCTATCTATTACCTATCTATTATCTATTACCTATCTATTATCTATTATCTGTCTATCTATCATCTATCTATTAATATCTATCTATTATCTAACTATTATCTATCTATCTTTCTATTACCTATCTATTATCTATCATCTATCTATTATCTATCTATCATCTATCTATTACCTATCTATAATTTATATATCTATTATCTATCATCTATCTATCTATTTATCTATTATCTATCTATATATTTATCTATCTATTTATCTATCTATCTATCTATCATCTATCTATTACCTATCTATTATCTATCTATCTATCTATCATCTATCTATTATCTATTTATCTATCCATTATCTATCTATCTATCTATCTATCTATCTATCATCTATCTATTATCTATCTATCTGTCTATCTAAAAAGAAAAAGACAAAAGCAGCACCAGCAAAATTGGGTGTAAAGCCTCCCAGGTACATGATTCCAATCCTTAGTTATAGTGAAAAGAAATGGAAGCAGCACATCATCTCATGTAGAAAAAATGTTTAATATCCCAACAAGCAACGTTTCGGCTCCAGGTGTGAGGCTTTCTCAAGACGAAGGCTGAGTTGAGCCACAAAGTTGCGACCTGTTCACATGGGCCAGCACAACAATATGCTTTACTATTTTGAATCTGGTATTTACCGCTGCCTGATTTATGGGGGGAGGTGATTTTCAAGCTTATAAGTTGTCCGGTTACCACCATTTTTTGACCGTTTTCTTGTTTTTTTATCTATAGAATTTATCTATCATCGATCTGATTTTTTGTGTTTCGCTTTTTTACGTGTCCGCTTTGGGATAAAATTGTTCGTTTTGTACTTTGCAGGTCAATCACATGAGTGGAGGAATCTATAGAAGGTGTCTGGTGGTCTTCAGGTGTGGCCTACAGGCTGCTATGGCTGGTCAAACGGAACCAAGTCCGAATTCCCTGGAGGTTTGGTCCCCTTCAACCAGCTATGGCAGTGCTGAACTCTCCAGCCTCAGACGCAGGCGCTGCCACCATCAGAGTGCACGATTCAGGAATGTGGAACATTATCATTGTTATTATCATTTTTTTATTGATTTCCTTTTTGTTTTTTTTTATGCTTGCCACTATTTTTATTACATGTGAGAGAATGCTATTTGCCTTGTAGATGACTGTTCTTATTGTATATGTTGTAATTCTGCAAAAAATTTTTTTTGTTTTTTTTTTTGGTCTTTCCGCGATGAAAAAATAGTTGACATTTCTCTATTTTGTAATAAATTTGCCAAAACGCCTCGTTGTGAATATTTTTGCTGTTTATTTAAAGAACAGAAATTTTACACTTTGTGAATGAGGGGAGACGATATAAACCTGAGCCCTTCTAGTCTGTGTGCGCAAGCCTTGTTTCCAAACTTTTTAGAAGACAAAGTTGGGGTCGAAAAAAAACAATTTAAAGAGTTGCAATTAAAAGGACTAAGCCCCATTTTAAATCACGTTTAGAATGAAAATTTACAAACTTTCTGCTGTTTTCAATAAACCAATGAAACAAGAACAATATAAAAAGATTAACACAGCTATTATAGCAAGTGGTTTCTCCAAAATCAGCACAAAATGTCACCTTTACTTACTACTGCAGTCTCGAGATCATTCACGTCTTCAGGACAAGACTCTTTAGTACTTAGCAGAGTCCCCTATGGCTGTTATGACCTGTTGCACAAGTGTCACTGATATCCTTGGAATTTCTGAAACCATATTCTTCAAATCCCACCAAAAATTTTCGATGGTTTACTGTGAGAATCTTCCAAAACGTCTTCTAAATTCAATCCGTGGTGGACTGTGAGGTATGTTGGAAATCGGTGTCCTCTTGGAAGGCCCAATGACCCCTACTGTAAAGCTTCAGTTTCCCAACATAAGGTATGATGTTTTCTCCCAGGATTTCCTGATTCTTGATTCAATTCATCTTGCCCTCTACACACAAAACAGGTTTCTAGTGGCAAAGGAAGCAAAGCACACCAAGCCCCACCATGCTCCATTGTAGGTATTACCTAGCCACCGTCTGCTTCACTGAGTCACCATCATGCTTGAATGTAGGCATCACCAAACTCTCCATGCTTGACTCTAGACATCAATGAGCCCCATGCTTCGTTGTATTTATCACCTAGCCACCATCTCTTTCACTTTAAGCATCACTAAGTAACCAGCATGCTTGAAAGTAGGCATCACCAAACCCCCCATGCTTCAATGCAGGCATCACTGTAGGAATCACTGAGCCACTGCCATGCTTCAATGTATGGAGGCATATTTAAGCTCCCTCAATGCTTCACTCTAGACATCAGTGAGCCACTGCTATGCTTAATTTAGGATATCACTGATCCAACACTATGCTTCACTGTAGGCAGGGTACTTTGTTTAGCTTCATTCTTTGTCCTCCAGACATATCGCTGATCCACACACCATTAAAATTCAAGTTTTGATTCATTGCCCCACAGAATCACAAAATCTATATGCCTTGTTTTTAGGGTTTTAAGCAGATTAAAGATGACTTTTCTTGTGTCTTTGGTAGAGATGACGTCTAGGAGATAGGGCATAAAGACCTTCGGCATTTAGCATGCTCCTTACTGTGAAAACCGAACCCTCAATGTCTGCTGCCATCAAATCTTCCCAGTGGTATTTGAGGTTTTTCGATCACCTGCCTCCACAGGAATTGGTGGCAGCCGGTGATATCTTTCTGCCACATCCAAGTAGTGTAATCAGTTTTCCTGTAACACTGACCTTGAGATCTCTGCTTCTAGCTGTATCTCTGGAAGACGTTAATGCCTTTATATCTTTTTGTATCCTTTTTTTCTTGTTTGCACATCTTTTTGGACCACTCTCTTGATAACCTGGAGGCCGTTGCCCATGAGGTGCTGGATAAGATTCACCTGGACCACTGTCTGATGCTGGTGTCTGTATATACATCACATTTGAAGCAGGTTTTAACAGCCAAAGGGGCTCAACTAAGCACAAAAAGCGCTTGTCCTGAAGGGGTGAATAATTTTTAGACTGCAGTAGGCAGTAAAATAGGCATTTTGTGATGAATTTGGAGAAACCACTTGTATTAGTTGTTTTAGCTTTTACATAGTTCTTCTTTCATTGGTTTACTGCAAACAGCAAAAAGTTTGTACATTTTGATAATATATAGTTTGCAATAAATTTTTATTGCAAATGTGAGACGAGAAGCAATATTGAAGTCTACCGCTAGATGGCAGGCAACACACACCATTTTTTTCTTACTGTTTGATTGTCCTCTGATTTTTTTTTTTTTTTGTATTTTGTTAATTCTGCCTGAATTTATATAATTTGATGTATTCATACTTTACATTAGTTTGCATCCCAAACAAGTAAATTTGACCCCTTGTTCGCAAATGTCTAACTACATGTGATGTCTCTGCTCACTGGACATCATTCAATCATCACATTGTAGAGCATTTTATGTACTCGGTGTCCTCTTCTTATTATTATTACAGCCATGGAGATAAATACATTATTAGATGGGTTACACTAGATATATATACCATGGGTGTACCCACCGAGAGGCTGGGGGGGGACCTGCCCCCCTAGAAGCAGGGTGCACAATGAAAGAACACCTCGCGGCCACGGTAGTGGAGAGCGGCCAGCCAAGCGGCCACACACAGCTGACAGCGGGGTGGGCGGGACTCACTGCAGAGCAGGCTGGGATTCGATCCGGCCGGGGTTCAGAGGCGTGTCATGTACAGCGCCTCTGAATCCTGTCTGAACCCTCCAGATCTGAGGCAGAGGCTGAGAAGACAGGCAGTGGCCGCCATTACAGTGCGCCACAGGCCAGACGGAGACTCCCACTCTTCAGTGCCTGCGCCCTGCAGTAAGTGGTGTCCACGTCCATGAACAGGAGTTCTAATACAATTAGGTAAAAAATACAATACTTTATTAATCAATAAGTACAAATACAATTAATATAGACAAAAAAGGACAATTGACCCTGGTAAAAAGCATGGGTCTCGAGTTTCGCTTTTAGCTTTATCAAATGGGGATAATATTTGAAAAAGCTAATTGCGAAACGCGCGTCGGGATTTGACCTGGCTCTCGTGGCATAGCCATACATCATGGGTGAGCATTGAGCATATTTGACAGATTCATTATTTTCTATCTGTAATATACATACTGATGATTGGGGAACGTCCTTAAGTTGATGGCAGATGTTTGATGTTTGATCCCTGATGCTGTGTGCACTTTAGCAATTGGCAGCTTGGCTATATAAGACTTGCACTTGCTTTAAACTTTGCATTTTGCTGCCATAATGCACACATAATGGATTGTTACCATAGTGATGCTCTGACTTAATTGTAATGACATTTATGCCTGGAGACCCGTGCTTTATTACCGGGGTCAATTGTCCATTTTTGTCTATATTAATTGTATTTGTAATTATTGATTAATAAATTATTGGTTTTTTTTTACCTAATTGTATAGAACTTCATTTTTTTTTGTTTTGATACATACTGCTGCAGTGCTGTTGGTGGCCGTCTTAGTCTGCAGCAGTGCAGCGCTCATGTGATAATGAATTTATCTATTCTCTCCTGCAAAGAAAGATCCAATATGTGATGTCTGCATGGCGTATAATTAAATACCTGAGTGCCGCTGTAGTGTGTTATTGTGCCGTTATCAGGACTTTGCAACCTCCTGCCCCGACGTGCGCATTTCGCCCAGCTTCTTCGGGGGGATGTTTCGCGCGTCGGGGCAGGAGGCTGCAAAGTCCAGACATCAGCACTATAAGGGTATGTGCACACGTTGTGGATTTAGATGCAGATCCGCAGCATTTTTGGCCACACAAATTTGCATCAAATCCGCAGTGTAGTGCACCACCAATGTTAGTCTATGGGAAATTGAGAATTGGTGTGCACATGCTGCGGAAAAATACTCGCGGATTTGCAGCATTTTATTTTCCGCAGTATGTCAATTCTTCTTGCGAATCTGCAGCATTTCTGCACTCAATGACTACCACTGAGTCAGGCAAATCTGCAGCAAAACCGCAGGTGTAAAAGATTTGCAGTTTTGCTGCGGAGTTGCGTGCGAGAAACGCTGCAGATAGGGAGCAGGAAGAGTGTGTGGCTGGCCGGAGACTGTGTGTGCGTTGAATATGTGCGAGTCTGTGTGTGGGTGTCTGTGTGTATCTACAGTATGTGTGTGTGTGCAGGTCTGTGTGCGTGGCTGTGTGTGTGAGGGGGGTCTGTGCGCGTGGCTGTGTGCGTGGCTGTGTGTGTGTGCGTGGCTGTGTGCGTGGCTGTGTGTGTGTGTGCGGGTCTGTGTGCGTGGCTGTGTGTGTGTGGGGGGGTCTGTGTGTGTGGCTGTGTGTGTGAGGGGGGTCTGTGTGCGTGGCTGTGTGCGTGGCTGTGTGTGTGTGCGTGGCTGTGTGTGTGTGTGTGCGGGTCTGTGTGCGTGGCTGTGTGTGTGGGGGGGGTCTGTGTGTGTGGGGGGTCTGTGTGCGTGGCTGTGTGCGTGGCTGTGTGTGTGTGGGGGGTCTGTGTGGGTTTCATTCACCTTTTTCTTTCTAAAATTTTACAACTGGAACGACCATGGCCTGCCCCCCTAGTTTTGATCCTGGGTGCGCCCATGATATATACTGTAGTAGTTAGATCACCGCCTAATTTTTTACAGAAGACTCTTTAGTCACTTTTTTTTCCATAACATATCCAACCTATTACCTTAAGAGATCGTCCGACGATAAGCAACCTCTTTATTAAGAGAGTTGACTCAGAGATCATCTGATCGTAAGATGCTTTTTGACCTCCAAGAACCCTGTGAAACAGCTGGTTTTGCTTTCCAAAGTTACAGTACTTTTTACTGCTCTTTTCCCCTCTAGCGGCCACTACTGGGGAAGTGTATTATTACATGTAGCCATTTAAAATACATATTTCCATATTCACTTGTAATAAGTTTCAAAGTTTCACAACATTTTTAAACCACCAGGGGGCAGTACTAACACAGCTGGCTCTATCTGTCTATCTGTCTCTACCTATTGCCCCCATAAGGCGCCAACAGGCAGTGGAAGTTTTTACAAGCCTGTTTGTGGGGGGATCTAGATGATCTGGACTCTGCACATGCAGAACAATGTTTGCTCCCAACAGTGATGCGTAATAATATGTACTGTTCATTATCACTGCAGTAGGAGACAGAGCAGGATGCAGTGCGCTGTGGCTTCCCGCTGATCTCAGGGCATGAGAACTGCAGGGGTGTGATGTGACCCAGATCAACCCTCATTATGAGAAATAAATACGAATATAAGTTTTTTCCAATTATCTCTGCAGTTTCGAGTTGCAACATTTGTACTCTGTTTTCTATATAAAAATGGCTATTAATAAAATAGTTCTAAGCTCTCAAGCGGGCTGTTACCGACTCCGGGAAGGAAGTGCAAGGATATTGACATGCTGCCCATGTTTTCCCCCCTGGAGACAAGTTTTATTGTAGTAATGTCATGTGAAATGCAATGTAGCGTAAGATAAGTAATGTATAACGCAGGATGTAATAGTATAAGTATTGCTTGTATAGTTTAAGACATGTAGATAGTAATGACAGGGTAAGATAGAGTTAAATCTTGGGACTAGCCCACAGGGGGGTGGAGATAGTGGTAGGGAAAGGACTGATTTTCCTTTTGGTGGGGGAGTTCAATTTCGGAGTGTAGAGAGAGAGCGAGAGCAATGCCGCTAAAACGGGGTGATCCACAGGAAGAGGAGACTGAAGGCTGGGGATAGCGAGATCCTGAGGAGAAGTACTGATGAGACCGAGCGACTTTCTGTGAGGTGCTCTCGAACAGGACACCGAATCATGAACCCCGTAGCTCGCAACGCAGAAGGTAACATGCCTAAACCGGACTGAGTACAACGGACTAGTGGGGTCCCGAGTGTGAGGGTTCCTGGGCGCCAGTAGTGGAAGGAATATGATGCGAGTAGAGAGATGATCAGGACTGTGGTGTTGAAGCTGGGTTGTGGTGACGTAGGACGAAAGAGATAAGCTGCAGAGCCCTGGAGGAGAACTACAGAGGAAGGATATTGCTTGAAGGAAACGTCCATAAGACTTTGTGTCTGCTATCCCTTGTACATAACCCTTACTAAGTTAAAAAAAAGGGAAAAGTCAGCTTACCATGTGCTGTGTGTGGACTCCCTGCTACCAGCCAATGCCTCGCTTGGAACCAGTTGAGCAAACAGAAAGCATATGAAAAGGTAAGGAGGGATCCAGGGGTAGGCGGGAGTACCGCTGGATCCCTCCCTATCTTTTTCATATCCCTACTAAGTTAACATCTAGTAAAGACTCTATGGTTGAACGGCAGTCTCCTTTATTGAACTGTGAAATTTATGGTCATAGCCAGCCCACACCACCGGCTACAGGCAGCGTGCACAGATGCAAGGCCCTGACAGCACCAACAACCAGCCAGGACCCCCTCTTTCATGTAGTGCGCCGGTGCATCACCAAGTGCCTCGGCCGCGGGTACCGCCCCACGCAGTACTACAGAAGCACAGTAAACATATTATGGATTTGGCTTAAGGGTTGTAGCAGGACTACTTCTGCCATTAGATGAACATCTCCTCTCCGGCCATAGTATGAAGTGTCTCTGTGGGAAGCATTTTACTGCCGCCAAGCTACAGAGAAGCGGTAGAATGCTGTAATTAAGGGGTACGGGAAAGTGTGTGGTAGAGCACAGTATAGAGAAGGGGCAGGGTGAGAGCACAGTATGAAAAGGAAGCAGAGTACGGAGAGGGGGTAATGTGAGGGCACGATATGAAGAAGAGGCAGTGTGAGGCCACATTATGGGGGCCTAGTAGAGTGGGGGCCTAAAGTTGGGAACATTGTGGTAGAATTCATAAGGGAGGACAGCGGCACGGTGGCTCAGTGGTTAGCGCTCGAATCCCACCAAGGACAACATCTGCAAGGAGTTTGTATGTTCTCCCCGTGTTTGCGTGGGTTTACTCCGGTTTCCTCCCACATTCTAAAGACATACTGATAGGGAATTTAGATTGTGAGCCCCATCGGGGACAGTGATGATAACGTGTGCAAACTGTAAAGCGCTGCGGAATATGTTAGCGCTATATAAAGATTATTATTATTATTATTAGTGTGTTAGTTATAACTTATAAGAGGGACAGTGTGGGGCATATATTTCATATGGCAATACAGTGGCGGTTATAGTTAATAAGGGTGGTCACTGTGGTGGTTATAGTCCATAAGAGGTACGGTGTGGTGTTCATAGCTAATAAGGGCAGAAAGCAAGAGGGCACATTATATAGAGGCATGTTGCAACTGGCCTATAGGGAAGATAGATGAATCCTCCATTGGCCCCGTATGAGTATCGCTAGGTATGGTAAACTTGATGTATGGCATGCAGATGTAGGGAGGAGGGCCCCTGCAGAGTGTCCGGGCCGGAACCAAGGGGACCGCCATCTAGGTTCCTAAGGAAACAGTACCCGGGGAACGAAGGAGGAGAGTGGACGGCTGAGAGTGACAAGACAGCAAGGGGAGGGGCGAGTATAAAAGGGACAGGGTGCGTGTAGGGGAGTCAGTTGGCTGAACGGCAGACACGAAGCAAGAGACTGCGGGACTTTGGGAGAACCTTCGTTCTCAGAATAAGGCTCCATAGGCTGTACTACAGAATTGGTGGACATCGTGGGAATGCCATGGACTTGGTTGAAGCTACTTGGTTAATAAATTGGTAACCAAAATACTGTCTCTTTTCTTTACTTATTCTCTATTTTTATGCCTTTCAGGTTGCCATTTGTGGACTATGTCGGAATCCTAGGACTACTTTGGACCAGCATGGCTTTTTTATTTTATTAATAAACTAGCTGAAGAGCCCGGCGCTGCCCGGGCATAGTAACTAACTGTGGTTAGTTATAACAAATTATAATTATCCTCCATCCCATAGTCCCGTGCCCATATACCCATCATACATATCCTCCATCCCATAGTCCCGTGCCCATATACCCATCATACATATCCTCCATCCCATAGTCCCGTGCCCATATACCCATCATACATATCCACCATCCCATAGGCCCGTGCCCATATACCCATCATACATATCCTTCATCCCATAGGCCCGTGCCCATATACCCATCATACATATGTAGTGTCGGTGGTGGGGTGCCGAGCTGGGGGGGGGTGATAGGGGGTGGTCCTACTTTTGTACCGCGCAGAGATGATAACAGAGACACGATGAGGCAGATTCTGGGTGCAACAGGTCCAAGTTTATTTCTTTACTTGCCGTCCGCCTGACGGCCTCCGCAGCACACCGCACGTTTCTTCACTTATCGGCCCTCCGTTTCCAGAGCCGTTTACACACCGTACTTTTACAATAGGGACGTACATATGCGTACTGTCCCTCCTTCACTTGTTCGACGCTCCTGACAGGTCCGCCACTGTGGCCGCCCTAGGCCCAATAACCAACAGCGCTTTCACTGGTCAGTCGTCGTGTCAAATACGGTATATGGCACTCACTGCCTCGTCTCTTCTGCGGTATCTTTCTGTCAGGACCACCCCCTGACGTTTCCTCTCCTCAGTCCCCTTGGTCGGATTCTCCTCAGGGCACACAGACTGGCGAAGTCCTCCTGTCACCTGGGCTCCCCCTGGGGACTGGAACTTTCTGGAACCCTCCCTCAGTATTTATAACTTCCCCGGTTCCTTGAAACTGTCACTAACTGTCACCACGCCCCCCATGACCAACGGTTTCTAAAGCCCTAAGCTGCTGTAAAGTCCTTTGCTCACACTCCACCCTGCCATCTAATGGTCATCCCAAGGTACTGCACGTCCACTACACTTTTCTAGTTGTTTCCCCACTGTAATCACTGTCTCCTACCTACACTGTGCAAACCTATCTTTCTTCACTCTGACTAGTCCGTCCGTCCGTCAGGTCACTTTCCCTACACTCCCCCTTCCTTTGTCCATTGTCGTCCTCGACAATCGTCATCCCTGCCTTCGTCGTTCTGAATCTACACCTACATTCTGTTGTCGGACCAGAAGTTGAGCCAAACCCACTATCTGCGGGGGCCGAACCATACTGGGAGCACTATGCTCTGAGCAGCCTACTGCTACTCACCAGCGCGCACGCCACATGACAACGTCTTTCAAATTGGGCAAGGTACACCCGTATTCTCTCTACGGCGTGTATCTTTCCCCTACTCTCCCCTACTGTTACCTTTCACTATCCGGTACGCCATGATAGAGGCCACTCACCTACCAGATCATTGCCGGCGCCCGCCTTTCCTTCTTCAGGGGTGTCCGTGGTGTCGGGGACCTGACCTAGGACGGCTGTCTTTCTCACATCTTCCCATTCATTTTCCTTCTTTCAATTACATGTCATGGTCGGCGTCCCGGTCTCCCAGACCTCAACTCTTAGATCCCTACCGGATCTCACACTTTCCTTTGGTCCCGCAGACCTTCCCTTACCCGGACCTGTTGCATTTTACTTTGGCATATTATACAATAAACAACTTTATAATAGCACAAGTACCCCATTTTTTATAATTTTTTTTTCATTTTTCTTTTGCTTTAAAACTCAACGTTTAACAATAAACATCGCCAGCACTCCTTTTCCCTCCCCCTTCCTTGGACATGGACACTCCCTCTTGTCTTCGTATCCCCGTTCTGTCAAGTTTCCAAATCAGTAAGTAACATCCTGTAAGAGGAACATTCTAAAAAAAAAACAGCCTAATCACATAAAACATTTTTTCTTTAAAACTAGACTCTGACAGTCCAGGCCATCTCCTGATGGCCGGTAGCAAGGGGCCCACAGCCGTGAAACTCCTGGGGTGAAGGGAGTGTCCAATACAGTCCTCTTTACGGGGGTTCGCGTTCCTCGGGTACTGCCAGTACCGCCACCGCATAATACCCGCGGGGGCAGTATTCCTTATAATAAGAGACATAGTCCCCTATTTCCAGGGCACGGCCGTGGCGTATGGAGGCTACGTTCACGTATACCTTCTGGCCAGTCTGATCACGTATGAAGCCATACCCCCGGGCCACATTAGTGTACACCAGCCGCCCCCGGGATCTTTCCACCGCCATGCCAGCCTCCCCTTTTGAATGAAGCAGGCTCCATACCTCCTGCTCTCGAACCTTCTTTTGTTTTACCACCTCCGCAACCCAAACGGAGGGTACCGCGCCAGTCCCAGAGTCCGGTGGGCGGGACCTTGCCGAGAAAGGGCGTGGGGTAGAGGCGGCCGATGATATCTGTGGCCCAGCAGCCGCTGGGGCCGGGTAGCGGATGGGAGCAGCCGTGACTCCGGAGGGCTGGTCCACAGGGCCCGATAAACAGACCCCAGCCGGTTCCAATACTGGCTTCACCGCGGCCACAGGGTAGGCCGCATCCACAACTCCCAGCAAAGCCGGAGTAACGGCCGGTTCGGGTGATGAGGCTGACACCGGCCGAGGGAGCGCAACCGCGCCTTCTGTAAATAAGCTCCGCCCTGGTGACTCGTCGGGAACGGAAGCTAGGGCCTTGCTCAATTCTACGTATAGCATAGGGCCCTCCGCAGCCGGGCCTTCCGGGACACTGGAGACTGCGTGTTGTGGCAAAATGATAGGGGCCGCTTGTGAAGCCGCCGGCAGGGCCGGGGGAACTCTCACCTTCCCCGGCGCCACGGCCTCCGTCACACCACCGCACGGCTCATCCCGCAGCCTCCGCTCTCCAACTCGTTGCACAGCGGGCCCAGCTTCCAGGCTCAGGGGCTCCGCGGGGAGACTCTCCGCCGGTATCAATGGCGGCCGCTCCTTCTGGTTCCGCAGGGGCTCCGCACAGATTTCTCTTCTTGCCCATGGACCCGAAGATGACGTCTTCTGTCTCAGTTCGTTCTCCTGCCGCCACTGCCATTCTAGGCGGCCAATACCCCGACTTCCGCAGCGTCTCATACCGTCCGGTGGGCAGCAATCGAATGGCGCCAAACAGTCGCTCCCAGGCTTTTCTTCGGTGTCACTCCCTCTGTGGGGTGGGGCGTTGGCAGGCCTCTCCACCCACCTGTCAGGGTCCAATTTTTGGAAACGTCGGCCTCCGGACACATACTGCTGTCCACGGGGGAACGTTGGAGGGGGTCCCAGTCCATTCTGAACTACTGCGAACACCCGGACCTCGCCTCTGCGTTGAAGGAGCGCTGCCATACTGCACTGTCTCTGGTACCGCCCCGGATCCTCTACTGGCCACACAGATTCATCACTGCGCTCCTCATTTGTAATCCACTGGTAAGCCAATTGCAATCCACCGGTAATTGTAATCCAAACTGAGTAGACTGAGTCCTTTTCCATTCTTTGAGGCAGGTCTGCTGCAGAAGATGATGTATTAGCGGCGGTGATCCTGCCGACTACGCCAAATGTAGTGTCGGTGGTGGGGTGCCGAGCTGGGGGGGGTGATAGGGGGGTGGTCCTACTTTTGTACCGCGCAGAGATGATAACAGAGACACGATGAGGCAGATTCTGGGTGCAACAGGTCCAAGTTTATTTCATTACTTGCCGCCCTCCTGACGGCCTCCGCAGCACACCGCACGTTTCTTCACTTATCGGCCCTCCGTTTCCAGAGCCGTTTACACACCGTACTTTTACAATAGGGACGTACATATGCGTACTGTCCCTCCTTCACTTGTTCGACGCTCCTGACAGGTCCGCCACTGTGGCCGCCCTAGGCCCAATAACCAACAGCGCTTTCACTGGTCAGTCGTCGTGTCAAATACGGTATGTGGCACTCACTGCCTCGTCTCTTCTGCGGTATCTTTCTGTCAGGACCACCCCCTGACGTTTCCTCTCCTCAGTCCCCTTGGTCGGATTCTCCTCAGGGCACACAGACTGGCGAAGTCCTCCTGTCACCTGGGCTCCCCCTGGGGACTGGAACTTTCTGGAACCCTCCCTCAGTATTTATAACTTCCCCGGTTCCTTGAAACTGTCACTAACTGTCACCACGCCCCCCATGACCAACGGTTTCTAAAGCCCTAAGCTGCTGTAAAGTCCTTTGCTCACACTCCACCCTGCCATCTAATGGTCATCCCAAGGTACTGCACGTCCACTACACTTTTCTAGTTGTTTCCCCACTGTAATCACTGTCTCCTACCTACACTGTGCAAACCTATCTTTCTTCACTCTGACTAGTCCGTCCGTCCGTCAGGTCACCTTCCCTACACATATCCACCATCCCATAGTCCCATGTCCATATACCCATCATACATATCCACCATCCCATAGGCCAGTGCCCATATACCCATCACACATCCTCCATCCCATAGTCCCATGTCCATATACCCATCATACATATCCACCATCCCATAGTCCCATGTCCATATACCCATCACACATCCTCCATCCCATAGTCCCATGTCCATATACCCATCATACATATTCGCCATCCCATAGTCCCATGCCCATATACCCATCACACATCCTTCATCTCATAGTCCCATGCCCATATAACCATCATACATATCCACCATCCCATAGGCCAGTGCCCATATACCCATCATACATATCCACCATCCCATAGGCCCGTGCCCATATACCCATCATACATATTCTCCATCCCATAGTCCCGTGCCCATATACCCATCATACATATTCGCCATCCCATAGTCCCATGCCCATATACCCATCATACATATCCACCATCCCATAGTCCCGTGCCCATATACCCGTCATACATATCCGCCATCCCATAGTCCAGTGCCCATATACCCATCACACATCCTCCATCTCATAGTCAAAATAAATTGGTGAACCAAGGAGTCGGGAGTGTTTTTTAAAATGAAATATTTTGTGTGTTTTTCTTTTCTTTTAACTTACTCGGTTAGTAATGGCTGTGTCTGATGAACACCTCTCCATTACTAGCCTTGATGCCAACTGACATCACACAACTTACATCAACCCCCAAAAATATTACCTCGATTGCCAACGCACCAGGGCAATCAGGAAGAGCCAGGAAAGTGCCAGAATTGACGCATGTAATGTGGTGTGCCAATTCTGGGGTGGCTGTGGGCTGGAAAGAAGCCAATATCCATGGATATTCCCAACCTGATAATATCAGCCCCAGCTGTCTGCTTTACCTTGGCTGGTTATCAAAAGTAGGGGAACCTCACATTTTATATTTATTTATTTATTTATGTATTAACAGCTGCTAATAAATAAATTAATAAGTGAAAAAAAAATTCCCAAATTTGTCTAGTTCTATCATTAACGAGGGAAAGATATATGTGGGGAAGAGATATATAACAGAAGGTCGTATGCGATAGCAAAACATTTATATCTTCGATTTTTAATTTCAATACCGCGAATGTCAGGGTTGTCTCGTATAGCGCCCATAAGGGACTCCATGACTAGAACATATAAGAGAGGTGATAATGGGCAACTCTGACGTGTGCCATTATGAATCAAGAATTGATCAGATAGCGATCCATTAATTTTAAAGGGAATCTGTCACCCCATTTTTCGACTATCAGCTGCCGACACCGCCATCAGGGACTTATCTACAGTATCCTGTAATGCTGTAGATAAGCCCCCGATGTAACCGATGTAACCTGAAAGATAAGAAAATGAGTTATATTATACCCACCCCGGGGTGGTCCGGGTCCGGTTTTGGTCCGATGAGTGTAGCAGTCCGGTCCGGTGCCTCCCATCTTCTAAGGGTGACGTCCTCTTCTTTGCTTCCGGTCGTGGCTCCTGCGCATGCGCACTCTGCTTTGCCCTGTTGAGGGCAAAGCAGAGTACTGCAGTGTGCAGGTGCCGGACCAGGTCAGAGAGGTCCAGCGCCTGTGCACTGCAGTATTTTACTCTGCCCTCAACAGCCGCGATGGGAAGCAAAGAAGAGGACGTCACCACTAGAAGATGGGAGGCGCCGGACCAAGACCGAACCGCCCCCCGGTGAGTATAATTTTAGGGTACCGTTACACTTAGCGACGCACCAGCGATCCCGACAATGATCACTGGTGCATCGCTAAATGGTCGCTAGTGAGCTGTCAAACAGTCAGATTCACCCAACGACGCAGCAACGATCCAGCGATCTGTATAACGACCTTGGCGTTGTCACACAGCAGCGATTCTGACGACTCCCGCCTGCGTCCATGATTTCTGAGTCGCTAATGAGGTCGCTCGTCAGTGTCAAACACAGCGATGCGCGCTGGCCAGTGGAACACCAGAGATCAAAAAATGGCCCAGGACATTCGAACATGATCAGCGACATCGCAACGGGGGCCTGGTCGCTGCTAAGTGTCACACGTAACGTGATCGCTGGCGAGGTCGCTGTTGCGTCACAAAATTGGTGACACTTCAGCGATCTCGCTAGCGATCTCGCTAGCGATCTCGCCTAGTGTGAAGTAGCCCTAATTTGTTTTTCTTATCTTTCAGGTTGCATCTGGGGGCTTATCTACAGCCCCTGATGGCGGTGCTGGCAGCTGATAGGGCTAAAATGGGGTGACAGATTCCCTTTAAGTCTTGTGGACGAGCGGTTATACAGAGCACCTATTTTGGATTTAAGGGAGGGACCTAAGCTGATAAAGTCCAAAGTTTGCTCAGTCGAGAGCAACGAGCCCCTATCGAAAACCTTTTCAGCATCAATTGATAGAATAATCAGCGGGGTTTTATAAGATTTAGCTATAAATTAAGAGTTTTAAGAGTATTATCTAATGCTTCCCTTCCAGGGACAAAAGCCACTTGATTTGGGTGGATAAGCTTCAGGAGAAGTGAGTTTAATCTATTTGCTATTAATTTAGCATACATTCTGATATCGACATTGAGTAGTGATATTGGGCGGTAACTGGCACATAAGTAGGGATCCTTTCCAGATTTAGGAATGACAGTGACATGCCCTCAGCGATATTTTTTAAGGCTTTTTTGGATTGTTATATATCACAAAAATGTATCCTAGACTAATGATTACTGGATGAGTAATTTAACCCAGCAAAAAATTTAAATCTTTTTTTGAAGGGTTTTATATCACCGCAATGTACCCTAGTGCAAGTATATACATATAGTATATGGATGGGCAATTGAATCCAGATAAATTTTTTTTACTTTTTTGGAGGGTTATATACCACCGCAGTGTACACCAGATGATGTAATAGTATATGGATGAGTAACTGAATACCAAAAAGTTTTCAACCCTTTTTTTGAAGGTTATGTGGCGCAGAAATGTACTCCAGAGTATGGAATACTCTATGGATAAGTAATTTAATCCAGAAAAAAAGTCAACACTTTGTGGAGTGTTATATAACACCAAAATGTACCACAAAAAAATGTAATACTCGATGGATTTCACAATAAATTAAATTTTTCACACAAAAAAGAAAAGATGTCACAGCTATATACTGTATTTTGAAAGGGACAGCAAAGCGCTAATCCCTGCCTACAGACAATATTCTGCCACTGTCCCTGCTCCTGCAACTCTCTCTCGCTTTCTAGACTAAATGCAAAATGTATGTGATACTAACAGCAAAGCAAACAATTAGCCCTTAGAAGGGCTGTTAGTATGATGGCTCAGCTTCAGCACCAGTATCAACACTACAGGACTCTGATTCCTTATCCTGTGCACACACAGGCCTAGACAAGCACAATCTCCCTCCAATCAGATCTGTCACAGAGCTGTGCAATGGTGACAGTGTGCCGAGCCGGGCGGCACCTGTTCTATTGTAACCTTTGATGATGTCTCAAGGCAAGCCAATCACAGTAATGCTACAACCAATATGGCTACGGCATTACAGTGATGCGCATGCATTTCCCGCATGCTTACTGGCTGTGTACCAGGCGCCAAACATGCGGGGAAGGGTATGAGTTTGAAGTCAAGCAGCACCCAACACTCTCCGAGTAATGAGCACATCTGTGCACCCAGATACTGGCGTGATATCTGAGTATCACCGAGCACTTTCTCGCATCCTAAATAATATTATAAAACTTAACTTTTAATAAATCATTTTAAACAGCCCCATCATTGACATACTTGAAAAAGTGCGCTTAGCTACTACAATCCTAACTAAATATCACCTTTTTAAAGGTATTTAGTAAAATTTTAAATATTTAAAATTATGAAATTTCCCAAAGTACCCCTTTAATATCAGAAAAAAACATGGCACCTTTACTTAGCAATAATGCTCCTCTGAGCCACCAAATAGTAACAGTGCCCCCTTTGCATCTCTATATAGTAATAATGCTCCCACCCCGTGCCCTATTATAGTAATACAGCCCTCCTACCGTAATAATGCCTCCATTGTGCCTGGCAATGAAAAAAAATTAATACTCCCCTGTCCTGTCCTTATGGAGATGCGCTCCTCCACAGCAATCTCTATGAAGTTTTGGGTACCACATTTTAAAAAAGACATCAACAAACTGGAGCAAGTTCAGAAAAGAGCAACCAGAATGGTGACCGGTCTGCAAACCCTGTCTTACGAGGAAAGGTTGCAGGATTTGGGAATGTTTAGTTTGCAAAAGAGAAGACTGAGAGGAGACTTAATAGCTGTCTACAAATATCTAAAGGGCTGTCACATTGTAGAAGGATCAACTTTATTCTCATTTGCACAAGGAAAGACTAGAAACAATGGGATGAAACTGAATGGGAGGAGACACAGATTAGATATTAGAAAAAACTTTTTGACAGTTAGAGTGATCAATGAGTGGAACAGGCTGCCACGAGAAGTGGTGAGTTCTCCTTCAATGGAAGTCTTCAAACAGAGGCTGGACAGACATCTGACTGGGATGATTTAGCGAATCCTGCTTTGAGCAGGGGGTTGGACCAGATGGCCCAGGAGGTCCCTTCCAACTCTACGATTCTATGATTCTATGATCTCGCCTTTTCTTGTTTGTCTTCTTCATCTGCAGTTGTACAGTCCATTAATAAAGGTAAGGAAGGTTGAATTTACCGTATTTTGTGGACTATGAGATGTACTTTGCCCCAAATTCGGGAGGAAATTGGGGGTTCGTCTTATAGTCTGAGTGTAGCTAATTGGGTGGTCGGAAGTGGCGATGGTGGAGTGGGGTTACAGGGGGCAGGGAGTCGGCGGCGGCAGGAGTGGGGCGGTGCTGCTGGACCTGGTCTGAGAGGAGGGGGTGTCCCAAAGGTGTTTTTTAAGAAAACGTCGGCGGTGGGGGCAGGCGCGGAATCACCATTCTGCACATTGGTCTCCGGGAAGCGGGCTTCAGGAAAATGTCCGGCGCATGCTCAGACTGAGATCTTGGCTCGTTAGTGGGTCAGCACTTTACACAGAGAGGATGAGCCCTATCGGCGCTTGCTGTTTTACAACTAAGCAATCGTTTGGGGAACTCTTTCTTTGAAAGTGGAAAACTTGAAAGATGTTTCAGTTTTTAAAATATTTAGTATTCGAAGAACCTTACCTTTATTTTACCTTTTTATCCTTGTAGGCTTGTTTTTTGCAGGACGAGTTGTAATTCTTCTTTGCACCCTTTTGGGTTAGGGTGCTTTCACATTTCGTTACATGTTCAGTGGCCCTGTAGGGGCTTGCCTCCGGACCCCCCATACAAAACGGACGTATGTGCCGACAGGACCATAGACTATAATAGTGCCGGCATCATTTTTGTGCGTTATACACCTACTGGAGTCGGACATTCAGACGTAGTAATAATAATAATAATAATAATAATAATCTTTATTTATATAGCGCCAACATATTCCGCAGCGCTTTACAGTTTAACAGTTTCAAAACACAAGTCATAAGTAACAACGCTAACAATACAATAATTAACCCCTTCCTGACATCCGACGTACTATCCCATCCACGGTACCCGGGCCCGTATGACCGTGGACGGGATAGTACGTCTACCGCGATCAGCAGCGCCCACGTGGTGAGCGCCGCTGATCGCGGCCGGGTGTCAGCTGTGTGTCGGACCGCCCCCGACACGTTAACCCCTTGCACACCGCGATCAAACATGATCGCGGTGTACCGGGAGTTAAAGGGAAGCATCGGAAGGGAGGGGGCACCCTCCGTGCTTCCCTGAGCCCCCCGCGGCAGCGCAATGTGCAGCGCTGCTGCGGGGGGCTCCTATCCTCCAGGCCCCCGGATCCAAGATGGCGACGGGGGCCTTCGGGGACCTGAGGAAGCTGGATTCCTCAGTGCCTGCAAAGCGCAGGCAAGAGGAAGTCATCTTCAATGCCTGTGACAGATTGCTGATCTGTCACAGTGATCTGTGATGTGACAGATCAGCGATCTGTCATAGGACAGTGATGTCCCACCTGGGACTATGTAATAAAGTTAAAAAAAAATTAAAAAAAAGTGTAAAAATAAATTTAAAAAAATCGCCAAATAAATTAGAAAAAAAAAAAAAAATATTCCCTCAATAAATCCATTTTTTGGAAATAATAACAAAAAAAAACAATAAAAGTACACATATTAGGTATCGCCGCGTCCGTAATGACCCGCCCTATAAAACTGTCCCATGAGTTAACCCTTTTAGTGAACCCCTTAAAAAATAAAAATAAAAAACGAAGCAAAAAATAATGATTTATTATCATACCGCCAAACAAAAAGTGTAATAACGCGCGATCAAAAAGACGCATATAAATATCTATGGTACCGCTGAAAACGTCATCTTGTCCCGCAAAAAACAAGCCACCACACAGCATCATCAGCAAAAAAATATAAAAGTTATAGCTCGCTGAATAAAGCGATGCAAAAATAATTATTTTTTATATAAAATAGTTTTCATTGCATAAAACCGACAAAAACATAAAAAAACGACCTAAATGAGGTATCGCTGTAACCGTACTGACCCGAAGAATAAAACCGCTTTATCAATTTTACCGCACGCGGAACGGTGTAAACGCACCCCCCCAAAAGAAATTCATGAAACGCTGGTTTTTGTTCATTCTGCATCCCAAAAATAGGAATAAAAAGCGATCAAAAAATGTCACGTGCCCGAAAATGGTACCAATAAAAACGTCAACTCGTCCCGCAAAAAATAAGACCTCACATGACTCAGTGGGTCAAAATACGGAAAAATTATAGCTCTCAAAATGTGGTGATGCAAAAACTATTTTACAATAAAAAGTGTCTTTTAGCGTGTGACAGCCGCCAAACATAAAAACCGCCATAAATTGTAAATCAAACCCCCCGTTATCACCCCCTTAGTTAGGGAAAAATAATAAAACTAAAAAAAAAAGTATTTATCTCCATTTTCCCGTTAGGGTAAGGCTGTGTGCACACGCTGCGGATTAGGTGCGGATTCATCCGCGCGGATTTTGTAAAATCCGCGCAGGTAAGACCTGCGGTTTTACCTGCGGATTGCTCTGCGGTTTTGTCCTGCGGTTTTTCATCTCCTCAATAGAGGAGATGGCAAACCGCAGGAGAATCCGCAGAAAGAATTGACATGTCAATTCTTTCTGCGGATTGAAAACCGCAGATAATCCGCGCGGAAAATTCCGCACCGTCTGCACTGCGGTTTTTGATTCCCATAGGGATTCATGGTACTGTACACCACAGCAGAAACTGCTGCGGGTCCGCAGCAGCCAAAACCGCTGCGGAACCGCAGCAAAATCCGCAGCGTGTGCACACAGCCTTAGGGTTAGGGCTAGGGTTAGGGCTAGGGTTAGGGCTAGGGTTAGGGTTAGGGTTAGGGCTAGGGTTAGGGCTAGGGTTAGGGCTAGGGTTAGGGCTCAGATTAGGGTTAGGGGTGTGTTGGGGTTAGGGTTGGAGTTATAATTGGGGGTTTCCACTGTTTGGGCACATCAGGGGCTCTCCAAATGCAACATGGCGTCTGATCTCAATTCCAGCCAATTCTGAGTTGAAAAAGTCAAATGGTGCTCCTTCCCTTCCAAGCTCTGCCATGCGCCCAAACAGTGTTTTAACCCCACATGTAGGGTATCAGCCTACTCAGGACAAATTGCAAAACAATTTTTGGGGTCCAATTTCTCCTGTTACCCTTAGGAAAATAAAAAATTGGGGGCAAAAATATCATTTTTGTGGAAAAAAATGATTTTTTTATTTTCACGTCCGAGTGTTATAAACTTCTGTGAAGCACTTGGGGGTTCAAAGTGCTCACCACACATCTAGATAAGTTCCGTGGGGGGTCTAGTGTCCAAAATGGGGTCACTTGTGGGGAGTTTCAATAGTTTAGGTACATCAGGGGCTCTCCAAACGCACATGACACCCGCAGACCATTCCATCAAAGTCTGCATTCCAAAACGTCACTGCTTCCCTTCCGAGCCCCGACGTGTGTCCATACAGTAGTTTTCTCCCACATATCGGGTGTCGGCGTACTCAGGTCAAATTGGACAACAACTTTTGGGGGTCCAATTTCTCCTGTTACCCTTGGGAAAATGAAAAAATTGGGGACTAATTGATCATGTTTCTGGAAAAAATACGATTTTTTTATTTTCATGCCCTGGCATTATAAACTTCAGTGAAGCCCTTGGGGGTTCAAAGTGCTCACCTCACATCTAGATAAGTTCCTTAGTGGGTCTAGTTTTCAAAATGGGGTCATTTGTGGGGGGTTTCCACTGTTTAGGTACATTAGGGGCTCTCCAAAGGCAACATGACACCCGCAGACCATTCCATCAAAGTCTGCATTCCAAAACATCACTACTTCCCTTCCGAGCCCCGACCTGTGCCCATACAGTAGTTTTCTCCCACATATGGGGTATCAGCATACTCAGGACAAATTGGACAACAACTTTTGGGGTCCAATTTCTCCTGGTACCCTTGGGAAAATAAAAAAATGGTGACTAAAAGATCATGTTTGTGGAAAAAATACAAATTTTTTATTTTCATGCCCGGGCGTTATAAACTTCTGTGAAGCACTGGGGGGTTCAAAGTGCTCACCACACATCTAGATAAGTTCCTTGGGGGGTCTAGTTTACAAAATGGTGTCATTTGTGGGGGGTTTCCACTGTTTAGGTACATTAGGGGCTCTACAAAGGCAACATGACACCCGCAGACCATTCCATCAAAGTCTGCATTCCAAAACGTCACTACTTCCCTTCCGAGCCCTGACGTGTGCCCATACAGTAGTTTTCTCCCACATATGGGGTATCAGCATACTCAAGACAAATTGGACAACAACTTTTGGGGTCCAATTTCTCCTGGTACCCTTGGGAAAATAAAAAAATGGTGACTAAAAGATCATGTTTGTGGAAAAAATACGAATTATTTATTTTCACGCCCGGGCATTATAAACTTCTGTGAAGCACTGGGGGGGTCAAAGTGCTCACCACACATCTAGATAAGTTCCTTAGGGGGTCTAGTTTCCAAAATGGTGTCATTTGTGGGGGGTTTCCACTGTTTTGGTACATCAGGAGTTTTCCAAACGCGACATGGTGTCCGATCTCAATTCCAGCCAAAAACATCAAATGGCGCTGCTTCCCTTCCGAGCTCTGCCATGCGCCCAAATAGTGGTTTACCCCCACATGTGGGGTATCAGCGTACTCAGAACAAATTGCACAATAACTTTTACGGTCCTGTTACCCTTGGAAAAATAAGAATTGAGGGTGAAAAGATCATTTTTGTGGAAAAAATATGATTTTTTAATTGTATGGCTTTATGTTATAAACTTCTGTGAAGCCCATGGGGGTTCAAAGTTCTCACCACACATCTAGATAAGTTCCTTAGGGGGTCTAGTTTCCAAAATGGTGTCATATGTGGGGGATTTCCACTGTTTTGGTACATCAGGGGTTTTCCAAACGCGACATGGTGTCCGATCTCAATTCCAGCCAAAAACGTCAAATGGCGCTGCTTCCCTTCCGAGCTCTGCCATGCGCCCAAATAGTGGTTTACCCCCACATGTGGGGTATCAGCGTACTCAGGACAAATTGCACAATAACTTTTAGGGTCCTGTTACCCTTGGAAAAATAAGAATTGAGGGTGAAAAGATCATTTTTGTGGAAAAAATATGATTTTTTAATTGCATGGCTTTATGTTATAAACTTCTGTGAAGCCCATGGGGGTTCAAAGTTCTCACCACACATCTAGATAAGTTCCTTAGGGGGTCTAGTTTCCAAAATGGTGTCATATGTGGGGGATTTCCACTGTTTTGGTACATCAGGGGTTTTCCAAACGCGACATGGTGTCCGATCTCAATTCCAGCCAAAAACGTCAAATAGCACTGCTTCCCTTCCGAGCTCTGCCATGCGCCCAAATAGTGGTTTACCCCCACATGTGGGGTATCAGCGTACTCAGGACAAATTGCACAATAACTTTTAGGGTCCTGTTACCCTTGGAAAAATAAAAATTGAGGGTGAAAAGATGATTTTTGTGGAAAAAATATGATTTTTTAATTGTATGGCTTTATGTTATAAACTTCTGTGAAGCCCATGGGGGTTCAAAGTTCTCACCACATATCTAGATAAGTTCCTTGGGGGGTCTAGTTTCCAAAATGGGGTCACTTGTAGGGGGTTTCCACTGTTTAGGTACATCAGGGACTCTCCAAACGTGACATGGCGTCCGATCTGAATTCCAGCCAATTTTGCATTGAAAAAGTCAAACGGCGCTCCTTCCATTCTGAGCTCTGCCATGCGCCGAAACAGTCGTTCCCCCCCACAAATCAGGTATCAGCGTACTCAGGACAAATTGCACAATAACTTTTGCAGTCCAATTTCTCCTGTTACCCTTGGTAAAATAAAAAAAATTGAACCTGAAGTATTTTTTTTGTGAAAAAAAGTTAGATGTTCATTTCTTTTTAAATATTCAAAAAAATTCCTGTGAAGCACCTAATGGGTTAATAAACTTCTTGAATGTGGTTTTGAGCACCTTAAGGGGTTCAGTTTTTAGAATGGTGTCACTTTTGGGTATTTTCTATCATATAGACCCCTCAAAGTGGCTTCAAATGTGATGTGGTCCTAAAAATAAAATGGTGTTGTAAAAATGAGAAATCGCTGGTCAACTTTTAACCCTTATAACTTCCCAACAAAAAAAAATTTTGGTTCCAAAATTGTGCTGATGTAAAGTAAACATGTGGGAAATGTTACTTATCAAGTTTTTTGTGTGCCGTATCTCTGTGATTTAAGGGCATAAAAATTCAAAGTTGGAAAATTGCGAAATTTTCAAAATTTTTGCCAAATTTCCATTTTTTTCACAAATAAACGCAAGTTATTTGAATGAAATTTTACCACTAACATGAAGTACAATATGTCACGAGAAAACAATGTCAGAATCACCGGGATCCATGGAAGCGTTCCAGAGTTATGACCTCATAAAGGTACAGTGGTCAGAATTGTAAAAATTGGCCCGGTCATGAACGTGCAAACCACCCTTGGGGGTGAAGGGGTTAAAGCAAAATAAGACGACCCTGCTTGTGAGAGCGTACAATCTACAATGAGGTGAGGGAGATACAGAGTACAGAGGGTGTATTTACAATGGTGTATTTACAATGAAGGTCCAGCCATCTTGCGGGAGTGAAGGATGGATGGAGATAGTGAATGGGCTACACACGCACACTTACACAGAGAATGACTTTGATTAGTGAACGTGATAGGCCGCTCTGAACAGGTGTGTTTTGAGGGAGCGCCTAAAACTATGCAAATTGTGGATAGTCCTGATTTCTTGGGGTAGAGCATTCCAGAGGATAGGAGCAGCATGGGAGAAGTCTTGGAGTCGGGAGTGGGAGGTACGGATTAGTGCAGAGGTTAGTCGAAAGTCGTTTGCAGAGCGCAGCGATCGGCTAGGCCGATAGACAGAAATGAGGGAAGAGATGTAAGGGGGTGCCGCACCGTGGAGAGCTTTGTGGGTGAGAATAAGTACTCTGAATTGGATCCTATAATGAATGGGCAGCCAATGTAAGGACTGGCGAAGAGCGGACGTGTCCGAGTACCGATTAGCCAGATGGACAACCCTGGCCGCTGCATTAAGTATGGACTGGAGAGGGGATAGTCGAGTGACGGGGAGGCCAATTAATAGAGCGTTGCAGTAATCCAGCCGGGAGTGGATCAATGCTACAGTGAGGGTTTTGTCTGTTCCATGGTGAGAAAAGGGCGGATTCTAGAGATGTTCTTTAGGTGTAAGCGGCAAGAGCGGGCAAGAGATTGTATATGGGATGTGAAGGAGATTGGTGTCAAACATAACACCCAGACAGCGCGCCTGCTGACGGGGTGTTATAGTGGTGCCACTCACGGAGAGGGAAATGTCAGATTTAGGGAGGTTAGTAGACGGTGGGAGCAGAAGAAGTTCAGTTTTGGAGAGGTTGAGTTTCAGATAGAGAGCGGACATGATATTGTAGACTGCGGACAGACAGTCACTGGCGTTCTGTAGTACAGAGGGGGTAAGGTCGGGGAATGACGTGTATAGTTGTGTGTCATCAGCATAAAGATGGTACTGAAAGCCAAATCTGCTGATGGTCTGTCCAATTGGGGCTGTGTAGAGAGAGAAGAGAAGGGGGCCAAGGACTGAGCCCTGAGGTACCCCGACAGCAAGAGGAAGAGGAGATGAAGTGGAGCCAGAGAACATAACACTGAAGGAGCAGTCAGAGAGATAGGAAGAGAACCAGGAGAGTGCAGTGTCCTTAATGCCTAGTGACTGGAGCCTAGAGAGTAGGAGATGGTGGTCAACAGTATCGAAAGCTGCAGATAGGTCAAGAAGAATGAGCAGAGAGTGGTGACCATTACGATTTGCTGTCAGAAGGTCATTGGTCACTTTGATGAGTGCAGTTTCAGTCAAATGTAGGGGGCGGAAGCCGGACTGTGAAGGGTCTTTTTGAAAATAAAAACAGTTTGCAAAAATAAATAAATGATATTATTTGGGGTTTTTTTGAGTTACCAAATGGAATTATTTTGCAGCTATGAGCCATGTCAGGGCTTGTATTTTTATTTGCACCAATTTATAATATCCAAGACTTGTGATCTCTTTTTGTTCCATTTTGTTGTGACGCGCAATAAGCAAAGAACAGTAATTCTAGCTCTTGTTTTTCACGGCCTTTTTTTTACGACCTTTGTCCAAAAGGAAAAATAACATCATAAATTCAGCATATGATTTGGGTCGAAATACTAAACTGCTAAACATGCCGTATAGTATTGCCACATAGCAGCCCAGGCATCTACAGGGAAAGCTGGAGGTGCCCCTCACTGCCCCGACTGACGGCAGCGGTCACGCTGTACATCTTCTCACCTCACGTTATATTTCCACAATGAGACCAAAAATATATAATCGATGCCTCATTTTTCCTTCCCAACATTTTAGCTGGTGGTTCCCCACCTGTGACCGCCGAGCGCAGATTCCGAGGACGGGCCAAGAGCTGACGCCTCACCAGAAAACACAACACTCAGGATATGAGTGTGTGACTGAGAAATGGAAACAGGCTTGACCCACTTACAGGGCTTTTCGGTAAAAGCTTTCTAAACAAAACTCTTCTGGTAACTTCCTGCACATTCATGATCTCTAACTGTACTGTATGAGATCCTGGCGCCTCACCTACCATCTGTTATCTAATATCTATCTATCTATCTATTATATATCTATTATCTATCTATCTATTATCTATCTGTTATCTATCTATTTATTATCTATCTGTTATCTATCTATCTATCTATCTATCTATTATCTATCTATCTATTATCTATCTATCTATTATCTATCTATCTATTCATCTATTATCTATCTATCTATCTATATATCTATCTGTTATCTAATATCTATATATGTATCTATTATCTATCTATCTATCTATCTATCTATTATCTATTATATATCTATCTATTATCTATCTATCCATCTATTATCTATCTATCTATTATCTATCTATCTATCATCTATCTATCCATCTATTATCTATCTATCTATTATATATCTATTATCTATCTATCTATTATCTATCTGTTATCTATCTATATATTATCTATCTAGCTATTATCTATCTGTTATCTATCTATCGATTATCTATATATCTATTATATATCTATCTATCTATTATCTATTATCTATCTATCCATCTATTATCTATCTATCTATATATCTATCTGTTATCTAATATCTATATATGTATCTATTATCTATCTATCTATCTATTATCTATCTATCTATCTATTATCTATCTATCTATTATCTATCTATTATCTATCTATCTATTATCTATCTATCTATCTATTTATTATCTATCTATTATCCATCTATCTATTATCTATCTATATATCTATCTATTTATATCTATCTATTATCTGTCTATTATTTATCTACCTATTATCTACTGTATCTATCTATCTATCTATCTATAGTTAGGTCTTCAGCTCTATGGATGGGGCAGGACCCCTTTCCTTAAACTTTGTACAGCGTGATATGGACACGGTGCAAAATTGATTCAGCAGATGGAATACACATCATGCTTACATCTCTTTGGAATTGGAAGATGTCCAGCTGTGCCATCAGCTAAGTACTGGCAGCAACTGTTCAGACCCAGCAACACCCATGTACTGTTTGGAGAAGTTTGGACAGAAGTGTCCTCATGGAATTATTATGCTTTGTTTATACAGTGCCATCATATTCCACAGCACTGGACAAACACCATCATCACTGTCCACCATTAGGGCTCACAATCTATATGCCCTATCAGCTTGGAATGTGGGAGGAGACTGGAGAACTCAGGAGAAACCCACAGAGGCAGATTGTTCTCAGTAAGCTGAAGAGCGGCACAATAATGAGGGTCTGAAGGAAGAGTGGACAGTCGGTGACCAGATACTGATGATGGAGGCGATGAGCGATCACCAGATACTGATGATGGAGGAGACGGGTGGTCACCAGATACTGATGATGGAGGCGACGAGTGGTCACCAGATACTGATGATGGAGGCGACGGGCGGTGACCAGATACTGATGATGGAGGCGATGAGCGATCACCAGATACTGATGATGGAGGAGACGGGTGGTCACCAGATACTGATGATGGAGGTGACGGGCGGTCACCAGATACTGATGATGGAGGCGACGAGTGGTCACCAGATACTGATGATGGAGGCGACGGGCGGTGACCAGATACTGATGATGGAGGCGATGAGCGATCACAGATACTGATGATGTAGGAGACGGGTGGTCACCAGATACTGATGATGGAGGCGACGAGTGGTCACCAGATACTGATGATGGAGGCGACGGGCGGTGACCAGATACTGATGATGGAGGCGACGGGTGGTCACCAGATACTGATGATGGAGGAGACGGGTGGTCACCAGATACTGATGATGGAGGCGATGAGCGATCACCAGATACTGATGATGGAGGAGACGGGTGGTCACCAGATACTGATGATGGAGGTGACGGGCGGTCACCAGATACTGATGATGGAGGCGACGAGTGGTCACCAGATACTGATGATGGAGGCGACGGGCGGTGACCAGATACTGATGATGGAGGCGATGAGCGATCACCAGATACTGATGATGGAGGAGACGGGTGGTCACCAGATACTGATGATGGAGGTGACGGGCGGTCACCAGATACGGATGATGGAGCAGACGGGCGGTCACCAGATGCTGATGATGGAGGTGACAGGCAGTCACCAGATACTGATGATAGAGGCGATGAGCGATCACCAGATACTGATGATGGAGGAGACGGGTGATCACCAGATACTGATGATGGAGGTGACGGGCGGTCATCAGATACTGATGATGGAAGCGATGGGCGGTCACCAGATACTGATGATGGAGGTGACGGGCGGTTACCAGATACTGATGTTGGAGGCGACTGGCGGTCACCAGATACTGATGTTGGAGGCGACGGGCGGTCACCATATACTGATGATGGAAGCGACGGGCAGTCACCAGATACTGATGATGGAGGCGACGGGCAGTCACCAGATACTGATGATGGAAGCGACGGGCGGTCACCAGATACTGATGATAGAGGTGACGGGCGGTCACAAGATACTGATGATGGAGGCGACGGGCGGTCACCAGATACTGATGATGGAAGCGATGGGCGGTCACCAGATACTGATGATGGAGGCGACGGGCGGTTACCAGATACTGATGTTGGAGGCGACGGGCGGTCACCAGATACTGATGTTGGAGGCGACGGGCGGTCACCAGATACTGATAATGGTGGCGACGGGCAGTCACCAGATACTGATGATGGAGGCGACGGGCGGTCACCAGATACTGATGTTGGAGGCGACGGGCGGTCACCAGATACTGATGTTGGAGGCGACGGGCGGTCACCATATACTGATGATGGCGTCGACGGGCGGTCACCAGATACTGATGATGGAAGCGACGGGCGGTCACCAGATACTGATGATAGAGGTGACGGGTGGTGACCAGATACTGATGATGGAGGCGACAGGCGGTCACCAGATACTGATGATAGAGGTGACGGGCGGTGACCAGATACTGATGATGGAGGTGACGGGCGGTCACCAGATACTGATGATAGAGGTGACGGGTGGTGACCAGATACTGATGATGGAGGCGACAGGCGGTCACCAGATACTGATGATGGAGGTGACGGGCGGTCACCAGATACTGATGATGGAGGCGATGAGCGATCACCAGATACTGATGATGGAGGTGACGGGCGGTCAACAGATACTGATGATAGAGGTGACGGGTGGTGACCAGATACTGATAATGGAGGTGACGGGTGGTCACCAGATATTGATGATGGAGGCGATGAGCGATCACCAGATACTGATGATGGAAGCGACGGGCGGTCACCAGATACTGATGATGGAAGCGACGGGCAGTCACCAGATACTGATGATGGAGGCGACGGGCAGTCACCAGATACTGATGATGGAAGCGACGGGCGGTCACCAGATACTGATGTTGGAGGCGACGGGCGGTCACCAGATACTGATGTTGGAGGCGACGGGCGGTCACCATATACTGATGATGGCGTCGACGGGCGGTCACCAGATACTGATGATGGAAGCGACGGGCAGTCACCAGATACTGATGATGGAGGCGACGGGCAGTCACCAGATACTGATGATGGAAGCGACGGGCAGTCACCAGATACTGATGTTGGAGGCGACGGGCGGTCACCAGATACTGATGTTGGAGGCGACGGGCGGTCACCATATACTGATGATGGCGTCGACGGGCGGTCACCAGATACTGATGATGGAAGCGACGGGCGGTCACCAGATACTGATGATAGAGGTGACGGGTGGTGACCAGATACTGATGATGGAGGCGACAGGCGGTCACCAGATACTGATGATAGAGGTGACGGGCGGTGACCAGATACTTATGATGGAGGTGACGGGCGGTCACCAGATACTGATGATAGAGGTGACGGGTGGTGACCAGATACTGATGATGGAGGCGACAGGCGGTCACCAGATACTGATGATGGAGGTGACGGGCGGTCACCAGATACTGATGATGGAGGCGATGAGCGATCACCAGATACTGATGATGGAGGTGACGGGCGGTCAACAGATACTGATGATAGAGGTGACGGGTGGTGACCAGATACTGATTATGGAGGTGACGGGTGGTCACCAGATATTGATGATGGAGGCGATGAGCGATCACCAGATACTGATGATGGAAGCGACGGGCGGTCACCAGATACTGATGATGGAAGCGACGGGCAGTCACCAGATACTGATGATGGAGGCGACGGGCAGTCACCAGATACTGATGATGGAAGCGACGGGCGGTCACCAGATACTGATGATAGAGGTGACGTGTGGTGACCAGATACTGATGATAGAGGTGACGGGCGGTCACCAGATACTGATGATGGAGGCGACGGGCGGTCACCAGATACTGATGATGGAGGCGACGGGCGGTCACCAGATACTGATGATGGAGGTGACGGGCGGTTACCAGATACTGATGTTGGAGGCGACGGGCGGTCACCAGATACTGATGTTGGAGGTGACGGGCGGTCACCAGATACTGATGTTGGAGGCGACGGGCGGTCACCAGATACTGATGTTGGAAGCGACGGGCGGTCACCAGATACTGATGATAGAGGTGACGGGTGGTGACCAGATACTGATGATGGCGTCGACGGGCGGTCACCAGATACTGATGATGGAAGCGACGGGCGGTCACCAGATACTGATGATGGAAGCGACGGGCGGTCACCATATACTGATGATGGCGTCGACGGGCGGTCACCAGATACTGATGATGGAAGCGACGGGCGGTCACCAGATACTGATGATAGAGGTGACGGGTGGTGACCAGATACTGATGATGGAGGCGACAGGCGGTCACCAGATACTGATGATAGAGGTGACGGGCGGTGACCAGATACTGATGATGGAGGTGACGGGCGGTCACCAGATACTGATGATAGAGGTGACGGGTGGTGACCAGATACTGATGATGGAGGCGACAGGCGGTCACCAGATACTGATGATGGAGGTGACGGTCGGTCACCAGATACTGATGATGGAGGCGATGAGCGATCACCAGATACTGATGATGGAGGTGACGGGCGGTCAACAGATACTGATGATAGAGGTGACGGGTGGTGACCAGATACTGATGATGGAGGTGACGGGTGGTCACCAGATATTGATGATGGAGGCGATGAGCGATCACCAGATACTGATGATGGAAGCGACGGGCGGTCACCAGATACTGATGATAGAGGTGACGGGTGGTGACCAGATACTGATGTTGGAGGTGACGGGTGGTGACCAGATACTGATGATGGAGGTGACGGGCGGTCACCAGATATGGATGATGGAGGAGACGGGTGGTCACCAGATACTGATGATGGAGGTGACGGGCGGTCATCAGATACTGATGATGGAGGCGATGAACGATCACCAGATACGGATGATGGAGGAGACGGGCTGTCACCAGATACTGATGATGGAGGTGACGGGCGGTCACCAGATACTGATGATGGAGGTGACAGGCGGTCACCAGATACTGATGATGGAGGCGATGAGCGATCACCAGATACTGATGATGAAGGTGACGGGCGGTGACCAGATACTGATGATGGAGGTGACAGGCGGTCATCAGATACTGATGATGGAAGCGATGGGTGGTCACCAGAAACTGATGATGGAGGCGATGAGCGATCACCAGATACTGATGATGGAAGCGACGGGCGGTCACCAGATACTGATGATAGAGGTGACGGGTGGTGACCAGATACTGATGATGGAGGCGACAGGCGGTCACCAGATACTGATGGGATTTACATTCCTCTTTTGTTCAGTCATTTTCCATTTTGTTAATTGATAAAATAATCTATTGGCGTTTCTATTTTGTAAAACATTCTTACCTTGCAGCATTTTTTCTCTATAACTTTTGCACTGTGCTGTAGTAATGGCAAGAAACAAGCCCTCCTTAAGGATAACCCGTAGTATTGCTACAGAAAATGTCACTTTCCACCACTGAGCCATTTTCTACCTAAACCCAAACGGTAAATATGTGAGGACCTGGAGGAGGAAGTGATTCAGCAGCTTGTGTTTCTTCTGAGGTTTCTATGAATCTTCTAAGCCGCCACAATTCTCTTTATGTGGTAGAGTTGAGGAGAAACATGAAAACTCGCTCCGAGAGGTGTTTGTTTTATGTCTCGGCATGTCCGCAACTCATTTTTTTATGTGTCTGGTGGAAACTATCGAATTGACTAAAGGTTCCATTACTTATTATTTGCTCGAAAGTTAAAGTGTAATCACATTAACCCTTTCATGTCCGAGTGAATTTGTTTTGCCACTTTCATTTTTTCCTAACTTTCTTCCAGGAGCTGTATTTTTTTTTAAAAAGAATTTTTCATCCACAATATTATTATTATTATTATTTATTTCTATAGCATAATTGATTCCATGGTGCTGTACATGAGAAGGGGTTACATACAAATTACAGATATCACTTACAGTAAACAAACTAACAATGACAGACTGATACAGAGGAGAGAGGACCCTGCCCTTTCGGGCTTACATGCTACAGGATGGTGGGGAAGGAGACAGTAGGTTGAGGGGTTGCAGCAGCTCCAGTGATGGTGAGGCGCTAGCTCCAGTAGTGGTGAGGAGGCAGCGGGGATCACTGTAGGCTTTCCTGAAGAGGTGGGTTTTCAGGTTCCGTCTGAAGGATCCGAATGTGGTTGATAGTCGGACATGTTGGAGCAGAGAATTCCAGAGGATAGGAGCAATTCGGGAGAAGTCTTGGAGGCGGTTGGGTGAGGAGCGAATAAGTGTGGAGGAGAGAAGGAGGCCTTGGGAGGACCAGAGATTATGTGAGGGAAGGTATTGGGAGATTAGTTCAGAGATGTCTGGAGGAGACAGGTTATAGATGGCCTTGTAGGTCAGTATTAGTAATTTGAATTGGATACACTGAGGGAATGGGAGCCAGTGAAGAGATTTGCAGAGGGGAGAAGCGGAGGAGTAGCGAGGAGAGAGATTAATTAGTCGGGCGGCAGAGTTAAGGATGGACTGGAGCGGTGGGAGGGTGTTAGCAGGGAGACCACAGAAAAGGATGTTGCAATAGTCGAGGCGGGAGATGATGAGGGCGTGCACAAGCATTTTAGTAGAGTGAGGGTTGAGGAGAGGACGGATTCTGGAAATATTTTTGAGCTGGAGGCGACAGGAGGTGGAGAGAGCTTGGATGTGCGGTTTGAAGGACAGGGCAGAGTCAAGGGTTACTCCGAGGCAGCGGACCTCCAGTACGGGGGAAAGCGTGATGTTGTCAATTGTTATAGATAGGTCGGGTAAGGAAGATCTGTGATATGGGGGAAAGATGATGAGTTCAGATTTGTCCGCATTGAGATTGAGGAAGCGAGAGGAGAAGAAGGAGGATATGGCTGATAGACACTCTGGGATTCTAGACAGCAGAGAGGTGACGTCTGGGCCACATTGCCGTATAAGAGCTTCATTATTTTTGTGGGACGATTTGTAGTTTTGAATGACTCTATTTATTTTAACATTTATTATTTATTTATTTACACATAGGATTAAATTGGTATGAATGCGATTTTTAATGTAATTTGCATTCGTCTGATTTAATTGCAGGTGGGAGCGATTCCTTACTGAGAAATGGAAAATATTCCAAGGTGAAACATTCAGCTGAGATATCTTGCGGTGCATGGGGTAACTATTTACTTGCTATGTGGTACATTGGCCTATGAAAGTATTCACCCCTCGGCTTTTTGCCAATTTTGTGACATTATAACCTGTGTATAAATATTTTTGTAATCCGATGTGTGTGTGATGCATCAGCACTAAATGGAATAAGTTGGCAAAGTGAGGAATATATAGGCATAAATTACATTTATGGGATCAAATAGCTACAAATTGGCATGTGCATATGTATTCACCCATTTGCTATGAAGTCCATGTGCAATCTAAGTGTCACATGTCTGTCAGTATATACACTAGGGTGACCACAAAAAATCGATGTCGGAATTTTGTCCGTCTGGACCCCACAAAACGATTCCCCTTTCCAGATATTGAGATAGCCAAAATTTGAGCTCGATCAAACGACGTTAACCCACCATTACAGACAATGAAAAGTTGTTAATGGCTAATAAATTGCTCAGTAGCACAGATGAACCATCAGAGCACGCTAGGGATGTAAATCCAAAAGTTAGGAAAGAAAAATTAAAAGAGGTAGGAAGTAACCGACTTTAACGACCTTCTGACAAAAGATGAATCATAGAATCGTAGAGTTGGAAGGGACCTCCTGGGCCATCTGGTCCAACCCCCTGCTCAAAGCAGGATTCGCTAAATCATCCCAGTCAGATGTCTGTCCAGCCTCTGTTTGAAGACTTCCATTGAAGGAGAACTCACCACTTCTCGTGGCAGCCTGTTCCACTCATTGATCACTCTAACTGTTAAAAAGTTTTTTCTAATATCTAATCTGTGTCTCTTCCCATTCAGTTTCATCCCATTGCTTCTAGTCTTTCCTTGTGCAAATGAGAATAAAGTTGATCCTTCTACAATGTGACAGCCCTTTAGATATTTGTAGACAGCTATTAAGTCTCCTCTCAGTCTTCTCTTTTGCAAACTAAACATTCCCAAATCCTGCAACCTTTCCTCATGAAGAACAAAAGCAATATGTCCTGCAAGTTGTAAGCAAATGCCGAGCATTATATTTTGACGTTTCAAAAACTACTTTAACAAAAGCTCTAGAATAGATTAGATAACTAAGTAAAATTATCAACTCATGTAGGTTAGCGTGCTCTGATGGTTCATCTGTGCTACTGAGCAATTTATTAGCCATTAACAACTTTTCATTGTCTGTAATGGTGGGATCAAAAAACGATAATCCCACCAACTCTGCATTCAAATACCAAAAATGGTTCGAAAATTTGGTCAGGGCTATTTCTGCAATGTTGTTGTCACATTCTTTATAGTCTAACAGACTATGCAAAATACCTAAATCTTAAAAAACCTCAATTTGGATTTTTTCAAACTTTGAGCAACGAGCGGCACGGGTTAACGTCGTTTGATCGAGCTCAAATTTTGGCTATCTCAATATCTGGAAAGGGGAATCGTTTTGTGGGGTCCAGACGGACAAGATTCCAACATTTTTTTCCCCCCATATGAGATCCGGTCACCCTAATATACACTTTACCTTTTCTGAAAGGCCACAGAGGCTGCAACTTCATTAACAGGAGGCACCACTAACCAAGCACCAGTAACAAGAGGCACCACTAACCAAGCACCAGTAACAAGAGGCACCACTAACCAACTGTAGGGTTCGAGCAGGCTCTCAGGATCCAGTGACGAGACACGAGACTGAATGTGGGGTGAAATAAACTTTTATAAGTTTAAAGCCGCAAGGGCTAAACTGCTTCGATCAAACAAAAGGGGAAACACCTATTTGTCCTCGCAGGGACTCGTAAAACAAACATTCAAACAAAAAGGGTCCTTATTCTCTAAAATGCACTTAGCCTTCCGGGCGTCGCTCGAGTTCACGTCCACTCAGGGATTGCAGATTTGGCTGCCTTGTAATCCACGATTTCCCGGAAGGACTTGGGTTCGTCCGGCCCTGAAGAAACTGGAACGGTGGGGCACAGCAGGCCCTGAAGAAAACTGGACGGTGGGGCGCAACGGGCCCTGAAGAAACCAGAACGATGGGGCACAACAGGCCCTGAAGAAACTGGAACGATGGGGCGCAACCGGCCCTACAGAAACTGAACGGTGGGGCGCAACGGGCCCTGAAGAAGCTGGAATGGTGGGGCACAGCAGGCCCTGAAGAAAACTGGACGGTGGGGCGCAACGGGCCCTGAAGAAACCAGAACGATGGGTGCAACAGGCCCTGAAGAAACTGGAACGATGGGGCGCAACCGGCCCTAAAGAAACTGAACGGTCGGGTGCAACGGGCCCTGAAGAAGCTGGAATGGTGGGGCGCAATAGGCCCTGAAGAAATGGGGACGGTGGGGCACAACAGGCCCTGAAGAAACTGTTCGGGGGGATAAATCTCCCAGGCGTCCGTTTAGAGGCGCCCGTCCCCCAGCCAGGTCATGACGCAGTTCAAAAACATAAAATCTTAACAAACTCTGCTCAGTGTCCCCTCAGTAAGCGGGACAGGGGCTCTGCGGCTGCCTATAGCGAGGTGGCGTCCCCTGAGGTCGGTAATGACGGGGTCGCAGCTGTGGGAGAAAACAGGGGGGCAGTGTCCTGGTCACTATACCGGATTGCTGTCTTGTCGCAGCGGTCGCCTGAGATCCCGGTCCTGTCACAGCATGGAGTGAATCAGCGGGCGTCAATTTATCTGTATGTATCCGGGGAGGGACTCCCGGGGAGAGTCTCTTATGCGTCGCTCTTCGGACAGTCTCAAATCTTCCTTTGACAGTCTCCTGCCTGTCTCTCTTCCCCACACCGTCAGTTGCCACATTCCTCTCCCTGCCACACCTCTCTCTTCCCTTGTCAGGCACTCTTCCAACTGCCACCTCAGCGCGTCCCCTGCTCCTTTTACCCTCGCCCCGCCCCCTATTGCCCTGACAACTTCAGTCCATGTCTCCCTTTGTAATCCCCCTGATGTGGTTTCTTCAACAACCCTGATGGCGGTCCCCCTGGTTCCAGCCCAATCACTGTATGGGGGTCCTCCTCCCCACATTCCCCCACCCTGTAAGCTCGCCAGTCCTCGGGCGAGGGTGTTAGTCTATTGAGATTGGTCTGTAAAGGTGTCAATATTTGTTGCCATACGAACTGGTCTTGTTCCTACCGTTCGGGGGGTTTGCCGGCTGTTGACCGCTCGGAGCGTCTAAGTTCGACTGGGGTGGAATCTTCTGGGGTGGTGGACGTCGGTGAGCTGCAAGATGCCGGTGGGTTAATTGTGTCAACTGGCTCATTATTGGGTGGAGGGCCCTTGGGAACTGGAGGGAAATCCTCATCGTCTGAGTCCCAGCATATGGACTCCGGTTCGGATGTCTTCGGGACGGGTTCCAGTTGCTTCGGGTCGGAAGAAATACACAGGCGTAACATATTACGATGCACAATGCGAGTGGGCAGTGTTTCATCCTGGGCCGTATTTCGTACACAGGTCCTTCTGAATGGATACGGCGTAGTACCCGATAAGGACTCTCTTCCCAACGTGACTCCAGTTTATTCTGGGGGCGTTGATCTAGTACAAGCACACGGTCCCCGCTTTGGAGATGGGGAGGGGAGGTTGTATTCTTCCCGGGGTGTTCCCAGTCTTGAAGTTTGGTATGTACAATTCGGTGAAGAGTTTGCAACCTGTGGCGATGATTTCGGACCCAAGACGACACTCCGGTCCAGGGCCGAGGCTCTTCGGGGTCCAACTCTACCTCCGTGATCCCTTTACCCTCTCGTCCGAACAGCAGGAAATAAGGAGTATAGCCCGTTACTCGATGTACCCAATTATTATAAACCCACACTAATTCAGAAACATATTCAGGCCAACGAGCTTTCTTGTCACTCTCCAGAGTGCGTAGCATTTGAATCAATGTCCGATTAAATCGCTCACAAGCCCCATTCCCTTGCGGGTGATATGGTGTGGTCCGGGATTTATCAATCCCATAAAGATGATGTAGTTCCTCCATAACTTTCCCCAAAAAACATGCTCCCTGGTCGGAATGTATGCGTTGAGGACAGCCGTACACTTGTATAAAGTTTCTGCAAATTGCGGAGGCGGCTGACTCCGCGGTCTGGTCTCGAGTAGGGGTGACCACAGCGAATTTAGTGAAATGATCCACCATGACGAGGCAGTGTTCGTATCCCTGGAATGCGGGACCAATGTGCAGATAATTCACCGTCAGGAGCTCAAAGGGTTCTGAAGTCACAATCGTCTGTGTTGCGGCCCTCTGAGCAGGCGGTTTGGCCAATTCACATAAGCGGCAGGTATGGCAAACTTCGTCCACAACAGCCGACAAGCGTGGGTGATAAACTTTCTGTTGTAACCATTGCAAAGTCTTTTTGACTCCAAAGTGGGCCCCTTTTTCGTGAGCCTCTCGAGCCAGTTCGTGTAGTTGTGCTCCGGGTGTAACCACCTGCCAAACAGTCGTTGAGGTTGTTTGCGAAGTGATTTTACGGTACAGTAGTCCCTTTCGGATAATCAGTCTCTCCCATTGTCGCAGCATCAGCGACAGGTCTTGGGTCAAAGCTTGTCGTTGAGTATCAGTGGGTAATTGACCAGCGGCGACCCATGTCTGGAGAAGTCCAACTTCTTCATCTTCTTGTTGCTGTTGTATCCACTTATCACGAGATTGTTCCAGGATGCCCCTGTGGGCCTCTGGGGAAGATACTTTTGCATCAACATTGGTGAGCACGGCAGCGGTAAGAGCGAACAGTATTTCCTCTCCTTCTAATTCTTCGTCTCGATTCTGTCCGGGAGTTGTATGTCGAATCCTAGAGAGAGCATCTGCATGAACATTCTCGGCCCCTCTTTTGTAAATAATCTTGTAATTGTACTTCGCCATTCGGGCCACCCATCGCTGCTCCAAAGCCCCCAACTTGGCATTTTCCAAATGAGCCAGTGGGTTATTGTCAGTTCGCACTACCACCTCGGAGCCCGCTAGGTACTCTGCGAATCTCTCCGTCATAGCCCACACCACTGCGAGGAGCTCGAGCTTGAAAGAGCTGTAATTGTCAGGGTTACGCTCGGAGTCATGAAGTGAACGGCTTCCATAAGCAATCACCCTCTCCCGGCCATCCTGAACCTGTGACAACACAGCTCCTAGCCCGTGAAGACTCCCGTCAGTGTGCAGGATGAACGGCTGAGAAAAATCCGCATAAGCCAACACTGGGGCATCCGAGAGTGCAGCCTTGAGATCTCGGAAGGCCTCTTCCTGAGGGTGTTGCCACTGGATTTTTCGCCCATTGGCCCCAGCGGGAGCCCCCTTCAGCAGGTCATGCAGGGCTCGAGCTCGACATGCAAAATTCTTTACGAAACGACGGTAATATCCAGCTAACCCCAGAAAAGCCCGCACGTCTTTCACCGTCTCGGGGGTAGGCCATTCCTGGATAGCAGCAATCTTCTCCCGGGATGGCCTCACACCCTCTGCTGAAACGACATGACCCAGATACTCAATCTGAGAGCGAAATAGGTGGCACTTCTGAGGCTTCACCTTCAACCCGTACTTTTGCAGCCGGCTGAGTACCTGTCCCAACTGCTTCAGGTGGTCCTCGAAGGAGGCGACATAGACAATGATGTCGTCCAGGTAGATCAACGTGGCCTCAAAATTGAGATCCCCTAGACATCGCTCCATCAATCGCTGAAATGTCCCGGGGGCGTTGGCCAGCCCGAATGGCATTCGATTAAACTCAAACAGTCCCATGGGCATTATGAACTCCGTCTTAGCTCTGTCCTCTTCTGACATGGGCACCTGCCAGTACCCACTGGCCAAGTCCAGGGTCGAAAAATATGTTGCTTTGCCCAATGCAGACAGAGATTCTTCTATGCGGGGCAGTGGGTATGAGTCTTTGATAGTGCAAGCATTCAATTTACGATAATCCACACAGAATCGTAGTGTACCATCTTTCTTCCGGACCAACACGATGGGGGCCGCCCAAGGGCTTTGACTTTCCCGTATCACCCCTTTTTGTAGCATCTGAGCCAGCAAAGTTTTCACCTCTTGATAGAGTTGTGGCGGAATCTGTCGATATCGTTCTCGGATAGGGGCCGCTCCTGCTGTGGGGATCTCATGAGTGATGGCGGTGGTACACCCAAAGTCGTCCTCATGACTAGCAAATACTTCATGGTACTGTCCCAGCAATGCTTTTACTTGTGAAAGTTGGGCCGCAGTTAGTCCAGAAAGCTCGGCCCGCATCTGCTCCAAAATATTCCGGCCCTTCTCTTGTGTCGAGACTTCGTGGGCCTGTAGGGTTCGTATTGTTACCTCCCAAGGATCCTCGGGGTGTACTCGTAATTGAACCGCAGGAGCGGGCAGCACTTCTTCTAAAGGCTTTACTAGTTTGGCCAGTACAGTCCGTGCTTTCAGAATGGTATCTCGGTCTTCAAGGTTAACGCAGCGGACCAGGACGGTTCCTTTTCGCACTGTAGCGAGGGAACGAGCCACCAGTATGCCAGGAGATAAGTGCTCTGAGGGACACGGCTCCACCTGCACCTCTACGCCTTCCAAAGGTATCGGGGCCCGAATTGGCAGGGCCACCACTGTCTGTCCAGGAGGCAGCACAAGCAGGGGTGCCGCTGTCGCGATGACCTTGCCCAGAGCCTCACCCTCCCGGCAGTCCCGATACACCCGCGCACCTCGCACCAGCTGCTGGAATACCTGTCCCTGAGCCGTGCGAGAACCCCACTGCTTCAGTGTCATTTGTGTGGGATCATTAAGCAACAAGTTACCAAACTCTTTTAAAATATTCATGCCTAGGGTGACGGGGTGTCGTTGATCAGCTTCTCCTTGAGTCAGCACCACCCCTCTGCGGCCAAGGGGTTTACCGCACAACGTCACCTGCACCCACACTACCCCGGCAACCGGGACCGGCAGTTGGTTGGCGGCTACTAGTCTAATCATGGGCCCCCACTGAGGCCTTGCTGACTCAGGAAAGTTTCGCTGAAAGTACGCTGCGGGCATAGTGGTTACTTGTGACCCCGTTTCCACCAGACACCGGACGGCCCGGCCCTCTACTTCTGCCTAAACTACAGGACACTTTGCTACCAAATCTTCGGGACTTCCACCACCCCTAGTTGTGGTTTTCTGCTCCGAGCGGCGTCCCCCCAGCCCGGAGCCCTTTAGTTTAATGGCCGCCGGGGTGGGTATTTCCCACGCCGCGGACACTCTCGGGCGAAGTGGCCTGGTTCTCCACACTCATAACACCGGGCTGGTAGAGATTGACCACCCCGCGAAGAGCGTGACCCCCAGGGACCGGGATTAACACTGGGTCACCCAGTCTCCGGTTCGGTTCTTCTCTTTACTTCAGCCAACTCGCTCTTAATATTTCTCAACTTTCGCTTCATCTCCTCCACCCATTGAGGTTCCTCAACTGTGTTCGAGGAGGCCTCCACACCTCGGACCTTCCCCACGGGGACCGCCATCCCCTGCTCTTGCTCCCGAACCCGTGCCTGACTTCCCACTTCTAAAAAGTCTATTTGGGGATTCATTCTGATCTGTTCCCGTAATGCCTGCTTTATCAGTGGATCTCGCAGTCCAGTCACCAGTCGGTCACGTAGGGTAATGTCAACAGGTCCTACCCCTACCCCGTCTTTTCTTTCAATAGCCGTATGCAACTCTTGGAGTACATTCATATACTGAGTAATCATCTCCCCCTCTGCCTGCATCCGGCTAAACAGACGGGTCCTTAACTCTCCCACATTAGTGGGATCCCCGTGGGTCTGTTCCACTATCTGCAACACCTTTTCAAAAGTGTTGCGGTGCCCCGGAGGTTTCAACATCACTGACCTCCGCACCTCCCCGTCTAGGGCCATGAGTGCCACTTCAGCTTCCAGGTCAGGGGTCATCGGGTGCATCCGAAAAAGCCCCCGCATCCGCTCTGTCCAGCTCCATAGCATAGTATTGGAGCCAGAGAATCTAGGCAGGTTGTTCAGCATGGCCCCCAATGAAATGCTGGTACGGGGACCCTCATTATTTACAGAGCTTACAGCTCTCCCATGTTCGGGGCCACCACTGTCCGCGCTCGGAGACTGCATCCTGCCGACTACGCCAAGTGTAGGGTTCGAGCAGGCTCACAGGATGCAGTGACGAGACACGAGACTGAATGTGGGGTGAAATAAACTTTTATAAGTTTAAAGCCGCAAGGGCTAAACTGCTTCGATCAAACAAAAGGGGAAACACCTATTTGTCCTCGCAGGGACTCGTAAAACAAACATTCAAACAAAAAGGGTCCTTATTCTCTAAAATGCACTTAGCCTTCCGGGCGTCGCTCGAGTTCACGTCCACTCAGGGATTGCAGATTTGGCTGCCTTGTAATCCACGATTTCCCGGAAGGACTTGGGTTCGTCCGGCCCTGAAGAAACTGGAACGGTGGGGCACAGCAGGCCCTGAAGAAAACTGGACGGTGGGGCGCAACGGGCCCTGAAGAAACCAGAACGATGGGGCGCAACAGGCCCTGAAGAAACTGGAACGATGGGGTGCAACCGGCCCTACAGAAACTGAACGGTGGGGCGCAACGGGCCCTGAAGAAGCTGGAATGGTGGGGCACAGCAGGCCCTGAAGAAAACTGGACGGTGGGGCGCAACGGGCCCTGAAGAAACCAGAACGATGGGGCGCAACAGGCCCTGAAGAAACTGGAACGATGGGGCGCAACCGGCCCTAAAGAAACTGAACGGTGGGGTGCAACGGGCCCTGAAGAAGCTGGAATGGTGGGGCGCAATAGGCCCTGAAGAAATGGGGACGGTGGGGCACAACAGGCCCTGAAGAAACTGTTCGGGGGGATAAATCTCCCAGGCGTCCGTTTAGAGGCGCCCGTCCCCCAGCCAGGTCATGACGCAGTTCAAAAACATAAAATCTTAACAAACTCTGCTCAGTGTCCCCTCAGTAAGCGGGACAGGGGCTCTGCAGCCGCCTATAGCGAGGTGGCGTCCCCTGAGGTCGGTAATGACGAGGTCGCAGCTGTGGGAGAAAACGGGGGCAGTGTCCTGGTCACTATACCGGATTGCTGTCTTGTCGCAGCGGTCGCCTGAGATCCCGGTCCTGTCACAGCACGGAGTGAATCAGCGGGCGTCAATTTATCTGTATGTATCCGGGGAGGGACTCCCGGGGAGAGTCTCTTATGCGTCGCTCTTCGGACAGTCTCAAATCTTCCTTTGACAGTCTCCTGCCTGTCTCTCTTCCCCACACCGTCAGTTGCCACAGTCCTCTCCCTGCCACACGGCTCTCTCTCCCGTCAGGCACTCTTCCAACTGCCACCTCAGCGCGTCCCCTGCTCCTTTTACCCTCGCCCCGCCCCCTGTTGCCCTGACAACTTCAGTCGCATGTCTCCCTTTGTAATCCCCCTGATGTGGTTTCTTCAACAACCCTGATGGCGGTCCCCCTGGTTCCAGCCCAATCACTGTATGGGGGTCCTCCTCCCCACACAACCACCAGTAACAAGAGGCACGACTAACCAAACACCAGTAACAAGAGGCACCACTAACCAAACACCAGTAAGAAGAGGCACCACTAACCAAGCACCAGTAACAAGAGGCACCACTAACCAAATGCCAGTAAAAAGAGACACCTCTAACCAAGCACCAGTAACAAGAGGCACCACTAACAAGAGACACCACTAACAAAACACCAGTAACAATAGGCACCACTAACTAAACACCAGTAACAAGAGGCAACACTAACCAAACACCAGTAACAAGAGGCAACACTAACCAAACACCAGTAACAAGAGGCACCACTAACCCAAAATCAGTAACAAGAGGCACCAGTAACCAAACACCAGTAACAAGAGGCACCACTAACCAAGCACCAGTAACAAGAGGCACCACTAACCAAACACCAGTAACAAGAGGCACCACTAACCAAGCACCAGTAACAAGAGGCACCACTAACCAAACACCAGTAACAAGAGACACCAGTAACCAAACACCAGTAACAAGAGGCACCACTAACCCAAAATCAGTAACAAGAGGCACCAGTAACCAAACACCAGTAACAAGAGGCACCACTAACCAAGCACCAGTAACAAGAGGCACCACTAACCAAACACCAGTAACAAGAGGCACCACTAACCAAACACCAGTAACAAGAGGCACCAGTAACCAAACACCAGTAACAAGAGGCACCACTAACCAAATACCAATAACAAGAGGCACCACAAACCAAACAACACCATGAAGAACAAGGAGATCATTATCATCAAATGGAAAGAAAATGGTGCCACAACAAAACTGCTAAGAGAGGGCCTCTCTCCAAAACTCTCCGCCCGTGCAAAGAGAGAATTAATCAGGGAGGCAGGGAGACCAAAAATCACACTAAAGGAGGTGTAGAGTTCTCAAACAGAGACTGGAGTATTTTTCCATACAACCACAATAAGCTGTTCACTCCATAGAGGTGCTCTTTTTGGAAGAGTGGAGAGCAAAAGGCCTTTACGTTCACGCAAAGGCTTGTTATGAGTTTGCCAAAATATGTGGGAGACTCCCTAAACATATGAAGGAAGGTGCTGTGGTCAGATGAGGCCAAAATTGAACTTTTTGGCCACCAGGGTAAATGCTATGTCTGGCGTCAAACCAACACAGCTCATCACCCCAAGAGCATCATCCACACAGTGAAACATGGTGGCAGCATCATGCTGTGGGGATGTTTTTTGGCAGTAGAGACTAGGAAATTAGTCTGAGCCAAGGGAAAGATGGATGGTGTGAAATGCACAGATATCCTTGAGCAAAACCTGCTTCAGTCTGTCAGTGATTTGAGATTGTGACAATAACCCAAAGCATACTGCTAAAGCAACACTTGAGTGGTTAAGGGGAAAACATGTAAATGTTTTGGAGTGGCCTAGTTAATGTCCAGACCTTAATCCAATGGAGAATCTGTGGTCAGACTTTAAGGTTGCTGTTCACCAAAGGAAACCATCTAATGTGAAGGAGCTGGAGCCGTTTTGCCTTGAGGAATGGGCAAAAATCCCAGTGGCCAGAGGTGCAAAACTCTCATAGAGACTTATCCAAAGTGACTTGCAGCTGTAATTGCCAGAAAAGGAGGCTCTACAATGTACTGACTTTAGGGGTGTGAATAGTTACGCACACTGACGTTTTCAGTTATTTTGTCCTATTTGTTGTTTGCTTCAGAATAAAAAGAAAACCAAATGTTCACAATTATAGGAATGTTCTGTACATGAACTGATGCAAACCCTCAAAAAACAGTGAAATTACTAAGTCAATTACTAACATATGTAAAAACTGTGCACTAAAACAGACAAGACAATCTTTCCCTCCTCCACCTGAGAAAAATAAAAACTTTTTTTTAATTAGAAATATTTTATTATTAAAACATTACAAAAGTAAGGAGATATTTGGTAGCACAGCAATGGCAATGACACAGAAAAAAAAAAAGATAAATTACATAAAACACACCGGTCAAAGAATAAAAATAAAATGCCAAAAAAAATGATTTTTTGGTTTTATCTCATTCTCTCTGTTAAAAATACAAGTCAACCAATAAATTATATTTGCTATGAAATTCATAAAATTAAAAAAATATACCGTATCTAATTTTTTTATTGCCAAAAAAATGTCAACCCTTGTAATAAAGTTACTATATTATTTATAGCGCATGGTATAAAAAAAAAAAACAAAGGTGAAATTGCAGTTTTTTTCCTATTTGTCACCCCCCACCCCAAAAAAAAAAAATAATTGACATCAGCTTTTAATGCCTTATTTGCTTTGTTTTTGGTGTCTTAGGCTGGTTTCACATTTGCGTTTTTTAGCGCTGGAAAAAAACGCATACCTGCGCATGCGTTTTTTCCCCTATATTTAACATGGGTGCGCATACCTGCGCGCTGGTAAGCGCATGTATGCGATTTTCATGCGCTGCGTTTTTTTGGGGTGTGCGTTGGTATTTTCCAGACGCAGCATGTTGCATTTTTTGGCCCTGCAAAAAAGCGCATGCGCACATATGCGCACGTTTTGCGCTAAAAATGGCCATTATAGCCTATGGATGCGCATATGTGCGCACTGGCATGCTCATGTATGCGTTTTTTTGCATATGCGTTTTTTTTTTTTTAACCATGGAATTTAGGGGTTTGGGTTAGAGTTAGGGTTAGTTAAGGGGGTTTAGGGTTAGGGTTAGGGTCAGGGTCAGGGTTAGGGTTGGGGTTTGGGTCAGGGTTAGGGTTAAGAATGGTTTGGTTAAGGGTTAGGGTCAGGGTTAGGGTCAGGATTAGGGTTAAGTATGGTTTTGTTAAGGGTTAGGGTCAGGGTTAGGGTTAGGGTTAGGGTCAGGGTTAGGGTTAGGGTTGGGGTCAGGGTTAGGGTTAGGGTCAGGGTTAGGGTTAAGTATGGTTTTGTTAAGGGTTAGGGTCAGGGTTAGGGTCAGGATTAGGGTTAAGTATGGTTTTGTTAAGGGTTAGGGTCAGGGTTAGGGTTAGGGTTAGGGTCAGGGTTAGGGTTAGGGTTAGGGTCAGGGTTAGGGTTAGGGTCAGGGTTAGGGTTAAGTATGGTTTTGTTAAGGATTAGGGTCAGGGTTAGGGTCAGGATTAGGGTTAAGTATGGTTTTGTTAAGGGTTAGGGTCAGGGTTAGGGTTAGGGTTAGGGTTAGGGTCAGGGTTAGGGTTAGGGTTAGGGTCAGGGTTAGGGTTAGGGTCAGGGTTAGGGTTAAGTATGGTTTTGTTAAGGATTAGGGTCAGGGTTAGGGTCAGGATTAGGGTTAAGTATGGTTTTGTTAAGGGTTAGGGTCAGGGTTAGGGTTAGGGTTAGGGTCAGGGTTAGGGTTAGGGTTACGGTTAGGGTTAGGGTCAGGGTTAGGGTTAGGGTTAGGGTCAGGGTTAGGGTTAAGTATGGTTTTGTTAAGGGTTAGGGTCAGGGTTAGGGTTAGGGTTAGGGTCAGGGTTAGGGTTAGTAAAGTCATGGTTTGGGTAGTGTGAGGGGCCACCTAAAAATGTTGGAAAAAAACGCAAACGCGGTAAAAACGCACTAAAAACGCATACAAACGCATAAAAACGCTGCGTTTTTTTCATGCATGCTCATAAAAATGCTTGAAAAAAACGCAGCAGTTGTATGCTTATGTATGCGTTTTTTCAATGCGTTTTTTTGCGGGAAAAACGCGCTGCAAAAAAAAGCAAGTGTGAAACTAGCCTAAGTCGCATTAGGGCCGAGCTGTAGTTTGTACTGCCACCAATTTATTAATCACATAATCTAAAAAGAATTCTTCGTGAGATTGAAATCATAATAATCCTTTAACGACTAGAGGAAAAAAATCTTGCGGAAATCGCATTACACTCGCATAGCACTCGTCTGTATATACATCAGCTGTCGAGTGCCCAGAAAGGAGCTGGCTCAGCGACGGAGCCCGTCCCAAACACCCAATGCCCAATAGGGGCTAAAAATTACCACAGTAGCTCAGGTTTGCTTTTACAGTGTTCACTGTGCAATACACGTAGCAAGGTAACTTTGTTCTGCAGGTCAGTGCGATCAGAACAATAACAGATTTTTATGTTTTGCTACATTAAAAAAATAAAACCTGCAGCCACCACTAGAGGGTGCTCACTGCACTAAGCTTTAGAATAGTCAGTATACAGAGAGCTCCCCCTGGTGTAGGAAGAAAGAATATTTTTTTGCTATTATTTTTCTCCTAAACTGCTCGAATCCGCGTTTTACCCAGAATTATAAATTAAATACATATCATGATGTAATCATTAGTGCTAGTGCCCCCCCAACCCGTGTATTCTATGAGATAACACGAATATTTGGTTTAGAACAGGTGCAGCCCACTGTAACCAGCTGGTAGTCCAAGCGGAAGTTCTGCTGGCAATTTGTGACCTCGCAACGAAGGACCAACATATTATATGTGATGGGGACAGAGTTCTTGCTGAGGTCCTTGTTACTCTCGGAGTCTAGGCACCAGTCATGGTTGCAAATAGCCTCGCTGATGGTGGTGGGTTGTCTGTTCTCATCAACGCCCTGTCTAGAATGAAAAATGAGATTAGGTTGTCAGTGTATTATAACAGATAATTCAGAATATAATATATATTCTACACATGAAAACAAACGTGGCTCTTTCTTAATTTTTTTATTTTGAGGGTTTTTTTGTTCTTACTTTATTCCTGCTGCTCATCTGAGTCTGCCTGTTTTTTATTTTTTTAAAATCCGCCAAACGGGTCCAGAGATATGGACTTTTTTTTATTTAGGGTGAATTGTTATTGGTCTTTATCAAGGGGGTGTGGCTCACTGGATCCTCTGGGGCATGTCTTTAGTTTAATCTGCATAATTACCTTGCGAGCCACGCCCATAGACCACACCAGACCATAAAAGGGCCCATATCTCTGGAACCATATGGTGGATTTGAGAAAAACTAAAAACTTAATACTCAGAAGAGAAGCGGGAGTAAAATCAGAGCACAAACTAGTCACTTCGGACTTGAAGGCAGGTCTTCTTGAAAAAGGGTAGTCCTAATTAGATAACCAATAATTAAAACGAAAACAGTCTGGCGTTCAGCTGATCATCGCTGGTTCATCTTTATAGAACCTGATGATTGGCCACATGACAAGGGTGGCTGCTGCCTGTAAAATAGTTTGTGTGCAGCGCCCTCTAAAGGAGAAAAGTAGTATTACATGCCAGTTATTCCACTGAATGTGAAAGAGCAAAGGCCACTTTTTGGTTCAGTGATATACTAATATATTTTGTATTTTTTCAATTTTTCAAGATCTTTGCTTGTTTTAGTGAATGTAAAACTCTTCCTTACAATCTTATGCCTGACATCGCTCCTGACCCAGTGCTGCACACATAATTGCAGCCGGTGGCAATATATCAATCACTCGTTAAGGGCTTTTCCCATCTTATAATGTCATGGCCTCTACTTAGGCAGCACTGCGTCAAGACAGCAGCCCCTTCATTCTCAGGATCAGAGAAGGAAAAGAGGTAAAACACCCACCAATCATAAAGTGATGGCAAGCGATACGTCCAAAGGGAAACAGTTGAATGGTTTTCCAATTTTTGGGACCAATTTTCTACTTTTTTTTAATATATATTTTTTACAATTTAAACAAAATGTTGCCTTTTGCACTTTCTATTGCTGACTGTAAAATGAGTTAACTGAGAACCCATCAGAAAGCTCCTTTTGACAGGAGAATTTGGAACTTTTTTTAAAATCTCTTTTCTTAGTTACTTTCAGCTGATTTATCCCCACCGCCACATCAAAATTAAATGTGCCGGGAAACAAAGAGGGAGTAAAAGCCAAATATTGCAGCATTTTTAATTAAACCTGATTGCAAAAATGATATTTAGCCTTAAGTATACTTATTTATGTAAAAAAAATAATTAAAATCCCCCCCCCCCCCAAAAAAAAAGATGGTGGCCAAGTCCTAGAACAAACCCATTTCATTCAGTCAACCAGTTTTTTTTATTTGCACTGATGAGGTGCAAAACCCCTGAAACAGCTGAATGTAAATGGTGATTTCGATTTGGCTCTTTGTCCTAATTCATGTGGCGTGGCATTAAATGGTCAGTTATGGCATTTAGCATTGTGACTTTTGTTAGATGCCACGATTGACTTGTTCTTTTGATTTGCACTGATTAGGTGCAAAAACCACGAAACAGCTGAATGTAAATTTGGATTTCAATTTGGCTTTCTCTAAAATTCAAATAGGACAGGACCCACATTCACACTTACTGAGACCTAATGCAAAAAAGCACTGCCTCAATGCTTTATTGGAAGAATATGCAAATGAGCTCTCCTCAAAGAGAAAGAAAGCTACAATGGGGCTGATACTGATATTATAGGACTGTCTTCCATCTGATCCTATAATGTGCGTACCGAGGATGGGAATTGCCTGTAGTGCCATGGTGAGAGGGAGCGCTGCCGGACGTCGGCTGGTGCCACATTGAGGAGCGTCGTGTCGCTGCTATTGAAATTGACCTTCATATTTTGTGTCAGTATCAATTCTTTTGGGAAATGACATTTTTTACCATTGGAAACCCCAAAAATAAGGAACAGCAGAGAGACCTGGAGCTGGAACACAGGAGGTCGGAGAACTTCTTTAATATCACTGATGTACCATAAGAAACAGACTTTAATTAATGGCGAGATCTCTGCTTGCTGCTGTTTAATGGAAGCTTTTAGAGGACATGTGATTAGCGACACATCACATGACCAGCACTGATTTTCATCAATGGCATAGACCAGATATTGCTAGTATGGTGTCATGTAACATATTTGCTATGCTGCCATTATTTCCTATTCTGCAAAAGAACAGAAAAAGGGAAATACAAGCACATATGTAACCTAGGGTAATAGATAGTTGGTGGCACTAAAGAGACAGCTAGCTTCACGCTAAATCAGACCTATATGTTTCAAAAAGTATTGCCGTTAATATGTTTTCTAATCAAAAACATTCTGATTGATGACGGTCTAAATGGTTAGGGACATCCATGAATTTTTAGAATGGATGGTCCCTAATTGAATAAGTCCCGACACTTGCCATAAATATATAAATTGCTTTACCTGATGTAAACGCCGCTGTTCTCCTGAATCCGGCGATGTTTTTCTTTTCTTTCTATGCCTCTCCGTTCCTAAGATATGGCCCTCTCTCCTCTGTGTAGAAATCTACCCTTTTTTTAACCAAATGGGCGTGGTCCTCAAGAAGACGCCCACAGAGGATTTGAGCCCCAAGCCCACTTGTCTAACAAGACTAAATTTATAGACAGGGAAGAGGAGGCCGTATCTTGGGAACAGAGAGGCGTAGAAAGAAAAGAAAAACATCGCCGGATTCAGAACAACTTTTTGCCAGTTAGAGTGATCAATGAGTGGAACAGACTCCCACGAGAAGTGGTGAGTTCTCCTTCAATGGAAGTCTTCAAACAGAGGCTGGACAGACATCTGACTGGGATGATTTAGCGAATCCTGCTTTGAGCAGGGGGTTGGACCAGATGGCCCAGGAGGTCCCTTCCAACTCTACGATTCTATGATTCTATGATTCTATGATTACACCAGGGAAAAAAAAAAAACATTTATGTCAAGCGACAGGCTTTCTTAAAGTTCTACAGCTGCTTAACTTTTTTACTTTTTCAGGATCTTAGATGATCGATACGATCCCCCACATTCTTCAGAATGTTATGGAATGATCTGCTGCTATAGTATTCAAAAATAGGAATATTCCCTTAAGAATAAACTTTGATGATCTTCACATTTGTGAGGCTATATACTGCACCTCCAATAAATACACATCCCTCCAACCGCCACTCGCTGGTCTACAGCCGCCCTCTGCTCTCCCCATCACTCACCAGCACCATCATCCTTGATGGATACATTCTTGATGTTTGGGGACAGATCTTCTCATGTGTCCTGAAGCTTCAGAATTTATACTGCTACCTTCCAACACTGAGATTTCCCATTAATAATCCAGTGACGTCATCAATCCCTCCACACAGCAATGGAAATGATACATGGGATCACTCATAATATAATATGCATCGAATTAACCAAACATATCAAATTACCAAGAAGAAGAATTGGGTCATGTATTTGCATATGGTCACTACCGCCGTCAGTAATTAGGTCGTGTTACTGGTACCTGCTGAAATCTGTGACCAAAATCAATGTGATGAGATTATCATCTTAGCCATGAGATCATTTGCATCAAACCTTGTCATGATATACAGTAAAGAGGAGATTCGAGGACGGGTCGGAGCACAACCTAGAATGGTCGACCACTGGCATGGTACCACGAGTTGGTGACCGCACACACGAGGGACGTCCTTGTTCGTTGCTGTGATCATATCTGAATTATTTATTTCTAAGCTCAGAGACTTGTCAGACATTTTGCCCCTTAGGCCGGGGTCACACTCGCGTGTGGAATGCGAGAAACTTGCGCGAGTCTCTCGCCTCAATACCCAGCACTGCCGCCGGCACTCGTGACCGGAGTGTGCGGCTGCATAGAAATACATACAAATCCTGCGCTCCACCACTGAGCCACATCCCCTGATGGATGTGACAACGACTCACGTCACAAAACATGACGAGCGCGCCGCCATTGTGCGCGTTCAATTATAGGTGGAGACTAGAGAGGGGCGAATCATATATACAGGATCCGGGACCACTCCTGTGACTGCTAGATGGGAGCCCGCACACATCCTCCTACCTGACGCTGTTCCCAGCACATCTTTTTTGTAGGCCTTCTGGGACGTTATGGTTGCGGCATGATGTCCACTTGATGTTACGCCAGACCTACTTCCTGATAGGAAGGGAGTGTTCAGCATCTCGTGTGGTTTCTTTTATAGAAAAACCTCAAACCGATCACATTTTACTAAACGTTTGAATCACTTCTTCCCTATCCAGAAATAATGAAATTAAATTTTAAAACAAGTAAAAAGTTTATAACATTTTTAAGCAAAGAAATAGAAAAACATAAACTTGTGAAAAATCCTACTTTTCACATCCAAAATTAAACTAATAAAAGAAATGAATATCTACGGGAAGTTTTAAGAATCTTTAACACTTTAGCTATAGAATGTGTAGCTACTGTACACATATATATACAGCATACAAGTTAGAAAGAATGCAAAAACTTGTGCTTTTTAATACCTCATAATGGCGACCATTGGTCCAAAGTTTTTGGAAATGTATTAGAAAAGAAAGTATTCAGACCCTTTGCTCAGACGCTCATATTTAAGTCACATGCTGTCCATTTCCTTGTGATCCTCCTTGAGATGGTTCTACTCCTTCATTGGAGTCCAGCTGTGGGTAATTAAACTGATAGGACTTGATTTGTAAAGGCGCACACCTGTCTATATAAGACCTCACAGCTCACAGTGCATGTCAGACCAAATGAGAATCATGAGGTCAAAGGAACTGGCCAAGGAGCTCAGAGACAGAATTGGAGCAAGGCACAGATCTGTCTGTATAAGACCGCACAGCTCACATCGTGGAAAAATGCTACCATTAGACACAAAGTTTGCCAGTGTCGAGGAAAGAAGATTCATGATTGAATTACAGGCAGAGAAATGAACAATAAAGGAAATTAAGCGAATTGAGTAGTCGACAGCATCAGCTGAACTTTGCAGTAGTGGTAGCAGTTGCAGCAACAATGGTGCTTCCAACAATAGTGTCGAGGGAGGAGGGCATTTTGATCCCAAGAAACGTAAATTGGTAAGATCTGTCAATATGATGGGTGAAACACCCCCCCCCCGATGCCCGGGATCGGCGTTTTCGCCAGAATTTTTTGCAAAGTTCGAGTTCGGGGCCGGAGATCAACGAACTTGCATCTGAATCCCGAACTCGGACTTTACAGATATGGGATGGGGCAGGGGGGCTGTAAAAAAGCAGAGAGTTAATAATAAACATGTCATGCCTGTTATGCCTGTCATGCTGCTTGCGCTGCATGATCCCCACTGTCATGCCTGTCATGCCTCATTGTCCCCAGTGCCGGGTCCCTTCTGGCACCTTGGGGGTCCCTCTCGTGTGTGCACGAGCACCTCGCTGTTATGCCTGTCGTGTCTGTTATGCTGGATGACCCCTGGAGCAGTGTGCATGCGCACCTCATCATGGCTGCTTGCCGTTGCTGGTGCGCACACACATCTCCTGGGCTGGATCCTCCGGCTGGACGCCTGTGCTCAGCGCCCTAGTGCGCGCTCATCTCCATGCTGCCTGCAACGATTCTTCTCTTCTTCCGAATCCAGCAATCCTCTCTATGGTCCTGGAGGACCCAACCATGTGATCCTCTCTATGGTCCTGGAGGACCCGACCATGTGATCCTCTCTATGGTCCTGGAGGACCCGTCCATGTGATCCTCTCTATGGTCCTATAGGGCCGAATCCAGCAATCCTCTCTATGCTTCTGGAGAACCTGACCTAGAAGTCCTCACTATGATCCTGGAGGACCCGACCCGGAAGTCCTCGCCATGGTCCTCACCCAGAAGTCCAGGTTCTAATGCCCTATATCACTCCGCCCCTTCCTATGGTCGGGGCCTGATTATCGTGCTTGCTTCCCTGCTAGGGCTGCATGGTCCCTGCTCAGTCGCTCCCTGTATTCAGTGCCCCTGCCCAGTTGTGCTTCTCTGCACACGCTCTGTGCTTGTACGCTGGCTATTGTCCTGTGCCATGTCTTGTGTTGTCTTTTGTGCCATGTCTTGTCTTTTCTTTACTCAGCTTTGTCTTGCTTTCTATGTGCTTTGTCTGAACCCGGCTCTGGGCTCTAGCATACGTTCCGCTTCTTTCTCTTGTACCCGACTCTGTGCTTCAGCCTACGTTCCGCTCTCTAGATTTTTCCGCTTTCTGGCCTTGTACCCAGGGCCGGTTTTAGGCATAGTGGGGCCCTAGGCAAAGTTTAAAATGGGGCCCCAAATGCTGACATATTGCACATCACACAGAAGCATTTCGGTTGTATTTACATGCGTTGAATTCAGGATGATAAATGAGTGTGATCGACAATATTGAAGTCGTTCAACACTTGTTTTCCGGCCTCTTTCCACCGTCTGAGAAAGAATGATGGGGACAGAACGATCAGTAATGGATCACTAAGGGTGTGTACACACGTTGTGGTTTTTGCTGCGGATCCACAGCGGTTTTGGTCCGGCGGATCCGCAAGAGTTTTCCATGCGGCTTACAGTACCATGTAAACCTATGGAAAACCAAAACCTCTGTGCATATGCTGCGGAAATGTCCACGCAGATTTGCTGCGGTTTATTTTCCGCAGCATGTCACTTCTTTTCTGCGGAACCGCAGTTGCAGTTTTTGTTCCGGGGAGAAAAATCTCTCTCCCTCTCCTCCTCCCCCTCTCTCTCTTCTCTCCACAAGCCACACAGCCCAAACCGCAATAGAAGCTGGACAAAGTAAAGGAATCCGCAGGGAAAACTGCATACGGTTTACCCTGCGGTTTCTGCCAAGCGATGCGGATTTTTCTGCAGAAAAAATTTGCAGCATGTGCACACACCCTAACAGATCACCACACAGTATCATGTTATCAGCAGCACATCTACAGTTTACACCCCATAGTCCTCCATATAATATAATGTCCCTCATAGTCCCCCATATAGTATAATACACTCCTCATAGTCCTCCATATATTAAAATACACTGCTCAGTCCTCCATATATAAGAAAAAGAACAAAGTAAGGAGAAACAGCGAAATTACATTATATTAAAATAATAATGTGAATAAACAATAATATATCGCTGGAGAGTGTTGGACTGTTAGTAGGACAGTCGTGTTGAAAACACCAAACTTACAGAAAAAAATGACCAAAAAGTCCCAGAGAGATAATATATTTATTGAGTCATTATAAAAAATTGTTAAAAAACATACCATTAAAATATATAATACATATACTGAACAAAAAAGAGGGGTTATGCTACCCAGATATGAGGCATAAAATATATATGACAAAAATGTGTAAACATAAGTAGTGATTAAACAAAATAGGTATTGATATTTATAAAAAATAATAATAAATAGTAAACAATATAAAGTGCACAGACACCAAAGAGTATATACTATAAACCATAAACATAAGTGTAAACCACTACCACCGTAAACCTATATATATCAATATACCAATATAGTGCATCTGTGTGGTAAGGCTGAAAAAGGACACAGTATGTGTCACCGTGAATTACGGTGTCTACCGACCAGGAAAGGAAAAAATGGTGCAGAAATAATAAAAATATGTGAAAATACATACAACCTCTCCTGGTCTCCTGGGAAAGCAACCCGGTCCCGACGCGCGTTTCGGCGCTAAGCCTTCATCAGGGGGTGGCGTCTCACAAGGAGAGGTAAGTATAAATACTAGCACTAACCAGTAACAAATGTGGGTGTGTAAAAAAAGGACCAATCATTACAAAGGGCATATGCAAAAAAATACAAACGTCATAGCGCAACTGCGCAGAAGCAAAGACTAAATGCTGGTAACCCAGAACCAGTAATCAGTATAAAACCGGAAGAAAATGTCCGCCAACCGGAAGTTATCGTTACCCGGCAACCAGACGCTTGAATTGTCATGTGACTAGGAGAATAAAGCCAGCGTGCAATAACCATCATAGTTGCTGAGGGACAAACGATCCCATGACCAAAAGAAAAATGGCCAACATATAAAAATAACATTACTAGATGACCAACAAAAATCCGTTAACCGGAAGTGACCATTACCCGGCACCAAGACGCATAAATTATCATGTGACCAGGGCAATAAGGCCAACATTAAAAAGCGTCATAGTTGCTAAGGAGCTGGTGGTCACATGACCGGAACAGAGATGAACGGTATAAAATATCCTCACCAGAAAACCGGACATGTGAATTGTAATGTGACAAAAACCATAACACCAATTCCAGGATCATTGAAATTAGCAGGTAATAAACAATCATGGATCCGGAAAAAAATTTTTAATCACATAAAACAAGCGATCACTTGGCCGAACCATTATGGCTATCAGGTCATCCCGGTACTAAATATATAACTACCATCTGACAACTGGCATATGAGCAAAGATTACCTAGCATTAAAAACATAGCGTGCACATCCTAACCCCAGCAGAAACCGACGCACATAGAGCAGGGGAGGCGGGAGCACAGGGGAGGGCGCGTCAAGCCGCAAAAGCGGCAAAAAAACGCGACCCCACCAGGGCAAAACCGCATGCCACCGCCACATGTGCGTACCTGCATAGGTCAGGATAGCACAAAAACCATACCAATATAAAATACCAATTAGTCATGAATGAGCATGAAGTGCAAAAATATTGATTGAAACCACATATAAAGTGATGAACATGTATATATACAAATTATATAGAAGTGTACAAATAAACATAAGTACATCAAACATACCATGTACATAGTGAAAAGTAACATCCAAATAAATATTGATATCAAATATTGAGAAATATAATACATTAAACCACAATACAGTAAAACACAAGAAATTCTGCTGATTCCACTCTTGTGTTCAAGCTTGAAAAATTCCATGTAGAGGAACAGACCAGAAATTCAATGTTTTATGAAGCCTTGCCCTAGACTGTCATAAATACAAATAAACAATTATTAAAAAGTATAAAAGTATAATAGAATCAATCCGACAGCATACTCACATAATATATCCCATATCATACCCATATAGCAAATTTTACATTTATTAACTATATAAACCATATGTTAAAAATGTCTCCAAAAGACACACACATAAAGTAAAATCAGTATATATATATATGTAATATGTTTATATAAAAATCAGATAAATGGAACAAAGCTATTGTTTTCATTGAGACCATGTGGTTGGACTGTATTTAAAGTCCAAATCCACCTGGTCTCACGTTGTCCAAGCTTACGACTGACATCCACACCCCTAACACTGGTGGGTATCATGTCAATCCCACGGAAATATAATTTAGTACTATCACAGTTATGATGTTGTTTAAAATGCCTTGGAATTGTTTTTAGGGCATTCACATCATTTTCCGTTGCTGCAGCTTTAATACCTAAGATATGCTCCCGAACCCTCACCTTAAATTGCCTTGTGGTCATACCCACATAAATTTTCCGGCATGGACATATTGCAAAATATACCACTGCTTTCGTGGTGCAGGTAATATGATGTCTAATCTCAAATGTACGTGTTTCACCTTGATTAAAAAATGTTTTAGTTCGTTCTACATTAACACAGGCAACACAATTGCCACACGGGAAACACCCAAGATCTTTTTTTGGGAAATTACTCAAAAAAGTAGGTATCGATGCCGGTATATAGTGACTTTTTACCAATTGATCACGCAAATTGTCTGATCGCCTAAACGTAATCTGAGGCCTATTCGAAAGATAGTTGGCCAGAGTTGAATCAGCACATAAAATAGGCCAATATTTGTTCAGACATTCTCTAATCTGCTCAGCTTGAGCATTATATTTAGTAAAAAATCTAACCTTATTCGTTGTCTCTTTTTGCTTGTTGGAATATAACAACGAATTACGTGATGAATGTTTGGCTCTTAAATAGGCACGTTTAACTATACGGTGACTATACCCCCGAGCATAAAACCTTGTTTTTAGATCAAGTGCCTGCTTTTCAAACATTTCAACAGATGAACAGATTCTTCTCAACCGAAGAAACTGTCCAATAGGCACTGCTCTGATTACAGATTGTGGATGGGCTGATGATGCGTGCAATAATGAATTGACTGCCGTTGGTTTACGAAAAATATTCGTCTGCAGCACATTTTTCGAATCACGTCTAATAGTAATGTCAAGAAAATCAACACAATTGGGATTTGCATTATAAGTCAATCGAATATTCATATCATTGTTATTGAGACTCTTCATAAATACATCCAATGTCTCAAAAGAACCCTGCCAGATCAAAAAGATGTCGTCGATGTACCGTGCCCAAAAGAGAACACGGTCCACCGATGACTCTAATAAAAAAACTTTGATTGAGCTAGACAGACACTTGGATGAATTACTCAAGGAAGCTAAATCTGATCTGTCTGCCGAACAATTTCAAGAGATGAACGGCAGTATGGATAAATTTGTGGAAACAATTGTCAAAAATATACAGGATATGAGGATATTTTATACCGTTCATCTCTGTTCCGGTCATGTGACCACCAGCTCCTTAGCAACTATGACGCTTTTTAATGTTGGCTTTATTGCCCTGGTCACATGATAATTTATGCATCTTGGTGCCGGGTAATGGTCACTTCCGGTTAACGGATTTTTGGTGGTCATCTAGTAATGTTATTTTTATATGTTGGCCATTTTTCTTTTGGTCATGGGATCGTTTGTCCCTCAGCAACTATGATGGTTATTGCACGCTGGCTTTATTCTCCTAGTCACATGACAATTCAAGCGTCTGGTTGCCGGGTAACGATAACTTCCGGTTGGCGGACATTTTCTTCCGGTTTTATACTGATTACTGGTTCTGGGTTACCAGCATTTAGTCTTTGCTTCTGCGCAGTTGCGCTATGATGTTTGTATTTTTTTGCATATGCCCTTTGTAAAGATTGGTCCTTTTTTTACACACCCACATTTGTTACTGGTTAGTGCTAGTATTTATACTTACCTCTCCTTGTGAGACGCCACCCCCTGATGAAGGCTTAGCGCCGAAACGCGCGTCGGGACCGGGTTGCTTTCCCAGGAGACCAGGAGAGGTTGTATGTATTTTCACATATTTTTATTATTTCTGCACCATTTTTTCCTTTCCTGGTCGGTAGACACCGTAATTCACGGTGACACATACTGTGTCCTTTTTCAGCCTTACCACACAGATGCACTATATTGGTATATTGATATATATAGGTTTACGGTGGTAGTGGTTTACACTTATGTTTATGGTTTATAGTATATACTCTTTGGTGTCTGTGCACTTTATATTGTTTACTATTTATTATTATTTTTTATAAATATCAATACCTATTTTGTTTAATCACTACTTATGTTTACACATTTTTGTCATATATATTTTATGCCTCATATCTGGGTAGCATAACCCCTCTTTTTTGTTCAGTATATGTATTATATATTTTAATGGTATGTTTTTTAACAATTTTTTATAATGACTCTCTCTGGGACTTTTTGGTCGTTTTTTTCTGTAAGTTTGGTGTTTTCAACACGACTGTCCTACTAACAGTCCAACACTCTCCAGCGATATATTATTGTTTATTCACATTATTATTTTAATATAATGTAATTTCGCTGTTTCTCCTTAATATGATGACAAGATTCCGTAGCAGACCTAAACGTAACCGTGAACAAAGACAACTTCCTTATAAAAGGAGTAATGGGGCTTCACCAAGTAATGATAGACATGAATTGAAGGTAATTAATTTGAGTGAACATATATTAACTGTGACTGATCTACATGTATTGTCAAAAGGTTTGTCTTTTTCTCCTAAATCGGATTTTGATTTGTTCACTGTTATCAAAGACTTACATATCTTTGCTAGGTCATTAATTTTTAAGAAGCATTTTCATGATCAAACTCTACATGAAATGTTTCCTACAGAAACAGAGCAGGAGGCTTTAAGAACCCTTGAAGGACTGGCAGTTGAACATGATACTCTTGAAAATGATAGAATTCCTGCATCTATACGTCCCAAATCTAGGAAGTTTCCGGCCCTTTCAACATGTGCCAATGTAGATTTATTCGTTCAATTAGTCTCTAAGGATCTGGAGGAGATTCCAAGACATATGAAGAATGATAATCTGTCAGGTGAGGAACGTAAATCATTATCAAAATTTCAATGTTGGGATGATGTTGTTATTAAACCTTCTGACAAAGGGGGAAATATAGTTATATGGCCAACTAAACTATATGAAAAAGAAGCATTTCATCAGCTAAATAATCAACAATGTTATAAAAAACTGACATTTAATCCCTCTAGTAGTTTTTGTCTTGGGTTGTCAAAGATCTTAACACAGGCTCACAACGATGGTGTTATATCGAAAGAACTTTATACAATTCTGCAAGTTCCTGAACCCATTATTCCCACATTTTATTTATTGCCTAAAGTTCATAAAGATATGACGAACCCACCCGGTAGGCCGATTGTATCAGGGACAGGTAACTATTTGGAAAAGGTTAACCGGTTTATAGATAGCAAATTACAGCCATTAGTAGAATGTCTTCCCTCTCATGTGAGAGACACTGCTGATATATTAAAAAAGATTGATGGATTACATGTGGATGATGATACTATATTGGTGACTTGCGATATAGAATCATTGTACACCAGTATACGGCATAGTGATGGATTAAAAGCAATTCGATTTTTTTCTGGAGTCCTCCGATCTTGGAATCAGTATGGTGTCATTGATTTTGCAATTGTTGGAATTCTCCTTGTCCCATAATTTTTTTATATTTAAGGGGTCCTTTTTCCTGCAGCTCCAGGGGACAGCTATGGGTGCATCATTTGCACCATCTTATGCCAATCTGTTCCTGGGGTTGTGGGAAAGGGACCTCTTCTTGTCGGATCGGCTGTCGTCGGTGGACCGTGTTCTCTTTTGGGCACGGTACATCGACGACATCTTTTTGATCTGGCAGGGTTCTTTTGAGACATTGGATGTATTTATGAAGAGTCACAATAACAATGATATGAATATTCGATTGACTTATAATGCAAATCCCAATTGTGTTGATTTTCTTGACATTACTATTAGACGTGATTCGAAAAATGTGCTGCAGACGAATATTTTTCGTAAACCAACGGCAGTCAATTCATTATTGCACGCATCATCAGCCCATCCACAATCTGTAATCAGAGCAGTGCCTATTGGACAGTTTCTTCGGTTGAGAAGAATCTGTTCATCTGATGAAATGTTTGAAAAGCAGGCACTTGATCTAAAAACAAGGTTTTATGCTCGGGGGTATAGTCACCGTATAGTTAAACGTGCCTATTTAAGAGCCAAACATTCGTCACGTAATTCGTTGTTATATTCCAACAAGCAAAAGGAGACAACGAATAAGGTTAGATTTTTTACTAAATATAATGCTCAAGCTGAGCAGATTAGAGAATGTCTGAACAAATTTTGGCCTATTTTATGTGCTGATTCAACTCTGGCCAACTATCTTTCGAATAGGCCTCAGATTACGTTTAGGCGATCAGACAATTTGCGTGATCAATTGGTAAAAAGTCACTATATACCGGCATCGATACCTACTTTTTTGAGTAATTTCCCAAAAAAAGATCTTGGGTGTTTCCCGTGTGGCAATTGTGTTGCCTGTGTTAATGTAGAACGAACTAAAACATTTTTTAATCAAGGTGAAATACGTACATTTGAGATTAGACATCATATTACCTGCACCACGAAAGCAGTGGTATATTTTGCAATATGTCCATGCCGGAAAATTTATGTGGGTATGACCACAAGGCAATTTAAGGTGAGGGTTCGGGAGCATATCTTAGGTATTAAAGCTGCAGCAACGGAAAATGATGTGAATGCCCTAAAAACAATTCCAAGGCATTTTAAACAACATCATAACTGTGATAGTACTAAATTATATTTCCGTGGGATTGACATGATACCCACCAGTGTTAGGGGTGTGGATGTCAGTCGTAAGCTTGGACAACGTGAGACCAGGTGGATTTGGACTTTAAATACAGTCCAACCACATGGTCTCAATGAAAACAATAGCTTTGTTCCATTTATCTGATTTTTATATAAACATATTACATATATATATATACTGATTTTACTTTATGTGTGTGTCTTTTGGAGACATTTTTAACATATGGTTTATATAGTTAATAAATGTAAAATTTGCTATATGGGTATGATATGGGATATATTATGTGAGTATGCTGTCGGATTGATTCTATTATACTTTTATACTTTTTAATAATTGTTTATTTGTATTTATGACAGTCTAGGGCAAGGCTTCATAAAACATTGAATTTCTGGTCTGTTCCTCTACATGGAATTTTTCAAGCTTGAACACAAGAGTGGAATCAGCAGAATTTCTTGTGTTTTACTGTATTGTGGTTTAATGTATTATATTTCTCAATATTTGATATCAATATTTATATGGATGTTATTTTTCACTATGTACATGGTATGTTTGATGTACTTATGTTTATTTGTACACTTCTATATAATTTGTATATATACATGTTCATCACTTTATATGTGGTTTCAATCAATATTTTTGCACTTCATGCTCATTCATGACTAATTGGTATTTTATATTGGTATGGTTTTTGTGCTATCCTGACCTATGCAGGTACGCACATGTGGCGGTGGCATGCGGTTTTGCCCTGGTGGGGTCGCGTTTTTTTGCCGCTTTTGCGGCTTGACGCGCCCTCCCCTGTGCTCCCGCCTCCCCTGCTCTATGTGCGTCGGTTTCTGCTGGGGTTAGGATGTGCACGCTATGTTTTTAATGCTAGGTAATCCTTGCTCATATGCCAGTTGTCAGATGGTAGTTATATATTTAGTACCGGGATGACCTGATAGCCATAATGGTTCGGCCAAGTGATCGCTTGTTTTATGTGATTAAAAAATTTTTTCCGGATCCATGATTGTTTATTACCTGCTAATTTCAATGATCCTGGAATTGGTGTTATGGTTTTTGTCACATTACAATTCACATGTCCGGTTTTCTGGTGAGGATATTTTATACCGTTCATCTCTGTTCCGGTCATGTGACCACCAGCTCCTTGGCAACTATGACACTTTTTAATGTTGGCCTTATTGCCCTGGTCACATGATAATTTATGCGTCTTGGTGCCGGGTAATGGTCACTTCCGGTTAACGGATTTTTGTTGGTCATCTAGTAATGTTATTTTTATATGTTGGCCATTTTTCTTTTGGTCATGGGATCGTTTGTCCCTCAGCAACTATGATGGTTATTGCACGCTGGCTTTATTCTCCTAGTCACATGACAATTCAAGCGTCTGGTTGCCGGGTAACGATAACTTCCGGTTGGCGGACATTTTCTTCCGGTTTTATACTGATTACTGGTTCTGGGTTACCAGCATTTAGTCTTTGCTTCTGCGCAGTTGCGCTATGACGTTTGTATTTTTTTGCATATGCCCTTTGTAATGATTGGTCCTTTTTTTACACACCCACATTTGTTACTGGTTAGTGCTAGTATTTATACTTACCTCTCCTTGTGAGACGCCACCCCCTGATGAAGGCTTAGCGCCGAAACGCGCGTCGGGACCGGGTTGCTTTCCCAGGAGACCAGGAGAGGTTGTATGTATTTTCACATATTTTTATTATTTCTGCACCATTTTTTCCTTTCCTGGTCGGTAGACACCGTAATTCACAGTGACACATACTGTGTCCTTTTTCAGCCTTACCACACAGATGCACTATATTGGTATATTGATATATATAGGTTTACGGTGGTAGTGGTTTACACTTATGTTTATGGTTTATAGTATATACTCTTTGGTGTCTGTGCACTTTATATTGTTTACTATTTATTATTATTATTTTTTATAAATATCAATACCTATTTTGTTTAATCACTACTTATGTTTACACATTTTTGTCATATATATTTTATGCCTCATATCTGGGTAGCATAACCCCTCTTTTTTGTTCAGTATATGTATTATATATTTTAATGGTATGTTTTTTAACAATTTTTTATAATGACTCAATAAATATATTATCTCTCTGGGACTTTTTGGTCGTTTTTTTCTGTAAGTTCAGTCCTCCATATAGTATAATACACTACTCATAGTGCTCCATATAGTATAATACACTCCTCATAGCCCTCCATATAGTATAATACACTCCTCAGTGCTCCATATAGTATAATGCAACGCCATAGTCATTCACTTCCCATAGTATAATGCACCCCATAGTTCTTCATATAATGTATTCCCCATAGTCCTCGATACAGTATATTCCAGCCCACATATAGTATAATGCAGCCACCCCATAGAGCATAATGCTGCCACCACACAGAGTATAATGCAGCCCCGCCATACAATATAATGTACCCCTCCCATAGAATATAATGCAGCCCCCCTCTTATAGTATAATGCAGCCATCCCATAGCGCATTATGTAGCCCCGCCATACAATATAATGTAACTCCCCATAAAATATAATGCAGCCCCCCTCTTATAGTATAATGCAGCCAGCCCTTAGAGCATAATGCAGCTACCCCACAGAGTATAATGCAGCCACTCCACAGAATATAATGTAACCCCCCATAGAATATAATGCAGCCCCCCTCATAGTATAATGCAGCCCCTCCTTAGAATATATGACAGCCCCCTCATAGAGTATATTGCAGCCCCCCATAGAATATAATGCAGCCCCTTATATGGTATAATGTAGCCCCTCCATAGAATACAATGTAGCCCTCCTCATACAGTATAATGCAGCCCCCACAGAATATAATGTAGCCCCCTCATAGAGTACGATGCAATCACCCCCCATAGAATTTAATAAATATAATACAGCCACCCCGTAGAATATAATGTAGCCCCCATATTATATAACACAGCCTCCCCATAGAATATAATGTAAAATGTACCCCCCATGGTAGATAACACAGCCGCATAGTACATAGCCCAGCACTACATGGTATATAGCCCAGCCACACATGGTATATAGCCCAGCACCACATGGTATATAGCACAGCCACACATGGTATATAGCCCAGCACCACATGGTATATAGCCCAGCCACACATGGTATATAGCCCAGCACCATATGGTATACAGCAGAGCACCATAGTATACAGCACAGCACCATGGTATATAGCACAGCACCACATGGTTTATAGCCCAGCACCACATGGTATACAGCACAGCACCATGGTACACAGCACAGCACCACGGTATACAGCACAGCACCACATGGTATATAGCCCAGGCCACACATGGTATATAGCCCAGCCACACATGGTACATAGCCCAGGTCACACAAGGTATATTGCCCAGGCCACACATGGTATATAGCCCAGCACCACATGATATATAGCCCATCACCACATAGTATATGGGCCAGGCCACACATGTTATATAGCCCAGCACCACATAGTATATAGCCCATGACCACATAGCATATCGGCCAGGCCACACCTGATATATAGCCCTGCACCACATAGTATATAGGCCAGGCCACACATGGTATATAGCCCAGCACCACATAGTATATAGCCCCTCACTACATAGTATATAGGCCAGGCCACACATGGTATATAGCCCAGCACCACATAGTATATAGCCCATCACCACATATTATATAGGCCAGGCCACACATGGTATATAGCCCAGCACCACATAGTATATAGGCAAGGCCACACATGGTATATAGCCCAGCACCACATAGTATATAGCCCATCACCACATAGTATATAGGCCAGGCCACGCATGGTATATAGCCCAGCACCACATAGTATATAGCCCATCACCACATAGTATATAGCCCATCACCACATAGTATATAGGCCAGGCCACACATGGTATATAGCCCAGCACCACATAGTATATAGCCCATCACCACATTGTATATCGGCCAGGCCACACATGATATATAGCCCAGCACCACATAGTATATAGGCCAGGCTACACATGTTATATAACCCAGCACCACATAGTATATAGCCCATCACCACATAGTATATAGGCCAGGCCACACATGGTATATAGCCTAGCACCACATAGTATATAGCCCATCACCACATAGTATATAGGCCAGGCCACACATGGTATATAGCCTAGCACCACATAGTATATAGCCCATCACCACATAGTATATAGGCCAGGCCACACATGGTATATAGCCCAGCACCCCATAGTATATAGCCCATCACCACATAGTATATAGGCCAAGCCACATATGGTATATAGCCCAGCAGCACATAGTATATAGCACATCACCACATAGTATATAGGCCAGGCCACACATGGTATATAGCCCAGCGCCACATAGTATATAAGCCAGGCCACACATGGTATATAGCCCAGCGCCGCATAGTATATAGGCCAGGCCACACATGGTATATAGCCCAGCACCACATAGTATATAGCCCATCACTACATAGTATATACAGTAGGCCAGGCCACACATCGTATATAGCCCAGCACCACACAGTATATAGGCCAGGCCACACATGGTATATAGCCCAGCACCACATAGTATATAGCCCATCACCACTTAGTATATAGGCCAGGCCACACATGGTATATAGCCCAGCACCACATAGTATATAGCCCAGCACCACATAGTATATAGCCCATCACCACATAGTATATAGGCCAGGCCACACATGGTATATAGCCCAGCACCACATAGTATATAGCCCATCACCACATAGTATATAGCCCATCACCACTTAGTATATAGACCAGGCCACACATGGTATATAGCCCAGCACCACATGGTATATAGCCCATCACCACATAGTATATAGTCCATCACCACATAGTATATCGGCCAGGCTACACATGATATATAGCCCAGCACCACATAGTATATAGGCCAGGCCACACATGTTATATAACCCAGCACCACATAGTATATAGCCCATCACTACATAGTATATAGGCCAGGCCACACATGGTATATAGCCCAGCACCACATAATATATAGCCCTTCACCACAAAGTATATAGGCCAGGCCACACATGGTTTATAGCCCAGCACCACATAGTATATAGCCCATCACCACATAGTATATAGGCCAGGCCACACATGGTATATAGCCCAGCGCCACATAATATATAGGCCAGGCCACACATGGTATATAGCCCATCACCACATAGTATATAGGCCAGGCCACACATAGTATATAGCCCATTACCACATAGTATATAGCACATCACCACATAGTATATAGGCCAGGCCACACATAGTATATAGCCCATTACCACATAGTATATAGCCCATCACCACATAGTATATTGGCCAGGCCACACATGGTATATAGCCCAGCACCACATAGTATATAGCCCATCATCACATAGTATATAGCCCATCACCACATAGTATATTGGCCAGGCCACACATGGTATATAGCCCAGCACCACATAGTATATAGCCCATCATCACATAGTATATAGCCCATTACCACATAGTATATAGGCCAGGCCACACATGGTATATAACCCATCACCACATAGTATATTGGCCAGGCCACACATTGTATATAGCCCATCACCACAAAGTATATAGGACAGGCCACATATGGTATATAGCTCAGCACCACATAGAATATCGCCCAGGCCACAAAGCATATACCTCCCCTCCCCGAGAATGGTCCCACATTCCAACACATACAACGATATACTAAAAAAAAGTCCTCACCTTCTCCTCTTACCCGCGCTGCTCCCGGCTGTCTCCTGCACTACCTGGCACAACAGTGAGAGCGCGATGACATCATCGCGCACCCACTGTGTGTCACAGGCAGAGCGGGGAATGATGGGAGAGGGAGCGTCAGCTGACATTCTCTCCTCCATCATTGCCTCCTTCAATGTGGCGGCGGGGGGGGAGTCGGCGCTGGGGGCAGGCGGGCCCCCTGCCTCACAGGGGCCCCATAGTGGCGGCATGATGTGCCGCTAGTTGGGGGCCCCTGGGGGAGCGGGGGCCCTAGGCAGCTGCCTGGTCTGCCTGCACCTAACCCCAGCCCTGTTTGTAGCTTGTCTGTGCTTCTAGTTCGTTTCCTTCCTTTTTCGTGCGCACTTGCACATTCTCCTTTCGTACCAGGCTTCGCCATGCCATCTTGCATGCGTCTTAGTTCTGTACCTTTGCCTAGCCCTACCTTTGTGGCTGCGCGCACACACGCTGTTTCTCGCACTGTGCATTTCGTGCTTCTTTAGCACATGTCTTTTGCTATCTTTGCTCTGTCCTGAACCTTGTCTCTCTGTCTTGTCCTGAGTACTATGTCCTTTCTGTAACCGGCTATGGGTTCTAGGATATGCTCCACTTCTCTTTTCTGTACCCGGCTCTGTGCTACTGCCTACGTTCCGCTCTCTGTCATGAACCCTGCCCCTGGCGTGCCCCTCTGCACGCGCAGGACCATGTCTTGAACTCGGCTCCTGGCGTGCCCCTCTGCACGCGCAGGACCATGTCTTGAACCCTGCCCCTGGCGTGCCCCTCTGCATGCGCAGGACCTTGCCTAGTACCGTCATTCTGGCATGTCCCTTTGCACGCGCAGGACCTTGCCTTGAACCCTGACCCTGGCGTGTCCCTTTGCACGCGCAGGACCTTTGCCTTGAACCCTGACGTGTCCCCTAAACACGCACCTTGCCTAGTACCTTGAACCCTGGCGTGTCCCCTAAACACGCTCCATGCCTAGTACCTTAAACCCTGCCTTGAACCTCGGACCTTGGCGTGCCCATTGGCACGTTATCACCTCTGTGTCTTCATGATTACGTCTTGCACCTAATGGAACCCTGTTACCACGCTTTGCACATCCTAGAACCTTGTTATGTACCTGTGTACCTAGCGTGCCCTGCACGCACCCATGTCATGTAACTGGCATGCCCCCTGCACGCACCCATCTCAGGCGTGTCTTTTGTGAGCCGGCAATCTGGTCTCAGCAGTCATGGTGACTCACTCCCTTGGGCTTGCACCTGACATTCCCTGTATAGGGGGTGGTCCTCACTAGGCCAGCTCGCCCTAGGTAGGTGGTTGCCACGACCAAGAGGGTCCATTCCTAGAGTTACGTCTCGTCTCGCCACGAGATGCCTCAACCCCTAACAGTATAATCAGGCCATGGTTCCTCGGCTACTGCTCAGAAAGGACTGGTCTTTTCTATGGAAGAATCAGACCAGGTTTATGTCGTCTGAACTCAGTTGGAATACTGTGGCAGCAGGTGAATGAAGATTTCCTTGTCTACTCGCAGCCCTTTCCACTGTCTACCTGTGTCTTTGTCTGCGGCTCCTGTATCTTAACCAATGCAGGTGTCCGTTTCAAGGTGGTCCAAAATTCTTATTCCGTATATGAATACACATTTGTACTGTATTACTCAACAAGAGGCAAAAATCAATGTTTTTTACCTTTTTGTACAATATCAAAAGATTTCAACCCAGTGGATATTGTTATTCCAGCATTGGAGCCACATTGAGTTTGTAACCAGAGCAGGTTCTTATTGAATCTTCTGCCTATAACATGTCACTATTTTGCAGCACATCTAGTGTAAGGGGGTTTCCACTTGGGGGTCTGCAGTCATATAGTCATATATGGTTTTCTTAACCAGTAACCAGGACTAGGTGACCTTGTGGTACAGCTGATTTGTTGCTTTCCTATCTGTAAAGTTTTGCTGAGTTACTGGCTGGAGAGTGGCCGCAGACAGGAGAAAAGGATCAGAGAGCACCTGCACTGACACTGCATGCACAGTGCCGTGCTCCTGCAGTGTCAGTGCGCACACGCATGGATGCAGATTCAGTTTTATCAGCGCTCGCTTTGGAAAGAAGTGTTCATGCCCCCACAGCGCCTCCACAGGGTAAATGAAGACTTACAGCATTGTCATTTAAATAAATTGCCTGATCATCAAGTGCACAGAAACGCTAACATGTTTTTATCATTTATATCACATAAGTCCAGACAAGGTATAATGTAACCTCAACAAAAATCCCAAATAGTAAGCTTAATGAGATAAAGAGGCATAAACATAAATATTATAAAATACAAAATTTTATTAGAAATTGGTTTAAAAAAATCATTTAAAATGTAAATAAAGGGTTTTCAATAGAGGTAGCAGTGTGTAAGCGATCAATAGCTGGGGCTTGGCAGCACTATTAGGATTAGGAATACATAATACTTATAACAAACGTGTTAAAGATAATGTCAATCAATACTGAAGATCAACTGTATGTAAAAGTGCAGTGTGCTTATAATAATGTTTACCTGAAGTCAGTGCTTCTAACTAGACTTATATTACTGCTGGTAAAGGTTTCATAAAAAGTCAAGTGACCATGGACCAAAAGGGAGCTGCAAAGCGATCATTATGTGTGAAATTACTTACATTAGTATGGACTCAGCTAACGATGTGCCACAGCTACAACCCCAACAGCGCCCTTTCGCCTAACAGGCTTCTTCCATTGGGTGTGTGGAATGCATTGAATATTCGCTGCCTTCAGTAGCGGGCACACATGAAAACCTGGCAGCTACAGGAAGCCATCGGCTGCGGCTAACACTGTGCCCGCTATTAAAGAGAGCAATGAATATTCACTGCCCTCCACGCCCATAATCCTGGTGTGGAGAGCAGTTTAGTATTCCGGCAGCTGTCCTCAGCTTGTAAAAAGTGTATGACGTCACTGCCAAGCATAAATCAGCTGCTGGCATCAGAACAAGACGCTGCGAGGGAGCGCAGTGAAGGTAAGTATAATGGTTTATTTTTTTTATGTTTTTCTCATCCAATCATACCAGGATAAGGATGGGGCCATACAAACCAAGACAGAGATGGGGTACCTCCATGCCAGGATAGGGATGAGGGGGCCATGCCTATCAGGCTAGAGATAAGGGGGACATGCCTACCAGGCTAGAGATGAGGAGGCCATGCATACCAGGATAGGGATGAGGAGTTCATGCATTCCAGGATGGGGATGAGGAGGGTATGCATACAAAGATAGGTATGAGGTGGCCGTGCATACCAAGATGAGGATGGGGGGCCATGCATACCAGGATGGGGATGAGGGAGCCATGAACACCAGGGTAAGGATTAGGGGGCCATGCATACCAGCCTATGGATGATGAGGTCATGCATACCAGGATGGGGATGAGGGGAACATGCATAACAGGATGGGGATGAGGGGGCCATGCATACCAGGATGAGGAAGAGGGGGCCATGCATACCAGGATAGGGATGAGGGGGTCATGCATAACATGATAGGGATGAGGAGGTCAAGCATACCAACATAGGGAAGGCTCCCTCATCCCTATGCATGGCTCCCTCATCCCTATGCATACCAGGTGTAACGAATGGAAGCGGAGGCAGAGATGGTGAAGTTCACATTCGTTTTTTATTTTTAAAGTGGAACCTCGGGACCACGGTCTGGGGGGCTCCGAAGGGGGTGTGACTAGTGAGCCCCAGGTACCCATAGTAAAGCCCCTCAGACAGGACCAGAATGAAATACCCGGAGGACACAGGTGCTACCTCTAGTTAGACTCCGGACACGTGGCAGCTGTCCCAGTGGGACCAAAAGGGATAACAGAAATGACAACAGAGTCTGTAGTGAGACGGGTTCTGGATCCGGGTAGTTGGTAATTAGCTGGTTCCAGTGACCTTGACACAGTCCTCAGACTCAGATGGCTGTTGGCGGAATGGGATGACTTTCGCCCAGATGGTTGCAGATATAACCAGGATGATCAGGATACTGATATTCTGTGGAGACAGATAGCATTAGAGAATGCACAGAGACTGCAGATGCAGTGCAGACAGGTTAGCAAGAGAACCGGATTTAGCAATGATTGAAACTCGTTGCTCCGGTGCTCTCCCTATGGAGGAGAGGCCAGAAATAGCAGCCAGTGCGCTGCCATTGGTTAATTGCCCATTTTGAAAAATGCACGCTGTCCCTTTAAGAAGGTGTAGGGTTGGTGGGCCGGACTGGGGGGTGGTCCCTCTTTTACCGCGCAGAGACGTAACAGAGACAATTTGGAGGCAGGTTTCGGGTGCAACAGTTTTATTCTCTCGCCGTCCACCTGACGGCCTCTCAGCACACCGCAATTCTCTTCAAGGCCCTCCGGTTACAATACACATTACAATGAAAATGAGGATGAGTGACCTCATGGAGATCAACATCCAACACTGCGGAGACACCATCACATGTTTCTCAACGCAGTGATTCTAGAGCAATGCCCCCATCCCTTATGGGAAATATGCAAAAACATGTAAATCAATCAGCCGCGGAGACACCATCACATGTTTCTCAACACAAGCAAAGACTAGCCAGGTCTTTCACCAGAAAGGAACACCCACGGGAAGGGCAGTCTCCAATGAAGGAAACCACCTATGCCAAAACATGGTATCCATCCACAGACAGCTGTTTCGGGGTATTGCCCCTCATCAGTGTGGAGTAGGAAACTGGCTAGTAGGAGCAATGCCTAGTAAAAGACTATGAAAATGAGGATGAGTGACCTCATGGAGATCAACATCCAACACTGCGAAGACACCATCACATGTTTCTCAACGCAGTGATTCTAGAGCAATGCCCCCATCCCTTATGGGAAATATGCAAAAACATGTAAATCAATCAGCCGCGGAGACACCATCATATGTTTCTCAACGCAAGCAATGACTAGCCAGGTCTTTCACCGGGAAGGAACAACCACGGGAAGGGCAGTCTCCAATGAAGGAAACCACCTATGCCAAAACATGGTATCCATCCACAGACAGCTGTTTCGGGGTATTGCCCCTCATCAGTGTGGAGTAGGAAACTGGCTAGTAGGAGCAATGCCTAGTAAAAGACTATGAAGAGGAGGATGAGTGACCTCATGGAGATCAACATCCAACACTGCGGAGACACCATCACATGTTTCTCAACGCAGTGATTCTAGAGCAATGCCCCCATCCCTTATGGGAAATATGCAAAAACATGTAAATCAATCAACCGCGGAGACACCATCACATGTTTCTCAACGCAAGCAATGACTAGCCAGGTCTTTCACCGGGAAGGAACAACCACGGGAAGGGCAGTCTCCAATGAAGGAAACCACCTATGCCAAAACATGGTATCCATCCACAGACAGCTGTTTCGGGGTATTGCCCCTCATCAGTGAGGAGTAGGAAACTGGCTAGTAGGAGCAATGCCTAGTAAAAGACTATGAAAATGAGGATGAGTGACCTCATGGAGATCAACATCCAACACTGCGGAGACACCATCACATGTTTCTCAACGCAGTGATTCTAGAGCAATGCCCCCATCCCTTATGGGAAATATGCAAAAACATGTAAATCAATCAACCGCGGAGACACCATCACATGTTTCTCAACGCAAGCAATGACTAGCCAGGTCTTTCACCGGGAAGGAACAACCACGGGAAGGGCAGTCTCCAATGAAGGAAACCACCTATGCCAAAACATAGTATCCATCCACAGACAGCTGTTTCGGGGTATTGCCCCTCATCAGTGTGGAGTAGGAAACTGGCTAGTAGGAGCAATGCCTAGTAAAAGACTATGAAAATGAGGATGAGTGACCTCATGGAGATCAACATCCAACACTGCGGAGACACCATCACATGTTTCTCAACGCAGTGATTCTAGAGCAATGCCCCCATCCCTTATGGGAAATATGCAAAAACATGTAAATCAATCAGCCACGGAGACACCATCACATGTTTCTCAACGCAAGCAATGACTAGCCAGGTCTTTCACCGGGAAGGAACAACCACGGGAAGGGCAGTCTCCAATGAAGGAAACCACCTATGCCAAAACATGGTATCCATCCACAGACAGCTGTTTCGGGGTATTGCCCCTCATCAGTGTGGAGTAGGAAACTGGCTAGTAGGAGCAATGCCTAGTAAAAGACTATGAAGAGGAGGATGAGTGACCTCATGGAGATCAACATCCAACACTGCGGAGACACCATCACATGTTTCTCAACGCAGTGATTCTAGAGCAATGCCCCCATCCCTTATGGGAAATATGCAAAAACATGTAAATCAATCAACCGCGGAGACACCATCACATGTTTCTCAACGCAAGCAATGACTAGCCAGGTCTTTCACCGGGAAGGAACAACCACGGGAAGGGCAGTCTCCAATGAAGGAAACCACCTATGCCAAAACATGGTATCCATCCACAGACAGCTGTTTCGGGGTATTGCCCCTCATCAGTGAGGAGTAGGAAACTGGCTAGTAGGAGCAATGCCTAGTAAAAGACTATGAAAATGAGGATGAGTGACCTCATGGAGATCAACATCCAACACTGCGGAGACACCATCACATGTTTCTCAACGCAGTGATTCTAGAGCAATGCCCCCATCCCTTATGGGAAATATGCAAAAACATGTAAATCAATCAGCCGCGGAGACATCATCACATGTTTCTCAACGCAAGCAATGACTAGCCAGGTCTTTCACCGGGAAGGAACAACCACGGGAAGGGCAGTCTCCAATGAAGGAAACCACCTATGCCAAAACATGGTATCCATCCACAGACAGCTGTTTCGGGGTATTGCCCCTCATCAGTGTGGAGTAGGAAACTGGCTAGTAGGAGCAATGCCTAGTAAAAGACTATGAAAATGAGGATTAGTGACCTCATGGAGATCAACATCCAACACTGCGGAGACAACATCACATGTTTCTCAACGCAGTGATTCTAGAGCAATGCCACCATCCCTTGTGGGAAATATGAAAAAACATGTAAATCAATCAGCCGCGGAGACACCATCACATGTTTCTCAACGCAAGCAATGACTAGCCAGATCTTTCACCGGGAAGGACAGTCTCCAATGAAGAAAACCACCTATGCCAAAACATGGTATCCATCCACAGACAGCTGTTTCGGGGTATTGCCCCTCATCAGTGTGGAGTAGGAAACTGGCTAGTAGGAGCAATGCCTAGTAAAAGACTATGAAAATGAGGATTAGTGACCTCATGGAGATCAACATCCAACACTGCGGAGACACCATCACATGTTTCTCAACGCAGTGATTCTAGAGCAATGCCCCCATCCCTTATGGGAAATATGCAAAAACATGTAAATCAATCAGCCACGGAGACACCATCACATGTTTCTCAACGCAAGCAATGACTAGCCAGGTCTTTCACCGGGAAGGAACAACCACGGGAAGGGCAGTCTCCAATGAAGGAAACCACCTATGCCAAAACATGGTATCCATCCACAGACAGCTGTTTCGGGGTATTGCCCCTCATCAGTGTGGAGTAGAAAACTGGCTAGTAGGAGCAATGCCTAGTAAAAGACTATGAAAATGAGGATTAGTGACCTCATGGAGATCAACATCCAACACTGCGGAGACACCATCACATGTTTCTCAACGCAGTGATTCTAGAGCAATGCCCCCATCCCTTATGGGAAATATGCAAAAACATGTAAATCAATCAGCCGCGGAGACACCATCACATGTTTCTCAACGCAAGCAATGACTAGCCAGGTCTTTCACCGGGAAGGAACACCCACGGGAAGGGCAGTCTCCAATGAAGGAAACCACCTATGCCAAAAAATGGTATCCATCCACAGACAGCTGTTTCGGGGTATTGCCCCTCATCAAAGTGGAGTAGGAAACTGGCTAGTAGGAGCAATGCCTAGTAAAAGACTATGAAAATGAGGATGAGTGACCTCATGGAGATCAACATCCAACACTGCGGAGACACCATCACATGTTTCTCAACGCAGTGATTCTAGAGCAATGCCCCCATCCCTTATGGGAAATATGCAAAAACATGTAAATCAATCAGCCGCGGAGACACCATCACATGTTTCTCAACGCAAGCAATGACTAGCCAGGTCTTTCACCGGGAAAGAACAACCACGGGAAGGGCAGTCTCCAATGAAGGAAACCACCTATGCCAAAACATGGTATCCATCCACAGACAGCTGTTTCGGGGTATTGCCCCTCATCAAAGTGGAGTAGGAAACTGGCTAGTAGGAGCAATGCCTAGTAAAAGACTATGAAAATGAGGATGAGTGACCTCATGGAGATCAACATCCAACACTGCGGAGACACCATCACATGTTTCTCAACGCAGTGATTCTAGAGCAATGCCCCCATCCCTTATGGGAAATATGCAAAAACATGTAAATCAATCAGCCGCGGAGACACCATCACATGTTTCTCAACGCAAGCAATGACTAGCCAGGTCTTTCACCGGGAAGAAACAACCACGGGAAGGGCAGTCTCCAATGAAGGAAACCACCTATGCCAAAACATGGTATCCATCCACAGACAGCTGTTTCGGGGTATTGCCCCTCATCAGTGTGGAGTTGGAAACTGGCTAGTAGGAGCAATGCCTAGTAAAAGACTATGAAAATGAGGATGAGTGACCTCATGGAGATCAACATCCAACACTGCGAAAACACCATCACATGTTTCTCAACGCAGTGATTCTAGAGCAATGCCCCCATCCCTTATGGGAAATATGCAAAAACATGTAAATCAATCAGCTGCGGAGACACCATCACATGTTTCTCAACGCAAGCAATGACTAGCCAGGTCTTTCACCGGGAAGGAACACCCACGGGAAGGGCAGTCTCCAATGAAGGAAACCACCTATGCCAAAACATGGTATCCATCCACAGACAGCTGTTTCGGGGTATTGCCCCTCATCAGTGTGGAGTAGGAAACTGGCTAGTAGGAGCAATGCCTAGTAAAAGACTATGAAAATGAGGATTTGTGACCTCATGGAGATCAACATCCAACACTGCGGAGACACCATCACATGTTTCTCAACGCAGTGATTCTAGAGCAATGCCCCCATCCCTTATGGAAAATATGCAAAAACATGTAAATCAATCAGCCGCGGAGACACCATCACATGTTTCTCAACGCAAGCAATGACTAGCCAGGTCTTTCACCGGGAAGGAACAACCACAGGAAGGGCAGTCTCCAATGAAGGAAACCACCTATGCCAAAACATGGTATCCATCCACAGACAGCTGTTTCAGGGTATTGCCCCTCATCAGTGTGGAGTAGAAAACTGGCTAGTAGGAGGAATGCCTAGTAAAAGACTATGAAGAGGAGGATGAGTGACCTCATGGAGATCAACATCCAACACTGCGAAGACACCATCACATGTTTCTCAACGCAGTGATTCTAGAGCAATGCCCCATCCCTTATGGGAAATATGCAAAAACATGTAAATCAATCAGCCGCGGAGACACCATCACATGTTTCTCAACGCAAGCAATGACTAGCCAGGTCTTTCACCGGGAAAGAACAACCACAGGAAGGGCAGTCTCCAATGAAGGAAACCACCTATGCCAAAACATGGTATCCATCCACAGACAGCTGTTTCGGGGTATTGCCCCTCATCAGTGTGGAGTAGGAAACTGGCTAGTAGGAGCAATGCCTAGTAAAAGACTATGAAAATGAGGATGAGTGACCTCATGGAGATCAACATCCAACACTGCGGAGACACCATCACATGTTTCTCAACGCAGTGATTCTAGAGCAATGCCCCCATCCCTTATGGGAAATATGCAAAAACATGTAAGTCAATCAGCCGCGGAGACACCATCACATGTTTCTCAACGCAAGCAATGACTAGCCAGGTCTTTCACCGGGAAGGAACAACCACGGGAAGGGCAGTCTCCAATGAAGGAAACCACCTATGCCAAAACATGGTATCCATCCACAGACAGCTGTTTCGGGGTATTGCCCCTCATCAGTGTGGAGTAGGAAACTGGCTAGTAGGAGCAATGCCTAGTAAAAGACTATGAAGAGGAGGATGAGTGACCTCATGGAGATCAACATCCAACACTGCGGAGACACCATCACATGTTTCTCAACGCAGTGATTCTAGAGCAATGCCCCCATCCCTTATGGGAAATATGCAAAAACATGTAAATCAATCAACCACGGAGACACCATCACATGTTTCTCAATGCAAGCAATGACTAGCCAGGTCTTTCACCGGGAAGGAACAACCACGGGAAGGGCAGTCTCCAATGAAGGAAACCACCTATGCCAAAACATGGTATCCATCCACAGACAGCTGTTTCGGGGTATTGCCCCTCATCAGTGTGGAGTAGGAAACTGGCTAGTAGGAGCAATGCCTAGTAAAAGACTATGAAAATGAGGATTAGTGACCTCATGGAGATCAACATCCAACACTGCGGAGACAACATCACATGTTTCTCAACGCAGTGATTCTAGAGCAATGCCACCATCCCTTGTGGGAAATATGAAAAAACATGTAAATCAATCAGCCGCGGAGACACCATCACATGTTTCTCAACGCAAGCAATGACTAGCCAGATCTTTCACCGGGAAGGACAGTCTCCAATGAAGGAAACCACCTATGCCAAAACATGGTATCCATCCACAGACAGCTGTTTCGGGGTATTGCCCCTCATCAGTGTGGAGTAGGAAACTGGCTAGTAGGAGCAATGCCTAGTAAAAGACTATGAAAATGAGGATTAGTGACCTCATGGAGATCAACATCCAACACTGCGGAGACACCATCACATGTTTCTCAACGCAGTGATTCTAGAGCAATGCCCCCATCCCTTATGGGAAATATGCAAAAACATGTAAATCAATCAGCCACGGAGACACCATCACATGTTTCTCAACGCAAGCAATGACTAGCCAGGTCTTTCACCGGGAAGGAACAACCACGGGAAGGGCAGTCTCCAATGAAGGAAACCACCTATGCCAAAACATGGTATCCATCCACAGACAGCTGTTTCGGGGTATTGCCCCTCATCAGTGTGGAGTAGGAAACTGGCTAGTAGGAGCAATGCCTAGTAAAAGACTATGAAAATGAGGATGAGTGACCTCATGGAGATCAACATCTAACACTGCGGAGACACCATCACATGTTTCTCAACGCAGTGATTCTAGAGCAATGCCCCCATCCCTTATGGGAAACATGCAAAAACATGTAAATCAATCAGCCGCGGAGACACCATCACATGTTTCTTAACTCAAGCAATGACTAGCCAGGTCTTTCACCGGGAAGGAACAACCACGGGAAGGGCAGTCTCCAATGAAGGAAACCACCTATGCCAAAACATGGTATCCATCCACAGACAGCTGTTTCGGGGTATTGCCCCTCATCAGTGTGGAGTAGGAAACTGGCTAGTAGGAGCAATGCCTAGTAAAAGACTATGAAAATGAGGATGAGTGACCTCATGGAGATCAACATCTAACACTGCGGAGACACCATCACGTTTCTCAACGCAGTGATTCTAGAGCAATGCCCCCATCCCTTATGGGAAACATGCAAAAACATGTAAATCAATCAGCCGCGGAGACACCATCACATGTTTCTCAACGCAAGCAATGACTAGCCAGGTCTTTCACCGGGAAGGAACAACCACGGGAAGGGCAGTCTCCAATGAAGGAAACCACCTATGCCAAAACATGGTATCCATCCACAGCTGTTTTGGGGTATTGCATATTTCCCATAAGGGATGGGGGCATTGCTCTAGAATCACTGCGTTGAGAAACATGTGATGGTGTCTCCGCAGTGTTGGATGTTGTTCTCCATGAGGTCACTCATCCTCATTTTCATAGTCTTTTGCTAGGCATTGCTCCTACTAGCCAGTTTCCTACTCCACACTGATGAGGGGCAATACCCTGAAACAGCTGTCTGTGGATGGATACCATGTTTTGACATAGGTGGTTTCCTTCATTGGAGACTGCCCTTCCCGTGGTTGTTCCTTCCCGGTGAAAGACCTGGCTAGTCATTGCTTGCGTTGAGAAACATGTGATGGTGTCTCAGCGGCTGATTGATTTACATGTTTTGGCATATTTCCCATAAGGGATGGGGGCATTGCTCTAGAATCACTGCGTTGAGAAACATGTGATGGTGTCTCCGCAGTGTTGGATGTTGATCTCCATGAGGTCACTCATCCTCATTTTCATAGTCTTTTACTAGGCATTGCTCCTACTAGCCAGTTTCCTACTCCACACTGATGAGGGGCAATACCCCGAAACAGCTGTCTGTGGATAGATACCATGTTTTGGCATAGGTGGTTTCCTTCATTGGAGACTGCCCTTCCCGTGGTTGTTCCTTTCCGGTGAAAGACCTGGCTAGTCATTGCTTGCGTTGAGAAACATGTGATGGTGTCTCCACGGCTGATTGATTTACAATACACATTATACACCGTACTCTTCACCAGGGACGTATATGTACGTACCGTCCCTTTTCGCTTATTGACGCTCCTGACAGGTCCGTCACTGTGGCCGCCTTAGGCCCGTAAACCAACAGTAATTTTACTGGTCAGACGTCTTCCTCAATATGGTATACTTTACCTCTGTGCCTCGTCTATATTGCGGTCTTCGTGTCAGGACCACCCCCCTGACTTTCTCTCTCCTCAGTCCCCCTGATTGGGTTTTCCTCACAGTGCCACAACTGTCACAGTGTCCTCGTCACTTGAGCTCCCCTTGGGGACTGGAACTTTCTAGAACCCTCCTGTCAAATTTATATCTTTCCCGTTTCCCGCTAACTCCGCCCCCATGACCAATGGTTTCTTAAGCCCTAAGCTGATGTTAAGTCCTAAGCTCACACTCCTCTCTGCCCTCTAATGGTCAACCCAAGGTACTGCACGTCCACTACACTTTCCTAGCTGTTTCCCCACTGTAATAACTGACACCTGTCTAAACTGAGCAAACCTTCCTTTCTCTATTCTGACAAGTCAGTCCTTCCGTCAGGTCACTTTCCCTACACTCTCCCTTCTTTTGTCTATTGTCGTCCTCGACAATCGTAATCCCTGCCTTCGTCGTTCTGAAGCTTACCCTATCTTCTGTTGTCGGACCAGCTGTTGGGCCAAACCCACTACCCGCGGGGCCAAACCAAACCGTGAGCACCATGCTCCGAGCAGCCTACTGCTACTTGCCAGCGCGCACGCCACATGACAACGTCTTTCAAATTGGGCTAGGTACACCTGGATTCTCTTTCCGGCATGTACCTTCCCCTACTCTCCCCTTCTGTCACCTTCCACTATCCGGTACGCCATGATCGAGGCCTTACACCTACCAGATCATTGTCGGCGTCCGCCTTCTTCCATCAGGGGTGTCCGTGGTGTCAGGGACCTGACCTAGGACGACTGTCTTTCTCACGTCTTCCATCTCTTTGCCTTTATTTTGGTTACACGTCATGGTAGGCGTCTCGGTCTCCCAGACCTTCTCAACACATCGACCCCTTTGGATCTCAAATTTCCTTCGCTCAGACCCTCTCTTACCCAGACCTGTTGTATTTTCTTGTGCATATTATACATCAAAACAACTCTATAATATCACAAGTACCCTATTTTCTTACATCTTTTCTATTGCTTGTTAAAACCAACATATAATAAACATAAACATAACAGATTTTCTCCTCCCCCTTCCTTTAACATGGACACTTCCTCTCTCCTTACATCCCCGCTTTTGTCAGGCTTAACACACAAAAACTTCAATTTTTATATTAAACTTTTTTTTTCCATTAACTTGGACGCAAACTGTCCTTGTGATTTGCACAACGTTGCAACAAAAATTCGAAAGTTCAAGCCACCTCCTAGTGGCCGGCAACGAGGGGCCCCACAGCCGTGGAGCTCCCGGGATGTAAGGAGTGTCCTGTGAGTTCTTTCTATGGGGGCTCGTGACCTTCGGACTCAGCAATCACAGCTACCGCGTAGTAGCCGTGGGGACAGTACTCTTTGTAGTACGACACCAAGTCCCCCTCGTGTAGAGCCCGGCCGTGACGAATAGAGGCCACATTAAGATAAACCTTCTGGCCGGTAGCCAGAACGCGTATGAACCCATACCCTCTGGGTATATTTGTATACACGAGCCGTCCCATAGATCGTGTCGCCACCATGCCAGCCTCCCCCTTTGAATGAAGCAGGTTCCATACTTCCTGCTCTCTGGCTTTCTTCTTTTTCACCACTTCTGCGACCCAAACGGAGGGTCCGGTGTGAGCCCGGGAGTCCGGTGGGCGGAACTTAGCCGGGGACAAAAACAGGGCAGAGGCAGCTGGTCATGTCGGCGGCCCAGCAGCCGCTGGGGCCGGGTGACAACCAGGGACAGCCATGTTCTCCGAAGACTGGGCCACAGAGCTTGACAAATAGGCCTCAGACGGCTCCAACACCGGCATAGCTGCGGCCGCGGGGTAGGCCGCACCTGGAACTTCAGACTGAGCCGGAGCAGCGGCCGCTTTCAGAGATGAGGTCGCTATCAGCAGAGATACCGCAACAGCGTCTTCTGGCGGCAAGCTCCGCATCGGCGACACTGGGCAGGATGGCTCGGGGTCGGGAGCAGAGGCCTCGCTTAGCTCCGCGTAGACGGTAGGACCTTCCCTGGTCAGGCTCTCGGGGGTACAAGATGCTGCGTGCTGCGGCTGCATGGTGGGGGCCGCCTGCGGAGCCACTGATGGAGCCCGGGGGAACTCTTACCTTCCCCGGCACCGTGGCCTTCGTCACGTTATTGCGCGGCTCCTCCTGTAGTTTCCGCTCTTCATCCTGGCTAGCCTTCAGGCTCAGGAGCTCCGCGGGAAGGTTTCCAGCTGGTATTTTTGGTGGCCGCTCCCGCTGGCTCTGCAAAGGCTCCACTTCTCCGCTCGATATCCAATTTTCTGCCTGTGACTCTGAGAAAGACATTTTCTGACGTGACTCGACCTCTCGGCGCCACCGCCACTCCAGGCGTCCGATGCCCCGACATCCACAGCGCCGCATATCGTCCGATGGGCAGCAATCGAGTGGCGCCAGACAGCCGCAGCCAAACTTTTCCTCTATGCCACTCCCTCTGTTGGGTGGGGCGACAGCAGGCCTTTCCACCCACTTATCAGGGTCCAGTATGTGGGAGTATCAGCCTCCTGGTACATATCGCAGTCCCCAGGGGTACGTAGGAGGGGGCCCCCAGTCCACCGGGAACAACAGCAAACACCCGCATCTCTCCTCTGTGCTGAAGCAGCACCGCCATCCTGCTCCGGACCTGGTACCATCCCAGATCCTCTGCTGGCAATGCAGGTATGCCACAGCACTCCCAATTTGTAATCCACTGGTTGGTAATTTGTAATCCACACAGTGCAGTCCACGTCCGTTCCCACTCCTCAGAGGCAGGCCTGCCGCAGAAGATATTGTATTAGCGGTGTTGATACTGCCGACTACGCCAAGTGTAGGGTTGGTGGGCCAGACTGGGGGGTGGTCCCTCAGAGATGTAACAGAGACAATTTGGAGGCAGGTTTCCGGTGCAACAGGTCCAAGTTTTATTCTCTCGCCGTCCACCTGACGGCCTCTCAGCACACCACAATTCTCTTAAAAACACTCCGATTACAATACACGTTACACACCGTACTCTTCCCCAGGGACGTATATGTACGTACCGTCCCTTTCCGCTTATTGACGCTCCTGACAGGTCCGTCACTGTGGCCGCCTTAGGCCCGTAAACCAACAGTAATTTTACTGGTCAGATGTCTTCCTCAATACGGTATGCTTTACCTCTGTGCCTCGTCTATATTGCGGTCTTCGTGTCAGGACCACCCCCTGACTTTCTCTCTCCTCAGTCCCCCTGGTTGGGATTTCCTCACAGTGCCACAACTGTCACAGTGTCCTCGTCACTTGAGCTCCCCCTGGGGACTGGAACTTTCTGGAACCCTCCTGTTAAATTTATATCTTTCCCGGTTCCCTCTAACTCCGCCCCCCATGACCAAAGGTTTCTTAAGCCCTAAGCTAATGTCAAGTCCTATGCTCACACTCTCCCTGCCCTCTAATGGTCAACCCAAGGCACTGCACGTCCACTACACTTTCCTAGCTGTTTCCCCACTGTAATAACTGACACCGGTCTAAACTGTGCAAACCTTCCTTTCTCTATTCTGACAAGTCCGTCCGTCCGTCAGGTCACCTTCCCTACAAAGGCAAGAGAGCACACGGGCGTGCTCTAATAGCTCTAGTTGCAGATCTGCCGACAAGACGCCAGGAGGTGGGGGAAGGGGAGAGACCTGAATGCTGAGCAGCTGCATGAGACACAGAGGAAGCCGGCTGCTGCCTAAGGACAGCGTGCAAGGCACGAGGTGAGTGCCCAGAACGGGAGGCAGTGGCAGACCTGGACGCAGCGCCAGGATGGGGACCAGGTGTAACAGTGGCAGACCCGGGCGCCGCTCCAGGACAGGGACCGGGTGTAACACCAGGATAGGGATGAAGGGGCCATGCATACCAAAATAGGGATGAGGAGGCTATGCATACCAGGATTACGATGAGGGGTTTATGCATACCAGGATAAGGATGAGGGTACCATATATACCAATATAGGGGATATTAGTACAGAATTGACCTCATTTTTTACTTCGTTTTTTTTCTAATTTCCTCCTCTAAAACACTATGGTCCGGTGCACCTTACAAAAAAAATACGGTAATACACCATGAATGAGCAATATAATACTGATAAATTTTGAACACTTTTTTTAAAGGTTATATACCAAGAAAATGTGCTCCAGACCACGGGATAGTCTATGGGTCATCAATACTAATAATGACAACATTTTGAGAATTATATACCAACAAAATGTACCCAAGAACACATAATACTGTATGGCTGAGAAATATAAATTATATTTTTCTTTTTCAGTCTTATACAGTATATCAAAAAAATGTACCCCGGATCATGAAGTAGTATATGGGTAAGAAATGTGAACAAACGCTTTTTTGTAGTGTTATATGCCACCAAAGTGTGACAGAAAGCTTATAATAGTCTATGGATGAGTAATCTAGTCCAAAGATATTTTTCTACTCTGCTTGTTTAGGAAAATGCGCCCCATAGTCCTCCATATAGTACAATACACACCGCATAGTGCTCCATACAGTACAATACACACCCCATAGTGATCCATACAGCACAATGCACACCATAGTCCTCCATACAGTACAATGCACACCATAGTCCTTCATATAGTACAATGCACACCATAGTCCTCCAAATAGTACAATTCAGCCCCCAGAGGAGTATAATGCAGCCCCCATAGAATACAATGCAGCCCAATAGAAGTATAATACAGCCCCATAGACATATAATGCAGCCCCATAGAATATAATGCAACCCCATAGGAATATAATGCAGCCCCATAGGAGTATAATACAGCCCCATAGAAGTATCATGCAGCTCCATAAAGTATAATGCAGCCCTATAGAGTATAATGCTGCCCCATAGAGTATAATACAGCCCTACAGAATATAATGCAGCCCCACAGGATATAATTCAGCACCACAGGATATAATGCAGCCCCATACAATCTAATGCAGCACCATGGAATATAATACAGCACCATAGAATATAATGCTGGCCCATAAAGTGCAATGAGGCCCCATAGAGTATAGTGCAGCCCCATAGAATGTAATGCAGCACCATAGAATATAATGCAGCCCTATAAATAAATACAATAGTTATCTCTCCTTGTTTCCTGCTGCAGTGCATTTCCTCACCTAAGCAGCTCCACTTCCCGACACAGCGTGGTGCGCAATGAAGTGACGCAGTGTCATTGCGCCTGCTGCGTTAGAGGCACAGAAGGATGATGAAAGAGGGAGCATCACGTGACTCTCTCCCTTCCATCATTGCTCTCATCTGTATTGGCATCTATTATGCTGACACAGTTGAATGCACAATGCATGGGAGGGCACTGGCACCAGCCACCCCTGACTCACGGGCCTTATAGCAATGACTGTTCTGCCAGGATGCCACTAGTTGGAGGCTCCTGGGGTAGTGTGGGCCCTAGGCAGATACCTAATCTGCCTGCCCCTATCACCGACACTGCATGATGGTCATGGGAAAGGCAGCAGTACATAAAGTCTGCCATTTGTGCCAAACTCCAAACAGCCTACACTTCCCTGTCTCCACCATGATGAGGACTCTACACCTCCTCCTCATCCTCCTCACTTCCTCCTCATAACTGTCTTCAGCCCATGCAAGTAGGAGAGATGGAAGGAAGGTTGTATGGCTACTATCCTCTACTGTACTAACCATCAGCTCCTGTTCCTCCTTTTCCTCCTCCTCAGCATCCACCTCCTCATTGATACCCAATCCATGCTGAGCAGATGAGATGAGGCTGGGCTGGCTACAATCTCTCTGTGTTATGTCTTTCTCCAACCCCACCTGGTCCACATGCAAAGCTTCATCTATAATAGTGAGCAGTGACTGCTTAATTAAGCACAGAAGTGGGAGAGTTGCACTGACTATGGCATCATCACCGCTCACCATCTTTGTTCATTACTTAAAGTCTTGGAGAACCGAACTGTCAGACATCCATGCCCATGCTTCAGTTATGTGCAGAGGCTGACCAGAATACCGATGAGCTTGTTAGAGCTGGTGCTCAACCACTGGCCTCTTCTACTCACAAAGACTTGTCAGCATGTGCAGTGTGAAGTTCCAGTGTGCGGTAACACCACACACCAGTAGGTGAGCTGGCATTTGCATGCATTGTTGCAGCACTACCAGAGCAGCGGCAGCTGTAGACAACTTGCGGACTGAGAAACACCTAACTCTTTGATGGAGAAATTCTGGAATGTTGGTGCTCTGCAGTAGATGCCAACATTTGCAACAACAAGACTGTGGCAACTGTATCTCATCATCTTCATCCTCACCCCAAATTTTCCATTCCCCACATCATGTTTTGTGCATCACTAAACAGCATCACCTCCTGTCCCTCTTGTAGCATGTAGGTTGAGAGGCCGCAATCAAGAAATGTAGTAAAGAGCTCCTTGGAGTGTCCTAGCGTGGGATCACTAGTCTCCTGGTACTCAACATGGTGGGAGGAAGGAGGATCAGGGTGAGGATTAAGTGGTCCAAACTTTTGACTGGTGAGACTTGACCATGTGGAAGACTGTGTGGTGCTGCCAAGCCTGCTGGAAGCATTATCCGTTATCCATCTACCACCTGTTCGCACTGCTCTGGCTTCAGAAGTGGTACACTGTGCCTTCCTGTAAAGTGGGACAGGAACCAATGTGTCGTGGATGGGCATATTCCTTGTCCTCCAGCAACAGGTGTAGTCGCACCTATCCCACGTCCTCGACATTTGCGTTCACCGTCATCAGCACTTAACTGTCAATTAATGCACGCCTTACGCATCTTTTAATTGCTAAGTCTCTTGAAACCAAGTACATATTTAATTTAAAAAATGGTCACCTGCTCCAATCAAAGCAGTTTTCTGGAGTTTAATCCACAGCAATGTATAATAATCACTGTATGGCTGACAAATGGAAGCCTACAAAATTTTTAAAAGTTTTTTTCAGTGCTCGAGATAACAAAAATGTTCACAGACTACGTAACACTCTATGGCCAACAAATGGAAGCCTACGAAACAATTTTTTCTAGATCTAGAGATTACAGAAATGTTCACAGACCACATAAAACTGTATGGCTGAGAAATGGAAGCCTAAACATTTTTTAAAAGCTTTCTTTAAGTTTTAGGCTGAGTTCACATGTGGCGTTTTTTTCGCGTTACCGCGCGATTTTGCCGCGAAAACGCGAAAAATAAGCATCCCATGCATTCCTATGGGATTCCGCAATGCTGTGCTAACGCTGCGGTTTTTACTGCGGCGGAATCGCTTTGCGGTAAAAAACGCAGCATGCTCATTATTTTGCGGAATCGCGGCGATCCCGCACCCATAGGAATGCATTGTTCCGCTTATTTCCCGCATGTGGCTGTGCACACCATGCGGAAAGTAAGCAGAACAATTGCGGATGGTACCCACGGTCCGGAGGAGAGGAGACTGTACTCCGGGCTTTGGGTACCATATCCCTGTAAAAAATAGAATTTAAAATAAAAAATTGTGATATTCTCACCTTCCGACATTCCTCGCAGCCTTCCCGCCTCTCTCCACGCTCTCGTTCCCAGTAATCCTTTGCGAAAATGCCTGCGATGACGTCCGTTCTCGCGGGATCGCGAAGTCTTGCGGTCATTCGCGCAACGTCATCGCGAAATTACACGAGCCTATACAGAGGGTTCAAAAGACAGCCACAGAGTAAAGCTATTTCAAGACATAAATAATCAAAATTTGCCTGACTGCATGAAAAAATATATAATTCAGATAATACAATCAAATCTACTTGCTAATCCCATATATGCTGCAAATGGGGGCTGCTGAAAGAAAGAAAGCATGAATGCACCTCAGTATATTGACTGCATAAAGTGCAAAATGCAGAACAATAGAGTGTCTAATTAGACTACATAAATATAATCAGCTAATAAATATGCAAATAGAAGCATATGCTATATTACTCAAAAAAACATATAAAGTGCTTAGTGCTAGCAAATGGAGTGTCTAAAGAAAGACTACATCAATGCCATCAGTGACCAGTTACATATAGTCTTGCAAGGCAAATGCCTCATATAAAGATATAGATAGCAGCATCAGAATCACAGCAGGTTGGAGCAGCACAGGAATAGATAAGAAATATGTGTGCAAAGGCATATAGAAAGGGTATGCGACCTAGTGAGGCAGTCCTGGTCCCCGACGCGTGTTTCACGTGTAGCTCCTTCCTGGGGGGTTCACAGTGATCCACCTCCATGCTTTACAGTATGAATGGTGTTCCTTTCATCATAGGCCTTGTTGACCTCCCTGCAAATGTAATGTTTGTGGTTGTGTCCAAAAAGTTCAATTTTGGTCTCATCACTCCAAATTACCTTGTTCCAGAAGTTTTGAGGTTTGTCTCTGTGCTGTTTTGCGTATTGTAGGCGAGATACTTTGTGGCATCCCAAGCAATTTTCCTGACAGTTGTGGATGACATGTTTGTTGGTCTACCCAACCGTGGTTTTGTTTTTACAGAGCCCCTGATTTTCCATTTGTTAATTACAGTTTTAACCCTGCTGACTGCCATTATCAATTCCTTGGGTATCTTTTTGTATCCCTTTCCTGTTTTATACAGTTCAACTACCTTTTCACATAGATATATTGACAATTCTTTTGCTTTCCCCATGACTCACAATCCAGAAACATCAGTGGCTGGATGAAAGATACAAGAGTCTGTCTAAATGCCAGAAACTCCCTCAGCTTTTATGCACACACACTGATTACAAGCAAACAGGTCACAGGTGAGGATGTTACCTTTAGTAGCCATTCAAACCCATTTGTGTCAACTTCTGTGCACGTTATCAGGCCAAGATCACCAGGGAATATGAACTTTTGATCAGGGTCCTTTGGATGTTTTGGGTCGTCATTATGATTTAAAAAGAGAAAACACAGTAGTCTGACAATAAATGGCTTCACCCAACCACTAACCATGAGTGGAGAAAAAGTTTTGGTGTTATCATTCATATTTTCTGAAATAAGGGCAAGAAAGCAAATATTCTACTGGGGTATGTAAACTTTTGAGCACAACTGTATATATCAATTCCCTATTCCCTATTAATACAGGTGTTAGCTGCATTTAGTGCTAGGTATCATCTGCTGGAAATGAGTGTTCATTCTGGTCACATACATCTCTCTCCCATAGTCCTTAACTTGATTGCTTTTTTCCATAAATTAATTTACAGATCATGTTTTTTACAGTGATCTGTCCTCAGAAATTATCAAAGAGTTCTTGCTTTCCTCCAGAGTTTGCTGCTGCCACTTTCAAGTAAAAATCTTTTCAGGGCCGATTCAAGTCCACTCTATATTCTGCAATGATACCGCTCTTATTTGCAATTCATGCAGGATGAGATGTCGCACTAGGGATAGTGTATTACAGGCATCTAGTCAAGGATTATTAACTTCTAAATTATCCTTGCTGCTGCAACCAAAAAAAAAGGTAAAATCTATTATATTCCATAATAATAGCAGCTGTTTGCTGCTTTTAGTGTAGGGATAGATGTTAGGTATCAACTGCTGGAAGAAGTTGGATTCCCAAGAACACTCATGGCTGTACTAGCTCAAAAGGGTGCTTCTGCTCAATATTGATCAAAGGGTCTGAATACTTATGACTAGTGTTGAGCATTCCGATACCGCAAGTATCGGGTATCGGCCGATACTTGCTGTATCGGAATTCCGATACCGACTTCCGATATTTTTTCAATATCGGAATTTGGCATCGGAATCGGAAGTTCAAAGTTGATTGACAGACTGACGTCATCATGATGCGCGGTGTGTGCGCATCATGATGCGCCGTCATTTCGGGCCTTCCGGGGGTCTCTGCCGGCCTGCCGGGGGGCTGTGCCGGCCTGCCGGGGGGCTGTGTGGACTGCCCGGGGTCTGTACCGGCCTGCCGGGGGGCTGTGCCGGCCTGCCGGTGGTCTGTGCACCCTGTGGGGGTCTGTACCGGCCTGCCGGGGGGCTGTGCCGGCCTGCCGGTGGTCTGTGCACCCTGTGGGGGTCTGTACCGGCCTGCCGGGGGGCTGTGCCGGCCTGCCGGGGGGCTGTGCACCCTGTGGGGGTCTGTACCAGCCTGCCGGGGGGCTGTGCCGGCCTGCCGGGGGGCTGTGCTGATGTCCGGGGGTCTGTGCAAGCATCGTCCGATGGGACTACAAGTCCCATCGGGCGATGCCTGCTACCATGACAGTGATTGACACATTAGCCAATGATGGGACAGTAGTAGTCCCATCATCCGGCTAATGTGTTAAATGTTAAAAAAAAAAAAAAAAAAAATACTACATACATACTACATGCATGCTACATACATACTACATGCTACATACATACTACATATATACTACATGCATACTACATACATACTACATATATACTACATACATACTACATACATGCTACATACATACTACATGCATGCTACATACATACTACATGCTACATACATACTACATATATACTACATGCATACTACATACATACTACATATATACTACATACATACTACATACATACTACATACATGCTACATACATGCTACATGCTACATACATACCACATACATACTACATACATACTACATGCATGCTACATACATACTACATGCTACATACATACTACATATATACTACATGCATACTACATACATACTACATATATACTACATACATACTACATACATACTACATACATACTACATACATACTACATGCATGCTACATACATACTACATGCATGCTACATACATACTACATGCATGCTACATACATACTACATACATACCACATACATACTACATACATGCTACATACTACATACATACTACATGCATGCTACATGCATGCTACATACATACTACATGCATGCTACATACATACTACATGCTACATACATACCACATACATACTACATACATGCTACATACTACATACATACTACATACATACTACATACATACTACATACATGCTACATACATACTACATGCATGCTACATACATACTACATGCATGCTACATGCTACATACATACCACATACATACTACATACATACTACATACATACTACATACATACTACATGCTACATACATACTACATATATACTACATGCATGCTACATACATACTACATGCTACATACATACCACATACATACTACATACATGCTACATACTACATACATACTACATACATACTACATGCATGCTACATGCATGCTACATACATACTACATGCATGTTACATGCTACATACATACCACATACATACTACATACATACTACATACATACTACATGCTACATACATACTACATATATACTACATGCATGCTACATACATACTACATGCTACATACATACCACATACATACTACATACATGCTACATACTACATACATACTACATACATACTACATACATACTACATGCATGCTACATGCATGCTACATACATACTACATGCATGCTACATACATACTACATGCTACATACATACCACATACATACTACATACATGCTACATACTACATACATACTACATACATACTACATACATGCTACATACATACTACATGCATGCTACATACATACTACATGCATGCTACATGCTACATACATACCACATACATACTACATACATACTACATACATACTACATACATACTACATGCTACATACATACTACATATATACTACATGCATGCTACATACATACTACATGCTACATACATACCACATACATACTACATACATGCTACATACATACTACATATATACTACATGCATGCTACATACATACTGCATGCTACATGCATGCTACATACATACTACATACATACTACATGCTACATACATACCACATATATACTACATACATACAATACATTCATACAATACATACATAGACATACAGTACATATAACATAGAGTAACATACTTACCAATACTTGTCACATTGTTCCCCGAAGCCATTGTCTTTTCCGGAATAAATATTAACATAACAAACCACAAAAATACTCACCCACGATCCGAAGCAGTCCACGAGTGTGTCCCACGACGATCTTGGGTAGAGAACTGCAGCATCAGATGATGCTGCCGTTCTCTACGGGCTGCAGGAATCCAATGACGGAAGGTAGGTATCCTTCCGCACTGTATTCCTCCGCCACTTAAAAAAAAAAAAGTCCCTAGTCTCACTTTATGCCATTGCTGCGTGGGAAATTCCCACACAGCAATGGCATAAAGTGAGACTAGGGACTTTTTTTTTTTTAAGTGGCGGAGGAATACAGTGCGGAAGGATACCTACCTTCCGTCATTGGATTCCTGCAGCCCGTAGAGAACGGCAGCATCATCTGATGCTGCAGTTCTCTACCCAAGATCGTCGTGGGACACACTCGTGGTCTGCTTCGGATCGTGGGTGAGTATTTTTGTGGTTTGTTATGTTAATATTTATTCCGGAAAAGACAATGGCTTCGGGGAACAATGTGACAAGTATTGGTAAGTATGTTACTCTATGTTATATGTACTGTATGTCTATGTATGTATTGTATGAATGTATTGTATGTATGTAGTATATATGTGGTATGTATGTAGCATGTAGTATGTATGTAGTATGTATGTAGCATGCATGTAGCATGCAGTATGTATGTAGCATGCATGTAGTATATATGTAGTATGTATGTAGCATGCATGTAGTATATATGTAGCATGTATGTAGTATGTATGTGGTATGTATGTAGCATGTAGTATGTATGTAGCATGCATGTAGTATATATGTAGTATGTATGTAGCATGTAGTATGTATGTAGTATGTATGTGGCATGCATGTAGCATGCATGTAGTATGTGTGTAGTATGTATGTAGCATGCATGTAGCATGCATGTAGCATGTATGTAGCATGTATGTAGTATGTATGTAGTATGTAGCATGTATGTAGTATGTATGTGGTATGTATGTAGTATGTATGTAGCATGCATGTAGTATGTATGTAGCATGCATGTAGTATGTATGTAGCATGCATGTAGTATGTATGTAGTATGTATGTGGTATGTATGTAGTATGTATGTAGTATGTATGTAGCATGTAGTATGTATGTAGCATGCATGTAGTATGTATGTAGTATTTTTTTTTTTTTAACATTTAACACATTAGCCGGATGATGGGACTACTACTGTCCCATCATTGGCTAATGTGTCAATCACTGTCATGGTAGCAGGCATCGCCCGATGGGACTTGTAGTCCCATCGGACGATGCCTGCACAGACCCCCGAAGCCTGCACAGCCCCCCGGCAGGCCGGCACAGCCCCCCGGCAGGCCGGCACAGCCCCCCGGAGCCTGCAAAGACCACCGGCAGGCCGGCACAGCCCCCCGGCAGGCCGGCACAGCCCCCCGGAGCCTGCACAGCCCCCCGGCAGGCCGGCACAGCCCCCCGGCAGGCCGGCACAGCCCACCGGAGCCTGCACAGACCACCGGCAGGCCGGCACAGCCCCCGGCAGGCCGGCACAGACCACCGGAGCCTGCACAGACCCCCTGGCAGGCCGGCACAGCCCCCCGAAAGGCCCGTACAGACCCCAGAGAGGCTGTACAAGGGCAGGAAAGGGTTTTTCTTATTCCGATACCGGAAGTCCCATAGACTTGAATGGGACTTCCGGTATCGGAATCGGCGATACCGATACTTTTTTTAAAGATCGGCCGATACCATCCGATACGATACTTTGAAGTATCGGACGGTATCGCTCAACTCTACTTATGACCATGTGATATTTCATTTTTTCTTTTTTAATAAATTTGCAAAAATTTCAACATTTCTGTTTTGTTTTTAGTCAAGATGAGGTGCAGAGTGTAGATTAATGAGAAAAAAATGAACTTTATTAAATTTACCAAATGGCTGTAATGACACAAAAAGTGAAAAATGTAAAGGGGGCTGAATACTTTCCATACCCACTGTATAAATTATATTGCAGTAGCAATATACAGCTATGCAAAGCATAGCCATCTGCGAGCCCTCCAAAAACTTTTAGTGAGGGCTACCTGCTGGCCCTCTAACAATAATGAGGGCCTGATGCTGGCCTTCTAACAATAGTAATGGCTGCCTGTTGGCCCACTACACATAGTGAGGGCTGCCTGATGGCCCTGAAAAAAGAAACTCATAAATTAAACAATATGTCAAAGTGTGGTAAAGAATCTTTTTTCTATTATTTTATTTTGCCTTATATACAAGTCATTATCCTGGAAAGAATGTTTCTTAAATTTTTTCCAGTAAAATCAATTTTATCTTTAGTTTTGTATTTTTTATTGTCAGTTCCTAACAGTGGCTTAATACTCTGACAACATTGTTCCCAGCAGCGACCTAGAATTCAGAGATGCTTCCAGGGGTCATCTCCATGCTGTTCCCATGCCATTCCACCGCTGTTTCCATCGATTTGAGCAATTTTTAGACCCCTCCCAACTTCTGGGGTGGGGCCGCCAGAAAAAAGCACGAGTTTCCCATTGACTTCCATTATACTTGTTACTCAAGTCAAGCACCCAAGCATTACCATTTGCTCGACTCGAGTCACAAGCAACCTAGCATTTTAGTGCCCACTCATCACTAGTGGAGTACATTTCTGTGAACTCTAAAACTGAGAAAAAGCTTTTAAAAATTTTGTAGGTCTCCATTTCTCAGCCATACAGTTTTACATGGTCTGTGGACATTTCTGAGATCTCTAAAACTTAAAAAAAGCTTCCAAAATTTTGTAGGCTTCCATTTGTCAGCCATAGAGTGTTATGTGGTCTGTGACCATTTCTGTGTTCTCTAAGGCTAAGTGCACACGTAACGGAACTCTCGCGGAAATTACCGCGAGGATTCCGGAATTCCATTCCGTGGGAAAATCGCATTTTAAATTCCCGCGATTTTCCCGCGGAAAAACTAGCACTTTGCAAGCGTAATTAGCTTGCAAAATGCTAGCGTTCTCCAAGCGATCTGTAGCATCGCTTGGAGAACTGATTGACAGGTTGGTCACACTCGTCAAACACAGTGTGAGAGCAAGACAGGGAGGGGGGAGCAGGTGAATAAGCCCCGCCCAGCGGACCGGACCGTGGCAGTTTACATACATCTGAACCGATATAAACAAGGTATTTATGCATGAAAGGTGCGGGGTCAGTGGAAGCAAAAGTACTAAGAGAATCCTTATGTGACACACAATTGAATGATATCATTATATGATATCTCAAAAAAGGGGTGACAGATTCCCTTTAACATTAAAAACAAATGATCATAAAATTAGCCATACATGATGAATGATGAAGACATTTAATTAACATAGATGGAAATACAAAGTGTACACAATGGTCAGTGTGGCAGAGGAATGATATACGGTATAATTATTATACTAAGAGTAAATCTATATAGAATATAAACCAGTGGTGCGCATGCTGGCCCACCTCCCCCTCGGTCGTGTCTCCATGGCGGCATCGTGGTCTCCTGGTCCGGTGTATGCTCACATGTTGCACGTGGGCGTGGATTCAGGTCACATGATCGGGATGTCTTCATAACGCTTCAATGGGTGTGGGCGACGGGCGGGCAGTGTGCATCCTCATGCATCAATTAACACTGGCGGTACATATCCCTCATATGAACCATCTTGCTTGATTAAACTCCATTGGCCACATGTACATATATAATATATATATATTTGTATATATATCATGACGCTGTCCTCACATACTAGTCACTCCCTCCAGAATAAGGCTTGGTAGCCGAAACGTGCGTAGAGACATCGGGCACCACCATGCACTTTGGTCAATGACCTTATGACTGTTCTTTAATTTGATGCTTAACCCTTGGTCTGTCATACGATGAATGGTTTATATCCTATATAGATTTACTCTTAGCATAATAATCATACCGTATATCATTCCTCTGCCACACTGACCATTGCATACACTTTGTATTTGCATTTATGTTAGTTCAATGTCTTCATCATTCAAACATTTATGTTATCTATCATGTGGTGCCACTTTATGGCTAATTTTATGATCATTTGATTTTAATGTTTACTCAATAAAATTATTTTTATTACCTATATACTTATTCATTACTTATGGTCATCCACACCCTTTTCTCTTGATATACATGTCGGGTGTGTCTCCCTAGTCTCCAGTCCTTGGTTGTCTAAGAAACTGTGACCTCTGCTGCCAACATTGTCAGATGGGAATTTATTCAATAATTCTTCAACTAGGGACTTCTGGTTCTGCAACATTTTATTAGACCTCTCCACCACGGAGAGGAAAGATGGAAAGTTATCCTGGTAGCGTGGGTCTAGAAATGTGTAAGTAATTAGTGTTGGCCAAAATGCGTACAGTGCAAGGATCATGGGAAAGGCAGAGGATCATAAAATCAGCCATGTGTGCCAGATTGCCAACAACCAAGACTTTGCTGTTCCACCAGGAAGACGACTGTCCATCTTCTCCTCCTTGTCTTCAGGCCATGCATGCTAAACAGATTGGATGAAGATGGTTTAGGTAGTTCCGTCTGTAGTGCAGGCAACAGGCTCTGCTTCCTCCTCTTCCTCATTACCACTGAATCCGCGTTGAGAAGATAAGATGAGGCTGGGCTGTTTAGCATCACCCAGTATAGTTTCTTGCTCCATCTCAATTTGCTCTACCTGCAAAGCCTTCTCTTTAAATGTGAGCAGCGAGCATTTCAGTAGACAGAGAGTGGCATTGTTACGCTAATTGTGGCGTCATCTCCACTCAACCTCTTGGTCAAGTCCTTAACGTTTTGGAGAACCACATAGATGTCAGACATCCATGCCCACTCATCATCTCTTATGTACAGAGGCTGACCGGGACACCGATGGTCATGTTGTAGCTGGTATTAAACTACTGCCCTCTGTTGCTCAAAAAGCCTTGCCAACATATGTAAGGTTGAGTTAAAACGCATGGTGACATCTCATACCCGTCAGTGAGATGGAAGTTGCAAACGCTGCTGCAGCACTGCCAGAGTGGCGGCAGCCATAGCCGACTTGTTGAAATTAACACACATGCGGCGTACTTTCACAAGTAGCTCAGGCAGTTCTGGGTATGTTTTTAGAAACCGCTGAACCACTAAGTTGAGCACGTGGGTCAGGCTTCAGAGCCGCCCCCAGGTTACAACAACTGTCACACATGACCATGCCTGGTTGTAGGTTCAGGGGCGAGAACCACAGATCTGTCTGGTCTGTTAGACCTTTCAACAACTCTGCGGCAGTGTGCGGTTTGTCATCTAAGCAGATTAGCTTCAGCAGATCCTGTAACCGCTTGTCCGAGGCAGTAATCCAGTGCTTCCAGTTTGCGACTGATGTTGATGTTTCGGAGATGGAGGGTGAGGAGGAGGAAGAGGAGGTGCAGGAACTGCTTTAAAACATGGGGGGAACCCAGATTGAGTCAGGGCCCGCAATCCTCAGTGTTGGTAGCACGTTTTCTGTCCCAAGGTCTAATTGGGTCCTGGCTTCTACAATGTCCACCCAGTATGCCATAAAGGAAATGTAGCGTCCCTGGCCACAAGCACTTGTGCACATGTCCGTGGTAAAGTGAACCTTCCCAGTAACTGCGTTAGTCAGGGCACAGCTGATGATATGGTACACATGCCTGTGTAAGGTGGGGACGGAAATTGGGAGAAATAGTGGTGGCTGGGGACAGAGTACTGAGGGAAAGTCGCCGCCATAAGGTTGTGGAAAGCTTACATCTTCACAAGTCTAAACAGCATTTCCAGGACAAGCAGTTTGGAAATGTGGCCATTTTGCATTGTGGACTGTGGGTGAGTGGCTGTGTATTTACACTTGCGCTCCAAAGACTGGGATAGGAACAACTTAACGCTGTGCTGGGACAAGGATGTGGACATGGTTGCTGACAGTGGTTTCAAGTGTGCAACAACAGGTGTAAGGTGGTTGGCATCTTTGCCTGCATCACAGATAGGGAATTGGCACATATAACAAGGGAACAGGTAGAGTTACATGAGCAGACACTGTCTCTGGACCCTGCAGTTCAGCTCAACTAGTCAGGTGACTTTGCTGTCATGTGCCTGAGCATGCTGGTGATGGTCAGGCAGATAGTTGTGCTGCTGTTGCCAGCATGGCAGATGTTGCAAATGTCCTTTTTTTGGGTTAACAGGAATGTCTTTAAAAAAGCACCAGACTTTGGAACATCTAACCCTTGGCCTCGCAACTTCAACCGTGTTGATGCTCCGGGGAACAGTTGCCCATCTTGAGTCTTAGGCCACCCCACTGCCTCTTCTTGCTTGTTGTGGTGCTGCGGATCCCTCGTCCTCTGCGCTGCTGTCCTTGCTCTGCATTTCAACTTCGCAGATTGGGTCAGTGACTTAATCATCAACAACCTTGACTTCCACTTCCGCGCCCTAGTCCTCCTCCCAACTTGCTGACTTAACAGCATCACTTGTTGACAATTGTGGCTCATAATCATCCACCTCTTGTGACAGTAATGGCATTTTCCCACCATCGTCTTCTTGTAACCGTGGCTGTTCAAATATTTGGGCATTGCCAACTGCGATCTCCTCATGTTTTGCTTGAAACAGGCAGGGCGAGAGGCCAGAATTCATAAATGGAAATGTGAACAGCTCTTCAGAGAGTCGAAGTGTAGGATCACTTGTCTCTAGACACTCGGCATGGTGTGAGGAAAGAGGATCAGGGTGTGGATTATGTGGTCCAGAATCACGGCTACTGAGACTGGACCATGTGGAAGATAGGGTGGTGCTGGTAACATGACTGGAAGAATTACCGTATATACTCGAATATAAGCCAAGATTTTCAGCCCATTTTTTTGGGCTGAAAGTCCCCCTCTCGGCTTATATTCGAGTCATATACACCGGGAGGTCGGAGGGGGGGTGGGGGTGTCAGGTAATACTTACCCGTCCTGACGCTGTCTCTTGAGCCCCCAGCTTCTCCGTGCTCTCTCTTCCTGCCTTCAGTGGTCACGTGGTACCGCTCATTAAAACTCATGAATATGCACATATTCATGAGTTTTAATGAGCCGTATCACATGACCGCTGAACGCAGGAAGAGAGAGCGTGGAGAAGCTGGGGGCTCAAGAGACAGCGTCAGGACTGGTAAGTATAGCGATACTCACCTGTCCTGCGTCCATGGCTGCTTGCTGCTGTCTGTCATCGGTCAGTGACTTCAGACAGCAGAGGGCGCGGTGACGTGATTAGTGCGCGCTGCGCCCCCTGCAGTCTGAATGTCACTGACCGATGACGTGGCAGATAGCGGTGAGCAGCCATGGACGCAGGACTGGTGAGTATCTGACACCAAGCGACGGAGAGGTGAGTATATAATTTTTTTAATTTTTACATGCAGCAGCGGCAGCACATGGGGGAATAATCTAAGGAGCTTCTTATGGGGTCAGCATATGGGGGAATAATCTAAGGATCTTCTTATGGGGTCAGCACATGGGGGAATAATCTAAGGAGCTTCTTATGGGGTCAGCATATGGGGGAATAATCTAAGGAGCTTCTTATGGGGTCAGCACATGGGGGAATAATCTAAGGAGCTTCTTATGGGGTTAGCACATGGGGGAATAATCTAAGGAGCTTCTTATGGGGTCAGCATATGGGGGAATAATCTATGGAGCTTCTTATGGGGGCAGTATATGGGGGAATAATCTAAGGAGCTTCTTATGGGGTCAGCACATGGGGGAACAATCTATGGAGCTTTTTATGGGGCAGCATATGGGGGAACAATCTATGGAGCTTCTTATGGGGTCAGCATATGGGGGAATAATCTATGGAGCTTCTTATGGGGGCAGCATATGGGGGAATAATCTATGGAGCTTCTTCTGGGGACACCATATGGGGGAATAATCTATGGAGCATTTCCCACCCTAGGCTTATACTCGAGTCAATAAGTTTTCCCAGTTTTATGTGGCAAAATTAGGGGGGTCGGCTTATACTCGGGTCGGCTTATACTCGAGTATATACGGTAACTGCTATCCATCCAACAACCTTTTCACACTGGTCTGGCTTCAACAGTGGTGTTCCGCACCCCTCTACAAAGTGGGTCTGGAAGCTAGGTCGACATGATATATGTTTGCTGTGCTCCCGCAGCAGGCAAAGTTTCACCATGCCCATGGCCTCGGTCCTGCGCTCATCATCAGCATCACGTCCACTTCCCTGTCCCCTCCCTATGCGCCTTGCCCTTTTAAAATTATGCATGACTAGCTGAAGAGCTCGGCATTGCCCAGGCATAGTAACTTACTGTGGTTAGTTATAACAAATTATAATGATAATATTGCACAGATTTGCAACACAAATTAACTAAATGATTACCCAAGTACTGATAGTATTTTATTTTCAACTCATTCAAGAGCCTTTTGATAAACAACATTTTTGGTTTTTCCTTTAGGAGCAAAGATGAACAGATTTTTGGCAGTTCCAACTCTTGAACCGGCCACGTAAAGTTGACCATGAGAAAAGCATGGACATTGCAAATCAATACCTACTACTTTCAAGGACTGTCCTTGAGCTTTGTTAATGGACATTGCAAATGCAAGTCAAACTGGAAACTGGAGGCATTTAAAATCAAAAGGCAAATAAGATGGAATGAGTGGAATTCTTGGAATGAAAATGTGCTCTCCTTTGGCACATCCTGTTGCTGAGCTGTGTATCTAATCCTATCCTGTATGAGACCATCTGCTAATCTTGTCCTGTGTGATACTGTTTGCTGAGCTGTGTATCTAACCCTATTCTGTGGGATACCATCTCCTGAGCTGTGTACCTAATCCTATCCTGTGTGATACTGTCTGCTGAGCTGTGTATCTAATACTATCCTGTGTGATACTGACTGCTGAGCTGTGCATCTAATCCTATCCTGTGTGATATGGTCTGCTGAGCCGTGTATCTAATCCTGTCCTGCGTGTTACTGTCTGTTGAGCCGTCTATCTAATCCTATCCTGTGTGTTACTGTCTGCTGAGCCGTGCACCTAATCCTATCCTGTGTGATACGGTCTGCTGAGCTGTGTATATAATCCTATCCTGTGTGTTACTGTCTGCTGAGCCGTGTATTTAATCCTATCATGTGTGATACAGTCTGCTGAGTTGTGTATTTAATCCTATCATGTGTGATACAGTCTGCTGAGCCGTGTCTCTAATCCTATCCTGTGTGATACTGTCTGCTGAGCCGTGTATCTAATCCTATCCTGTGTGATACTGTCTGCTGAGCCGTGTATCTAATCCTATCCTGTGTGTTACTGGGCTCACCCTGGGCACCCCCTGCAGTCTGTATCAGAGGGTGGTCTGTGTCATAGAAATGATAAGAATAATAGGCCTCAGTTGCCACAACTGTCTACAAGGAAAACTGTTGCTCATAGCAACCAATCACAGCTCAGCTTTCATTTTTTAAACAGCTCTGGTGAAATGAAAGACGCTTAGTGGTTAGTTGCTATGTGGAGTCGGCATGGCTTGATACACACATACATACATACATACACTCATTTTTATATATATAGCTATATCCTTGTAAAGAAAACTTTGCAGAATTAATATCGCAGGAAAATTTGCCCACCTCAGATGGACTTGTTACACTGCACTATAGCGACACTATTGCAAACAACCAAGTCTGGATGTATGCTTTTGATGCACAAATATTTAAGTATAAATGCCATATATCTCCCTGATAAAAAAAACTTTGAAGGACTAGTATAGCAGGAAAATTTCCCCACCTCTGATGGACTTGTTGCACTGCAGAAGCAATAAAGTGATGCTGCTGCAACCAACCCAGTCTGGTTGCATGCTTTTGACACACAACTAGCACATAAGATTTCCCTGCTAAGAACAATTTTCAGGATTAAGAGCAAAAAGAATATTATTAGCTCTGAGAAGGGCTTTTGGTATGAGTTGCAGCAGAAAGGGTGTGCAACTAACCCTATCCTGTCATACACTATCCCTTTGTAGGTTATAGCAGGTACGCAGGATGCAGTGATGAGACACGAGACTGAGTTGTACTTTTAGAAGTAACTTTTATAAATTGAAGCCGCTAGGGCTATCCTAAGCAACCAAAACCAAGTAACAGCAATTGTCCTCGCAGGGACTCAGTACAACCAAACACTATTTAAAGAGAACACGACTAACCCGGCAAAGGCCAGTTATTATAGGGCCGCGATATGGCCGACTACGGGTCCTTATTTCCTATAGTGTCACTTATTCATCCTGACGTCCCTCGGCATCTCTGTTGGAGCTGCTTTGGCGTTGCAGCTGCTGAGCCCAGCTGCTAAAGATCTGGCATAGTCTTTGGGCGCTCCAACACCCAGGAGGGGTAGGGGCACAACCGGCCCTGGGTGAGTTCATTGAGATGTGACGTAGTCATCGGGCGCTCCAACGCCCAGGAGGAGTAGGGGCACAACAGGCCCTGGGTGAGTCCTTTTATGAGGTAACCCCCTGGGAAGGCAGCAGGGCTCCGCTCGTTAGCGGGTTAAGGGAGACTCCAGTCCCCAAGCGGGGGTGTGTCGCAGTTACCAGGATTGGCGGTTGGTCGGCCACGTGCATGGCCTGGGGCTGTGCAAAGAGTCTCTCTGTTAGCGAGAAGCAAGTCCCAACTGTCGGCTGCAGCGGGATGATGGCAGCCGTGGGCGGTGATGGACAGGCAGCAGCCGCGGGCTGAAGCGGAGCGGCAGCATCCACGGGTGGCAGCTGGCAGGCCGCAACCGCGGGCTTGAGTGGGGCGGCAGCGGTCGTGAGAGACAGCGGACAGGCCGTAACGGGCTGGAGCACAGTGGCAATGGCCGCGGACGACCGTGGGCAGGTAGTGACTCCGGATCGGAGTGAAGTGACAGTCTCTTGTCGGTAAGCTCGGCATCTCCTACCTGAAGGCCGCTGTAAGTTTCCCCTCTGCTGCTGGCCTTCTGTCTGGTCACTGTTTGTCGCTCTGGCTCTCTCACGCCCCCACAGTCTCTTGCTCCGTGTCTGCCGTTCAGCTAACTGACTCCCTTGCGCGCTCCCTGCTCCTTTTATACTCGCCCCTCCCCTTGTTGTCCTGTCACTCTCAGTCGTCCACCTTCCTCCTCCGTTCCCTGGGTACAGTTCCCTTAGGAACCTAAATGGTGGTCCCCTTGGTTCCGGCCCGGACACTCTGCGGGGGCCCTCCTCCCTACACCTTCAACACAATCTCTCCCTAAGTGCTGTTAACAGTAGTATGAGTGATTATAATTAGCCTTAATAAGTGCTGTTGTTGTAGTTGAAAGAAATATTAATGGTGTCTAATCCCTGCCTATATGCTAAAACTCTGACCTATTTCAGCAGCACCTCCCCCTGCTCTTCTGATTTTTGTTGGTACACTGTGCCGAGCATGGCGTCCCGGGTCTTATATAGACACGATGACACTATGTGGCCAGCAAATCACAGTAATGCCACAAATAAGATGGCTATGACATTACAATGAATGTCAGGCAATCCCCACGTTTTTTTGGCTGTCTAACAAATGCCTAACATGTAATGCGGGGACACAAGCTTGCGCATGTGGATTCAACATTTCTCTTAATGTTGAAATTAAAATCCCTTAACTTTTATAGTTTCTTGCCCTCTTATTCTAGATTCTCACCCCATCATACATTGGTATAATTAAGATCTAATTTAAATTTTTCCCTTCAAGACAGTATTGGGGGTTTGATGACATTGTAATTGTTTTTTCTCTCTCCACAGATCACTTTCACACATCATGAATATATGAAAAGAAGTAAACTCATCCATTCACCTTTGGGTGCTTTATTATTTTTTTTGTACTTGTTTATTCGTCTTCAACTCAATTTTTCTCATAACTTATGTATTCATATGAGAGCGATATAGCCAATGTGCATATACTTTATTTGTGGTTGTCAAAAAAAAGATCACTGCTAAAGATGAATAATAGCCTTTATTTTTAATAATAATCTTTATTTTTATATAGCACTAACATATTCCACAGCGCTTTACAGTTTTTGCACACATTATCATCTTCACACATGAGTAAATTTGTTTAGAAAATGTTCGCCAATCTCAAACTTAGCACGAACGTAGCATATTCGGACTCGTGATCGGTTTCCCGAGCATTTTTCATCAAAGTTGGCAAAATTCAGTCAGAGTTTGGTAAATGATCGTGTTTCCATTAACGCTTTGGTAATGACTTTGGCTAGGATAGTGGTGATGTATGATGAGCGGGTGGGACGGGGGGTTGTGTTTTATGAGGGGAGGGTGTGTGTTTAGGGTGTGTGTTTAGGTCAGAGGGGCGGCGGAGTAGAAATTTTTTTTTGTTTTAAATAAATTAATGTGTGTAAATTCTGGCAGCCAATCAGGGCGCAGAAACCTTCGGTAACATTATGACACAAGGGCTTCTGTCATTGGCTGCCGAAGTCACATGTTCCTCTATAAAAAGTGGACATGTTGTTTTGCTGGTGCCATTTTCTCAGTGTAACAGAGCGGAGAGGCCGCTACTGCTACTGAGGCTTCGAATTAGCTTGTCATAAAGTTAGATAGGATCCTGTCCTGTCTGAAATTGACCTTACAGCATCTAACTAGTTTGTGGTAATAATGTTGTGCAGGCAGGAGTCCACATTTCCTACTCAAAATTGCTGGGCTAATACTGTGCTGCAGTCAGGACTCAGGAGGTCATATTTGCTAATTAAATTCATTATGCTTAATATTGGGGTGCAGCCATCAGGCCCCATTTGCTAATCAAAATCGTTAGGGCTAATGGTGTTGACCAGTTTGTAGTCCCCATTTCCTACTCAAAATCATTTGACCTAATACTGTGTTGCAGTCACGACTCAGGAGGCCGATCAAAATCATTAGGTTTAACATTGTGGTTCAGCCAGGAGGCCCCATTTGCTAATCAAAATAGTTAAGGCTAATAGTGATGTGCAGGTCGGAGTCCACATTTCCTACTCAAAATCACTTGTGCTAATATTCATGTGTTTTTTCAGAAATTTCATAAGCCATTATGCTATTCACACTACATGTATTTCACATCGACTTGCTTTAGTGCAATTTTGTGCAACCTTTTTTTTTATTTGCTATGTGAGTTGTTTTTGGGATGCACTAGTTCAGACTAGTTCTTTTTTCAGTCAGTTTTCCATTACTTACTAATGTACCAGTTTTTCTGACTTGGACTCCCCGTCCTTCACCATGCTGTGATTTTAATAGTAGAATAGCCATTAATTCATTTGTCGGCTTTTGTAAAAGCATTGCAGAAGCCGGCAGGATAGGAGACTTGGTTTACATACAGTAAACCATTGCAGAACAGTTAGATTTATATATGTCAGTGACTAAAACTGTAAGTAGTATCTGTGGGTAAAATTTAAAATTTGGGACCTGTATGTATTTAATAAAAGAATGGCGTAGGCTCCCATGCAATTTTCTGCACCAGAGATGGAAAGCCAGTGACTGGGGGCAGATATCAGGCTGGGAGGCTGCGCTGTTGTCACTGAGGCTGCACAGCCTCCCAGCCTGACCCGAGGTGAACTTGCCAGCATGGGAAAATGAACAGAAACTTTCCCACTCTGCAGAGTTCACCGCAGGTCAGGCTGAGAGGCTGTGCAGGCAGCTTCTCATTCATTCGTCCATGGTTTACAGCTGGGGCAGTAGCATGAGCCCCGCTCCTGGTTGTAAACTATTTAACCCCCAGATATGGATTGCGCCGTGGGACAGACTGTATGCCGGACAGGTAGAGTATATTGTTGTTTTTTTTATTTTTTACAGGAGATCAAGGGCATCGTTTGGATTAGGAGACGAATAAAGATGCAAAACTGTGTTGTCTGTCATTTCATTAAAATACTTTATTCTGCGTGTGTGTGTTTATTTAACCCTTTTGCAAACTTCAGAATTAGTAATAGACTTACACCGTGTGCAGGCAGAATTATTAGGCAAGTTGTATTTGAGAGGATTCTTTTTATTATTGAATAACAACTATGTTCTCAATCAACCCATAGACTCATAAATATCAAAGCTTATTATTTTTGGAAGCTGGAGTGGGGTTTTTTAGATTTGGCTATCTTAGCAGGATATCTGTTTGTGCAGGTAACTATTACAGTGCAGAATTATTAGGTAACTTAATAAAAACCAAATATATACCCATCTAACTTGTTTATTTTCACCAGGTAAACCAATAGAGCAACACAAAATTTAGAAATAAACATTTCTGACATTCAAAAACAAAACAAAAAAAATCAGTGACCAATATAGCCACCTTTCTTTACGATGACACTCAAAAGCCTTCCATCCATAGATTCTGTCAGTTGCTTGATCTGTTTACGATCAACATTGTGTGCAGCAGCCACCACAGCCTCCCAGTGTTCCGAGAGGTGTAATGTTTTCCCTCCTTGTAGATCTCACATTTTATGAGGGACCACAGGTTCTCTATGGGGTTCAGATCAGGTGAAAAAGGGGGCCATGTCATTATTTATTCTTCTTTTAGACCTTTACTGGCCAGCCACGCTGTGGAGTATTTGGATGCATGTGATGGAGCATTGTCCTGCATGAAAATCATGTTTTTCTTGAACGATACCGACTTCTTCCTGTACCACTGCTTGAAGAAGGTGTCTTCCAGAAACTGGCAGTAGGTCTGGGAGTTGATCTTCACTCCATCCTCAACCCGAAAAGGTCCCACAAGTTCTTCTTTGATGATACCAGTCCATACCAGTACCCCACCTCCACCTTGCTGGCGTCTGAGTCGGAGTGGAGCTCTCTGCCCTTTACTGATCCAGCCTTGGGCCCATCCATCTGGCCCATCAAGAGTCTCTCTGATTTCATCAGTCCATAAAACCTTAGAAAAATCAGTCTTAAGATATTTCTTGGCCCAGTCTTGACATTTTATCTTATGTTTCTTGTTGAAAGGTGGTCGTTTTCCAGCCTTCCTTACCTTGGCCATGCCCCTGAGTATGGCACACCTTGTGCTTTTTGATACTCCAGTAACATTGCAGCTCTGAAATATGGCAAAACTGGTGGCAAATGGCATCTTGGCAGCTTCACGCTTGATTTTCCTCAATTCATAGGCAGTTATTTTGCACCCTTTTTTATCAACACGCTTCTTGCAACACTGTTGGATATTTGCCATGAAACGCTTGATTGTTCGGTGATCACGCTTCAAAAGTTTGTCAATTTCAAGACTGCTGCATCCCTCTGCAAGACATCTCACAATTTTTGACTTTTCAGAGTCCGTCAAATCTTTCTTTGGACCCATTTTGCCAAAGGAAAGGAAGTTGCCTAATAATTAAGCACACCTTATATAGGGTGTTGATGTCATTAAACCACACCCCTCCTCATTACAGAGATGCAAATCACCTGATTTACATAATTGGCAGTTGGCTTTCAAGCCTATACAGCTTGGAGTAGGACAACATGTATAAAAAGGATGATGTGATCAAAATACTCATTTGCCTAATAATTCTGCACCCAGTGTGTTGACACCTCTCCATTACTAAGCCAGGCTTAATGTCACCTACAATACAAAGGTGACAATAACCCCTTATTACCCCATATGCCACCACTACAGGGCAGTGGGAAGAGAGAGGATAAGTGCCAGAATCTGCGCATCTTACAATGCGCCTTTTCTGAGGTGGCTGGGGGCAGATGTTTTTAGCCGGGGGGCAATAACCATGGTTCCTTCCTAGGCTATTAATATCTGCCCTCAGTCACTGCCTTTCCCTCTCTGGCACAGAATATTGTGTGGGAGCCCACACCAGTTTTTTTCGTGAAAACATTCTTTTATTAAATACATACAGGTCCCAAATTTTACACACACATACAACTAACAGTATTGGTCACTGACATATATAAATCTAACTGTTCTGCATGGGTTTACTGCATGTAAACCATGTCTCCTAACCTGTTGGCTTCTGCAATGATTTTACAGAAGCTGACAAATTAAGTAATGGCTAATCTTATATCTATACTTCTATGCAATATAAAGATATATATTATAGATGTTATAGATATATATCTATTATAGATATATATAGATATATATAATATATACAGTATATATATTATATAAATTATATATATTATAAATATATATTATATATTATATATATATGTGTGTGTGTTTTTGAGGAATAATTCGTTTTAAAACGATGTGTAAATGACAGAAAAATGCTCTATGTAAAAGCTCATGTTAAAATCGCTTTGCAGTCTGATAGCAATCGCACTGCATTCGGATGTAAATCAGATGTTAGGTGTGAAAAATTGGATTGAACTCACACAAAAAACACATGACACTCGCATGACACTCGCATTACACTCGTCTGACTCTCCTGCATCAAAATCGGACCGATTTTTAAATCACTAGTGTGTCTCTGCCCTTTGGTACATATACCTCTGATTCCATAGCTTGAAATATATGTATATATCCCCCTTATGGTCACTGCCAGCTCTACAATAATAAAAGAACAACTAGCTGCCACCACCGATCGTTTATGCAGGCTGATTTGACAGCGTGTGGCTTCAGGGGTGCGGTTTACAGAACAATAAGAACAGGGTTATTAAGTTTATATACTTAATCCAGAAAGATAGGCACTGTTCATATAGGTATACAAAGATGATACAAAATAGGAACAAGCAATATGATAAAAAAATTACATAAAATAAAAAGGTATAGTGAAAGAGAATTACTAAACCTAGTCACGGAAATGGCTCAGAGCTTGGCAGAGGGAAATGGACAGAACTAAAGCAAACTATGTCTTCGAAGGACTGAAAAATGACCCAGACCCAAATACTGATTTTTGTAAGCTCAAAGTTACTCCCAGACACCTCCCCTTGATGAGCTCATATAGGGGCGGATAGTGGGATGTGCTAGGTCTGATAGAATTTTAAAAGATCCCCAACATACAGGATATACAGGATGTCTTTGCTCCTGAAGATTTCAGGTGGTAGATATTGATGATATTTTTCTTATCATGATTTTTTGTTACAGTACATTGAAATCAAACATGGCCTGGTTCACATAATCTTTCAGACTATTATTAAGTTCGAGGGGTTCTAGTCACCTCATGGCAATGTGAGTGAATGCATCCTGTCATCCCTTTGCTACGACACCAAAAATATCTCTCCCATAAATATCGGATCAACGCAAACTCTGTCATCACTGACCACTGGAGACAAAAAGCCTACTACAATTGTCCAGTTTCCCTTTGATGAGAGGAAGAGTTACCTTTGTGTAAATAAATTGTCTATTTTGGAATCTGATTTTCAGAATTAATTTTCCTGTCTTAATTACCTGGACACTGCAGAGGGCCACAACTTCAATGGAAATGAGGTGTTAGCTATCTCTCACTTGCCTTCTTTTAAATAGTCCCTCTGTTCCTTTGCTATAATTAGCTTTCTCTCTTTCCCATATATTTCATGTGAAGGGGGTCATATCCCTTCTTGGAGATACTTTATGGATTTTAATTTTTCTCTATGACACAAATATTTAAGGGGCAATTTTTTTTTACAAACCCATTCAGTCACCAGTCCACACTTGCTCTTTACATCTTACGTTTTATTATTGTTCTTTCGCATATAAGAATAAATACATTGTATCACATGTCAATTCCATATAAAAGTATAAATATATAAATACGAACAAATGTAAAAATTAAATATTGGTTGAGAATTGGCAACCAGAATACTTGCACTTAACCAGTGCTACGTAAATTTTTCTTCAAAATTTGCTTAAAACTTGCTACATATGATAAAGACAATGTCTTCGAGGATTTCTCTAGTGTCGGAGCTGGAGCCTCTCCTCTTTATGACTGATTTGTGTAGTTGGGTCGTACACAGGTGCAGCCCACGGTCACCAGCTTTTTCTCCAGTTTGAAGACGGGAACGCATCCCTTCATCTCACGGTGAAGGACAAAGATCTCTTGTCTAATGGGTTCGGAACTTAGCTTGTGGACCACATTCCCGTCGGCATCCATGCACCCGGCCATCTCACACTTGGCTTCGGCAATGACAATAGGGTGGCGGTTCATATTTCTATCATAGCTAAGGGAAGCAAAATAACGAACAGAGATTTAACCTTGGCTAAATGACAATATATACAATATATATAAAGGAACAATAAATGGGCAGTTGGATTGAAGCCAATGGATAATGCGGTTGACATGGGATCCCTGGGGAAAGGGGGCAGGATAGGTTGGCTTTGTTGCGGGACCTGACATAGGGATCGCCTCTCTATAAATCATACCCAAAAGATTGCAAGTCACTAACTCAAGAGGCAAACAAGCACAATATCCCCCTATCCCAGTATTACCGAACGCCATGGCCCCCTCACCACTGTTTTCACTCCTGATTGAAGTTTCACCTTCGTCATTACATTGTGAACTAGTAATCTTCTAAAATAAAGTGAGTTTTTCCAATAACCTACAGCTCTTATTGGGTACTGGCTCTTGTTGAAGGGACCCAAGAAAAATAAACTCAGTATATTATGCAAAAAATCTTGGTTTACAGCCTTTTAAAGTTATAGACCTAGAGATTAATGGATCCAAATCATGCTCTAAATCCTTTTTCTGGTATGTGGTTCCCCTTTATATGGAATATCAGGTTTATGGCACCATTATCCTAGTTTGTTTGCTGAACTATATGCTGTTAGCTGCTGTTTGTATCACTACTTCTCAGTTACCCCTCAATAAGCGGGGGCGGGGCTCCTGGAACAGCTCTAGGGCTGTATGAATGCTAGTTACGCCCCTGCTTAGTGCAGTATGTTTCTATTGCTGCTGCCTGTGCTCATGTATCACAATATTTAACAGAACATTATGTCTTCCATATAAAGCCTGTCTGATGATATTGGTGAATGCACATTACCTGTACTCCCAAGGAGAGGTGGAGCGCTTACTCACATCCCCGCTCTGGAGCAGGGAGTCCTGTCCTGTCAGGTTCAGGCTGATTTTCACTGTAGTTGGGAAATTTGTGATGGGAGGACAGACTCCTTTCTTGAGATGATGAAGATCCAGACACTGGACGGTCATCAAGGTGGTGACTCCAAGGAGTATCAAAAGGGCTGAGAACTGAATGTGAGAAGAATATTAGGTTACTATGTGCGGTATATTTATATGAATTTATTTCAATGTACTGATTATGATAATGACTAAGATAGAGAAAAAAAGTAACAGATAGGTAATATATAGATAGATGATAGATAGATAATAGATAAATAGATAGATAGATAATAGATAGATGATAGATAGATAATAGATAGATGATAGATAATAAGAAAAATAACTTATAATAGATAAGAAAGCAGTAATGTTAAAAATTTCACTAAATAATAATTTAAAATAATAACTTATATAAAATAAAATATAAGACATAAGATAGCAATAAACAATAATAGTATAAGTAATAGTGTTTATATTATAACAAAAGTATTAATAATCGAAAATAATATAAATATAAATATTATAAAGAAAATTAAATCTAGCACCAATTCTTTTAGAAATAAAATTCCTCGTCAGCATATAGTGGCAGCGCGCTTGGATGCGGCACATTAGAGGCAGTCGGTGGGATTCTCACCTTGCAGGGTGCACTCAGGATGTCCATGGTGCTGCTGGATTCTGCTCTCCGGCTGTTGCTGGGCTGGAGCAGGTGAGGGCTGTGAGGTGCTTGATCGGCCCCTCTACATTATATAGAGAGCATGCCACTGAGATCTGGTTCAGCCTGTGGTTTCAGTGTGGAGCGGTTTCCTTTGTGACATTTTTGCACTAAACCAGGTTGGTATCAAGTAGGAAAGTGTTAGCAGAAATCATAGATGGTGACAGGCTTCCTGAGCTGGAATCTGCTGATATCTAACCACCTGACGGAGTCCAGGGTGAGGACTTCAGTAACAGATTTGCATATTGACAATACGTCACAGTGGAAGCAGGTTGTGGTTTTCTGTCATGAGGCTTTCTACTTATTGATGTGCTGCGTGTCTGACCTCACGTCAGGTGTTTCTATGTATCACTATTTCTGATGCTACATGACATATCATTTGATTATTCAATTTCCAGAAATATCAGTTATAAAAAGTCTTACAAAGATTCAATTGCCATGACCAAAGAAAATATATTTTAATAATATTACAGTGGCAGATAATAGTACGAAGCACCGGGACCATATCCGTATATACTCGAGTATAAGCCGACCCATGTATAAACCGACCCCCCTAATTTTGTCACAAAAAAATGGTAAAACTTATTGACTCGCGTATAAGCCAAGGGTGCACAGTGAGTGGCCCCAGATAATGCTGCACAGTGAGTGGCCCAAGATAATGCTGCACAGTGAGTGGCCCCAGATAATGCTGCACAGTGAGTGGCCCCAGATAATGCTGCACAGTGAGTGGCCCCAGATAATGCTGCACAGTGAGTGGCCCCAGATAATACTGCACAGTGAGTGGCCCCAGATAATGCTGCACAGTGAGTGGCCCCAGATAATGCTGCACAGTGAGTGGCCCCAGATAATACTGCACAGTGAGTGGCCCCAGATAATGCTGCACAGTGAGTGGCCCCAGATAATGCTGCACAGTGAGTGGCCCCAGATAATGCTGCACAGTGAGTGGCCCCAGATAATACTGCACAGTGAGTGGCCCCAGATAATGCCGCACAGTGAGTGGCCCCAGATAATGCTGCACAGTGAGAGGCCCCAGATAATGCTGCACAGTGAGAGGCCCCAGATAATGCTGCACAGTGAGTGGCCCCAGATAATACTGCACAGTGAGTGGCCCCAGATAATGCCGCACAGTGAGTGACCCCAGTTATGCTGCACAGTGAGTGGACCCAGATATTGCAGCACAGTGTGTGGCCCTAGATAATGCGGCACAGTGAGTGGCTCCAGTTATGCTGCACAATGAGTGGTCCCAGATAATGCAGCACTGTGTGTGGCCCCAGATAATGCTGCTAGTGAGTGGCCCCAGATAATGCTGCACAGTCAGTGGTCCAAGATAATGCTGCACAGTGAGTGGCCCCAGATGATGCTGCACAGTGAGTGGCCCCAGATAATGCAGCACAGTGTGAGGCCCCAGATAATGCTGCTAGTGAGTGGCCCTGGATAATGCTGCACAATGTGTGGCCCCAGATAATGCTGCAAAGTGTGTGGCCCCAGATAATGCTGCACAGTGAGTGGCCCCAGAAAATGCTGCACAGTGAGTGACCCCAGTTATGCTGCACAGTGAGTGGACCCAGATAATGCAGCACAGTGTGTGGTCCCAGATAATGCGGCACAGTGTGTGGCCCCAGATAATGCTGCTAGTGAGTGGTCCCAGATAATGCAGCACAGTGTGTGGCCCCAGATAAAGCGGCACAGTGAGTGGCCCCAGTTAATGCTGCACAGTAAGTGGACCCAGTTATGCTGCACAGTGAGTGGCCCCAGATAATGCAGCACAGTGTGTGGCCCTAGATAATGCGGCACAGTGAGTGGCTCCAGTTATGCTGCACAATGAGTGGTCCCAGATAATGCAGCACTGTGTGTGGCCCCAGATAATGCTGCTAGTGAGTGGCCCCAGATAATGCTGCACAGTCAGTGGTCCAAGATAATGCTGCACAGTGAGTGGCCCCAGATGATGCTGCACAGTGAGTGGCCCCAGATAATGCAGCACAGTGTGAGGCCCCAGATAATGCTGCTAGTGAGTGGCCCCGGATAATGCTGCACAATGTGTGGCCCCAGATAATGCTGCAAAGTGTGTGGCCCCAGATAATGCTGCACAGTGAGTGGCCCCAGAAAATGCTGCATAGTGAGTTTCCCCAGATAATGCTGCACAGTGAGTGGCCCCAGATAATGCTGCTAGGGAGTGGCCCCAGATAATGCAGCACAGTGAGAGGCCCCAATAATGCTGCACAGTGAGTGGCCCCAGATAATGCTGCACAGTGAGTGGCCCCAGATAATGCTGCACAGTGAGTGGCCCCAGATAATTCAGCACAGTGAGTGGCCCCAGATAATGCTTCTAGTGAGTGGCCCCAGATAATGCTGCACAGTGAGTGGCCCCAGATAATGCACAATGTGTGGCCCCAGATAATGCTGCACAGTGTGTGGCCCCAGATAATGCTGCACAGTGAGTGGCCCCAGATAATGCTGCACAGTGTGTTTCCCCAGATAATGCTGCACAGTGAGTGGCCCCAGATACAGCAATGCGGCACAGTGAGTGGCCCCAGATAATGCTGCACAGTGAGTGGCCCCAGATAATGCTGCTAGTGAGTGGCCCCAGATAATGCTGCACAGTGAGTGGCCCCAGATAATGCTGCACAGTGAGTGGCCCGAGATAATGCTGCACAGTGAGTGGCCCCAGTTATGCTGCACAGTGAGTGTCCCCAGATAATGCTGCACAGTGTGTGGCCCCAGATAATGCTGCACAGTGTGTTTCCCCAGATAATGCTGCACAGTGAGTGGCCCCAGATACAGCAATGCGGCACAGTGAGTGGCCCCAGATAATGCTGCACAGTGAGTGGCCCCAGATAATGCTGCTAGTGAGTGGCCCCAGATAATGCTGCACAGTGAGTGGCCCCAGATAATGCTGCACAGTGAGTGGCCCGAGATAATGCTGCACAGTGAGTGGCCCCAGTTATGCTGCACAGTGAGTGTCCCCAGATAATGCTGCACAGTGTGTGGCCCCAGATAATGCTGCACAGTGTGTGGCCCCAGATAATGCTGCACAGTGAATGGCCCCAGATAATGCTGCACAGTGAGTGGCCCCAGTTATGCTGCACAGTGAGTGGCCCCAGATAATGCTGCACAGTGTGTGGCCCCAGATAATGCTGCACAGTGTGTGGCCCCATCATATTGCTGCTGCTGCCGCTGCATCCGTTACCAAAAAAAAAACTATGCTCACCTCAGTCGCTGCCCCCTGCTCATCAGCGTTGCGGACTCTGCAGTGACTGTGCAGGCAGAGGGCACGATCGCGCCCTCTGACCTGAATGTCACTGCAGAGGATGCAAGACAGCAGAGCGCAGGGACAGGTGAATATGCCTCCCCCTGTTCATTCTCACCCCCGTCATGGCGCTTGTCTCTGCAGCACAGCCCCTGCTTGTTCCATGTTGTCGGCGCTGCTCTCTTCCTGCTTCAGCGGTCACGTGGTACCGCTCATTAAGTATGCACATATTTAATGAGCGGGGAAGGAACCGCAGTGCCGACAACATGGAACAAGCAGTGGGGCTGCAGAGGGCGAGTATGATCTCTGACACCCCCACTCCCCCTCCCCCGCCGATCCCCCGGTATATGACTCGCGTATAAGCCGAGAGGGGGACTTTCATCCCAAAAAAATGGGCTGAAAATCTTGGCTTATACACGAGTATATACGTAATGGGAAACTTGAGCATCCGTGAATCTCAGATCACTGCTGGGTATTACGCCACTTTTACAGACTGAAAACTAAACATACAAAACTGCAGTTAAAATGGATTTGACTGGAAAAAATGTTAAGAAACATTCTTTCCAGGATAATGACTTGTACATAAGGCAAAATAAATAAAAGAAAAAAAATAATTCTCCATACCTTAGGCTATGTTCACACGTAGTGTTTTTGCTGCATTTATGCACATTTGTGTGGGACCCCAGGAGTTCGGTTGCCACAATGGCCTTGCCTCGCTCCAGGGGGGAGTGATGTCATGTCTGGAAACAAAGAAAGAATCCCCTTGCCAGGTAGTTCCAGCATACAACACATTTCCTGCTCCAGGCCAGCAGAGGGAGCTCTAAACCCAACTTCAGGGGAGCTGCTCTTTCTGGTCAGGAGGAGGAAGTTAGTGGAGAGAGCCTGAACAAGGTTGAAAGAGGACATGTGGAGAGGAGCTGGGGATAGGCGCTCCATCTGAGCTCACCCCAGGCTTGAGCGCCAGTGACCAGGCACCGGAGCCCGAGGCTGTGTGGGTACTAAGCTCCAGCAGCAGGACCGAAGATCCTCTGTCCCCTACTGATACTCAATGACACAGCATCATGTGTGAGCCGGAGACGCCAGACAGGAGCGACCCCTGAAGCAAGCTCCAGCTTCCTGTCATGCGAGTGAAGTTCTACCTAAGCATCAGACAGAAAGAGGGACTTGAATAGAGTTTACAGCAGCAAGTATCTCAGAGAATAGCGCCAGAAAGGAGGCCTCACAATCCACCTGACTAGGGAAATTCCCAAATTGCTTCCAGGCTGACCGGCTCCAGAACCATCTGTAACCTGAGCCCCGGACTATACCTGCACTGCTCAGTAAAAAGTAAAGGAAAACTGCACCCTGCTGTGTCTTCTGAATCATTCCTGCATCACCTGCCCTGCACCACACTCACCACCAACACCTTTATCATCCTAACTGCCCTGGGACACAGCTCTACCTGTGGAGAGCTTAATCGTCTTTGCTACCCTTGCCCTATCATCACCCCAGAGGATCTGCAGTGCAGCTTCGGTCCCCTGACCGAATACCACATGTGGTGTCACGAACACTTTATTACAAACTTTATTATCCCTTTTTCACTATCCCTTTTATTGGACGCCCAGGGCCACGGACCGGGTCACTGCTGCTGTGACACTTCCCCTTTAAGAAGCAGCCCGGTACCGAGGATCCCCACTGCCCTGACGGGGCATTTCTGGCGTCACAAACAGGATCCATACCCCGGTATTGCCGGGTACTGTGTGCCATAGACTTTGTTGGAACTGGGTGAATTGCTGCCATTACAGCGCCACACGGCGCGCGGGAAGCAGAAGGGGCAAGCTATCATGGGCGGAGCCTGAGAGAGAGCGCAAAAAGAGAAGTGCTGCGCGCGCTCAGACATCAGCTGGCAGAGAACAGGGAACTGAGGCCTGGGACCCCAACACGCACAGTTCATCCTGCCAACAGAGCAACAGCCTGGTAAGCCAGCGGAAACTCAGAGCCTGGCTAAGATTCACTAGGGGGAAGAAAATGTCCAGCACAGGGGAAGATCTAGCAGCAGATGCAGCCGCAGCCCCCATAGTGCCACAAGATTTAGTGGCAGGCGCAGCTGCAGTCCCCATAGTACAGCAGAATCCGGCAGCCGACGCAGCTGCAGCCCCCAGAGTGCAGCAAGATCTGGCGACCGCTGCTGCAGTTCCTGTAATGCCTCTATCAATGCCATATACACTGGGAGCGGCCAGGCTACCACAGTACTCAGGGGAGTCACATACCCTGAGCGATTTCAAGGAGAGACTGTGTAGTTTGTGTGACGTGTACCCCCTTTCTGAAAGCCAAAAAGTCAGCATTCTCATTGGACAGTTAACTAGCGCAGCACAAAGGGAAGTAAAGTCCTGGCAGGACACTGATAAAGGAACTGTTAAGCAGATCCTGGCCAAGCTGAAGGACACCTCTGACAGCCGCACTGCAGCAGAGATAAAAATGAGATTCTTTGGGTGCAAACAAAGGGTGCAGGACAGTATACAGGACTATGCTCTGAACCTTCAGGAGGCGCTGCGAGCCATAAAGCAGATTGACCCTGACAGCGTGCCAGATGGAGACAGATTGTTAAAGGAGCAATTTATTGAGGGACTCCTGTCCAGCACTCACAGGACACAGCTGCGCATCATGGCCCTACAAATCCCTGACCTGAATTATGCAGATAGGGCTATCCGGGTGCTGCATGATCCAAATGTCAGCCGCCCAGCGCCCCCTAGGCGCCCAGCAATTACATACCACCAGGAGGCGGCATTTTTCCCTCAGGCCCCCGTTGAGGCCGACGCACAAAGCCTGGATAATGATCTGCAGAATTACATCTTCAGGTCCAGGAGCTGACCAAAAGTGTGGCTACCCTAACCAAAACCGTGCAATCCATGCAAGTGCCCCCGAAGGAGAAGATCCAGTTGACTTCCAGTCCAGATGACGTCCAGTGGCGACAGCGGAAGAGGATCCCACCGAGCATCTGGAGAGACAACGATCACTACGACCAGGACGGACGACCCATTTGCCGCCGCTGCAGCAAAGCGGGACACATCGCAAGATTCTGCAATTTAAACGAGCAACCCCTGGGGCAAAGGGCCAACTCCTATGAGTAGGACGACCAGGCACACCAAGCTGGTGAGCCAAGTACGTCAGAGGATGACCGGTCCTCCCAGTTGTTGTTGATGGCATCCCAATGAACGCTTTACTGGACACCAGCTCTCAGGTGACGACTATGCCATATATTCTTTACAAACGGTACTGGGATGACTCTGACATTACTCGTGGCCTAGAAAATGAGCTGACAGTAGTTGCCAGCAATGGTCAGCCTTTACCACAAGAGGGGTATAAGGAGATGACCATTAAGGTGCGGCAAGTAGAATTAAAAGCCCAAGGCCTGATAATTGTAGACATTGATCGACGAGAATGTAACCCAATAATGACCTTAAGTACTAATGTGATAGAAAATTGTCTTGCCAACGTTATTGTTTTGTTGCAACAGGTGGCCGAAACTGTTTGCTCCAGTGAGAAAAGGGTCCTGCAAAAGCAGATCAAGATCCTGATGCAAAGACAACAGGTAGAGCTATCTGGTGGAGAATTCGGCAGTGTCAGAGTGAGTGATTCATTCCCCATTGCAATACCCCCAAGGAGTGAAATGTTAATTTGGTGTCAGGCAGCCATAGGCCTCAGGGGAAGAAATTACCATGCCCTGGTAGAGCCAGTGTACTCTGATAGTAGGCCCACTGTCCTGACAGCCAGAGGGGTAGTCAATGTCCACAAGGGGAGGGTACTTGTGCGCATCTTAAATTGTGGAGAGCAGGAGGTCAAACTACCCCAGTATGCCACCGTTGCTAAGCTGCTCACTGTCAATAACAATGCAATCCAGACAGCAGAACCCTTGGTCTCGTCCGACCAGGTAAAGGCAATGGCTCTGCAGAACAGCTAGAAGATTGCTGTCAGAAGCTGCATGTAAGCACTGACTTCACACCAAAGGAATGGGGGTTACCGGGTGGTTCAAGAGCATGAACTGGTATTCAGCAAACACTCTTTAGACTTTGGGCAGGTAAAAGGAGTCCAACATCATATCCCCACTGGAAATCATCAACCCATTAAAGAGAGGTACCTGCCTGTACCCCCAGCTCACTATCAATGTGTCAAGAGTATGTTACGGGAGATGAAGGAGGCTGCGGTGATCGGAGACAGTTGTAGCCCCTGGGCAGCTCTGTTAGTCCTCGTTAGAAAGAAAGATGTCACAATGAGGATGTGTGTTGACTACAGGCGAAATAACAGCATTACCCACAAGGACACCTATCTGTTACCTAGGATAGAGGAATCACTAGCTGCACTGAGAACAGCTAACTATTTCTCTACCTTGGATCTTGGCATGTTCCTGTGGCAGAGGCAGACAAAGAGAAGACCGCCTTCGCGGCACCAATGGGCCTCTCAGAATTCAACTATATGCCGTTCGGGCTTTGCAACGTGCCAGGAACGTTCCAGAGGTTGATGGAGTGTTGCCTCGGACACAAGAACTTTGAGACAGTTCTGTTGTACCTAGATGACGTCATTGTCTTCTCCAAGACCTATGAAGACCATTTGGAGCACTTGGCCGAGGCCAACGTTCCAATGTTCAAATGCCACCTCCTGAAGCCCAAAGTGCAGTACTTAGGCCACGTAGCGAGCGCGGAAGGCGTGGCAACAGACCCCGACAAAGCTACTGTTTTCCGGGACTGGCAGAGACACAGTAACATTCATGAAATATATCAGTTCTTCGGATTGGTAGGCTACTACAGAAGGTTCAACAAGGGCTTCACTACAGTTGCCGCACCACTGCAAAACCTTCTCGTGGGCCAGCCCAAGAAGGCCAGGAAGAAGAGTCCTACGTTTGACTGGAATGAAGAACTAAAAAGATGCTTCACCCGGTTAAAGTTGGCTCTTACGGGAGATGAGGTCCTGGCCTACCCCAGACTATGACCAACCATTTATACTTTATACTGATGCCAGCAACGTGGGATTGGGAGAAGTGCTGTCCCAAGTGCAGAAAGGCAGAGAAAGAGTAATTGCCTACGCCAGCAGGAAGCTTCGTCCCACTGAAAGGAACCCTGACAACTACAGCTCCTTTAAACTGTGTCCGCATTTCCGCAACTCCCTGCTGCGAGTAAAACGCATGCAGAATTCACATGCGTTTTCCCACAAATCACAAGCGTTTTGCATGCATTTTTAGCTTGCAGAATGCTTGCGCTTTCCAAGCGATTTGAAGCATCGCTTGGAAAAGTGATTGACAGGTTGGTCACACTTGTCAAACATAGTGCTTGACAAGTGTGACCAACTTTTTACTATTGATGCTGCCTATGCAGCATCAATAATAAAAGATAGAATGTTAAAAATAGTGAAAAAAATAACAAATCGGGATATACTCACCTGCCGTCGTCCCGCCCCTCATTGGCACTGCCAGCAACTTCTGTTCCCAGGGATGCCTTGCGATAATGACCTCTGATGACGTAGCATCATGCAAGACCGCTACGTCATCAGAGGTCATTCGCGCAATGCATCCCTGGGAATGGAGGATGCTGGAAGCGTGGCTGAGAGGCGGGAAGGCTCCGGGGGCCAACAGAGGGTGAGTATATCCCTGTTTTTTATTTTAATTCTATTTTTTATAGGGATATAGTACCTAGAGCCTGGAGGAGAATCTCCTCTCCTCCAGACTCTGGGTACCATCCGCACATGAAGCTCACACTTTACGCATGGTGGGCATAGTCACATGCATAAAGTGAGTGTTTCAATGCAATCCTATGGTGGCGGAATCGCTGCAATTCCGCAGAAGTAATGAACATGCTGTGGATTTTACCGCTATGTGATTCCACAGCAGTAAAATCCGCAGTGTTGTCACAGCAACTGCGGAATGCCATAGGATTGCATGGGGAGGCGTTTTATTAGCGCTTTTTATGCATTTCCGCTGCGGCAAAAACGCGGCGGAAACGCATAAAAAACGAAATGTGGGCACACAGCCTGAGGGTTTACCTGTATGTTAATGTTATGTATTACTGTTGTATTAATGTAATGTGCTGTTTCCTGTGTATATTGTCTATTGCATGCGTTTAGGTTAGGGACAGAAATGGCTAAGTAAAGGAAGGGGCTTGACCCAGCAGGCTGCAAAATGCAGCAACTTCCTGCTTCTATCAGCAGATGCTCGGGCTTGTTGCCCGTGGCAGGACGTGCTCCACTGACTGGAGGAGGATATACCCCTGGAGGGGGATAAGCTATTGCCGAGGACTGTTGGGCAGTGAAAACGGTCACCAGGACTGTGAAAGTGCCCACCGATGGACTCTCAGTTCCCAGAAACCGGATGGGAGCTGATGCTATGACAGAGTTTGATAGGGAAAGAACAGGAAGTTTTGCCTCATTTACCTCATCTACCCCATCCCTATTAAAAAGTTTGTTAACGTTGGAACTGAAGTATGGCGTGTGGTGTATCTGGAGGACGCTGTTCCAGTGTTGGGAGCAACAGTGTACTAGAGGTAACTGACTGTGCTGCAGAACCGGGACTTTGTCTGTCTTTCTATGTGCAAGGGACCGGGGTGCTCACTGACTGTGCCTTAGTGGACTCGCCCATGACTACCACCACGTGCCTCCTTGTTACATTTGTACAACCAAAGACCAAAAGACATACAAAAAGAGCAGGGATCACCATACAAAATGACAATTTTTATTTCATAGGTACACACAAAAACCACAAGAATTTTAAAAACATTTTAAAATACACACAAAAATGGTTACAAAAAGTAACACTAACATATATGAGAAACGGTTAGTCGGCATGCAGAGTCAAATGCATACAAATGCTATAAACTTAATTAATAGAGTGTAAAGTCATAGATGACAATATCACATGCCCAAATGAATTATGGATTGGCACCATTGTTGAGAGCAACGGTGTACTAGAGGTAACTGACTGTGCTGCAGAACCGGGACTTTCTCTGTATTTCTATGTGCAAGGGGCCGGGGTGCTCACTGACTGTGCCTTAGTGGACTCACCAATGACTACCACCCCGTGCCACCTTGTTACACATTTACTGTGGGGGAAATAAGTATTTGATATACTGGTGATTTTGCAAGTTTTCCCACCTACAAAGAATGGAGAGGTCTGGAATTTTAATCGTAGGTACACTTCAACTGAGAGAGACAAAATCTAAAAATAAAAACCAGAAAATCACATTGTAGGATTTTTACATAATTAATTTGTATTTTATTGCATGAAATAAGTGATCACTGACCAACCAGTAATAATTCGGGCTTTCACAGACCTGTTAGTTTTTCTGTAAGAAGACTCCTACTCTGCACTCATTACCTGTATTAATTGCACCTGTTTGAACTCATTACCTGTATAAAAGACACCTATCCACACACTCAATCATACTCCATCCTCTCTACCATGGCCAAGACCAAAATAGCTATCAAAGGACACCATGGACAAAATTGTAGACTTGCACAAGGCTGGGATGGGCTACAGGAAAATAGGCAAGCAGCTTGTTGAGGAGACAACAACTGTTGGCACAATGATTAGAAAATGGAAGAAACACAAGGTGACTGTCAATCTTTCTCAGTCTGGAAATCTCAATCTTCCTAAGTCAGATGATCCATGCAAGATATCTCTTCATGGGGTGAGGATGATTGTGAGAAAGGTCAGGATTTAGTGGGTCGCCCTCCCAGGGCCGTGGGGTACTCGGTACCGGGCCGGTGTCAGGGGGATGTGTCACAGCAGCGGTGACCCGGTCCGTGGCCCTGGGCGCCCAAAAATCAATGGGAGTTTGTAATGTAGTTTAAGTGGAATAGTTTTTGACGCCACCTGTGGTGCTCGGCAAGGGAGGTGTTAAGCCGACGCTGCATGCAGATCCTCTGGGGCTGGTGGTGTGTTGCAGCCTAGATGGTGTAGCTCCCCACAGGTGAAGCTGTAGCCCCAGGGCAGCGTGGATGCAATAGAAGAGGAGAGGTGCAGGCGGTGTGGAGAATGGTACCCAGCTATAGCGGTGCTGAATGTGTTAGCGCACAAATGAATGGAGGACACCGGGGCTTGCAATTCCAAAGCTTTACTCACAGTCCGTTGTACACCAACACAGGTGCCTGCCTCCGGGCCGTGTTCTCTGGGTCAGGGACTCAATCAACCTCCAGGCAAGATAGGATTCTCCCCTCCAACACTCCGCCAACATGTACCTTTCCAAACGACTCCTCTACAGCGCCTTAAAGTGTGAAGATCTCCTAGCACCAAGCCACACTGGAGCTCCTCCTGTCAGACGCCCCCAAGAACTCCACCTGTACAGCAGACAGCTGCAGCCTGCCTCGGGGACTCCCCTCTCCTGAGTCCCAGCTCTCTATCCAATTGCTGTTGCGCCCCAAGTCCTAGATGGGAGTAGTGCATTTACAGCCAACTACTCCACCGGTGTCTGCTGCAGAACCATAAGTGTCCATAAAACCTCGGGGACCGGGCCCCGGCCTTGCGCTGAGAACCTATAGGCAGGGCTCCACTTCTAACCCACATCCTCTCTGTTCTCTCTACTCCTTCGTTCCGTACTTGTCTTTCTTTCTTATGGAAGCTTAGATTTCATTTCAGTTCTACGTCTTTCTCCTTCTTTTCCTTTCCCGTGCCAGCTGGCTCAGATCACTGAGGCAGCTGCAGCACTCCTTACTCCATCCCTTCTTCCAGGGATCCTCACTCCTGTCTGAGTGACTTCCTACCTGACTGACCTTCTGTCAGACTGACCTGTCATCCTACACTTTCCCACTCTTTTATGTATCTTAACTCCACCCACCTCCCAGCACATCCAGTGTTTCAAGCAGGGAACCACCAAAGGTACTCTGCTACTCTCTAAGCACTGAGCCGCAATGTGGTTATGCAGAACTACCCTGTTGTGTGGGGTGCGAGCCTTGGAGTGTGGAAAGGAGTTTTCACCTTACCCGGATGGTGGGGCACTACACCTTAGGAGAAGGTGCAGTACCTCTGTGGCGACTGAGCCTTAGGGGCACCACATTTAGCACAGAACAACGTGGGATGACCTTGTCAATGACCATTAGAGAGCTGGGACCACAGTCTCAAACATTACCATCAGTATCACACTACGCCGTCATGGATTAAAATCCTGCTGGGCACTCAACGTCCCCTGCACATGCCAGAACATGTCCAGGCCTGTTTGAAGGTCGCCAATGATCATCTGGTGTTACGGCACCTGTCATGCCGCTCTCACCTGGGGCCGGGACCTCGGACCCGACGTCACCACTTCCGGTGCTGCGGCCGCTCCGGGGGTCTCGTCGGGTGCACACACGCACCTCTCGTATCTAGTTCCATGGCTGCACTATGTTCTAAGAGCGCACGCGCGCTCTTCTCAGCCCTGTCTCCAGTCTTGCCCTCTCTATGGTCCTGGAGGACCTGATCCGGAAGTCCAATGGCTCAAGTGCTATATCTGGCTACCTCTTCCTATGGGAGGTGCCTGATTATTGTTATGCTTCCTGGCTTGGTCTGTTTGGTCCTTGCCTGGCTGTGCGCTGTATTCTGGTCCTCTGCCTTGCGCTCTGTTCCTGTACTCTGCCTTGTGCTCTGTTCCTGAACTCGGCCTGGTGCTCCGTTCCTGTACTCTGCCTTGCCGTGCTTCCCAGCACATGCTCTGTGCATACACTCTGCTCTGTGTTCTGTCATACTCCTTTGCACACGCTCTGCTCTGTGCTCTGTCATGCTCCTTAGCACATCCACTGCCTAACCTTGCATTCAGGCGTGCTCTCTGCGCACGCTCTGTCTAAATCTGTACTCAGGCGTGCTCCTTTACACACGCCCTGCTTTGCTCGCCCCCGAGCGTGCTTGTCTGTGCACGCCATACGTGCTCTCGTGTACCCGCCTTGCACGACCCTGTATCTAGCGTACTCCTGTGTACACTTCTTGTATTATCCTGTACTCACCGTGCTTCTGTACGCTCGCCCTGCATTGTCCTATACCCTGCGTGTCCCTGTGTCCACGCTTTGCACACTCTTGTACGCTGCACATTCCCTGTTGATAGACACACTCACTCGTGTCTCCTGTGAGCCTGCCACCTGGTCCCAGCAGTCGATGTATCTCACCCCCTTGGGCTTGCCCCTGACACTCCCTGTATAGTGTGTGGTCCTCACTAGGTCAGCTCTCCCTAGGTGGGTTGGTGCCACTACCCATAGGGTCCACTCCAGGAGTCGTCACATCAGGATGGTCCAGAGGAGACATGGGAGAAGGTCATGTGGTCCGATAAGACCAAAATAGGACTTTTTGGTGTCAACTCCACTCACCGTGTGTGAAGGAAGAAGAAGAATGAGTCCAAACCCAAGAACACCATCGCATCCATGAAGCATGTTGGAGGAAACATCATACTTTGGGGTGCTTTTCTGCAAAGGGGACAGGATAGCTGCACCATATAGAAGGGAGGATGGATGGAGTCATGTAAAGATTTTGGCAAACAACTTCATTCACATGACAATGACCCAAAAACACACAGCTAGGGCAACTAAGGAGTGACTCCATAAGAAGCATTTCAACGTCCTGGAGTGGTCTCCAGACCTGACCCCAATGGAAAATCTTTGGAGGGAGCTGAAACAATGCTGCCCATTGACAGCCCCAAAACCTGAAAGATATGGAGAACATCTATATGGAGGAGTGGGACAAAATCCCTGCTGCCGTCTGTGCAAACTTGGTCAAGAACTACAGGAAATGTTTGACCTCTGTAATTGCAAACAAAATTTTCTGTACCAAATATTAAGTTCTGTTTTTCTATTGTAATAAATACTTATTTCATGTAAAAAAAAATGCAAATTAATTATGTAAAAATCACACAATGTGATTTTCTGTATTTTATTTTTAGTATTTGTCATTCACAGGTGAAGTGTACCTACGGTTAAAAACTGCAGACCTCTCCATTGTTTGTAGGTGGGAAAACTTGTAAAATTGTCAGTGTATCAAAAACTTATTTTCCACAGTGTATATTTAGGGGGCAATTTTTTTTTTTTTTTAATTTTCTATAAACCCTCAAAGTCATTGGCTCATTCAGTTACCAGTCCACACTTGTTCTTTCCAGCTTATGTTTTATTATTATTCCTTCACAAAGAAGAATAAATACATGGTATCACAGGTCATTTCCATATAAAAGTATAAATATATAAATACAAAAAAAATGTAAAAATTAAATAACAGTTAAAAATTGCAAAAAGAATGCTTGCACTTAACCAGTGCTATGTAAATTTTTGGTCAAAATTTGTATAAAACTTTCTACACATGATAAACGCGATAGATGTATGTCTTCGAGGATTTCTCTAATGCTGGAGCCTCTCCTCTTTACAGCTGCTCTTGGATGATGGGTCGTACACAAGTGCAACCCACTGTCACCATCTTTTTCTCCAGTTTGAAGACGGGGACGCATCCCTTCATCTCACGGTGAAGGACGAAGATCTCTTGTCTAATGGGGACGGAATTTAGGTTGTTGACCACATTCCCGTCGGCATCCATGCACCCGGCCATCTCACACTTGGCTTCGGCAATGACAATAGGGTGGCGGTTCATATTTCTGTCATAGCTAAGGGCAAAAAGGAAGCAAAATAATAAATGGAGATATTGATTTAACTTTGACTAAGCTACAATATATGTGAAGGAACAATATATGGGCGGTTAGATTGAAGCCAATGGCCTTTGGATCATGTGGGGAAAGGGGGCAGGATAGGTTGGCTCTGTAACGGGACCTGACATAAGGATCACCTCTATATAAGCAGTTCCAAAAAGATTGAAAGGGACTGACTTTAAAGGGCCAGCAAGCACAATATCCCCCTTTCCCGGTATTACCATGGCCTCCTCACCACTATTTTACTCTGTGATTGCAGTTTCACCTTCGTCGTTACTGTGTGAAACTATTTCTTAAAATAAGGTGAAACTTCCCAAAAACCACGGGATACTTTTTATACAATCCCAGGAAATGTAAACTTGCTAAACTATGCAAAAACAATCATGGTTTATAGACTTTTAGTCTGTGGTCACAACTTGCATTTTTGTACCATGTTTGCTGTGTTTTTGCTGCATTTTTGCAGTGCAGATTTGTCAGAAAACCTGAAGGATTTCCCAGAACCAGCAAAGAGAATAAGAATCCTGAAGTCTCATTCACACATTGCTTATGTATCACTTGCAGATTTGGTGCAGATTAATATCTGCAGCGCTAATTCTTTCAGCGTTTTTGCTGCAGATTTCATCCATACTAATGAGTGGGGGAAAATCTGCACCAAAAATGCAAAAAAAAAAAAAAAAAAAAGCAAACAAAAAAGAGCATTTTTGACTCTGCATTTTTTCCTGCCAAGAGATGCAGAAATGATGCAATACTTTCTGCACCAAATACTTAACGTGTGCACAGACAAAGTTATACACCATGAGACTGATGGATCCTCATCATGTGCTGAAACCTTGTTCTGGTATGTGTATATAGAATATCAGGTTTATGGCACCGTTATCCTAGTTTTTTTGCTGAACTATATGCTGTTAGCTGTTGTTTGTATCACTACTTCTCAGTTACCCCTCAATAAGCGGGGGCGGGGCTCCTGGAACAGCTCTAGGGCTGTATGAATGCTAGTTACGCCCCTGCTTAGTGCAGTATGTTTCTATTGCTGCTGCCTGTGCTCATGTATCACAATATTTAACAGAACATTATGTCTTCCATATAAAGCCTGTCTGATGATATTGGTGAATGCACATTACCTGTACTCCCAAGGAGAGGTGGAGCGCTTACTCACATCCCCGCTCTGGAGCAGGGAGTCCTGTCCTGTCAGGTTCAGGCTGATTTTCACTGTAGTTGGGAAATTTGTGATGGGAGGACAGACTCCTTTCTTGAGATGATGAAGATCCAGACTCTGGACGGTCATCAAGGTGGTGACTCCAAGGAGGAGCAAGAGGGCTGAGAACTGAATGTGAGAAGAATATTAGGTTACTATGTGTGGTATATTTATATGAATTTAATTCAATGTACTGGTTATGAGAATGACTAAGATAGAGAAAAAGAGTAACAGATAGGTAATATATAGATAGATGATAGATAGATAATAGATAGATAGATAATAGATAGATGGTCGATAGATAATAGATGGATAATAGATAGATAATGTATATTTAAATATATTAAATAGATAATAGATAGATAATAGACAGACAGATAAATAGATAATAGATAGATAATAGATATATAATAGATAGATAGATAGATGATACATAGATGAGATATAGATAATAGATAGATAATGTATATATATTTAATAGATAATAGATATATAGATAGATAGCTAATAGATAGATAGATAATAGACAAACAGATAAATATATAATAGATAGATAGATAATAGATATATAATTGATAGATAATAGATAGATAGATAGATAACAGATAGATAATAGATAGATAAACCTGTTTGAATCCCAGTTTAGTTATAATTGTATTGTACTATATGCAATATTGGTAAAAAATGCTCATTGTGATGAAAATTTTAATAAAATAACTTGATGGAAGCCAAATAAAAATAAAAATCCAATTGAATTATATTTGAATAATGGAATAATAATCTAAAATAAGAAAACAACAAATATATTATAATAGATTAAAAAGTAGCAATAATCAAAAGATCACCAAATAATATCTAAAATAGTCATCAATAACATCAACGACATGAAATAAATTTAAGACAAAATAGCAATTATCAACAATAGTATGAATATTATAATAACAGTAATATAAATTATAGAAAATAATAAAAAATAATATTAAGATAAAAAAGTGAATAAAATTAAATCTAGCACCAATTCTTTTACAAATAAAATTCCTCGTCAGCATATAGTGGCAGCGCGCTTGGATGCGGCACATTAGAGGCAGTCGGTGGGATTCTCACCTTGCAGGGTGCACTCAGGATGTCCATGGTGCTGCTGGATTCTGCTCTCCGGCTGTTGCTGGGCTGGAGCAGGTGAGGGCTGTGAGGTGCTTGATCGGCCCCTCTACATTATATAGAGAGCATGCCACTGAGATCTGGTTCAGCCTGTGGTTTCAGTGTGGAGCGGTTTCCTTTGTGACATTTTTGCACTAAACCAGGTTGGTATCAAGTAGGAAAGTGTTAGCAGAAATCATAGATGGTGACAGGCTTCCTGAGCTGGAATCTGCTGATATCTAACCACCTGACGGAGTCCAGGGTGAGGACTTCAGTAACAGATTTGCATATTGACAATACGTCACAGTGGAAGCAGGTTGTGGTTTTCTGTCATGAGGCTTTCTACTTATTGATGTGCTGCGTGTCTGACCTCACGTCAGGTGTTTCTATGTATCACTATTTCTGATGCTACATGACATATCATTTGATTATCCAACTTCCAGAAATATCAGTTATAAAAACTTACGAAGATTGAATTGCCACGACTACAGAGAATAAATCATGTTAATATCACAATGGCTGGTAATAGTATGAAGCCCCAGGACCGTATAAAAATATATTCACATGTGGCAGATTTCTTGCAATGATTTTTGCTCCATAATCCCCTGAATGGGGCATGCAAAGATTTATGCACATGATGCTAAAAGATATATATAAGATAATTGTTAGATAGAGGCCGTTCGTTGGAGGTCAGCAGCCCCTTTCCCAAGTTCAGGTGATGACTCATACATCCTGTTCTGGGACATATGGTGGAACGGGGGGATACCAAGTGACTCAGACTGGAGCCAGTTCAACCATGATGAATCCCCATTGCAGTCAGAGGTGCATGAGTTCCCCCTGTGTGTCCTTGCACGAGACGGTGACCAAAGAGGTCAAGATTAGTGAGTTGGGGGTTTCTGGGGGAATTTTGGGACTGCCCAAATGCAGAATTTTACTTTAAAAAATCCATTTGACAATGTGACTGTGATAAATGGGGTTGCTCAAGATCAAGAACCGCGGGCCGACACCAGGTTTCCATATTTCACTTTAAATGAAAAACTGCTTTATTGGGTCATTAAATCGAGAGGGGAATTGATAGAACAGTTGTTGGTGCCAAGTCCCTATAGGCGTAGGGTAATAGATCTGGCCCATTATCATGAAATGTCTGGGCATTTGGTAGTAGACAAAACTCAAGAGCGGGTCCTTCAGAGGTTTTACTGGCCTGTGTGTCAACAAGACATTGTTAATTTCTGTCGATCCTGCCCTACCTGTCAGCTAACTGCTGCCGTTTTCCCTTCTGCAGTTCCTTAGTGCCGTTGCCCATTAAAGAAGTCCCCTTTGACAGGATTGCCATGGACATAGTCAGGACCTTTATTTAGTCCACCAGGAGTCACCAATACATCCTGGTGGTAATGGACTATGCAATATGGTACTCAGAGGTGGTACCACTGTGAAATTCCTCCGCCAGGAGTATAGCTTGAGAGCTAGTCCATATTTTATCCCAGATGGGCTTGCCAAAGGAGATTCTGATGGACGAAGGGACCTCTTTAATTGTCCAATTTGATGAGGGAGTTGTGTAAGGCTCTCCAGAATACCCAACTCTGGACATCGGGGTACCATTACCAGACGGATGGACTGATCGAGAGGTTCAACAAGACCTTGAATTCTGTGCTTAAGAAGGTTGTGGAAAAGGTTGGCCGTGACTGGGATTGCCTACTACCGTACTTACTGTTCTCCACAGATCCACAGGCCTCTACAGGGTTCCCAACTTCGAACTGCTATAGGGATGCTACCCTCGGGGACTTCTGGACATTGCAAAGAAGACCTGAGAAGTGGAGGTACCACCCCACTGAAACGTCATCGAACATGTTGCTGAGATGTAAGACAGGATCGCGAGGCAAGAGTCTACAACCTGCGGCAAGACTGAAACAGTTTAGCTTGATCCCCACGTTGGAAAGTAAGCTCCTTGTAAAGTGGCAAGGGCCATACGAGGTGGTCAAAAAGTTGAGTGACGTCAACTACTAGGTCCACCGACCAGGGAAAAAAAAGCCATACCAAGTGTACCACATTAACCTGTTCAAACCATAGCGAGACATGGGACCTGTGGAAGGTATGTGCCTGGGGCCCAATCCTGAAGCCAGGGTCAAGGATATCACTGCTTCAGCAGAACTGGGACCTGGTTTGGAATTGCCAGATTGTACACAGGTCATGGAGTATGAAATCCTGACAGAACCCATGTAAGGTTGAACTAAAAGTCAAACTGGATTCCCGAAGCCCATTGCTGGGTGATCTCAAAGAAGTTGAGGAGAATGTTGAGCACAGTCATCACTGAGGAGTCAAAGAGCGGCTTGTCCAGCCCCATTCTCCTTGTGTGAAAGCCAGACTGATAGTGGCATTTCTGTAACAACTACAGGAAGCTACAGTAGATGAAGTGTTCAAGTTCGACGCTTATCCGGTGCCCCGGGTCGATAAGCTCATTGAGAGGATAGGGTCAGCCAGATATATCACCACCCTGGACCAAACATAAGGGTACTGGCAAATTCTCCTGTCCCGAAGTGCCAAGGAGAAGATGACCTTCTCTAAACCTGACGGGTACTTTCTGTTTACCAGGATACCGTTCGGTCTGCAGGGAGTTTCAGCTACCTTCCAGAGGGCCATGAACCGGGTCTTAGCTTCTCCCAAAAAGTATGCCGCAGCTTATCTGAACGACATCGTGATCTTCAGCTCAGTTTGGGGATATCACCTGCAGAAGGTACAGGCGGTTCTGGGTGCACTGAGGAAGGCAGAATTTACCATAAACCCAAAGAAATATGCCTTGGGGAAAGAAGAGGAAAAATACATGGGCTACATCATCGGAAGAAGCAAAATAAAGCCGCAATTAAGTAAGGTGGAGGCAATCCAAAACCGGCCGCAACCATGCTCCAATAAACAAGTTTGGTGTTTCAGGGAATTGGGGGATACTATTTACCTTGAATTTCACCATGATAGCTATCCCCCTGACTAATCTTTTTAAGGGCATAAAGACGTTGATGGCCAAATGGTCCTCTGAAGTGAAGATGGCGTTCCAGGAGTTGAAGCCCTATGCAAATAGCCTGTCTTGGTCACACCTGACTTCACTAAGGAGTTTGTGGTCCACACGAATGCCTCTGAGGTCAGTTTGGGAGCTGTGTTGTCCCAGGAAATAGATGGAGATGAACACGCAGTCCTAAACTTATGCCACCATAGAGAAAGAGTGCTTGGCAATCAAATGCGCAGTTGACACGCTGAGATATTACCTGTTAGGCTGGAAGTTCAGGCTAGTGTGAAATCATGCTCCCCTGAGAAGGATAAAGGAAAGTAAGAGGAAGAATGCCCGGGTGACTAGGTGGTTTCTAGCACTGCAGGACTTTAGATTTTATGTGAAGCCCAGGAAAATAGTTGGTAACGCAGATACCATGTCCAGACTTCCCTGCTTCGTGAGTAAAGTTGCCAAAACCCCCGGCTTTGGGCAGGGGGTGGCAAAGTTAATGGCAAAGTGCTGCACGGGAGGTACGGTTCACTTAGACAATTAGCTTCAGTGATTTGAAACCTAGATGTTTGCTCCATCACACTATGTTTGAGACGGGTTAATCGGCCATTTTAAGGGCTGGGTTTTTGTGGACAACCATAGAGCAAAGCACGAGGTAGTCCACTCTTATTCAGCCTTCTGATGCATTCAGTATTCATTGTGTCTGGAGAGTCTAACTCCTGAGAGGTGTTCGTGCTAACCTGAACCGTGTGTGTTGCTAACCCTGAGCCGGCAGATCCCCGCTACCACAAGGACTGTGCTTTGTGTTACCACTTTGTTTTATATCCCTGCTTTTGCCCAAAGGGCCGTGTTTATTTTTACTTCATCATGGTATATACCTCATGTATAATAAACCAGTAAAGGACTTAAAGAGACAGTGTTCCCGTGTCTGCCTAGGTGTTCAGCTGAGTGAGCCAATCTACCACAATATGTTTTCTATATTTTTTAATTATTGCTTTGAAGTTCCTTCAATTTATCTATGATCATGGCTTTGTCCTGTTCTCACACACGCGGTACAGTGGTGAATCAAAACATCCATAGACCCCTTCACTTTGATAAAAGCCTCAAAGATCCCCCCATGGGGTCTTCCCATAAACTGTACCAATTATGGGGTTTTCTGTCAGGTTTTGTAGTCAGTGTAGAGTACAAAAGTCTTAATTTCTGGTGGGTCAACTCATAAGTTTTGGACTCGTGATCAATCTTTTCAGTTTTCTCGTAGTTAAAGTATCAATTATCTCCAATATCTGAGACTTACGCAAACAAATGAAATATATTCTAACGGTAGGACTTCACAGTAGATAAAATAAGGGCACTGATTTTACATACTTGAGTATTTTTTACTATGTTCTGAATTTGCTTTTTTTCCATTAACGCACACCAAGAGACCAGACAAACATATTGTTTATGTCATGATTTCAGTAAAGTTACCGGAAAGTTCAGTCAAGGAAGCCTCAGTGGTTAAAAGCACAAGTGTGAGACCTGAATTTGAGATAAATGGCAGCGTACCACTGAAGCCACCTCAACTTTCTAAAAATAGAGACATAGAGTCAAGATGAATAATTGTTATTAGATGGTCGTATATGGATCCGGCAGTTACGTGCGTAAATCTCAGCACTTCAGCTCATCTGATTTGCTAATGATGCAGAGATACTTCTTACAAAATATATTCACTGTAGTCTCTACCTGCAGAACTCACAAGCTAATACTTCTGCAATCCAAAAAGGAAAGCCTGTACAACTTTAAAGGGCACTCTGTTCTATATAGTTCCTGCTTGGTCAAAGTGTCCTCTAGCAATAAAATGACTGCAAAGTGTTTCCCCATGTTAACCACAACCAACAAGGCCCAAGGTCAACGCCTGCATTCCTACGTCACTGTATACTGACCAAAACAAAAGTCTACGGCAGCCCGCCACCAGGAAAGTCAATGACCACCAGAGCTCACTTAAAGAAAAGACTCCCCAGAGGAGAGCGGCACTATGTGCGCCAAGTCTCCCATACTCCAGAGAGCGTGGGCATGACACTCGGCTCCCGCACGCAACAGAGCAGGAGCTGAGGGTCATTAGCATATCGCATCCGATGCTCTCTGCCATACTCTAGTGTGAACCCGGCCTAATTCTCAAAATGTGAAGTTAAATGTGTTCTAGTGTGTGCTGCTTCTTGGGTAGCCAAAGAGTATTGGAAGTGAAATGAGCAGAATGAAATTTTACACAGCAAAGTGGAAAGTTCAGATGTGTTATATGAAGGATATGAAGGAACAAAAAGAAAAAACTTGAATGTCATAAAATTTCTTTGAATAATGAAATTTTAACATTTAGTGTATGTGCAAACTGTGACGACTCCTGGAGTGGACCCTCCAGGTTGTGATACCAACCCACCCAGGGTGAGCTGACCTAATGAGGACCTCCCCCTATATAGGGAGTGTCAGGGGCAGGCCGAGAGGGGTAAAGTACCACGACTGCTGGAACCAGGTGGCCAGCTCACAGAAGATGCGAGAGTGCGCCAAGATGCAGGAGGGAACACACAGGACACAGGAGTGTGCAAAGCGCGGACACAGGGGCACGCCGGGCATAGGACAGCGCAGGGCGAGTACACGGAGGTACGCAGGGTTCAGGACAGTACTGGGCATGCATACGGGAGCACATAGGGTACAGGATAGTGCAGGGCGAGTATACGGGGGCACGCTGGGTACGGGAGTGCATATGGCTTGCACTGAGAAGCACGCCTGGGTGTGAGGCAAAGCAGAGCGTGTGCTAGGAAGCACGCCTTGAGTACAAGGTAAAGCAGAGTGTGTGCTAGGCAGCACGGCAGAGCACAGGGTAGAAGCAGAGCGTGTGCTGAGAAGCACGACAGGGCACAAGGCAAGAACTGAGCGTGTGCTAAGAAGCACGACAGGACACAAAGCAGGAGCAGAGCGTGTGCTAAGAAGCACGGCAGAGCACAAGGCAGAAGCAGAGCGTGTGCTAGGAAGCTCAGCAGAGCACAAGGCAGGGGACCCGAATACAGAGAGCGGCCAAGCAGGAGGGACCAAGCAGGCCTAGCAAGGAAGCACAACAATAATCAGGCGCCTCCCATAGGAAGAGGCAGCCTGATATAGGGCATGTGCGCTGGGACTTCCGGGTCAGGACCTCCAGGACCATAGAGACGTCAGAGATGGCGTGGCTGCAGTCAGGCTATGAGGAAGCGCATGTGTAGGGTTCGAGCAGGCTCACAGGATGCAGTGACGAGACACGAGACTGAATGTGGGGTGAAATAAACTTTTATAAGTTTTAAAGCCGCAAGGGCTAAAACTGCTTAAATCAGACAAAACGGGAAACACTTATTTGTCCTCGCAGGGACTCGTAAAACAACATTAAAAAAACAAAAAGGGTCCTTATTTTCTCTATAATACACTTAGCCTTCCGGGCGTCGCTCGAGTTCACGACCACTCAGGGGTTGCAGATGTGGCTGCCTTGTAATCCACGACTTCCCGGAAGGACTTGTGCTTGTCCAGCCCCGAAGAGACCAGAACGATGGGGCGCAGCAGGCCCTTAAGAAACTGGACGGTGGGGCGCAACGGGCCCTGTAGTAACCGGAACGATGGGGCACAACAGGCCCTGAAGAAACCGGAACGATGGGGCACAACAGGCCCTGAAGAAACTGGGCGGTGGGGCGCAACGGGCCCTGAAGAAATGGGGTCGGTGGGGCACAACGGGCCCTGAAGAAGCTGGCACGGTGGGGCACAACAGGCCCTGAAGAAATGGGGTCGGTGGGGCACAACGGGCCCTGAAGAAGCTGGCACGGTGGGGCACAACGGGCCCTGAAGAAGTGGGGTCGGTGGGGGTACAACAGGCCCTGAAGAAACTGTTCAGGGGGTCAATCTCCCAGGCGTCCGTTTAGAGGCGCTCGTTCCCCAGCCAGGTCATGACGCAGTTTCAAAAAAAGACATAAACGTTAACAAATTCTGCTCAGTGTCCCCTCAGTAACCGGGACGGGCTCTGCGGCCGCCTATAGCGAGGTGACGTCCCCTGAGGTCGGTGATGACGGGGCCGCAGCTGTGGGAGAAGACAGGGGGGCAGTGTCCTGGCCACTGTACCGGATTGCTGTGTCGTCGCAGCGGTCGCCTGAGATCCCGGTCCTGTCACACCATGGAGGGAATCAGCGGCCGTCACTTTATCTGAATCTTTGCGGGGGGAAACTCCCGGGGAGAGTCTCTTACGCGTCAACCTTCGGTCAGTCTCAAATTTCCCTTTTTCAGTCTCCTGCCTGTCTCTCTTTTCCACACCGTCAGTTGCCACAGTCCTCTCTCTGCCGCACGGCTTCCTCTCTCCTGTCAGGCTCTCTGCCAACTGCCACCTCAGCGCGTCCCCTGCTCCTTTTACCCTCGCCCCGCCCCCTGTTGCCCTGACAACTTCAGTCACATGTCTCCCTTTGTAATCCCCCTGATGTGGTTTCTTCAACAACCCTGATGGCGGTCCCCCTGGTTCCAGCCCAATCACTGTATGGGGGTCCTCCTCCCCACATTCCCCCACCCTGTAAGCTCGCCAGTCCTCGGGCGAGGGTGTTAGTCTATTGAGATTGGTCTGTAAAGGTGTCAATATTTGTTGCCATACGAACTGGTCTTGTTCATACCGTTCGGGGGGTTTGCCGGCTGTTGACCGCTCGGAGCGTCTAAGTTCGACTGGGGTGGAATCTTCTGGGGTGGTGGACGTCGGTGAGCTGCAAGATGCCGGTGGGTTAATTGTGTCAACTGGCTCATTATTGGGTGGAGGGCCCTTGGGAACTGGAGGGAAATCCTCGTCGTCTGAGTCCCAGCATATGGACTCCGGTTCGGATGTCTTCGGGACGGGTTCCAGTTGCTTCGGGTCGGAAGAAATACACAGGCGTAACATATTACGATGCACAATGCGAGTAGGCAGTGTTTCATCCTGCTCGGGCTGTATTTCGTACACAGGTCCTTCTGAATGGATACGGCATAGTACCCGATAAGGACTCTCTTCCCAACGTGACTCCAGTTTATTCTGGGGGCGTTGATCTAGTACAAGCACACGGTCCCCGCTTTGGAGATGGGGAGGGGAGGTTGTATTCTTCCCGGGGTGTTCCCAGTCTTGAAGTTTGGTATGTACAATTCGGTGAAGAGTTTGCAACCTGTGGCGATGATTTCGGACCCAAGACGACACTCCGGTCCAGGGCCAAGGCTCTTCGGGGTCCAACTCTACCTCCGTGATCCCTTTACCCTCTCGTCCGAACAGCAGGAAATAAGGAGTATAGCCCGTTACTCGATGTACCCGATTATTATAAACCGACACTAATTCAGAAACATATTCAGGCCAACGAGCTTTCTTGTCACTCTCCAGAGTGCGTAGCATTTGAATCAATGTCCGATTAAATCGCTCACAAGCCCCATTCCCTTGCGGGTGATATGGTGTGGTCCGGGATTTATCAATCCCATAAAGATGATGTAGTTCCTCCATAACTTTCCCCAAAAAACATGCTCCCTGGTCGGAATGTATGCGTTGAGGACAGCCGTACACTTGTATAAAATTTCTGCAAATTGCGGAGGCGGCTGACTCCGCGGTCTGGTCTCGAGTAGGGGTGACCACAGCGAATTTAGTGAAATGATCCACCATGACGAGGCAGTGTTCGTATCCCTGGAATGCGGGACCAATGTGCAGATAATCCACCGTCAAGAGCTCCAAGGGTTCTGAAGTCACAATCGTCTGTGTTGCGGCCCTCTGAGCAGGCGGTTTGGCCAATTCACATAAGCGGCAAGTACGACAAACTTCGTCCACAACAGCCGACAAGCGTGGGTGATAAACTTTCTGTTGTAACCATTGCAAAGTCTTTTCGACTCCAAAGTGGGCCCCTTTTTCGTGAGCCTCTCGAGCCAGTTCGTGTAGTTGAGCTCCGGGCGTAACCACCTGCCAAACAGTCGTTGAGGTTGTTTGCGAAGTGATCTTACGGTACAGTAATCCCCTTCGGATAATCAGTCTCTCCCATTGTCGCAGCATCAGCGACAGGTCTTGGGTCAAAGCTTGTCGTTGAGTATCAGTGGGTAATTGACCAGCGGCGACCCATGTCCGGAGAAGTCCAACTTCTTCATCTTCTTGTTGCTGTTGTATCCACTTATTACGAGATTGTTCCAGGATGCCCCTGTGGGCCTCTGGGGAAGATACTTTTGCATCAACATTGGTGAGCACGGCAGCGGTAAGAGCGAACGGTATTTCCTCTCCTTCTAATTCTTCGTCTCGATTCTGTCCAGGAGTTGTATGTCGAATCCTAGAGAGAGCATCTGCATGAACATTCTCGGCCCCTCTTTTGTAAATAATCTTGTAATTGTACTTCGCCATTCGGGCCACCCATCGCTGCTCCAAAGCCCCCAACTTGGCGTTTTCCAAATGAGCCAGTGGGTTATTGTCAGTTCGCACTACCACCTCGGAGCCCGCTAGGTACTCTGCGAATCTCTCCGTCATAGCCCACACCACTGCGAGGAGCTCGAGCTTAAAAGAGCTGTAATTGTCAGGGTTACGCTCGGAGTCATGGAGTGAACGGCTTCCATATGCGATCACCCTTTCCCGGCCATCCTGAACTTGTGACAACACAGCTCCTAGCCCGTGAAGACTCCCGTCAGTGTGCAGGATGAACGGCTGAGAAAAATCCGCATAAGCCAACACTGGGGCATCCGAGAGTGCAGCCTTGAGATCTCGGAAGGCCTCTTCCTGAGGGTGTTGCCACTGGATTTTTCGCCCATTGGCCCCAGCGGGAGCCCCCTTCAGCAGGTCATGTAGGGCTCGAGCTCGACATGCAAAATTCTTTACGAAACGACGGTAATATCCAGCTAACCCCAGAAAAGCCCACACGTCTTTCACCGTCTCGGGGGTAGGCCATTCCTGGATAGCAGCAATCTTCTCCCGGGATGGCCTCACACCTTCTGCCGAAACGACATGACCCAGATACTCAATCTGAGAGCGAAATAGGTGACATTTCTGAGGCTTCACCTTCAACCCGTACTTTTGCAGCCGGCTGAGTACCTGTCCCAACCGCTTCAGGTGGTCCTCGAAGGAGGCGGCATAGACTATGATGTCGTCCAGGTAGATCAACGTGGCCTCAAAATTGAGATCCCCTATCCATCAATCGCTGAAATGTCCCGGGGGCGTTGGCCAGCCCGAATGGCATTCGATTAAACTCAAACAGTCCCATGGGCACTATGAACGCCGTCTTAGCTCTGTCCTCTTCTGACATAGGCACCTGCCAGTACCCACTGGCCAAGTCCAGGGTCGAAAAATATGTTGCTTTACCCAATGCAGACAGAGATTCTTCTATGCGGGGCAGTGGGTATGAGTCTTTAATAGTGCAAGCATTCAATTTACGATAATCAACACAGAATCGTAGTGTACCATCTTTCTTCCGGACCAACACGATGGGGGCCGCCCAAGGGCTTTGACTTTCCCGTATCACCCCTTTTTGTAGCATCTGAGCCAGCAAAGTTTTCACCTCCTGATAGAGTTGTGGCGGGATCTGTCGATATCGTTCTCGGATAGGGGCCGCTCCTGCTGTGGGGATCTCATGAGTGATGGCGGTGGTACACCCAAAGTCGTCCTCATGACTAGCAAATACTTCATGGTACTGTCCCAGCAATGCTTTTACTTGTGAAAGTTGGGCCGCAGTTAGTCCAGAAAGCTCGGCCCGCATCTGCTCCAAAATATTTCGGCCCTTCTCTTGTGTCGAGACTTCGTGGGCCTGTAGGGTTCGTATTGTTACCTCCCCAGGATCCTCGGGGTGTACTCGTAATTGAACCGCAGCAGCGGGCAGCACTTCTTCTAGAGGCTTTACTAGTTTGGCCAGTACAGTCCGTGCTTTCAGAATGATATCTCGGTCTTCAAGGTTAACGCAGCGGACCAGGGCGGTTCCTTTTCGCACCGTAGTGAGGGAACGGGCCACCAGTATGCCAGGAGGTAAGTGTTCTGAGTGACACGGCTCCACCTGCACCTCTACGCCTTCCAAAGGTATCGGGGCCCGAATTGGCAGGGCCACCACTGTCTGTCCAGGAGGCAGCACAAGCAGGGGTGCCACTGTCGCGATGACCTTGCCCAGAGCCTCACCCTCCTGGCAGTCCCGATGCACCCGCGCACCTCGCACCAGCTGCTGGAATACCTGTCCCTGAGCTGTGCGAGAACCCCACTGCTTCAGTGTCCTTTGTGTGGGATCATTAAGCAACAGGTTACCAAACTCTTTTAAAATATTCATGCCTAGGGTGATGGGGTGTCGTTGATCAGCTTCTCCTTGAGTCAGCACCACCCCTCTGCGGCCGAGGGGTTTACCGCACAACGTCACCTGCACCCACACTACCCCGGCAACCGGAACCGGCAGTTGGTTGGCGGCTACTAGTCTAATCATGGGCCCCCACTGAGGCCTTGCTGCCTCCGGAAAGTTTTGTTGAAAGTACGCTGCGGGCATAGTGGTTACTTGTGACCCAGTGTCCACCAGACACCGGACGGCCCGGCCCTCTACTTCTGCCCAAACTTCAGGACACTTTGCTACCAAATCTTCGGGACTTCCACCACCCCTAGTTGTGGTTTTCGGCTCCGAGCGGCGTCCCCCCAGCCCAGAGCCCTTTAGTTTAATGGCCGCCGGGGTGGGTATCTCCCACGCCGCGGACACTCTCGGGCGAAGTGGCCTGGTTCTCCACACTCATAACACCGGGCCGGTAGAGATTGACCACCTCGCGGAGAGAGTGACCCCCAGGGACCGGGATTAGCACTGGGTCGTCCAGTCTCCGGTTCGGTTCTTCTCTTTACTTCAGCCAACTCGCTCTTTATATTTTTCAATTCACGCTTCATCTCCTCCACCCATTGAGGTTCCTCAACTGTGTTCAAGGAGGCCTCCACACCTCGGACCTTCCCCACGGGGACCGCCATCCCCTGCTCTTGCTCCTGAACCCGTGCCTGACTTCCCACTTCTGAAAAGTCGATTTGGGGATTCATTCTGATCCGTTCCCTTAAAGCCTGCTTTATCAGTGGATCTCGCAGTCCAGTCACCAGTAGGTCACGTAGGGTTATGTCAACAGGTCCTACCCCTACCCCATCTTTTCTTTCAATAGCCGTATGCAACTCTTGGAGTACATTCATATACTGAGTAATCGTCTCCCCCTCTGCCTGCATCCGGCTAAACAGTCGGGTCCTTAACTCTCCCACATTAGTGGGATCCCCGTGGGTCTGTTCCACTATCTGCAACACCTTTTCAAAAGTGTTGCGGTGCCCCGGGGGTTTCAACATCACTGACCTCCGCACCTCCCCGTCTAGGGCCATGAGTGCCACTTCAGCTTCCAGGTCAGGGGTCATTGGGTGCATCCGAAAAAGCCCCCTCATCCGCTCTGTCCAGCTCCATAGCATAGTATTTGAGCCAGAGAATCTAGGCAGGTTGTTCAACATGGCCCCCAATGAGATGCTGGTACGGGGACCCTCATTATTTACAGAGCTTACAGCTCCCCCATGTTCGGGGCTACCACTGTCCGCGCTCGGAGACTGCATCCTGCCGACTACGCCAAGTGTAGGGTTCGAGCAGGCTCACAGGATGCAGTGACGAGACACGAGACTGAATGTGGGGTGAAATAAACTTTTATAAGTTTTAAAGCCGCAAGGGCTAAAACTGCTTAAATCAGACAAAACGGGAAACACTTATTTGTCCTCGCAGGGACTCGTAAAACAACATTAAAAAAACAAAAAGGGTCCTTATTTTCTCTATAATACACTTAGCCTTCCAGGCGTCGCTCGAGTTCACGACCACTCAGGGGTTGCAGATGTGGCTGCCTTGTAATCCACGACTTCCCGGAAGGACTTGTGCTTGTCCAGCCCCGAAGAGACCAGAACGATGGGGCGCAGCAGGCCCTTAAGAAACTGGACGGTGGGGCGCAACGGGCCCTGTAGTAACCGGAACGATGGGGCACAACAGGCCCTGAAGAAACCGGAACGATGGGGCACAACAGGCCCTGAAGAAACTGGGCGGTGGGGCGCAACGGGCCCTGAAGAAATGGGGTCAGTGGGGCACAACGGGCCCTGAAGAAGCTGGCACGGTGGGGCACAACAGGCCCCGAAGAAATGGGGTCGGTGGGGCACAACGGGCCCTGAAGAAGCTGGCACGGTGGGGCACAACGGGCCCTGAAGAAGTGGGGTCGGTGGGGGCACAACAGGCCCTGAAGAAACTGTTCAGGGGGTCAATCTCCCAGGCGTCCGTTTAGAGGCGCTCGTTCCCCAGCCAGGTCATGACGCAGTTTCAAAAAAAGACATAAACGTTAACAAATTCTGCTCAGTGTCCCCTCAGTAACCGGGACGGGCTCTGCGGCCGCCTATTGCGAGGTGACGTCCCCTGAGGTCGGTGATGACGGGGCCGCAGCTGTGGGAGAAGACAGGGGGGCAGTGTCCTGGCCACTGTACCGGATTGCTGTGTCGTCGCAGCGGTCACCTGAGATCCCGGTCCTGTCACACCACGGAGGGAATCAGCGGCCGTCACTTTATCTGAATCTTTGCGGGGGGAAACTCCCGGGGAGAGTCTCTTACGCGTCAACCTTCGGTCAGTCTCAAATTTCCCTTTTTCAGTCTCCTGCCTGTCTCTCTTTTCCACACCGTCAGTTGCCACAGTCCTCTCTCTGCCGCACGGCTTCCTCTCTCCTGTCAGGCTCTCTGCCAACTGCCACCTCAGCGCGTCCCCTGCTCCTTTTACCCTCGCCCCGCCCCCTGTTGCCCTGACAACTTCAGTCGCATGTCTCCCTTTGTAATCCCCCTGATGTGGTTTCTTCAACAACCCTGATGGCGGTCCCCCTGGTTCCAGCCCAATCACTGTATGGGGGTCCTCCTCCCCACACATGCACGCTAGACAGAGTCATGGAATAGAGTGAAAAACTACAGATTCGAACACGGGAGGTGCGCGTGCGCACTCGACGGGACCCCCGGACTGTCTGCGATACCGGAAGTGGTGACGTCGAACGCTAAGTCCCGGCCCTGGGTGAGAGTGGTGTGACACACACATTAAGTATTTGATGCAGAAATTTCTGCAACATTTCTGCTTCACTTGGCAGGAAAATCGCTGCATCTTTGACGCATTTCTAGTGCAGTTTTTAGTTGCATTTTTGGTGCAGAATTTTCTTCAATCATGGCAACATAGGACCCAACAAAACTTAAATACTCTATAATTAATAATTGAGACATCCAGACATAAGTGGAGAAAAGTGGCCATGTAAACTTTATTAAGGGTTACTGAAATCCATGGGAAAAAACAAAATCCACTAAATAATTAATTCTTTAATAAATCCATAAATAATTCCTTTATTAATCCGATAACCAAAATTCGCTCATTGAAAAGAGCAATCGTACCCAACTCTAATAAAGTTTTCATGACGGAAAAAGAGAGAAATACATAAAATTGGGGAGGGCGGGCGGGCATCTTCTTAACTTCAAAGTTGAAAAGTGATGAAATCACCTCAGGTTCTAGTATATATAGTCCTTTACTCCCGCCGAAAAGGCAGCCCAATCAAAGCCCGTTACCGGGTCAATTCACACAACTCGATTTCTTATTGGTTAATAACCAGCCAATTAATAAAACAATTCCTCAGAACCTGAAAGAAGAAACTTAGAGACAGCATTAATCCTTAAACTACCCAACCCAAATAAAAACAGGTCCATGATGCCATGTAACCATCGGACAAGGGTCCACTGCTTTGACATGGCAACATAGGACCCAACAAAACTTAAATACTCTATAATTAATAATTGAGACATCCAGACATAAGTGGAGAAAAGTGGCCATGTAAACTTTATTAAGGGTTACTGAAATCCATGGGAAAAACCAAAATCCACTAAATAATTAATTCTTTAATAAATCCATAAATAATTCCTTTATTAATCCGATAACCAAAATTCGCTCATTGAAATGAGCAATCGTACCCAAACGGGCAGACATCACGAATGGCTGACCACCCCCAAAACAACCAGCCACTGCTCCACAACCGTCTGGAGGCCCAAATTAAAGATATCGAGGCCTATGTCCCCCAGGTGAACACCATCCGGACGATACAGGCCCGGCAAAAAGCCTTCCAAATCCAAATGGCGAAAAGAGAAAAAACCTAGACTAGACATGAATCTTTCCATCCTCCTGTTAATCCTCTTCCTGATACCGTTCACAAAACGGGCCACCATTCCAGATCAAACGGGGAACGACTTCGGAAAAAAAACAGAAAAGTCCCGGGAAACATAGAACGGAGTAAATTCATATCCCTCTGCATTAACCAAAACAAATCCCAAGTCCGGATCTTACCCAAGTCGTTCCCCGAGAGATGAACAATCAACAGATCGGGAAGAGGACAGGAGGATGAGAGCTCTCTAATAAGCTGGCACAGATCCCCCCAGCGCAAGCCACGAACGCCATGCCAAAAAATATGGACGGTAGCCGGATCGAAAGACAAATTGTTTGTATAAGGCCGAAAACTTGCTCTACGATGAGCCCAATGAACGTAAGAATGTCCTACTATCCATATAGTCCTTGGACCTATAACAAAAAGAACAAAAATTAAACCGTGAATGCCAGGTCAGGACGAATACACAATTCCGCTCTATTAGATTCCCACCTTCCCAGACGTTTAATCCTGTTTTCTGACAGCCCAAGACGGGCCGCTTCAGTTGCGGCCCCGATCCTAAAAGAATGTGGGGTAATTCTTAAGTGTCCCAGACCCAAAAGTAGCAAACATTTCTTAAGTAAAACACCAAATTGGAATTTCGTGACCGGCTCCAAAGAGCCGTGCAAAAATAATGGGCCATTGACTTTAGGGCGGAAAGAAAACCAACGTACCAAGTTTGCCTTAGGGCAAAGCGGAGAATGTGGAACGACCCCAAGCCGAATCAACACGCCTTTACCCAGTTGATCTGTTTTGGAACGACGGAGCCGAATAATGACCGACGAAAAATAAACGTTAACGTCAGAGACCTGTAAACCTGACGGCGAAACCTTGTTCAAGGCGACCAGCTCGCAAACCCGAAACGCGCCAAAAAATGCAAAAACAAAGCACGTCCGAAATAAGCAAGTTTCGAATGAATCGAAACAGACCTTGGGCAAAGTGTCCCATAATCGCATTAGCAGATCCACTGATATAGGCCGTCTACAGTCCGGACGAAAATTCGCTTTCCTTAAACCCTTTAGAAATTGGCGCACCGGAAAAAGCCCATGTAAAGACGTCCGACCATAAAGTTGCATGAAAAAGGAGATCCCAGCCAAAATCCGATGGAGACCGGAAGAACTGACACCAGAATTTACCTTTTCTTGCAAGAAGGCTAGGGTTAAACTAGCGTCGTAGGACAAACAATGACAATTATGTACTGAACAGAACATCTTCCAATCAGACCAAGATGCTGAATAAGAACACCAAGTCGAAGGAGCCAGAGAATTACGTATCAGTGACTGGATGATATCCCCATCACACCCCACAAGGATTGCGGGCAAGGGACACTTTCTCGCTCCATCCTTGGATGTTGACACAGAAAGTCTTCCAAACGCTGTCGTGAGACAAAACCACCAAAAAATTGACCTTGCTCCTGATGCAAAGAAGCCTTTATCCAAATGTTATGCAAAAGACAGGTCAAAACCAACTCCCTCAAAACCCTAGCCATGAAACTGCATTTAGTAGCCAAAGTGTTAATCGCAAAGACCGAACCAACCAACCCCAGCCTAACCCGGACACGTTTATTAGCTAAACATTCACCCCACCGCGTCAACAATACCAATACTGCGAACACTTCCAGGAGAGCAGAGCCAGAAACAATCCCAGAAGACACCCATTCCGACGGTCACGACCATGAATCCCACGTGGAACAAAAACAGATCACAAAACCAGAGGAAGGAAAAGAACGAATAAAAACCGACAATGCGTCGGAGTCCACAAAATCCTCTTGCATTACACTAATCCCATTAAAGGACACCAGGAATTTCCTCCAAACACCAAGATCCGAACGAAGCTCCGCTGTTAACCGAATATGATCGCCTGCACCATGAACACCTTTAATACTGTCATACAGCCGACGGGAAAATGCTCTAGCCATTGGCAAGATCCTCAGGGCAAAATTCAAAGATCCCAAAAGAGATTGGAATTCTCTCAAAGTAGCTTTTTTCTTAAGCAGCAAAGAATCAATCAGGGAAACCAGTTTTTGAACTTTGTCCTGAGGAAGCCTCAATTCCATCGCGGAAGAATCTAAAATCACACCTAAGAATTCCAGACACGTACAAGGACCAACTGTTTTCTCAGGCGCCAGAGGAACACCAAAAAACTCCATTAAACGCTGAAAAGTATCCAGCAGTTTAAAGCAATCTCCCGAAATCTCCGTACCGAAAAACAAAAAATCATCCAAATAATGTAAAATAAACCCGCAATTCGCTTCCTCAAAAGTCGCCCATTCCAAAAACGTCGAAAAAGATTCAAAGTAAAAACAAGAGAGCGAGAAACCCATCGGGAGACATTTATCAAAATAAAACAAATTGTCGAACGAAAAACCCAACGAATTAAAACCCTCTGGACTGACCGGGAGAAGACGAAAAGCCGACTTGATGTCCGCTTAGCCAAAAGAGTGAAACGGCCAAACCGACGCAGCGCATCCTCTGCTACATCAAACGGCGTGTATGAAACCGGAAACTCCGACGGATCGACTTGATCATTCAATGACGATCCTTTTGGATAAGAAAGATGATGAATCACTCTTACCGCATGCGAATCCCTCTTGGGTACGGCACCCAAAGGGGATACCCGAAAACCTGAAAACGGAGGCTCTAAAAACGGACCCGCGATCCGATCCAAAGACAACTCCTTTTCAATATGAGCCCGAACCTCAGAGGAAAACGAACGCACTGAAGACAAATTACCTGAGACCGTACAACCAATACCAGAAAAACCAGGTACAAAAAAAACAAACAAAAAACCTTTACTGATTAACTCGGCCTTCTTGTGGTCGGGGTAACGGTCCAACCACGGGACCATATTTAGTACCTTCACAGGCGTCTGAGCTCTTGAAAATTGAGTCCCTCCCACCACCTTGTGGCTGCTGAGACAGCTGATTTGCCTTCTTAAAACATTTTGCGGCGGGGTGACTGCCGCCGCAAAAGGAGCACTCGTGGCGAAAACCGACAGTTTGCCTGCCACTTACACATAGAATCATTAAAGGCAAAGCAGAAACCCTTTTTCAAAGGCAAGCTGCTTTGCTGTGTAGGTCCTGAGGACCTCTGAGGCTGCATAAGGTTGAGCCAAAGGCCCACATCCTTAGTACCCCACGCCAGCGAGGGGTGCACGGCCATTTTCTGACGAAACGCTTCCTCATAATGAAGCCATGCGACCCCTCCAAAGCTTTTGTAAGCCTCCAAGATAGAGTCTGAGTGCTGAAACAGCCCACTGCATAGCGAGGGATGTTTTTCCCCTAAAACAGCAGCAAAAATATTGAAGGCCTGAAGCCACATATGAAAAGATTTAAAAGATTTCTTCTTCTCATCGCCGTCTGCTTCTTTCCTCTCAAGCCGAGAGCCATAATCCTTCCCACCAGGCAGCAATGAGAAAATGTCAACATACTCCTTATTCCATATTTTATCTTTGACTGTCTGACTGAGATGGAAGCCCAAAGGGGAGACATCGCAGGTCATAGCCTCGCGGTAAAGGGATTCATCCACCCCCACAGCTCCGATAGCTGAGGGTAACATCTGAGAATTAACCCCCATTGAACTTCTAACTTCCGCCACAACCCTATTAACTAAGTCCTGAACAAAAGCAGGAGAAGCCCTATCTGCATTAAGAGAAGAAAAAGCGTCAATCTCACCACCAGTAGCAGGTCGATCCATGTTCGGTTCCTGTGAAGTCGAAGAGGTCCGGCACCTAGGTGGAGGCTGAACCTCAGCCTGAAGATCATGAGGCATCCACACCGCAGCCAGATCCGGGTCTTCTGATCCTCTGACAGCCCCAGTCTGCCCTTGGCTAGAATGAGCTCGGGTGTAGCGACAAACAACTCCAACATCTCCTCTTCCCGCGGGTACTTGCAGAACCTGGGCTTGTGCTTCAGCCTGTGGCAGAACACACTCATCTCTTCTCCTCTCAATAAAACTCTCCTGAGGTTGCAATTCCCTGGCCGAACACAAGATGGCGCCGGAGTCCCGTGATAGAGAACGAGATCCTCTCCTCCTGTCATTTCTGCTTCTAGATGGGGCCCTGGCCCGCTGAGCCTCCACAGGGGACCTCCTCACTGCAGCACGGTGTCTGCGAGGGGTAGGGGGCGGTGGGGAATAAGCTTCTCTTGGCCTCCGCAACCTGGATCCACTCCTGCTTTCACCACTCTCCATGGCTTCAGCTGCAGGAACAATCACATCGGGGGCATTCTCCACAGAAGCCCCCCGCAGCTGCTGAGGTATTTGATAACACAGGCTGAGATAAGCAGTCACGTAACCATGACTCCCCTCCTTCTTCCCTCACACGAGATAACAGCTGTGCTAGCAGAGCGTTCATCTTCTTAACTTCAAAGTTGAAAAGTGATGAAATCACCTCAGGTTCTAGTATATATAGTCCTTTACTCCCACCGAAAAGGCAGCCCAATCAAAGCCCGTTACTGGGTCAATTCACACAACTCGATTTCTTATTGGTTAATAACCAGCCAATTAATAAAACAATTCCTCAGAACCTGAAAGAAGAAACTTAGAGACAGCATTAATCCTTAAACTACCCAACCCAAATAAAAACAGGTCCATGATGCCATGTAACCATCGGACAAGGGTCCACTGCTTTGACATTAGGCCGGTTTCACATGGGTCGCCCTCCCAGGGCTGTGGGGGTACTCGGTACCGGGCCGGTCTCTCAGAGGGGATTGTCACAGCAGCGGTGACCCGGTCCGTGGCCCTGGGCGCCCAATTAACAGGGGAGATTGAATGGTGGAATATAGTTAATGGAATAGTTTGTGACGCCACCTGTGGTGTTCGGCAAGTGAGATGTTAAGTTGACGCTGCGTGCAGATCCTCTGGGGCTGGTGGTGTGTTGCAGCCAAGATGGTGAAGCTCCCCACAGGTGAAGCTGTAGCCCCAGGGCAGCGTAGATGTAGGGGTAGAGGAGAGGCACAAGCGGTGTAGTAGCTGGTACCCAGATGTAGCAGTGCCTGGTGTGTGGGCGCAAGAATCAATGGAGGACACCAGGGCTTGTAGTTCCAAAGCTTTACTCACAGTCTGTAGTACACACAGGTGCCTGCCTCCGTACTATGTCCTCCGGGTCAGATGTTCAATCATCCTCCAGGTCAGATGGAATGCTCCCTTCCAACACTCCGCCAACATGTGCCTTTCTGAACGTCTCCTTTATAGCGCCTTTAAGTGTGAAGATCTCCTAGTACTGAGTTACACTGAAGTGCCTCCTGACAGATGTTCCCAAGAACTCTACTTGTACGGGAGACAGCTGTAGCCTGCTTCGGGGACTCCTTACTCCTGAGTCCCGGCTCACTATCCAATTTGCTGTTGTGCCCCCAGGTCTTAGATGGGAGTAGTGCATTTACAGCCCACTACTCCACCGGTGTCGGCTGCAGGACCATTAGCATCCATACAACCTCGGGGACCGGGCCCCGGCCTTGCGCTTAGAACTTCTAGGCAGGGTTCTTCCTCTAACTCACGTCCTCTGTTCCCTTTTACTCCTTTGTTCCGTACTAGTCTTTCCTTCTTATGGAAGATCAGGTTTCAGTTCAATGTCTTTCTCCTTCTTTCCTTTCCCGTGCCAGCAGACCCAGGTCACTGAGATCTGCTGCAGCACCTCCTTCCTCCATCCCTCTCCCAGGGATCTTCTTTCTTCACTCCTCTCTGAGTGACTCCCCGACTGACTCTGACTCTCTACTAATCCTTCCCGCTCTTTTATATTTTCTAACTCCACCCGCCTCCCAGCACGTTTCGTGTTCGAAGCAGGGAGCCACCAAAGGTGCTCTGCTACACTCCAAGCAGGGAGGCGCAATGTGGCTTTGCTGAACTACTGGGTTGTGTGGGATGCAGATGTTGGAGCGTGGTCAGGAGCCTCCAACTTACCTGGATGGTGAGGCACCACACCTCATGAGGAGGTGCAGTACCTCTGTGGCGACTGAGCCTCAGGGGCGCCACACACACGTCCTGATATTTCCGGTACCGGAAAAAACGGTATCGGAGATATCAGTGTCCGTGTGTGTACTACGTGTGGCACAAGTGTGCCGCTCGTGTGCCGCATCAGTACCACACGGACGGCCGCAGGGGAAGTAACGCTACTGTAAGCACTTTTCCCCTGCCTGTGGTGCTGAATGCGGCTGTCATTCTCCCCTGCTCTGCCGGCAACAGCACGAGCAGGGGAGAATGAATGAAAGAATACCCGACGTGGAGTCCCCCTTATTTTTTGAACCAACCCGGCAAAACAAACAAGTGCGGGCTGCTATTCTCAGGCTTGAAAGGGGCCTTGGATATGGCCCCCCCCCCAGCCTAAAAACAGCAGCCCAGAGCTGCCTAGAAATCTCTCCTGATTAGTGATAGAGGAAGCAGTTAGCACACCAGTAAAGTTTTCTGCTGACATCAGTCTTTCACTGAGCTGCACATTTCCATTTTCGTCGGTTTGCTCTCTGCCACACTTAGGCCCATCATACACATTTGACAGCTGTTGGCTGATCGTTCGGTCAACAGCCATCTCGCCTGTCTCTCCCATATATAGGAACTGTAATGCATCTGGGTTTGATCCCTTGAGCCTGTGCTTTGTGGTCGGTTTCTCTGTACGCCTAGTCACAGCAGATACACCTTTTATGTGTTTTTGTATTTCTTCCATTTTCTTACTATTGCACCAACAGTTGTCTCCTTCTCATCCAGCATATTACTTATGGTTTTGTAGCCCATTCCAGCTTTGTGCAGGTCTAGGATCTTGCCCTTGACATCCTTAGAAAGCTCTTTGGTCTAGCCCATGTTGAAGAGGTTAGAGTCTGACTGATTAATTGAGTCTGTGGACAAGAGTCATTTATAAAGGTGACCATGTAAGACAGTTGTCTTTAATGCAGGTAACGAGTTGATTAGGAGCGTCATGAAGACCTATGAGACCTGGGGGCGCAATGCTCAGCACAATGCCCTCAGGAAACAGTATAATAAAAATGATGTGGATTCCCCCCTATTTTTGATAACCAGACAAGGTAAAGCAGACAGATGCAGGCTTATATTATAAGGCTGAGAAGGTCCCTGGCTATTGGCCCCTTCCCACCCAAAAAATACCAACTCATCTAATGTGATGTGCCAATTATGGGGCAGCTGTGGGTATTTTTAAGCTGGGAAGGGCAAAATAACCATGGAACTTCCCAGCCTGATTATATAAGCTCCAAGCTGTCTGCTTTACCTTGGCTGGTTTTCAAAAAATTTGGGAGACCCTGCATAGTTTTTTAAAATTATTTATTCTATTTGAGCACTGTTTTCTGTCCATTTCAGAGATTTTTCTCCCCTTCCAGCTTTCATGTTAGGCCTCTTTCACACTTCAGTTTTTTGACGTCAGTCAAAATCCACCCTTTTTTGAAAAAAAGGATACTTTTTTTGTTGGCGGAACCCGTTTTTTTTTCTCATAGACTTACATTAGTGGCAGATCGTGATGGATGGTCGTCCGTTGCATCCGTTATTTGATGGATCCATTGGTATTTCAGCGTCCGCTGTGTGGGGTAGACGGACATAGTAACTTTTTTTGTCTGCGGCGGACCCACTTTTTTAAACTGAGCATGCCCGGAAAATCTTCTATTCATGTAAAAATTTAACCCTAAATGCCGCTCTGGCACAGCCGAAAAAAAAAATCTCTCTTTCTCTCTCCTTTTCCAGAGTTCTCTTCCTTTAAATTTCATACACTTGCTGCTGCAACGGATCCATCCAAAAAACGGAACCGGTGCATCGGTTTTTTGCAAATCTGCAACGGATACATTTTTTCACACTTTGACGGTATGGGACTGACGTCAAGAGACTGAAGTGTGAAAAAGGTCTTAGGGTCTCCTGGAAAGATGCTAAAGTTCTCCATTAACTTCCATTATACTCGTAACTCCAGTTGAGCCCATCCAAGTGTTCGACGTGTTTGATTCGAGTACCGAACACTGGAGCATTTTAGTGCTTGATCATTACTATTGATGTTAGCTGTAGCTATAAGACTACAGATCTTTTCATAACCTTTAGGCCAACAAAATGTGGATGTCTGGTTATATTGTAAAATATTGTAGGTTATCTGGTAGTGAGACACAGAAAGGAGACTGAAAGTGTTTTGCATGTGGTCATGTGGGTCACATTGCAAGATATTGCTCAGAACAAAACAAAGGCATGTAAAGACTTGTTACACAAACATAAACCAGGTCACATTTCTAGGAATTCTGTTGATTCAATGTGTTCTTCACAGATGTCATGCTCCTTAATACCAGCAATATTATCTAAGGAAATAATGATGTAGTGAGCAGCATTCACTCTCATCTTTTACTTACTCTTATCTATATGCAATATTTAAAGGGGATTTGTCGGTAGGTTTTTGTAGCTCAAACTTATATGGTCTAATAAATGTATACCTTCATTTTAGCTATCCGTGTGTGTGTGTTTCAGAGAAATCTCTCATCCATTAATACTAAAGAAATGGCCGGAGTGAGCCTCCCGGCCCCCTATAAGAGGCGTGGGCGGAGGCCATCATGACGGGGGGGTTGGAGGGTTTAGTGTGAGGGAAGGGTTAATGGGGCGGGGGGAGCTAAGGGGTATTTAGGTGGGGTCCGGGGTGTTCCCGCCCTCTGTTCCCGCTCTCCCAGCTCCAAGACAGTCCCACCTTCCCTCCCTTAATTTCCGACAGCTGGGAGTGTGATTCTAATTTTGGGTCATGGCAGTTTTGGAGGAGGGGAGAGTCCTTGAAGTCTGTGGAAATTGGTTTTGGAGACTCGGTGTGTAGGGTCTCCTTCGTTAAAAGGTATGCTGGTCGTGATCTGGTGAAAGGTGGATGGGGAGTATCCGTCGGATGAGGGCGGATCTCCAAGTAGTTCGTGGACAATATCTATTGGTGTGCTGGTGCTCCCGAGCCTGTGGGGTAATGGCTGGGAGCAAATGGACGGGGGTTGTTCACAATATTTTGGACTACTTCACCATGATCTTGTGGCTTCAAGGACTTCTCCTTCCAGGGTTCAAGTCATTGTACTTATGTTTTTTATGATACAGTGTTTACTGTGTTTTGTTTGTTTGTATAATAAAAGGCTGCTGTGGCCATAAAAATTCCAAAGAAAATACTTGTGTCTGTGTATTAGTTGGCGGCGTTGAGGGGGTGGGGGGTTTTATGGTCACGCAGGGGTAACGGGGAAAAGGCAAACGCTTGGTCTCCCACGAGGTAAACCACTTGACAATACCAACGTCATGAGCCACAAGTGCAGGGGCCCCCTTGTCTCTGCACTTATCGCCTTTCCAGCCTCTTGCCCTCTTTCTCCACACTCAGTCGGTCTCCTGTTACTAACTGATGGTTCAACCATCACCCAGTATCCTGCTCCACTGCCAGATATTTCAGGCAAGTGCCATCATTCCCGGGTGCCACACGCGCAGTAAGGTCTGGAGAGAAAAGTGAGTTGTCAACGAAGAGAGGTGAAAGACCATACTCACTGTGTTGTAGTTTAAAGCTTTAACCAGAGCTGAAAGACACACCCAATTTAGGGATTCCCTGTCTTGGTTAGACATCTGGTAGTGTACACACAAGTAATGCGGTTTGATCCAAACAGGTGGTTTTATTGCTTTCATAAAACTCCAAGGGATTCAAAACCCCAAAAATTCTCATCTGGACAGAAAGGTATCACAGCAAAAAGTTATTTCGGCAGGCATGTGGCGCCCCTGAGGGTTCAGTCGCCACAGAGGTACTGCACCTCCTCCTGAGGTGTAGTATCCCACTCTCCAGGTAAGATGGTAACACCTGACCAGCCTCCAACACCTGCATCCCACACAACATAGTAGTGTAGCAAAGCACCTTTGGTGGCTCCCTGCTTGGAACACGAAGAGTGCTGTGAGGTGGGTGGAGCTGAGACTGCACAAGAGAGTGGGAGAATATTAGGAAAAGGTCAGTCTGTGAGAGAAGATCCCCTGAGAGGGATGGAGTGAAGAAGGTGCTGCAGCAGACTTCAGTGACCTGAAGCTGCTGGCACGGGAAAGAGATATAGAAAGCCTGATTCTCCAGAAGGAAGAAAGATTAGTGCGGAACATAAGAAGCAGAAGAGAACTAAGGACTAGGGTCGGAGTGGAGCCCTTCCTCAAGTTCTAAGCACATGTCCGGGGTCCGGTCCCCGAGGTTGTATGGATACTGATGGTCCTGCAGCAGACACCGGAGGATTAGAAGTTGTCACCACTTTATCCCCACCTGACTTGGGGGCACAACAGCAACGTAAGTGAGCCGGGACTTGATAGCAAGGAGTCCCCGAAGCAGGCTACAGCTGTCTGCCGTAGAGTAGCGTTCTAAATAACATCAAGAAGGAGGAACTTGAGTTTAATACGCAACTACAAGTACTTCAGTACAAGCGTTAGTGAGGAGACGTTCAGAACAGGCACACGAAAGGGAGAGCTGGAAAGGTTAATTCCATCTGCCTGGGAGTTGGCTGAGCCCCTGATCTGGAGACCGCAGCATTGAAGCGGGCACCTGTCTGTGCCAAGAACGTGAGTAAAAGAACTGGAACTGCTGTAGAGTCGGTGGGGGCCGAGCTGGGGGGGTGGTCCCTCTTCTTACCGCACAGAGATAAAAACAGAGACAAGATGGAGGCAGATTCTGGGTGCAACAGGTCCAAGTTTATTTCACTCGCCGTCCGTCTGACGGCCTCAGAGCACACCGCAGTTTCTTTACCTCACGGCCCTCCGTTTCCAGGGCCGCTTCTCAAACACCGTACTTTATACTGGGGACGAGTATGCGTACACCATCCCCTCTCCACTCATCGACGCTCCTGACAGGTCCGTCACTGTGGCCGCCTTAGGCCCGTAAACCAACAGCGCTTCCACTGAACAGTCGTCGTGTCAAATACGGTGTCTCACACCCAGTGCCTCGTCCCTTCTGCGGTTCTTCCTGTCAGGACCACCCCCCTGACGTTCTCTCTCCTCAGTCCCCTGGGTTTAGATTCTCCTCACAGCGCACAGACTGTCGCAGTCCTCCTGTCACTGGAGCTCCCCCTGGGGACTGGAACCTTCTGGAACCCTCCCTCAGTATTTATAGCTCTCCCGGTCCCCTGTCACTGTCACCACCCCCCCCATGACCAACGGTTTCTAAAGCCCTAAGCTGTTGTCAAGTCCTTTGCTCACACTCCTCCCTGCCATCTAATGGTCAACCCAAGGTACTGCACGTCCACTACAGTTTCCTAGCTGTTTCCCCACTGTAATAACTAACACCTACCTACACTGTGCAAACCTTCCCTTCTTCACTCTGACTAGTCCGTCTGTCCGTCCGTCAGGTCACCTTCCCTACACTGCACTCAGCTGTCTCATTGCCTTTTTCCTGCGCCAACCCACTCAGCACTGCTATATCTCTGTGCCTAACACTGCACTATCTCTCTCTCCTCACTATCTCCTCATCTACACCAACCTCTTCTACTCTGCCCTGGGACTACAGCCCTACCTGTGGAGGGCTACAACATCATTGCTGCACCACACCATCTGTCCCAGAGAAGCAACCCTGCAGCGCTGGTCAAACTGACCAGAAACCACAGGTGGCGTCACGAATCATCTCAATAACTTTTTCCCCATCACTCAACCCCTTTTACATGGACGCCCGGGGCCACGGACCAGGTCACCGCTACTGTGACACTTCCCTCTGAGATACTGGCCCGGTACCGAGTACCCCACGGCCCTGGCAGGTGACCCAGGCACATATGTCAGTGCAGGCTCACCTGAACAGATCACAGTCCTTTCTCCAAGAGTAAACTTCACAGAAAAGGCACAATCCTATCAGTCTCCGCATCCCCTTCTGCCCGAGCTATAGCAGCTTCCAGCGCCACACAGAAGTATTCAACTCCAGGCACAGTTCACACTGAACAGACTGCATCTTCCACATGGTTCACTGAATACATAGACTTCTCAGCTTTCCTAGCTGACCCATGCAGTCTTCATACAGAGAGAGACCCCGACACGTCTCTCTAAGCTAGAGATCACATTTTGGCTGGTCAATCACCAGCTCCAGCACACTCGTCTTTGCATTTGCATCTAATCAAACCCTGCAGAGCTAGGAGCTAGGGATAAGATACAGAATTGCTATTAGAAAAAACTTTTTGACAGTGAGGATGATCAATGAGTGCAACAGGCTGCCACGAGATGTGGTGAGATATCCTTCAATGGACTTCAAACAGAGGCTGGACAGACATCTATGTGAGATGGTTTAGAAAATCCTGCATTGAGCAGAGGGATGGACAAGATGACCTTGGAGGTCCCTTCCAACTCTAACATTCTATGATTCTTTGACTTAATCCTGTCCTACCTGGCCAAGCTACATCAGGTATAAATTATGATTGAACAATGTCAGAGTGCGTAGACACACCGTCTGTTGACAAGAGAAAGTTGCAATATTAGGCATACATTTCCAGGAGGAATACCAGAAGAATATCAGAAGGGTGTCTTTTGCTTCGGATAACTTGGTGCTAGATTACAATTGACCACATATTAGTAGTTCCTTAAAAAGGACTGCAAGAAAGTATGCAACCCTTTGGATTATACTGTTTTCATTCACAGTCTCTATGAGCGCTAATCTCTACAAGCAAACATATGTTCTAGACCTTAAATTCAGTTATGTAGTTCTTGATGCCTTCATCTAGTTTGTGTCCTTTATATTGCTGTTTATATGGTTTTGTGCTGTTTGCTTAATCTTTTAATTATACTTTCTATTGACATTGTGTCTGGTGCTGATGCCACCATTCTGTACAGTCAGGTATTGTTCTATAGCTTGCACTAGAATTTTGCTTTTGATTGTACCCTGCACATAAAAGATAACGGCACATCACTACACCATCCAAAGGTGCAAAAGGTCATGAGCAAATAACAATGCTAATACGCAGTAAAAAGCTAGACTATACTTATACCGATCCAGGTGTACAGTAGTTAAGCATTTGCCTTTAGAGATAAGGACTTATTATTTGCAATGTTTAATCAAACCGCAGGAAAATTAAAGGCATTGTCTGTAGAGTTGAGCGACTTTTGGTTTTTTAGGGTCGAGTTTCGTTTCGTGAAACCCGACTTTTCCAAAAGTCGGGTCGAGCAAGATCGTCCGATTATAGGGAAAAGTCGGGGTCGTCCCGAAACACGAAACCCAATGTAAGTCAATGGGGAATAAAAGTCGGCAGTGAGAGGAGGACAGGAAACACACCTACAGTGCCCATTTGAATGCCAAAAGCATCAATTCTTCTTACTTAAGCTTGTCAACCTTAATTAACTTCATAATACAAGTTACGCACTGAAAAATGGGGGTTATTTGGCAAAAGTTGTGGGGGGGTAGGGCTGGCTCCAGGTTTTCATGTGCCCTGGGCGAAAGAGCGCCCCTTTAACACATACCACAACTCATCATGCTCCGATACGGCAGAGAAATAGCGGTATAGTACAATGAAAAATACTTCACTTTTTACATCTCATGACGAGGCCCATCTATTTCTCCATACAGAATCATTGGTCCCATATAATGTTTGAAACAGTATATGATGAGCTCCACATAATGCTACAGTATATGTTGGTCCCCATGGATGAAGCTCCACTGTCTTATGGGCCCAAATAATGCTCCAAACATAATGGGCCCCATTTCTAATGCTCTAGTGTATAATGGGCCCTGTAAATGCTGCTCCAGTGTCTGATGTCCACCTTTGGAATGTTCCAGTGTATGGTGGGCCCCATCTATCATTCTCCAGAGTATAGTGCTCCCCAAAAATTGCTGTCCCAACATTGAAAACAATCAAATAAGTCTCCTCGCTAGGGAATCCCTGTACTAGTCTGGACTCCTCGTCGTCCCCATCTTCCATCTCACTGCACAGTATTTCAACCTTGCAAGTGCTGTGATCCTGAGCAAGCAGGGGGGGGCCCACTCGTTGGCGACGGCACTGGCACAGGGCCCCTGATAGTACGGTGGTGTGTCTGATGGCGGGTGGGCCGAACCTGCACTTTCATCTGCAGCTTCCTCTTTGTCACCGTGTAAGATGGAACTGTATATGGGAAGGGTAACCTGAGTTTCATCAGGGTCAGATTCAGGCCGTGTAGCGTGCGAGGGGAATGTAGTGGTCTGGGTCAATGTACCAGCAGATTCATCGAGCAGTGGCTGGGCATCAGTGCACTTGTGTCGCCCCCAGGAGTACGGTCGCCACAGTGGCATTACCTTCCTCCTAGGGAGTGTGATGTCATGCTTGGGAGCAACGAAGGATCTCTCTAGCAGGTTAACTGATTGGGCGGCGTTATTCCCACAAGTCATGACCCTCCAAACAGCGTTCATGAAGGCAAAGTGTTTGTTTTACGTGGGCAGTATGGTTGCAAAGCTGAACCTTAAAGGAATGTCCAGAAGGGCACCACCAGGAGTGGAGCCTACGGTTAAATTCGACTCCACCTGGGAAACCTCAACCATGCCAGCTACAGAACAGATGCACACATTGCAAGCTTAATTCCGTTAACGAACGAGACTCCGTCATGCCCCGCGGTCCGAGTCCGGCTTACTAGAGGGACACGTGAGGCTCTGGCACATGAGATTGGCCAATAACTGGTGTGTCATGCCCTTACATGTCCGTGGCTGCATGTGCGCTACACTGAAAAGGCCAGCGTTTGTCGCTTACAGGTGCAGATAACCCGCTGAACAACGTTAGTGATGGGGATCACTGATTACAATTATTACCCGCGAACGATGATTTCCCAGTAAGTGCAGGTCAACCGCAGTTCCGGAATTAGGCCTAACCGTCATTCCTGAAAAAATTAAAAACTTATGTGTGCAAACCACAGGTGCTGTAGCTTGCTTAACAGCTCGCCAGCCGTTCTCACGCCCAGTATGGATTACACGTGATTGCACAAAGGTTAGAAAGGGTACCGTATCCCCGGATAACATGTATGGATAGCGTACACATTCAAAATATATGTCTATACATCAGGAGGCAGGCTCAGACGGTGTTAGGCCCAGTATGGATTGCACGTGATTGCACAAATGTTAGAAAGGGTACCGTATCCCCAGATAACATGTATGGATAGCATACACATTCAAAATATATGTCTATACATCAGGAGGCAGGCTCAGACGGTGTTAGGCCCAGTATGGATTGCACGTGATTGCACAAAGGTTAGAAAGGGTACCGTATCCCCGGATAACATGTATGGATAGCATAGTGTACACATTCAAAATATATGTCTATACATCAGGAGGCAGGCTCAGACGGTGTTAGGCCCAGTATGGATTGCACGTGATTGCACAAAGGTTAGAAAGGGTACCGTATCCCCGGATAACATGTATGGATAGCGTACACATTCAAAATATATGTCTATACATCAGGAGGCAGGCTCAGACGGTGTTAGGCCCAGTATGGATTGCACGTGATTGCACAAAGGTTAGAAAGGGTACCGTATCCCCAGATAACATGTATGGATAGCGTACACATTCAAAATATATGTCTATACATCAGGAGGTAGGCTCAGATGGTGTTAGGCCCAGTATGGATTGCACATGATTGCACAAAGGTTAGAAAGGGTACCGTATCCCCAGATAACATGTATGGATAGCGTACACATTCAAAATATATGTCTATACATCAGGAGGCAGGCTCAGACGGTGTTAGGCCCAGTATGGATTGCACGTGATTGCACAAAGGTTAGAAAGGGTACCATATCCCCAGATAACATGTATGGATAGCGTACACATTCAAAATATATGTCTATACATCAGGAGGCAGGCTCAGACGGTGTCAGGCACAGTATGGATTTGACGGCCAAGATTACACAGCAGAGGAGCAGGGAGAGGTAAAGATTGCAAATGCTGGGGCCCTGCCCAAGCAAGGGGGGCACACTCGTGGGCGTCGGTACTGGCACTGGGCCCCTCATAGTACAGCGGCGTGTCTGACGGCGGGTGTGCACCACCACCGTCAGAGACACTTGATTGCACTATGAGGGACCCTGTGCCAGTGCCCGCGCCCAAGAGTCGGCCTACCCACCTGTCCAGGGCAACGGCACTCGCACGGTGTCGTGCGCTAGGTGGTGACCCCGGCCATGGGGGGGGAGGCAGCACAGTTAGGGAGTTTTAGAAAGTGGCATATGTTGATGTTGGACATTCAGCTGATGCAAAAGGCGAAATAGGTGAAGTCCCAGGAAGAGGTGGACCAAAGCAAGCCATTTTTCTGTCACCCTATGTGTCATCAGGGGAAGGTGGGACAAAATCCTTGGAAACCCATGCATGGTTCATTTTAATGAAGGTTAGATCATCCACATTTTGGGTTGACAGACGGGTCCTTTTTTCTGTCAGGATTGATCCAGCTGTACTGAAGACTCTTTCCGATAGCACACTTGCAGCTGGGCAAGCGAGCTCCTGTAAGGCATATTTTGCCAATTCAGGCCAGGTGTCCAGTTTAGCGGCCCAATAGTCAAAGGGGAATGACCTGTGTGGGAGAACATCGATATGGGAGGAAAAGTAGTTTGTAACCATAGTTGACAACTGCTGTCTCCTGTCACTTTCCATCGATGCAGTATTACCAGTTGTGTGAGCGGTATTTGAAAAATCAGTCCACAACATTGTCATGAAACCCCTGTCTCCAACGCCACTTCTGCTGTGTGCACCACGAACACCTCTGCCAAACTGCCCCCGGCCCGTACGGCTCGTGTGAGAACCATCACCGCTGCTGTGTGCTGGGAATGCCTCAAGCAACCGATTTACCAGAGTTGCTTGTTTATTAGCCAATATTAGGTCAAGGTTCTCCTGTGGCATGATGTTTTGTAATTTGCCTTTATAGCGTGGATCCAGGATGCTGGCCAACCAGTAGTCGTCATCGTTCATCATTTTGGCAATGCGGGGGTCCCTTTTTAGGATCTGCAAGGAATAATCTGACATGTGGGCCAATGTTCCCGGTGTCAATGATGCACTGCGAGTGCTGGTTGGAGGAGCACTTTCTGGCAAATCCACATCCCTCCAGTCACGCACAAACCCTGTACCAGACCTTGCCACGCCAACATTTTCACTTGCCCCACGAGATGCATCCTCCTCCCCTAAGTAATCATCCCCATCATCATCCTCCTCCTCCTCTTCTTCCTCCACCTCGTCCAGGAGAGGTCCCTGAGCAGACAATGGCTGAATGTCATCAAGGATTCCCTCCTCCTCTTCCTCCTCATCAACATTGGCTGCAGACGCCTGCTCCTTAAGGTGCGTCAAAGTTTGCATGAGCAGACGCATAAGTGGGATGCTCATGCTTAGGATGGCGTCGTCTGCGCTTACCAGCTGTGTGCATTCCTCAAAACACTGAAGGACTTTACAGAGGTCTTTCAGCTTCGACCACTGCACACCTGTCAACTCCATGTCTGCTCTCAAAGTGCCTGGCCGTGTATCCTCCCACAAATGCATTATGGCCTGCCTCTGCTCGCACAGCCGCTCCACCATGTGCAGGGTGGAGTTCCACCTTGTTGCAATGTCGATAATGAGGCGGTGGTTGGGAAGGTGGAGCAATCGCTGCAGCTTCTGCATACGAACGGAGTGTACAGGCGACCTGCGGATGTGCGCGCACAGTCTTCGCACCTTCTGGAGCAGGGCTGTTAACTCCGGATAATTTTTGAGGAAGCACTGCACCACCAGGTTCAAGGTGTGAGCCAAGCAAGGTATGTGGCTGAGTTTTGAAAGGGCTATGGCTGCCACAAAATTACGGCCGTTATCACTAACTACCTTGCCTGCCTCAAGATGTACACTGCCCAGTCATGACTCAGTTTGTCGCTTCAAGTACTCGGCCAGTACCTCGGCGGTGTGTCTGTTGCCCAAACACATCATCTGCAACACAGCCTGCTGACGCTTTCCACTAGCTGCTCGATAGGGGGACACATCGTGTGCAACAGTGGCAGCTGCAGATGGAGTGCTCGTACGACTGCGCTCTGTGGACGAGCTTTCGCTTCTGGAGGAGGAGGAGGAGGAGGAGGGTCGAACGCCTACAGCCAACTGTTTCCTATACCGTGGGCTAGGCAGCACTGTCCCACCACCGCTGTCCCCTGTGGACCCTGCATCCACCACATTAACCCAGTGCGCAGTGATGGACACGTAACGGCCCTGGCCATGCCGACTGGACCATGCATCAGTTGTGAGGTGCACCTTTCCGCTCACTGACTGCTTGAGTGCATGGACAATGCGGTCTTTCACATGATGGTGGAGGGCTGGGATGGCTTTGCGAGAGAAGAAGTGGCGACTGGGTAGGTCATAGCATGGTACTGCATAGGCCATGAGTTCGCGGAAAGCTGCGCTTTCCACCAACCGAAAGAGCATCATCTCAAACGAGATTAGTTTGGCAATGTGGGCGTTCAAACCCAGTGTACGCGGATGAGAGACTGAGTACTTTCTTGACCTACTCATAGTGTCTGGGAGGGTGAGCTGGACTTGAGAGCTGCATATGGTGGAAGTAGCGGTGGACAGGGCGGACTGAGAGAGGGTTGATGATGGTGATGGAGTTGTTGTTCTTTCTGATGGCCTAGAATCAGTCTTTCGTTGATATAACAGTGGGATTCCCTGACTGCTGTGGCATTGCAACGACACCTCAACATTTGCTGCTGTGCTAACCGGTGGGCTTACAGTGGGGGAAACAATGTAGCGTTGCTGACTACCTTCGTTGTGATCAGTTGCACATGTGGCACTTGAGGTTTGGTGTTGTGTCCACGCTTGCAAGTGCATGCTGGTTAAATGTTTAAGCATGCAACTGGTATTCAAATTTTTCAGATTTTTCCCTCGGCTAAAGGTTTTTGCGCACTTCTTACAGATAACCTTGGCCTGATCATGAGGATTTTGTTCAAAAAAGTGCCACACTGCACTCTTCCTACTTTGGCAGACATTTTGCAGCCTAGCACGCTGTGATCTTTTTACCCTCTGGACAAGCTGTCCAGCAACTCTTTTGATGTTTGGAACCTGTCTTTGGAGTGCTCCGGGCCTGCCAGATAACAGCTGTTGCGATGTCGATGTCTGCTGTGGATGCTCCTCATCTGAGCTATTGGAAGCAGCACCCTCTTCCCCCAATGGATGCCAATCTGGGTCAACAACTGGGTCATCCATCACCTCCTCTTCTATGTCATGTGCACCTTCCTCTGTGTCACCGTGTATGGTGGTATAGTGTGCGGGAAGGGGCACCTGAGTCTCATCAGGGTCAGAATCTGGCTCTGTACACTGCGAGGACAATGTAGTGCTCTGAGTGAATGTACCAGCAGAATCATCCATCAGCGGCTGTGCATCAGTGCACTCCATGTCAGATTCATCTTGGCCTGGGTAATTCACCATTTCACTTGATAATCCAGGCATGGTATGTGAAAACAGCTCCATGGAGTAATCAGTAGTATGGCCTGCGTCATCCTTCAATCTTGGTTGGGGTGAAGGACACAAGGAAAGGTGTGGTTCATGATCATGAGCCTCCAATGACGACTCAGTGCTTTTACCTTTTACAACTGAAGAAGAGGAGGCGATAGAGCTGGAGGCTGAGTCAGCAATGTAAGACAAAACTTTTTCCTGATGCTCTGGCTTTAAAAGCGGTTTGCCAACTCCTAGAAAACTAAGCGTTCGAGGCCTTATGTAGCCAGACGATGACGCAGGCTCAACACCTCCTGCATTCGGTCCTATTTTGCTCTTGCCACTACCATCAGATCCACCACCAACACCATCATTACCAGCTGCCAACCCCCGCCCAATTCCACGGCCTCTTCCACCAGCCTTCCTCATTTTTGGTAGAAATGTAAACAAAATCCAACAAACTATATAGTAATGTAAGACAAGGTACAAGGTGTCTATAGGACAGGGGAGATTTTGAATTTCTGCAGACACTTGTGGATACTGGACACTTTTGGATTGTGTGAGGCCCACTGAGTATCTGAGCGCTCTGTCACAGGCTCGATGGCAGAGCTGTGACCAAAGTGACTAGAGGATAAGGGAGATTTTTAATTTCTGCACACACTTGTGGACACTGGACACTTATGGATTGTGTGAGGCCCACTGAGTATCTGAGCGCTCTGTCACAGGCTCGATGGCAGAGCTGTGACCAAAGTGACTAGAGGATAAGTGAGATTTTTAATTTCTGCACACACTTGTGGACACTGGACACTTATGGATTGTGTGAGGCCCACTGAGTATCTGAGCGCTATGTCACAGGCAGAAATTGGCTAGTGTATCACAAACTACAAGGTGTATGTAGAATTGGGCAGAATTGGAATCTCCCTAGAGTGCAGGTCTTTTAGAACGGAACATGTCCTCGACTTATTCTCACAGAGTTACTCACTGATAGCTTCACTGTGGCTGTGATAACAGCCGTTACACGGTACTGTGTGAGGAGCGTACACCGCTGTATGGTGTGAAAAAATGCACGCTCAGTACCTCAGCAGGACAAAAAAAAAAAATTGTGATTGCTTTTAAAAAAGCAGTTTGCGGAGCAGTGGGTAAACTGCAATGCAGGAATGTCAGGAAGCCTTAGAAGGCAGCCCAACAACCAACACCACTGATACACCACTATATAGCCTCCCCTTGCACTGCACAGTGACTGGTGTGTTGTACAGGCAAAATCGCTAGCAGCAGAAGCAGTTTTTTTTCTTCTTCTCAGCAGGACAAAAAAAAAATTGGGATTACTTTTAAAAAAGCAGTTTGCGGAGCAGTGGGTAAACAGCAATGCAGGAATGTCAGGAAGCCTTAGAAGGCAGCCCAACAACCAACACCACTGATACACCACTATATAGCCTCCCCTTGCACTGCACAGTGACTGGTGTGTTGTACAGGCAAAATCGCTAGCAGCAGAAGCAGTTTTTTTTTCTTCTTCTCAGCAGGACAAAAAAAAAAATTGGGATTGCTTTTAAAAAATCAGTTTGCGGAGCAGTGGGTAAACAGCAATGCAGGAATGTCAGGAAGCCTTAGAAGGTAGCCCAACAACCAACACCACTGATACACCACTATATAGCCTCCCCTTGCACTGCACAGTGACTGGTGTGTTGTACAGGCAAAATCGCTAGCAGCAGAAGCAGTTTTTGGTGTCTTCTTCCCTGCCTAACGCTCTCCCTACAAAATCAGCAGCAGCAGCAGCTCTCCCTATTCTGAGATCAGCATGAGTAACATGGCGGTCGGCGTGCACGCCCTTTTATACCCACTGTGACGCCCCCCAAAGCAAGCCAATCACTTGCATGCCCTTCTGAAAGATGGTGGTGACCCCTGCCTATGTCATCACGTTGCCCACAGTGTCCGTGGATCCTGATTGGCTGAAAAAGAGCGCAAAACAAACTTTTGAAACGCGACTTTGGCGCGTAAGTCGCCGACCTCGTGGTCGACCTCATCCTAGGGTCGGGTTTCGTTTCATGAAACCCGACTTTGCCAAAAGTCGGCGACTTTTGAATTTTTTCGACCCGTTTCGCTCAACTCTAATTGTCTGTCTTAGGCTAGCTTCACATTAGTGTCTTTTAGCGCTGCGCTTCGTGCGCAATAGAAACGCATGCAAAAAACGCATCATGCGTTATGCATGCGTTTGCTTTTTTTAGGCCATGCGTTTTAACCAATATCTAGCCATGTTAACTCTTAAAACGCATGCAATTTTAAGCGCAGGCGTGCGCATGTCTGTGCGCACGCCTGCATTCCCATAGACTGTAATGTGTTATTTTGGTGCATTCCGTGCGCAAGTGTGCGCATGCGTTTTTTTGACAGGTTGGACGGACCAAAAATGCAACAGGATGCGTCCGGCGCGCCTAGGCGCACACTACGAAAAACGTATGCACACGAAAACGCATACAAACACGTGCAAACGCTAGACCATGCGCCCCCATGTTAAACATAGGGGCACGTGGCGCATGCACATGGACGCGCACGATGCGCTGCACTAAAAACCGCTAGTGTGAAACCAACCTTAGACAGTCCCTTTTTCATGTACCCTGTATTGATTGTGAAAAGAAATTAACTGGCAACATTGCAGAGCAGCAACAAAGAACATTTCTCTATGTGGACAACAAAACTACAGATTTCAGTGGAAACTGTGTAATACATTATCTCTCCTGTGGTGGCGCGGTAGGGAAATCAAACACTTGCTGCCTGATCTCCTCCATCTCTACAGATAACAGCTGATCATTGGAGGTCCCAGCAGCAGAAACAATTTATCTTAATTCTTCTCAAAAATTGGCATTTTCTCAATTGGAAAAAAACATCCCATTAAAGGGGTTGTTTGGTCAAAATCAATAAGTTGGCAGTCACTCTGTGTGTCTGCAAACTTTTGAATCAATGTAAGAGCAGGGGTCTATTGTACCAATATCAAAATCAAAATAGTCTGTAGCAAATTGGTATGAATATTATTAAAACTTAACTTTTATTTAAATATTAAAAACTGTAAAGTGCCGAAAAAGTGCCAGTAAGTGCCCGTGCAATTGTGCAAATAAAATAGCAACCTGTGCTACACAGCCTTATAATTTTTCTTAGTGAAGGACCAGAAAATATCTCCTAAACCCAGCTGTATCCTAGTGTGTCCTGTTAAACAACTCAGGTATCACATATACACAATATCACAGCTTTGTTATGTCAAACATATTTTTTCTGCCTTCATGCACACTGACACGTTGTGCAATCCAGCATACAGCATAAACCACAGCTCTGTCTTCCAAAATAAGCAGACTGCTTTCTGTAGTCTAACTTGTTTATTGGTGAAGAGTAGAGTTGAGCGACTTTTGTTTTTTTAGGGTCGCGTTTCGTTTCGTGAAACCCGACTTTTCCAAAAGTCGGGTCGAGCAAGATCGTCCGATTATAGGGAAAAGTCGGGGTCGTCCCGAAACACGAAACCCAATGTAAGTCAATGGGGAATAAAAGTCGGCAGTGAGAGGAGGACAGGAAACACACCTACAGTGCCCATTTGAATGCCAAAAGCATCAATTCTTCTTACTTAAGCTTGTCAACCTTAATTAACTTCATAATACAAGTTACGCACTGAAAAATGGGGGTTATTTGGCTAAATTTGTGGGGGGGAGGGCTGGCTGCAGGTTTTCATGTGCCCTGGGCGAAAGAGCGCCCCTTTAACACATACCACAACTCATCATGCTCCGATACGGCAGAGAAATAGCGGTATAGTACAATGAAAAATACCTCACATTTTACATCTCATGACGAGGCCCATCTATTTCTCCATACAAAATCATTGGTCCCATATAATGTTTGAAACAGTATATGATGAGCTCCACATAATGCTACAGTATATGTTGGTCCCCATGGATGAAGCTCCACTGTCTTATGGGCCCAAATAATGCTCCAAACATAATGGGCCCCATTTCTAATGCTCTAGTGTATAATGGGCCCTGTAAATGCTGCTCCAGTGTCTAATGTCCACCTTTGGAATGTTCCAGTGTATGGTGGGCCCCATCTATCATTCTCCAGAGTATAGTGCTCCCCAAAAATTGCTGTCCCAACATTGAAAACAATCAAATAAGTCTCCTCGCTAGGGAATCCCTGTACTTGTCTGGACAGGTGCTGTAGCTTGCTTAACAGCTCGCCAGCCGTTCTCACGCCCAGTATGGATTGCACGTGATTGCACAAAGGTTAGAAAGGGTACCGTATCCCTGGATAACATGTATGGATAGCGTACACATTCAAAATATATGTCTATACAGCATGAGGCAGGCTCAGACGGTGTTAGGCCCAGTATGGATTGCACGTCATTGCACAAAGGTTAGAAAGGGTACCGTATCCCAAGATAACATGTATGGATAGCGTACACATTCAAAATATATGTCTATACAGCATGAGGCAGGCTCAGACGGTGTTAGGCCCAGTATGGATTGCACGTCATTGCACAAAGGTTAGAAAGGGTACCGTATCCCCGGATAACATGTATGGATAGCGTACACATTCAAAATATATGTCTATACAGCATGAGGCAGGCTCAGACGGTGTTAGGCCCAGTATGGATTGCACGTCATTGCACAAAGGTTAGAGAGGGTACCGTATCCCCGGATAACATGTATGGATAGCGTACACATTCAAAATATATGTCAATACAGCATGAGGCAGGCTCAGACGGTGTTAGGCCCAGTATGGATTGCACGTCATTGCACAAAGGTTAGAAGGGGTACCGTATCCCCGGATAACATGTATGGATAGCGTACACATTCAAAATATATGTCTATACAGCATGAGGCAGGCTCAGACGGTGTTAGGCCCAGTATGGATTGCACGTCATTGCACAAAGGTTAGAAAGGGTACCGTATCCCTGGATAACATGTATGGATAGCGTACACATTCAAAATATATGTCTATACAGCATGAGGCAGGCTCAGACGGTGTTAGGCCCAGTATGGATTGCACGTCATTGCACAAAGGTTAGAAAGGGTACCGTATCCCCGGATAACATGTATGGATAGCGTACACATTCAAAATATATGTCTATACAGCATGAGGCAGGCTCAGACGGTGTTAGGCCCAGTATGGATTGCACGTCATTGCACAAAGGTTAGAAGGGGTACCGTATCCCCGGATAACATGTATGGATAGCGTACACATTCAAAATATATGTCTATACAGCATGAGGCAGGCTCAGACGGTGTTAGGCCCAGTATGGATTGCACGTCATTGCACAAAGGTTAGAAAGGGTACCGTATCCCCGGATAACATGTATGGATAGCGTACACATTCAAAATATATGTCTATACAGCATGAGGCAGGCTCAGACGGTGTTAGGCCCAGTATGGATTGCACGTCATTGCACAAAGGTTAGAAGGGGTACCGTATCCCCGGATAACATGTATGGATAGCGTACACATTCAAAATATATGTCTATACAGCATGAGGCAGGCTCAGACGGTGTTAGGCCCAGTATGGATTGCACGTCATTGCACAAAGGTTAGAAAGGGTACCGTATCCCCGGATAACATGTATGGATAGCGTACACATTCAAAATATATGTCTATACAGCATGAGGCAGGCTCAGACGGTGTTAGGCCCAGTATGGATTGCACGTCATTGCACAAAGGTTAGAAGGGGTACCGTATCCCCGGATAACATGTATGGATAGCGTACACACTCAAAATATATGTCTATACAGCATGAGGCAGGCTCAGACGGTGTTAGGCCCAGTATGGATTGCACGTCATTGCACAAAGGTTAGAAGGGGTACCGTATCCCCGGATAACATGTATGGATAGCGTACACATTCAAAATATATGTCTATACAGCATGAGGCAGGCTCAGACGGTGTTAGGCCCAGTATGGATTGCACGTCATTGCACAAAGGTTAGAAAGGGTACCGTATCCCTGGATAACATGTATGGATAGCGTACACATTCAAAATATATGTCTCAGGAGGCAGGCTCAGACGGTGTCAGGCACAGTATGGATTTGACGGCCCAGATTACACAGCGGAGGAGCAGGGAGAGGTAAAGATTGCAAATGCTGGGGCCCTGGCCAAGCAAGGGGGGCACACTCGTGGGCGTCGGTACTGGCACTGGGCCCCTCATAGTACAGCGGTGTGTCTGACGGCGGGTGTGCACCACCACCGTCAGAGACACTTGATTGCACTATGAGGGACCCTGTGCCAGTGCCCGCGCCCAAGAGTCGGCCTACCCACCTGTCCAGGGCAACGGCACTCGCACGGTGTCGTGCGGTAGGTGGTGACCCCGGCCATGGGGGGGGAGGCAGCACAGTTATGGAGTTTTAGAAAGTGGCATATGTTGATGTTGGACATTCAGCTGATGCAAAAGGCGAAATAGGTGAAGTACCAGGAAGAGGTGGACCAAAGCAAGCCATTTTTCTGTCACCCTATGTGTCATCAGGGGAAGGTGGGACAAAATCCTTGGAAACCCATGCGTGGTTCATTTTAATGAAGGTTAGATCATCCACATTTTGGGTTGACAGACGGGTCCTTTTTTCTGTCAGGATTGATCCAGCTGCACTGAAGACTCTTTCCGATAGCACACTTGCAGCTGGGCAAGCGAGCTCCTGTAAGGCATATTGGGCCAATTCAGGCCAGGTGTCCAGTTTAGCGGCCCAATAGTCAAAGGGGAATGACCTGAGTGGGAGAACATCGATATGGGAGGAAAAGTAGTTTGTAACCATAGTTGACAACTGCTGTCTCCTGTCACTTTCCATCGATGCAGTATTACCAGTTGTGTGAGCGGTATTTGAAAAATCAGTCCACAACATTGTCATGAAACCCCTGTCTCCAACGCCACTTCTGCTGTGTGCACCACGAACACCTCTGCCAAGCTGCCCCCGGCCCGTACGGCTCTTGTGAGAACCATCACCGCTGCTGTGTGCTGGGAATGCCTCAAGCAACCGATTTACCAGAGTTGCTTGTTTATTAGCCAATATTAGGTCAAGGTTCTCCTGTGGCATGATGTTTTGTAATTTGCCTTTATAGCGTGGATCCAGGATGCTGGCCAACCAGTAGTCGTCATCGTTCATCATTTTGGCAATGCGGGGGTCCCTTTTTAGGATCCGCAAGGCATAATCTGACATGTGGGCCAATGTTCCCGGTGTCAATGATGCACTGCGAGTGCTGGGTGGAGGAGCACTTTCTGGCAAATCCACATCCCTCCAGTCACGCACAAACCCTGTACCAGACCTTGCCACGCCAACATTTTCACTTGCCCCACGAGATGCATCCTCCTCCCCTAAGTAATCATCCCCATCATCCTCCTCCTCCTCTTCTTCCTCCACCTCGTCCAGGAGAGGTCCCTGAGCAGACAATGGCTGAATGTCATCAAGGATTCCCTCCTCCTCTTCCTCCTCATCAACATTGGCTGCAGACGCCTGCTCCTTAAGGTGCGTCAAAGTTTGCATGAGCAGACGCATAAGTGGGATGCTCATGCTTAGGATGGCGTCGTCTGCGCTTACCAGCAGTGTGCATTCCTCAAAACACTGAAGGACTTTACAGAGGTCTTTCAGCTTCGACCACTGCACGCCTGTCAACTCCATGTCTGCTCTCAAAGTGCCTGGCCGTGTATCCTCCCACAAATGCATTATGGCCTGCCTCTGCTCGCACAGCCGCTCCACCATGTGCAGGGTGGAGTTCCACCTTGTTGCAATGTCGATAATGAGGCGGTGGTTGGGAAGGTGGAGCAATCGCTGCAGCTTCTGCATACGAACGGAGTGTACAGGCGACCGGCGGATGTGCGCGCACAGTCTTCGCACCTTCTGGAGCAGGGCTGTTAACTCCAGATAATTTTTGAGGAAGCACTGCACCACCAGGTTCAAGGTGTGAGCCAAGCAAGGTATGTGGCTGAGTTTTGAAAGGGCTATGGCTGCCACAAAATTACGGCCATTATCACTAACTACCTTGCCTGCCTCAAGATGTACACTGCCCAGCCATGACTCAGTTTGTCGCTTCAAGTACTCGGCCAGCACCTCGGCGGTGTGTCTGTCGCCCAAACACATCATCTGCAACACAGCCTGCTGACGCTTTCCACTAGCTGCTCGATAGGGGGACACATCGTGTGCAACAGTGGCAGCTGCAGATGGAGTGCTCGTACGACTGCGCTCTGTGGACGAGCTTTCGCTTCTGGCGGAGGAGGGTCGAACGCCTACAGCCAACTGTTTCCTATACCGTGGGCTAGGCAGCACTGTCCCACCACCGATGTCCCCTGTGGACCCTGCATCCACCACATTAACCCAGTGCGCAGTGATGGACACGTAACGGCCCTGGCCATGCCGACTGGACCATGCATCAGTTGTGAGGTGCACCTTTCCGCTCACTGACTGCTTGAGTGCATGGATAATGCGGTCTTTCACATGATGGTGGAGGGCTGGGATGGCTTTGCGAGAGAAGAAGTGGCGACTGGGTAGGTCATAGCGTGGTACTGCATAGGCCATGAGTTCGCGGAAAGCTGTGCTTTCCACCAACCGAAAGGGCATCATCTCAAACGAGATTAGTTTGGCAATGTGGGCGTTCAAACCCAGTGTACGCGGATGAGAGACTGAGTACTTTCTTGACCTACTCATAGTGTCTGGGAGGGTGAGCTGGACTTGAGAGCTGCATATGGTGGAAGTAGCGGTGGACAGGGCGGACTGAGAGAGGGTTGATGATGGTGATGGAGTTGGTGTTCTTTCTGATGGCCTAGAATCAGTCTTTCGTTGATATAACAGTGGGATTCCCTGACTGCTGTGGCCTTGCAACGACACCTCAACATTTGCTGCTGTGCTAACCGGTGGGCTTACAGTGGGGGAAACAATGTAGCGTTGCTGACTACCTTCGTTGTGATCAGTTGCACATGTGGCACTTGAGGTTTGGTGTTGTGTCCACGCTTGCAAGTGTATGCTGGTTAAATGTCTAAGCATGCAACTGGTATTCAAATTTTTCAGATTTTTCCCTCGGCTAAAGGTCTTTGCGCACTTCTTACAGATAACCTTGGCCTGATCATGAGGATTTTGTTCAAAAAACTGCCACACTGCACTCTTCCTACTTTGGCAGACATTTTGCGGCCTAGCACGCTGTGATCTTTTGACCCTCTGGACAAGCTGTCCAGCAACTCTTTTGATGTTTGGAACCTGTCTTTGGAGTGCTCCGGGCCTGCCAGATAACAGCTGTTGCGATGTCGATGTCTGCTGTGGATGCTCCTCATCTGAGCTATTGGAAGCAGCACCCTCTTCCCCCAATGGATGCCAATCTGGGTCAACAACTGGGTCATCCATCACCTCCTCTTCTATGTCATGTGCACCTTCCTCTGTGTCACCGTGTATGGTGGTATAGTGTGCGGGAAGGGCACCTGAGTCTCATCAGGGTCAGAATCTGGCTCTGTACACTGCGAGGACAATGTAGTGCTCTGAGTGAATGTACCAGCAGAATCATCCATCAGCGGCTGTGCATCAGTGCACTCCATGTCAGATTCATCTTGGCCTGGGTAATTCATGTGTATATAGCAAATTGGTATGGAGATAATTGTATAATTATATTAAAACTTAGCTTTTAATCTTAAATTAAAAAACTGTATATTGCAAATAAAGGTGCCAAAAATAAAAAAAAATAAAAAAAACATATAGTGATAATGTCTGTGCAACCGTGCCCATAAAATAAGATTGTATTTAAGACGCCTCCTATTGTCCAAATATGAGCGGATTACAATCCACTTTAATGTCTATATATGGCCAGGTCTTAATGTTACCAAACACTAGCCATAGAACATCTCAGTATATGCACCAAAGCACTTTTTAGAGGTTATCTTAGGTAACTAAATGATTAATCCTATACTCATTTCCAACATTTATGAACAATTATCATTAGAATGCGATTCATAAAAATATAAGATATCTATTTCTCCAAAATCAGATATCTATTGCATTGGCATATTTACAGGTCAGAAAGAACAATATATCGCATCTATGGAGTCCAGTATAGTGTAGTGCCTATATTCCACAAAAATACTGCATATTAAATACTCTCATGATGCATTATTAATATGTCCTTATACTCATCTCATGTGTATTAGTCCTATACACTGATGCCTGTATATGCACTCTTGTGAGAAAGGCCCCCAGACTTAAAAGAACTTCATGTCTGCATTTATCTGGGCCGCCTTAGTCCAACACCGTTCTCCCAACGCGTTTCATCTCCTCAGGACTCATCAGGGGAGTTTATGGAGTTCAAATAGACACATGGCGCGCAGATATCGCCTTCCTTTTATATAGCTGAGCACCACATTGTATCCTATCCATTTCCGGACGCCGGGTACCTCATTTCCGGTCCCACCATATGTAATGGCCCATCTCCATCTACATGCCCCACTTCCTGGGCTCGGCTTACGGCCATTTACATCACATCCGGTCTCGGAGGTACAGCGTCATCATAGCGCCTTTCACATGACCCATAATGTCCATGGTAACCCGACGCTGCATATCCTCCATCTGATCGCGCTCTCTACCGCTATCTCCCAATTGTATCAATAGACTTGTTGATCGATCATATTAGAAGCGGCTACATCCAGATTATATATAGGAATTTATTCAGACTTTTTCAATTTGCTGAATACCCTATTAATGGACACTTTGCATGGATTCCATAACCATCTTTTCATTCACATTTAAAATAGATATGGGAAAAGGACGTATCTACAGTATCCCTCACCCAGAGAAAAATATATGAGGAAATCAGATACGGGGAGTCATATATTCAATTGGTATATTGTTACATATATGGGAGTCAATTGGTAGTCTGATCTAATGTTGCATGCTAGGCAGGGGACACCACAGATCTTCCTGTTATTAGAAGTATAGAGAGGGTGCTCACTAGGGCTCTCCCTGATAAGCCCTCTCTACCTCTCCCCTACCTCACGCGGAGGTTGGCACCCTAATAACCTGCGCAAGTGGCGCCCCCACTCAACGGCGGCTCTCCCTAATATACCTCACCCTATTGCTCCCTCCCTACAAGAAGGAAGAAAAGGAGAGTATATCGTTTAATCCTTTAGGGTGCATTGTCTGTAGGGTAAATATCCAGAAAGTTTCTCTTTGGAGGATGTATTTATCCCAATCACCTCCTCTCTGATTTCTGGGTACCTTTTCGATACCTATAAAACTAGCCTATCTGCCTGGGTAATTCACCATTTCACTTGATAATCCAGGCATGGTATGTGAAAACAGCTCCATGGAGTAATCAGTAGTATGGCCTGCGTCATCCTTCAATCTTGGTTGGGGTGAAGGACACAAGGAAAGGTGTGGTTCATGAACATGAGCCTCCAATGACGACTCAGTGCTTTTACTTTTTACAACTGAAGAAGAGGAGGCGATAGAGCTGGAGGCTGAGTCAGCAATGTAAGACAAAACTTTTTCCTGATGCTCTGCCTTTAAAAGCGGTTTGCCAACTCCTAGAAAACTAAGCGTTCGAGGCCTTATGTAGCCAGACGATGACGCAGGGTCAGCACCTCCTGCATTCGGTCCTATTTTGCTCTTGCCACTACCATCAGATCCACCACCAACACCATCATTACCAGCTGCCAACCCCCGCCCAATTCCACGGCCTCTTCCACCAGCCTTCCTCATTTTTGGTAGAAATGTAGACAAAATCCAACAAACTATATAGTAATGTAAAACAAGGTACAAGGTGTCTATAGGACAGGGGAGTTTTAGAATTTCTGCACACACTTGTGGACAGTGGACACTTGTGGATTGTGTGAGGCCCACTGATATCTGAGCGCTATGTGACACGCTCGATGGCACAGCTGCCTGTGACCAAAGTGACGAGAGGATAATGGAGATTTTGAATCTCTGCGTACACTTTTGGACACTGGACACTTGTGGATTGTGTGAGGCCCACTGATATCTGAGCGCTATGTGACACGCTCGATGGCACAGCTGCCTGTGACCAAAGTGACGAGAGGATAATGGAGATTTTGAATCTCTGCGTACACTTTTGGACACTGGACACTTGTGGATGGTGTGAGGCCCACTGATATCTGAGCGCTATGTGACACGCTTGATGGCACAGCTGCCTGTGACCAAAGTGACGAGAGGATAATGGAGATTTTGAATCTCTGCGTACACTTTTGGACACTGGACACTTGTGGATGGTGTGAGGCCCACTGATATCTGAGCGCTATGTGACACACTCGATGGCACAGCTGCCTGTGACCAAAGTGACGAGAGGATAATGGAGATTTTGAATCTCTGCGTACACTTTTGGACACTGGACACTTGTGGATTGTGTGAGGCCCACTGATATCTGAGCGCTATGTGACACGCTCGATGGCACAGCTGCCTGTGACCAAAGTGACGAGAGGATAATGGAGATTTTGAATCTCTGCGTACACTTTTGGACACTGGACACTTGTGGATTGTGTGAGGCCCACTGATATCTGAGCGCTATGTGACACGCTCGATGGCACAGCTGCCTGTGACCAAAGTGACGAGAGGATAATGGAGATTTTGAATCTCTGCGTACACTTTTGGACACTGGACACTTGTGGATGGTGTGAGGCCCACTGATATCTGAGCGCTATGTGACACGCTCGATGGCACAGCTGCCTGTGACCAAAGTGACGAGAGGATAATGGAGATTTTGAATCTCTGCGTACACTTTTGGACACTGGACACTTGTGGATGGTGTGAGGCCCACTGATATCTGAGCGCTATGTGACACGCTCGATGGCACAGCTGCCTGTGACCAAAGTGACGAGAGGATAATGGAGATTTTGAATCTCTGCGTACACTTGTGGACAGTGGACACTTGTGGATTGTGTGCGGCCCACTGATATCTGAGCGCTATGTGACACGCTCGATGGCACAGCTGCCTGTGACCAAAGTGACGAGAGGATAATGGAGATTTTGAATCTCTGCCTACACTTTTGGACACTGGACACTTGTGGATTGTGTGAGGCCCACTGATATCTGAGCGCTATGTGACACGCTCGATGGCACAGCTGCCTGTGACCAAAGTGACGAGAGGATAAGGGAGATTGGATTGCTTTTAAAAAAGCAGTTTGCGGAGCAGTGGGTAAACAGCAATGCCAGCGTGTCAGGAAGCCTTAAAAGGCAGCCCAACAACCAACACCACTGATACACCACAATATAGCCTCCCCTTGCACTGCACACACAGTGACTTGTGTGTTGTGCAGGCCAAATCGCTAGCAGCAGAAGCAGTTTTTTTGTCTTCTTCCCTGCCTAACGCTCTCCCTACAGAATCAGCAGCAACCTCTCCCTATACTAAGATCGGCAGAAGTAAGATGGCGGTCGGCGTGCACGCCCTTTTATACCCCCTGTGACGCCCACCAAAGCAAGCCAATCACTTGCATGCCCTTCTGAAAGATGGTGGTGACCCGTGCCTATGTCATCACGTTGCCCACAGTGTCCGTGGATCCTGATTGGCTGAAAAAGAGTGCAAAACAAACTTTTGAAACGTGACTTTGGCGCGTAAGTCGCCGACCTCGTGGCCGACCTCATCCTAGGGTCGGGTTTCGTTTCATGAAACCCGACTTTGCCAAAAGTCGGCGACTTTTGAATTTTTTCGACCCGTTTCGCTCAACTCTAGTGAAGAGTATAGAACATGCGGTAAAACTGTAAAGAATACAATGACATGCATAAGTATTGGGCAGCTCTGACTGCTATACAGCTAATAAACTCTCTGCACACACTGCATTGTAAGAAAGATTAAGCTTACCAGATATGCTTTACCCGGATAATGAACTCAAATTGGAGAGTTAACATGGAGGACAGGTAAATCCTATGATATACACAGAGGCAAAATGGCCCTTCTTTGTCCTAGAATACATTGCTTCCTTCCCACAAAGCTTTGCTTAAATCCTATGTGCATTGCTTCTGTTAAAGTCACAGACTGTAAATTCTATCAAAGACACTGCTATAAATTCAGCCACCACTAGATGGTGCTATAACTAACCCAGCACATAATACATGCATACTTTCATTCAGAGGGCAGAACAATTTTCATTTTGGAAAATCAGTGGTATGCCTGTAGAATAAATCCAGCTTCCACCATGGATCCTTATAATCAGCAGAATATGGCCCTTCAAAAAATAAGGAGGTTGCAATATGTTCCTGATACTCCGTATAGGATCATTATAGTTAGCGTCTCATTATTATAAGTCAGTGTAACATACATAACACCTATGGAGCACAGTAAATCGGGATATATCACATTCCCCCTTAATACTGCATTTATAACACTCACACGGTGAGCCATAAATATGTCATTTTACTTATCTCAGGAATGGTGGTCCTCTACACCGATGCCTGTATATGCCCTTATGTAAAGGGGGCCCCCAGCCTTAGCATGTTCTTCTGCTTGTGTTCATCTGGATGGCCTTTATCCCAAACTGCATCTTCTAACGCGTTTCATCTTATCAGGACTCATCAGGGGAGTAGTGACATTCATTTATGAGACATCGCGTGCAGATTCCTCCTTCACTTGCCTTATATACAGTATGTACAAACACATCGCGGCATCCTGTCATTTCCGGACGCCGGGCGCGACACTTCCGGTTTCTCCCACGTAATGCTTCCTCATCTAGCCGCTTGCCCCATTTCCTGGGCTCGGCCTACGGCCAGTGGCGTCACATCCGGTCTCCGGGATAAAGCCTCATCATAACACCGCTCACGTGATCTGAGGGTGTCTATGACAACCTGACGCTATATTGTACCGGGCCAATACATCCAGAAATCTTGCGCAGATATGTATATTAGACCTCAGTAATCAGAAAACATGACTCCCCATCAGTCTCCATGTCACTATTAGACAAATTTGCATAGATAGAAAGAAAAATCCCAGCTAATCGACAAATAGTCCAATGCTGAGTTAACCCTAAAATGGACATTTTACAGCCACTTCCATACCCAAATCACTATACATCATATCAAAAATGGAAAAAGGTCAAATTAGACGTACCTATGGTAGCTTCCACACATAAAAATATTCAGAAAATGTCAAATTTGAACCTCAAATGGAATGTTATTGCATGTTTATAAAGGGACACCAGTGATCTTCTTAAAGTTAATGGAAGGATAAAAAAAGGTGCACACTAAATCTCTCCCTATTAACCCCTCACTATCTGTTCCCTGCCTAACGCGGAGGTTGGCACCCTAAGAACCTGCGCAAGTGGCGCCCCCACTCAACGGCGGCTCTCCCTAGATTAAAAGGCCCTATTATTTTCTCCCTACAAGAAGGAAGAATAGGTAAGTATTTTGTTGAGTCCCTTGGGGTGCACTGTTTGTAAGCAGAAGATCCAGAAAGTTTCTCTTTGGAGGATGTGCTTGTCCCAATCACCTCCCCTTTGACTTTTTGGGACTCTTTCAATCCCCATGAAACTGACAGCCTTAACATCCCCATTATTGACCTGGTTGATGTGGTTAGCAACTGGGGTATCACGCTTGTTGATGGTATCTCTGTGGTGTTCTCCTATCCTTACTCTAAGCTCTTTCTTTGTCTTACCGACATATTCCAGGCCACACGTACACGTAATCTTGTATACAATCCCTACTGATCTACAGTTGATAAACTGATGAATGGGGTATACTTTTCCTGTGACATTGCTGCAAAATTCTTTCCCTTTAGCAATTGATGAACAGTATTTATAGCTACCACACCTGAAGCACCCTTTAGGTTGGGTGCTCAACCATCTGGAACTGTTCGCACTGTTCGAGGTAAAATGGCTGCGGACCAGCCTGTCCTTTATGTAACGGCCCTTTTTGTATGTAATTTATGGATTCGTGGGTATAACCACCATGAGGTCCCGATCCATACATAAAATTGGCCAATGTCGTTTCATGATCTTCCTGATGTCATTGACCCCATTTGAGTATTTAGTTATGAATCTGATGGTCGCCTCATCCGTGGTTTTCTGAGATGGAATGAGCAATTCTTTTCTGTCCCTGGCCACTGATGCCTTATAGGCCTTCCTGAGGATTCCATCCGGATTCCCTCGTTCTAGAAACCGGGACCTTAGGTCACCAGCTTGTTCTTTAAAAGTGCCCTGGTTGGAACAATTCAATCTCATCCGAGGTATTGTCCTTTGGGGATACCCTTTTTAAGAGGGACTGGATGGCTAGACTCCCACCTCAAAAGGGAATTGGAGGAGGTAGGTTTTCTGAACGTCTTAGTTGACAAGCGACCATTCTCCCCCCATTCAATAAGGACATCAAGAAACGATAGACTATGTGCATTGGCCTCAAAAGTGAAATTTAGGTCGATGTCATTCCTATTAAGGCCCTTGACAAAATTTCCAAAGCTGTTCTCGTCAACTTTCCAGATGACGAAAACATCGTCGATGTAGCGGAGCCAAAAAATGATATTTTCCTCCGCTACATCTGAGAGTTCTCCAAAGATGGCATTTTCCTCCCACCAGCCCGGAAGCAAGTTTGCATAGGATGGTGCACAAGGGCTACCCATCGCGGTGCCCCTGAGCTGGTGGAAGTACTTGCCATCAAACAAAAAATAATTCCTGGTTAAACAAAATTCAAGTGCTTTAATTACAAATTTATTATGTTCCATATATTGTAGGCCCCTGGTTTTCAAGTAGTAGTCCGCAGCCATCAACCCTTTTTCATGGGGGATGGACGAGTATAAGGCTTCTACATCGATTGAACCCAATATCATATTGGTATCCAACTCGATGTTGTCAAGTTTCAATAAAAGCTCAGAGAGACAACAAAAGGTCTCAGGATTCTGTCCACATATAACTCTAGGTTTTGGGTTAAACTCCCGATTCCAGAAACTATGGGTCTCCCTTTTAATGGAACCAGACCCTTATGCACCTTTGGCAAAGAGTAGAAGGTTGCAACCACCGGGTGCGGGGGTATCAAAAATTCCCTTTAATTTTTGTCAATCAATCTTGGCTGAAAGGCTCCGTTAACCAACGTTTTTAGTTCCTTTAGGTATAACTCTGTGGGATTACTCTCAAGTACCTCATAGCCCATGGATCTTTACAAAAGGGAGTACCATAGTGTCTTGTATTGGGCGACATCCATTATTACTGTGTTGCCCCCTTTATCAGATGGTTTTATTATCCTAGTGTTATCTCTCTCATGTTCAAGCAGACCTTCCATCTATGCTTTGGTGAGATTATGGAATTTACATTTTTTTACTTTATCCAACTCCATTATATCTCTGGACACCAAGTTCAAAAAACCGTCTATGGTGCTTAGATCATTGTTAATCTGTGGCATACGTTTGCTTTTATTTATAAGGTCGGTGAAAGGACCCTCACCATGCTCATTAGGATCTATGTCACCCAAATGATATAAAAATCTGACTTTTGAATCACCCCAACTCACAGTGTGATTTCAGACTTGGGGCTGAAGAGTATGTATGATTTAGGAACATTTTATATAATATTTGGGATCACAGTTATTCGCCGCTCTATTCTGAACACTTACATTGGGGTTTCCATCTAAATCTCTGAGTGACATGATTCAGATGAAACCCCCAAGTGATTCATTCACTATAATGAGGCAGCAGAGTTACACTGGACTCTGAATAGCCTCTGTTAAGCAGTGTCCTTCTTTTCAGAAGTGCACAAAACTGTGGCTGACGGAACTTTAATGCAATCATAAAAAGACGGACACCGCCGGATCACAGGCCCTATTGCATCCACAGTGCCGCCATCTGCCTCATTATAGGGAATCTTCCAGCAAGATTCCGTCTGAATCATGTATTTCAGAGATTTACACGGAAACCCCGGTGTAAGCACTCTGCGCAGGATAAATGTGCGCTAAGCCTTAATGCAATCTTTGGGAGGCAGAATGAACCAATCAACAGCAGGTGAAGAATTGTTTTTATTTATTTTTTACTCTATTCCTTATGTAGTATAAGTGATATGGCATCTTTATTGTTCAGGTCGGTGCGATAACAGCGATACCAGATTTATATCAGGTTTTTATGTTTGGCTGCTGGCACACACTAAAAAAATGCTTTTTATTGTGAAAACTAGTTTTTGCATTGCTGTTTAGAGAGCTTTAATTTTTTCATATTTTTGCCCACAGAGTCATGTGAGGGCTTGTTTTTTGTGGACAGAGTTGATGTTTTCATTGGTACCATTTTCAGACACATGACGTTTTTTGATCGCTTCCTATTCCAATTTTTGGAAGGCAGAATGAACAAAAAACAGCAATTCAGGATTTTTTTATGTTCTTCTGCATGTGTTTAAATTGATAAGGCAGTTTTATTCTTTGGGTCAGTACAATTACAGCGAAACCACATTTATTTATTCATTCTTCTCTCCTGCTCGCTGTTGCTAGCAGAGCAGGAGAGAAGAATGACAGCGGCGTTCAGCAGCAGCCACAGGGGAACAGCACTTACTGTAGAGCTTCTTCCCCGGCAGCCGTCCGTGTGGTCCTGATGCTGCACACGTGCAGCACATGGTTGCCACACGGAGGTACTACATATCCACACGGACATGGATAGCTCCAGTGCCGTTTTTTCCGGTACCGAAATTATCTGGATGTGTGAGACTGCCCTTACACACGGACACATGGTCCGTGAAAACATGCTGACATGCACATAGACCGATTCATTTCAATGGGTCCACGTGTGTCAGTGTCTCCGGTACGTGAGAAAACTGTCACCACACGTACCAGAGACACTGACGTGTGAAAGGGGCCTTGCAGAGGATGTTCCTGATTGGGTTGAAGGTGTCTTATAAAGCAGATTACATCTATTTTCAAAGGTTATTGATCTGATCTAACCCCATATCTAATGCTGAATGCCAACACCTTTGTATAGATTGCAAAGTGCAATGTCAATACTGAGAGAGGAATAAATAGAAATAGGTAAACCCAGGTCACTGGGAAAGATAAAGATTATTACATAGGTGTGACCTACATCTCAGGACATAATAAAGCAATGTACCATGCCGAGTAGAATCTGGCCGCCATCCAGGTAAATAGGGAGTGATAAGACCAAGTGGATATACTCATGGCTTTTATGTGATTAGACCTTAGAGATAAAAGGTTTACAATTTACAAATTACCAGCTGTACATAAATAATTATATACAGGAGATGCCCAGGTTATACCAGCTGTACATATATAATTATATACAGGAGATGTCCAGGTTATAGCAGCTGTACATATATAATTATATACAGGAGATGTCCAGGTTATTCCAGCTGTACATATATAATTATATACAGGAGATGCCCAGGTTATACCAGCTGTACATATATAATTAAATGCAGGAGATGCCCAGGTTATACCAGCTGTACATATATAATTATATACAGGAGATACCCAGGTTATACCAGCTGTACATATATAATTATATACAGGAGATGCCCAGGTTATACCCACTGTACATATATAATTATATACAGGAGATGCCCAGGTTACACCAGCTGTACATATATAATTATATACCGGAGATGCCCAGGTTATACCAGCTGTACATATATAATTATATACAGGAGATGTCCAGGTTATTCCAGCTGTACATATATAATTAAATGCAGGAGATGCCCAGGTTATACCAGCTGTACATATATAATTATATACAGGAGATACCCAGGTTATACCAGCTGTACATATATAATTATATACAGGAGATGCCCAGGTTATACCCACTGTACATATGTAATTATATACAGGAGATGCCCAGGTTACACCAGCTGTACATATATAATTATATACCGGAGATGCCCAGGTTATACCAGCTGTACATATATAATTATATACCGGACATGCCCAGGTTATACCAGCTATACATATATAATTATATACAGGAGATGTCCAGGTTTTACCAGCTGTACATATATAATTATATACAGGAGATGCCCAGGTTATACCAGCTGTACATATATAATTATATACAGGAGATACCCAGGTTATACCAGCTGTACATATATAATTATATACAGGAGATGTCCAGGTTATACCAGCTGTACATATATAATTATATACAGGAGATACCCAGGTTACACCAGCTGTACATATATAATTATATACAGGAGATGCCCAGGTTATACCAGCTGTACATATATAATTATATACAGGAGATACCCAGGTTACACCAGCTGTACATATATAATTATATACAGGAGATGCCCAGGTTATACCAGCTGTACATATATAATTATATACAGGAGATGCCTAGGTTACACCAGCTGTACATATATAATTATATACCGGACATGCCCAGGTTATACCAGCTATACATATATAATTATATACAGGAGATACCCAGGCTATACCAGGTGTACATATATAATTATATACCGGACATGCCCAGGTTTTACCGGCTGTACATATATAATTATATACAGGAGATACCCAGGCTATACCAGGTGTACATATATAATTATATACAGGAGATGTCCAGGTTATACCAGCTGTACATATATAATTATATACAGGAGATACCCAGGTTACACCAGCTGTACATATATAATTATATACAGGAGATGTCCAGGTTATACCAGCTGTACATATATAATTATATACAGGAGATGTCCAGGTTACACCAGCTGTACATATATAATTATATACCGGAGATGCCCAGGTTATACCAGCTGTACATATATAATTATATACCGGACATGCCCAGGTTATACCAGCTATACATATATAATTATATACAGGAGATGTCCAGCTTTTACCAGCTGTACATATATAATTATATACAGGAGATGCCCAGGTTATACCAGCTGTACATATATAATTATATACAGGAGATACCCAGGTTATACCAGCTGTACATATATAATTATATACAGGAGATGTCCAGGTTATACCAGCTGTACATATATAATTATATACAGGAGATACCCAGGTTACACCAGCTGTATATATATAATTATATACAGGAGATGCCCAGGTTATACCAGCTGTACATATATAATTATATACAGGAGATACCCAGGTTACACCAGCTGTACATATATAATTATATACAGGAGATGCCCAGGTTATACCAGCTGTACATATATAATTATATACAGGAGATGCCTAGGTTACACCAGCTGTACATATATAATTATATACCGGACATGCCCAGGTTATACCAGCTATACATATATAATTATATACAGGAGATACCCAGGCTATACCAGGTGTACATATATAATTATATACCGGACATGCCCAGGTTTTACCGGCTGTACATATATAATTATATACAGGAGATACCCAGGCTATACCAGGTGTACATATATAATTATATACAGGAGATGTCCAGGTTATACCAGCTGTACATATATAATTATATACAGGAGATACCCAGGTTACACCAGCTGTACATATATAATTATATACAGGAGATGTCCAGGTTATACCAGCTGTACATATATAATTATATACAGGAGATGTCCAGGTTATACCAGCTGTACATATATAATTATATACCGGAGATGCCCAGGTTATACCAGCTGTACATATATAATTATATACCGGACATGCCCAGGTTATACCAGCTATACATATATAATTATATACAGGGGATGTCCAGGTTTTACCAGCTGTACATATATAATTATATACAGGAGATGCCCAGGTTATACCAGCTGTACATATATAATTATATATAGGAGATACCCAGGTTATACCAGCTGTACATATATAATTATATACAGGAGATGCCCAGGTTATACCCACTGTACATATATAATTATATACAGGAGATGCCCAGGTTACCCCAGCTATACATATATAATTATATACCAGAGATGCCCAGTGTGACGGGAGTATTCTCCAGAGCAAGGAGGGACAACAGGCCTGGGAACGATCCAACAGATTTATTGACCAGAAAACAGGAACAACACGAAGGTAATTTGCAGAGTCCCAAAATAAGTCCACAGGAAACTGATTCGGGGGCACCTCCCGACAATCCTTGTGCCAGATCACAAAACCATAGTCCTTTAAGAGTCCCAGAAATCCACCACGATCACACAGAGGCTGAGGCTTCCTCAGACAGCCTCGTCCTTCTCTTTTAGCATCCAACTCACATCTGATCTTAAAACAAGAATGTATTGTCAGGGCTCCTGGGATCAGCCCATCTGAAGGGGGGTAGGGGTCACACCTACTATTCAATGGTTTGGTCCATCAGAAGATTCTAGAAATGTAAGGGCTCCACTGAGTCTACAGGGTGTGTATTGTAGGTTATCTTCTGCTTAGGAAATCAATAGCCAAAGTTCCACTAGCTGTTGACACAAGCCTAAATTAGATTATGGTCCAGGTACATCACAAGACATTGCAAAGTATTGGGGGAAGGAGACATGGTTAATTTACAGCAAATGAACCAGAGAAAAGTTAAATGACATATTATACAAAATACAGGACAGGGCAAAACTACAAATCATGACAATCCCTTCCCCTCCCAATTTGTGTACGTACTAGGGACCTCTACAGGTCACTGGTTAAGTACACACAGGCATGGCTGACAGGACTCAGGGCTCCTCTTGCCTGGACAGTCCATCTGCATTTTGGTGTTGGCTGCCTCTTCTATACTGTATGGTAAAGTTATAGGGCTGCAGTGCCAGGCTACATCGTAGTAAGCGTCCATTGTCCCCAGAGACTCTGTTCAGCCAGGTGAGGGGATTGTGATCAGTAACCACAGTGAATTCTCGTCCATACAGATACGGCCTTAGTTTCCTAAGGGCCCACACTACAGCCAGACATTCTTTTTCAACAGTTGCATAGGCCACTTCTCGGTCCAGCAGTTTCCGGCTGAGGTAGGCAATGGGGTGCTCGTCCCCAGCTGCATTCACCTGGCTGAGGACAGCTCCCAGTCCATAAGCAGAGGCGTCCATCTGCACAATGAATCTCCTCTTGTAGTCTGGAGCAGCCAGAACAGGGTCACAGACCAGAGCGTCCTTCAGCTGGTTAAAAGCCTCATCACAGGCTGGAGTCCAGATCACCAGCCGGGGCATCGTTTTCTTGGTCAGGTCAGTAAGAGGCTTGGCCACAGTGCTGAAATGAGAAACAAATTTTCGGTAATAACTGGCAGTGCCCAAAAAAGCCATAACTTGTTTCTTAGTTTGGGGTACAGGCCAGTCTCTAATAGCCTGGATTTTGGCAGGTTCGGGACGGAGCTTCCCTCCTCCTACTCTATGCCCTAGGTACTGGACTTCACCCATCCCCAATTGGCATTTATCTGGTCGAATGGTTAGGCCTGCTGCAAGAAGCAGGTCAAGAATAACGGCTACTTGGTTCAGATGTTCCTCCCACGTCTGGCTGAAGATGGCGATATCATCCAAGTAGGCACAAGCAAAGTCACCACATCCCCGGAGGATCTGGTCCACCATTCTCTGGAAGGTGGCCGGGGCATTCTTCATTCCAAAGGGCATATTTAGGAATTCATACAGACCAAAGGGGGTTATAAAAGCGGACCGTTCTCTCCCCTCCTCCGTCAGAGGGATTTGCCAGTATCCCTTACTGAGATCAAAGATAGTGACATATCGGGATCCAGCCAGTCGGTCTAGAAGTTCGTCAATACGAGGCATTGGGTAAGGATCACTGACGGTATGGTCGTTTAGTCGTCGATAGTCCACACAAAATCGAGTACTCCCATCCTTCTTGGGTACTAACACCACAGGAGAGGCCCAAGGGCTATGGGAGGCCTGGATTACCCCAAGCTGTAACATCTCCTCCAGTTCGTGCTGCATGGTGTTTCGAACTGATTCAGGTACCCGGTAAGGAGCCTGTTGTATGGGACGGATGCCCTGAGTGTCCACATGATGTTGGGTGACGGTGGTTCGACCTGGTTGGGATGAGAAAGCAGCACGTCTCTGTTGAAGCACTCCCAGCATCTGGTTTTTCTGTAAGGAATCCAGGTGATCTCCCAGAGGAACCTGTTCCACAGTGGATGGGGCTCTCGCTGCTTCCACGAGATCAGGTAGGGAGTCCTCATCCTCTTGACTGTCCTCTGAAGCTAGCCGACAGCTTGCTATCATTGGAAGGGTCCGGTCATGGTACTCCTTAATCATATTCACATGGACAGTCTTTTGTCTTAGCCCCTGATCATCTAAAGCAAGAAGGTAATTGGTGTCATTCAGTTTTCTGAGAACCCGGAAGGGACCCTCCCATGTTGTCTGCAGTTTATTCTGCCGATGGGGAACAATCATTAAGACCTGTTGTCCTTCTACAAACTCCCGGTAGCGTGCTTTACGGTCATACCATGTCTTCTGTCTGGTTTGAGCCATCTGCACATGACTCTGGGCAAAACTAGCAAGTTGGGCCAGGGTTTCTCGCAGCTTTAGGACATAAGGGACAACAGGGGCCCCTGTATCTTCAACTTGCCCCTCCCAGTATTCCTTGAGCAGGGTTAAGGGTCCTCGGACCTTTCTTCCATAGAGTAGTTCAAAGGGGGAGAACCCAGTGGACTCCTGGGGAACTTCCCGATAGGCAAACAAGAGATGGGGTAGGTACTTCTCCCAGTTTGAATCTCTGTCAGTGAAGGCCCTCAGCATATTCTTCAGAGTGCCATTGAATCGTTCACAAAGTCCATTTGTTTGGGGATGATACGGGGTCGTGCGGATCGCTCGTACTCCACAGGTACGCCACAGACACTGGACCAGCTCTGACATGAACTGGGAGCCTTGGTCCGACAAGATCTCACTGGGAAATCCTACTCTGGTGAAAATGGTAACCAGGGCCTCGGCCACCTTGGCTGCAGAAATACTTGACAAGGCCACAGCTTCAGGATATTGTGTGGCATAGTCCACAACAGTGAGAATGTACTGCTTTCCAGATTTACTTGGTTTAGCCAGAGGTCCAATGATATCAACAGCTACTCTTTGAAAGGGTTCTTCTATTATAGGGAGCGGTTGCAGGGGTGTCTTTGGGTGATCTCCGGGTCGCCCTCTACGCTGACATATGTCGCAAGTTCGGCAGAAATGCGCCACTGCTTGGGAAATCCCAGGCCAATAGAAAGATTGAGTCAATCGCCTCTCGGTGCGGGTTTTGCCTTGATGGCCAGCAGTAGGAATATCATGACCAAGGTGTAATAGGGGAATTCTGTATTTCTGAGGAACAATCAGCTGTTTGCTATAAGTCCAGGGCTTATCTAGGGAGTCGGCATTGGTAACCCGATACAGAAGTCCATTTTCTCTGATAATTCTTTCTCCATTCTCCCCTAGCTGCCCTATTTCAGCTCGAGCTCTAAAACTAGCTAGGGTGGGGTCAGTCTCCACTTCTTGTCTAAACTGAACTTTATCCCAGGTAACATTCATATTATCCCCACAAGAAGAATCACTCACCGGCTGTGACGGCGGTTCTGGTGGCCTCATTTCCATGGATGGGTTGTACACGTCCACATTTGCTGCTCTCTTGGCTTGACTTCGGGTTACCGCACCGACAAAGTGGCAATGAAGATTCCCCACATCATTTCCTAGAAGAACGTCTGCAGGGAGGCCGCTCATCACACCGACCATGCATTGTTTGGCCCCAAAGCCATAATCCAGGGTCACACTCGCTCTTGGAATATATCTCTGGGTACCTCCAGCCAATTCAACGGCAATTCCTGGTCCCTTTTGAATTGCTTCTGGTTGAATTACTCGGGGATGGGCTATGGTGAGAAAAGCCCCAGTGTCACGGAAGCCAACAACTTTTTGACCATCCAGCACGACCTCCTGTAGATGTTTGTGCTGAAGATCAGAAGAACAGGTGGCTGGGGCTCGCACCCCATAGACTCCTGGTAGGGAAGCCAGGATATCAGAGTCACTTGGTAAGTCATCAGGCACTGAATCCATCTCTTCTCCAGGTGAGGGGGTCTGTAGATAATGAACAGGCAAAGGCGGTCTGTAGGTGTTCTGCCTCCGTACACCTGGACATTGGAATTGCATATGCCCCTGCTGCCCACATCCATAGCATCTGCGCTCTGGGATTCTTCCTCCACGTCGTAGTCCCAAAGGTGGAGCAGGAGTAATGCGAGGCACAGTCACACGAAGGGCACCATGAGTTGATGGTCTAGTGGGATGGTGAATATTGGAGGCAGAAGGACCAGGGGCCGCCAGCGTTGGGGGGCTGGTAGTGTTTTTCTCCCTGAGTAGTAATTTTTTCCACTGAGGCTTGATGGTGAGAGCCTCATCAGCTAGAGCTGCAGCTTCCTCCACTGTTGCTGGTCTCCTTTCACGCACCCATTCCCGTATCTCAGCGGGGCACTTAAAATAAAACTGCTCTTTTAGGATGACCTGCAGGAACGTTTCCCAGGTTATGGCCTCCTCTGCCTCCAGCCAGCGATGACATATATGTTTGAGTTTGTGAGCATACATCTTGAAGGACACTTCCTCATCACAGGCTAAAGTACGGAACTGAGTCCTGTAAGTGTCTGGGGTCACAGCATAATGTTCTAGAATAGTCTGTTTAATCTCCGCATACTCACAGTTCAACCGAGGGTCCATAGCTCTATAGGCTGCGGCAGCTCCACCCTCTAAGAGCCCCACAAGATGTCGGACGCGCTCCCTCTCCTCCATCCCACCGCTGCCACCAGTTTGTGACGGGAGTATTCTCCAGAGCAAGGAGGGACAACAGGCCTGGGAACGATCCAACAGATTTATTGACCAGAAAACAGGAACAACACGAAGGTAATTTGCAGAGTCCCAAAATAAGTCCACAGGAAACTGATTCGGGGGCACCTCCCGACAATCCTTGTGCCAGATCACAAAACCATAGTCCTTTAAGAGTCCCAGAAATCCACCACGATCACACAGAGGCCGAGGCGTCCTCAGACAGCCTCGTCCTTCTCTTTTAGCATCCAACTCACCTCTGATCTTAAAACAAGAATGTATTGTCAGGGCTCCTGGGATCAGCCCATCTGAAGGGGGGTAGGGGTCACACCTACTATTCAATGGTTTGGTCCATCAGTAGATTCTAGAAATGTAAGGGCTCCACTGAGTCTACAGGGTGTGTATTGTAGGTTATCTTCTGCTTAGGAAATCAATAGCCAAAGTTCCACTAGCTGTTGACACAAGCCTAAATTAGATTATGGTCCAGGTACATCACAAGACATTGCAAAGTATTGGGGGAAGGAGACATGGTTAATTTACAGCAAATGAACCAGAGAAAAGTTAAATGACATATTATACAAAATACAGGACAGGGCAAAACTACAAATCATGACACCCAGGTTATACCAGCTGTACATATATAATTATATACCGGACATGCCCAGGTTATACCAGCTATACATATATAATTATATACAGGAGATGTCCAGGTTTTACCAGCTGTACATATATAATTATATACCGGAGATGCCCAGGTTATACCAGCTGTACATATATAATTATATACAGGAGATGCCCAGGTTATACCAGCTATACATATATAATTATATACAGGAGATGTCCAGGTTTTACCAGCTGTACATATATAATTATATACCGGAGATGCCCAGGTTATACCAGCTGTACATATATAATTATATACAGCAGATGCCCAGGTTATACCAGCTGTACATATATAATTATATACAGGAGATGCCCAGGTTACACCAGCTGTACATATATAATTATATACCGGACATGCCCAGGTTATACCGGCTGTACATATATAATTATATACAGGAGATACCCAGGTTATACCAGGTGTACATATATAATTATATACAGGAGATACCCAGGCTATACCAGGTGTACATATATAATTATATACCGGACATGCCCAGGTTATACCAGCTATACATATATAATTATATACAGGAGATGCCCAGGTTATACCAGCTGTACATATATAATTATATACAGGAGATGCCCAGGTTATACCAGCTGTACATATATAATTATATACAGAGGATGTTCAGGTAATACAATGGTACATATATAATTACAGCACAGACAAAAGATGCCCAGGTTATAGCAGCATGCTCCTTATCACTATATGCATACAGATGGAAAAGGTTACAATGGTCATTCTTCTGACTATAGAATACATATGACATCATTGGAAGATTTCATGTTCTCATTTACCAGATATGACGTGATTTTCTGAATAAGAGCCACAAAATTTCCATATAGTATTTATAAGTGATGCATTTGTTGAAATCAGGTCAGTGACACCGTGAGTCCAGTCGCTTCGGTATGCGTCATTAGTAAGACTTTCTACGGATGTGTAAATGTTGATTTTTTTTTTTTTTTTTAGCACTTACTGCGCAAAATTGTAAAAAAATATCCTCGAAATCAGGAGCGTCCGAAATTTTAAAGCTGAGGTTTCTGGCTTGATATGCACGTGAAAATAAAGCAAAAGTGAGGGTGCTCCATATGAGGAATGTCACCACACCTGGCGGAGGGGAGAGGTATGTAAGGCTACTTTCACACATCAGGTTTTCGGCGTCAGGCGCGATCCGGCGTCGTGCCGGAACGCCGGATCCGGCAAATGTTTAGTAAAACCGGATGTGACGGATCCGGTTTTCTGCCGGATCCGTCTTTTTCTTGACAGACAAAACCGGATCCGTCTCATCCGGTTCATCCGTTTTTCTATCCGTTTTTCGACGGATTACGCCGGATCCGGTTTTTAAAATTGACCCTTGTGGCCTTCCGAACGGGATTGGCTACTGGAAAACTAGATATAGCATGTTCCTACAGCCCTTCTTTGACAGGTTGTAGAGAAGAAAGTGCAGGTTGGAGAGAAGAGCAAGTTACTGGCGAAGATGGATGTTGTCATTGGAAATATTACCACTAGAAGTTCTGTGACGGTTTCAGGGACAATTTTGCAATATACTTTATGTCACCTCAAGGCAGAGTACACTGGGATGACAGAGTGTGAGAGATTTTTGCCCTAAACTTGTGTACCTTCTGGACCAACAGTATATACCTTTGCCAACCAAAGTTGGCTATCTTGTCATGGTCTTACTATTTTTACCTTTAGGCCACAGGTGTGTACCTGGTTGTGTTTTATGCAAAGTATTTCACCTTTTAACAAAAGTTGTGTACATTGTTAGGAAATCACCAACAATAAACACAACTTTTTAAGTGAAATACTTTGCTTCAAACACAACCAGGAACACAACTGTGGCAAAAAGCTAAAATTTACCCACAGTTATACCTGGTTTTGAATACCTTTTTACCTTTGAAATACCCTGTATTTAACCTTTTTTTAAAACATAGTTCGCCGCAGAAAGAAATGACAGACAACCATTGTGAAACGATAATTTAACTTTTATTTAATTTTTTTTTTTTTTGTAGAATGTTTTTAAAGTGCAAAAAAACTTTTTTAATAAAGGTTTTAAACCCAATGGGCATTTTTATTACAAAAAACACACATTACAATTCTGTGTACTGTGGGGTGGAAATACTGCTGGAGGGGCTGCGGGACACTTCGACACTGGGTGTGTGGAGAGAGGACTGGGATCTTGGTGGGGAAGGAACAGTTAGAGGTGAAGGTGTGGAAAAAACTACAGAATGGGTGGACATGTGGGAAGCAGAAGAGGTGGTGGGTGGTGGAGTCGAGGGTTGGGCAGGGACTGTAGGAGCAGATGATGTTGATGGAAAGTTGTATGGGGAAGGAGTTTGGTACGGGGAAGGAGTTTGGTACGGGGAAGGAGTTTGGTACGGGGCAGGTTGCTGGAAGTGGGGAGATGACTGGTACTGGGGAGGTTGCTGGTACTGGGGAGGTTGCTGGTACTGGGCAGGTTGCTGGTATGTAGTAGGAGGGGGAGGATGAAAAGTGGCTGGAGGGGGTGCAGATGTAATAGGAGGGGGAGGATGGAAAGTGGCTGGAGGGGGTGCAGGTGGAGGAACTACAGTGGTGGGAGGTGGAGGTTGGGAGGTAACCTGCTGTAGAGCACCGTGGCACGAATGCATTACATGCATCTGCTGGGCAGGAGAGAGCGTTTCCATGCGCTCCACAACAGACCTGAAAAAGGTGTGGTTTGGCGAAGATCTTGCTTCTGAATGCATGGTTTGCAGAAGTGTCTTCACCTCCAGAATGCTGGAGTTGATCTGCTGAAAGCCTGCGGAGATTTGCTCTGACAAGACTTTGAGACAGTTCTGGAAAGATGCATTCAGATGCAATAACTCTTGCGCATAACTCTTTTCCTGACCCCTCTGCCGCTGCCGCCCAGTACCCGCAGGTGTACTAGAGGCGGCAGGGGCAGAAGGGTGGGGTAAAGGGAAAGCGATCTCCTCACCAGCAGCTTCATGTAATGTAGGCGGCCACGATGCTCCTGTGCTGGTGGATGGGACAGATGGGTCGAATGTGTGGGAAGGCTGGGAAGGTGCAGATGTACCGGGGCGGTCGAAGTGTCCCTCGGTGCCGGTCTCCTCAGGGATCGCCTCAGAAGGGTCCAATCGTGCAGGCTCCCGAGTGCTGCTCACCGTGCTGTGGAATAAAGAGAAAAAAAAACAATTAAAATACTGACATGGTATGGCCCTGGCTGAAAAAAAAAAGTTACATCTAACATTTTTTTCACATGTGGTGTGTAATATTTACCTTCTGGTGAGCATTGTTTCCCGGAGGAACGACAGGGCTTCTGCGTACTTGTACTTGCTCCTGCGTCCTCCAGATCCACTCGGGGCCCGCATCTCTTTATTGAACTCCTTCTTGAAACGATCCCTCACAGACCGCCACCGATTCACAATTCTGTTCCCTGAAACGAGAAAGGAGTGGTTAGTATACAACATCAGTGTTTCACAAACTCCAGTCCTCATGGTCCCCAGGGGTCATGTTTTCAGGATTTCAATAGTAAATAGAAATCCTGAACACATGATCCGTGGGGACCACGAGGACTGGAGTTCGGGAAACACTGGTTTACATCAAGCAACCGTTACTGTATATACTTACGCTCTTTAATCTGGTCCCGAGCTTCGAGGTCCTCCCAGCGGCCCACAAGGAGAGAACAGATTTCCTCCCAGAGTCGTCGGGTAACGATAAGGTCAGCGTGGCGGCGGTCAGCCATATTCCAGAGCGGCTCCCTTTCTCTGACGAGATCGATGAGGTGGTCCACATCGAGTCCTCCATCCTCACCGTCAGAGTCGGGAGCACGCTGTGAAGGCTGTTAAAGAAAAAGACAAAAATAACATAATTAGCCTCCACAAAAGAAATGAAATAAAAAGTGCAAAAAAACAAAGCAAAAATATTTATACTTACACGCTGGTGACCGCCGCGTTGCTGTCGCCGACGACCCTGGGAGGCACTGCGAGGACCTCTTGGCCGAGCACCATATTGGGAAGACTAGAGAAGAAAACAAAAAATGTTATGTCTTTGGATGTAGGCATTTGTTTGCTGTGTGTGGTCTGCAGAACATTGTTTTCTATGTGTTGTGTGTAGTGTGATGTTGTGTTTCTGCGTTTGATGCAAAAAACTTACGAATTGTGAGCCCACTCCAAGCGTCTGTCCACCCCTTCCTTCTTCTTCTGGGAGCTCCTCTTCATCTTGTGATTCCTGTTTTGAAATAAAAGGCAATGAATAGACATATATTACAGAGATGATGGATTTTGGAAATAAAAACTTACCGTCAAACGCTGACGATGCGAGGGAGGGCTCCCAGAAGAAGATGTGCTGTCCTGTTGATGGCCAGACTCCATGGCTGTGGGTATTGCTGCTGCCAGTGATGCCATTTCTGCTGCTGCTGCTGCTGCATCTCTTTGGCGGCTGTTGAATAAAGAGAAACAAAGGGCCAATGAATATCTTGATATTCCATGGCCCTAGTTTGGAGGAATGGGGGATTTGATAATTACCGTCTCTCATCTGCTGCTGGCCTCCCCTCCTCAGCATGTTCTATTTGCTGCTCCATTTGGGGTGGTGGTGGTGCTGATGGTGCTGCAGTGGTCTCCTGCCTTCTCCTGCTTCGCTTGGTTGCTTTCTTGGGTGGCATGTTGGGTGTGGCTGTGGGTCCCACTGTCTTGCTTTTATATATGTCTTGTGGGCAGAGCTACTGAGCATGCTCAGACCAAAAAACCGGATCCGGCGCATTGCGGCGCTCATAGGCTTTCATTGTGTGAAAAAGCCGGACGCGCCGGATCCGGCGTGTCCGGCTTTTTTGCCGGAGACAAAAAACGTTACAGTAGACGTTTTTTCCAGACGCCGGATCGCGACACATTGCGACACATTGCCGGATCCGGCGAAAACCGGATGAAACGCATGGCCATCCGGCGCGATCCGGCGCAAATGCAAGTCAATGGGGGTGAAACCGGATCCGGCATTGCATTTCGCCGGATCCGGTTTCTGTCAAAAGCGCCGGATCGCGCCTGACGGCGAAAACCTGATGTGTGAAAGAGGCCTAAGTCACCTCTGGCAGTTGTGCATGCCAGGCACAACGCTGATGCTAGGTGGTGAATGATGGTGGTCCCGGAGCGATGCAGCACCCTCCACCCACTCCTGCCCAGGGATGAAAATCAACTCTGCCCTGCAAAATGTGCTGGACAGGGACCCGCTGAGCTGTGATGGCCCCGGTGCTGACCATCATTGTAACAAGGTATGATAATCCGCTAGATGTCATAGCTGCAGGGCATTATGGGGGAGAGAGACCTTTGCGGCCATCCAAAATTACTTTTGTCTTCTCGTTGATGCTTCAACAATGTGCGAAATGGGGCTGGGCAAGTTTCCTTTTTTTTGACCAGCGAATCAAACTTTAAAATGTTCAAATTTGCATGAAACAGCGAATTTCAGGAAATTTGACTTACGGTAAATTCGATCTAGAAGTTTCCACATATTTAGATTCAATCTCACAAGTCATTTTCCTGTATAAAATTTAAGGTTTAGGAATTTAGCAGAAAAAATCAGGAGAAATTACCGGTAAGGAAAATTGTACATCACTGTGGAATTCCCATATCAATAATTAACCAACGGACACTGAAGAGACAACACAAACCTAATCAAGAGCACATAAATCGTATATTCCTGACATATTACTAAGGTTTGAACCAGAGGTGTAGCTATGGCTTTGGTTCGGGGGGGGGAGGCGAAACTTCTGAGTGGGCCCCGAACCAGGTAACCTTGATTACAACTCAGTGATGCACCCTAAGGGCCAGGGTCGGACTGGCCCACCGGGATACCGGTGAAATGCCCGGTAGGCCCCCGGGCCCCTGGGCCCCAGTGAGGAGGAAGAAGGAAAAAAAAATTTAAGGACGCGGGCCCTTTAAAACCGAAGGAGGCAGAGGCACGCGTGGGCACATGCACGCTGTCCCGACCCACCACTAAGACCAGGGCCAGCGGTACCACCCGATGAACCCAGGTAGGCGCTGGGGACTCTGGGCGAACAGGGAGTGGGACAGACAGCATGGGGCCCAGGCAGCGCTGGCATCGGGGCCCCCCTGTAATACCTCTCCTCGTTCCAGCAGCTGCAGTGTCTTCAGTGCCCTGTGACTCTGCAACATCTCAAGGCAGAGGGAGCTATGACGTCATCACTGCGTGCTAATCCTCTCTGTCCTGAACGTTGCAGAGTTGGGAGAGACACTGAGTGTACGGGTACCTGCGGTGGGAACGGGAGAGGTGAGTACTTGATTTTTTTTTCTTCATAATGAGTTGCATTAAGGAGCAGGGGGGCCCATAGTATGCTGCATGTGGGGGCCACAGTATGCTGGAAGGGGGGGCATAGTATACTGCAGGGTGCCCATAGTATGCAGAAAGAAGCAGGGGGGCTGGGGGCCCATAATGTGCTGCAAATGTGGCGTCCCCAGGAGTATGGCCGCCACAATGACTTTGCCTTCCTCCAGGGAGGGTGATGTCATGCTTGGAAGCAGTGAAGGGTATCTCTCGCAGTTAACCTATACATGCAACTCAGTTCCACTCCAGGCCAGCAGGGGGGACTCTGAACCAGAATTGAGGGGAGGAATGCCCTCTGAGGCCAAGGGAAAGGAGTGGTTAGTTAGTGTGAGGAGGTCCACACGTGTGTTATGAATGAGTTACCGGAGGAGGAGATAACAAAAATACAAGCTAAGTCCAGAAAACCGGAGAGGTTGGTAGCTATCGGATTGCAGACCCCTGATCCTATACACCACAACTAACAGTAGCCGTGGGGGGTTCCTATGGTGCCCTAGACCCCTCGACACAGCCTGAGAACGACATAAGCCTAAAGAAGGAAAGGGGAAATCTAAACTGCCCTAGAGCAGACCCCAAAGCAATAGACAGCCCCCAACATGTATTGTCGGTGGAAAAACAGATGAAAACACAGACAGAAAGACAGGCTGAGCAAACGATGGGGCCCAACTAACTAGATAGGACAGGACAGAAAAGATGCTGGCTGCAATCCGCAAAAAACCCTACCAAAAATGTACCAACCGTCTGATAGGGAAAAAGGCCCTGAAGTCGCTAGACTTCAAAATCACTATATCAGCACTCAGGTATATTCTGAAAACAGAGCAAAGAGATCAACTGATCAGAGACAAAAATGGAATTCAGCCAGTCCCAACCAGGACTGGCTGAATACAAACACTAAGGAAACCAGACAAAATCTCATGGAATAATAGCAGGGCAAAAACTTAGCTTTTAGTAGACAGGAACTAACCTGGATGCAAGAGCTCAGAGCAGAAAGGATCACCAGCAGCCCTGCAGGGCGTTGGCTGCCTTATATCCACTCAGAAATTCCAGATGTCCAATCACACTCCGCCTGTTCAGATGACAGGTTCTTCCCATCCCAATCAATTTCACTACCTCTCTTCACCAGCAGAGGGAGTTCATCAGACATCAAAGGTGAAGGGGAGAATGAACTCACAACACACGTGCAGACGTGTGGAGAGAGACTGGAGGTTGAGCTGAGGAAAGAGAGCTCCCTCCTAGTGAGAGCGCATGAACTGGAGCCTGGTCTCCATGGGTGTATGGTTACTGACAGTACTGCACCAGAAACCAGAGGAGTAGGAGGCTGTAAATGCCCTATTCTCATCTAAGACTCGGAGGCACAACAGCACGGAGTGAGCCAAGAGAGGAATAGTTGCTACAGCTGTCTGCCATACGAGGAGTGCTAGTAGAAGAGAATTAGGAGGAACTTCAGTGTAACTAAGTACTAGGAGTACTTCACTCAAATAAGCGCTAGGAAGGAGACTGCACAGCCCTTCTGATGAGAGAGAATCCTGAGCTGCTTCCAGGCTAGCCTGCTCCGGTACCATCTGTAATCAAGACCCTGGACTGTATTTATCAAGTAAAGGTACAGAAACTGCACCCCGCTGTGTCCTTGTCTGCTTCCTACCCTTCTGGCACTGTTACATCCCTGTGCCAACCACATCTGCACTGCCCTGGGACTACAGCTTCACCTGTGGGGAGCTTTTACATCTTTGCTGCACCATACCATCAGTCCCAGTGGATCTGCATGCAACGTCGGCTTAACATCTCACTTGCAGAACACCACAGGTGGCGTCACAAACTATTCCATTCACTACATTCTACCATTCAATTTTCCCCATTAATTTGGCGCCCAGGGCCACGGACCGGGTCTCCGCTGCTGTGACACATCCCGCCATCACCGGCCCGGTACCGAGTACCCCACAGGGCGACCCACGTAGAGGAGCAGGGGGGCCATAGTATGCTGCAGGGGGGCGCATAGACATAGTACTATGCTGCATGGAGCAGCGGGGGGGGCTGGGGGCCCATAATGTGCTGCATAGAGGAGCAGGGGGGCCATAGTATGCTGCAGGGGGGGTCCAGAGACAAAGTACTATGCTGCATGGAGGAGCAGGGGGGGCTGGGGGCCCATAATGTGCAGCATAGAGGAGCAGGGGGGCATAGTATGCTGCAGGGGGGGCCCATAGACATAGTACTATGCTGCATGGAGGAGCAGGGGGGCTGGGGCCCCATAATGTGCTACATAGAGGATCAGGGGGCCCATAGTATGCTGCATAGAGGAGCAGGGGGGCCATAGAATGCTGCATAGAGGAGCAGGGGGGGGCTGGGGGCCCATAGTATGCTGCATGGAGGAGCAGGAGGAGCCGGGGGCCCATAATGTGCTGCATGGAGGAGCAGAGGGTGCTCTAGTATGCTGCAGGGGGGCATAGTATGCTGCATGGAGGAGCAGGGGGGCCCAGGGGCCCATAATGTGCTGCATAGAGGCCATAGTATGCTGCATAGAGGAGCAGGGGAGGCCATAATGTGCTGCATGGAGGAGCAGAGGAGGCCATAATGTGCTGCATGGAGGAGCAGGGGAGGCCATAGTATGCTGCATGGAGGAGCAGGGGGCCCATAATGTTCTGCATGGAGGAGCAGGGGAGGCCATAATTTGCTGCATGGAGGAGCAGGGGAGGCCATAATGTGCTGCATAGAGGAGCAGGGGAGACCATAATGTGCTGCATGGAGGAGCAGAGGAGGCCATAATATGCTGCATGGAGGAGCAGGGGGGCCACAGTATGCTGCATGGAGGAGCAGGGGAGGCCATAATGTGCTGCATGGAGTAGCAGGGGAGGCCATGATATGCTGCATGGAGGAGCAGCGGGGCCGTAATGTTCTGCATGGAGGAGCAGGGGAGGGCATAATGTGCTGCATGGAGGAGCAGGTTCCCCATAATACTGTATGGAGGAGGATTATATGGTGCCCATAATACTCTATGGCAGACAATGAGGTGCCCATAATACTGTATGACAGACTATGTGGTTGCACACAATTCTGTATGGCAGATAATGTGGTTGCCCATAATACTGTACGGCAGACTATGTGTGTTAGGCATCGAGTTCCTGTCGCTGCACAGCAGGAATCCCAAGCCTTGCATTCGGCAGTCTCTCTTTTCTCTCCGGCCTCAGAGGAGGTTGCTCAGCAGACTTGTCGATCCAGGGGCTCTGCCCAGACCAGCTCTGTAGGTTTGGTTGCTGCTGCCATCTCTGGTCCAGCTATAGCAATGCATGCTGGTCAGCAGCGAGCTACTCCAGGGACTACGTCCTCCTTTCGGTCCACTGAGCATGCCCGTGGGACAATCTCTCATTGGAGATTGGAGGTCACATGCTCAGGTCCTTCTCCAGCTCGGATTGGACAGTCAAGAAGGTCCCGGAATGACGCTGCTATAAAAGGTTCGCATGGCCGCTCGGCCATGCGCTAGTATAGACTGCATTACCAGACTATACTAGAGGAGTGAGTGTTGTATGCATGTATGAATGTCTCTGGTGAATGACTTATTAAGAAACCCCTACCCTTGGTACGCATGTGTTGTGCAGCCTAGCCTGTTAAGTGCCCAGGCTTAGGTGTAGGTAGAGGCAGAGTCTGAGACTGGCATCAGTGTCCACCGGTGGCTCTGCACGCCATGGTACACGTGCACGACACTCCACCATAGTCAGCGTCTATAGTGGCGTCCGCAGGTGCGACGCCACACGCTCAGAAGGTCTACAGGGACTCTGACCCCGTGTCCTTGGGGCAGAGTTTGGTGACTGCATTCTGTGCGCTTCGTTGCCGAGCTCTGTGAGCTAAACAGGCTCCGGCATTTATGTTCTGCGGTAGTGCGGCTCTGTGAGGTAACAGATCGCCCTGTTCACACTGGGTGACATTAACTCACGTGTGACCTTTTGTATACCACTTTATACTTCCGCCATTACTAAGCAGCAGTTTACCACCCCTGCACAGTGGACCCCGGGCTGCGAACGGACCTTACTATTATTTTATTATTTGGTGCGTTCTGCCAGCCCTAACATTGTGGTTGCCCATAATACTGTATGGAGGACTGTGTGGTTGCCCATAATACTGTATGACGTACTATGTGGTACCCATAATACTGTATGGTGGACTATGAGGTGCCCATAATACTGTATGGCGGACTATGTGAATGTTCATAATACTGTAAGGCGGACTATGTGGGTGCTCAAAATACTGTAAGGCGGACTATGTGGGTGCTCAAAATACTGTATTGCGGACTATGTGGTTTCCCATAATACTGTATCGTGGACTATGTGGGTGCTCATAATGCTGTTTATGGACTATGTGGTTGCCCATAATACTGTATGGCGGACTATGTGGTTGCCCATAATACTGTCTGACGAACTATGTGGTTGCCCATAATACTGTATGGCAAACTATGTGGGTGCCCATAATACTGTATGGCGGACTATGAGGTGCCCATAATACTGTATGGTGGACTATGTGGGTGCTCATAATATTGTATGGCAGACTGTGGTTTCCCATAATTTTGTATGGCGGACTATGTGGTTTCCCATAATACTGTATGGCAGACAATGTGGGTGCTCATAATACTGTATGGAGCACTCTGTGGTTGCCCATAATACTGTATGGCGGACTATGTGGTGCCCATAATACTGTATGACAGACTATGAGGTGCCCAGAATACTGTATGGCGGACTATATGGTTGCTCATAATACTGTATGGCGGACTATGTGGGTGCCCATAATACTGTATGGTGGACTATGAGGTGCCCATAATACTGTATGGTGGACTATGTGGATGCTCATAATATTGTATAGCGGACTACGTGGTTTCCAATAATACTGTATGGCAGACTATGTGGGTGCTCATAATACTGTATGGAAGACTATGTGGTTGCCCATAATACTGTGTGGAGGACTATGTGGTTGCCCATAATACTGTATGACGGACAATGTGGTTGCCCATAATATTGTAAGGCAGACTATGTGGTTTCCCATAATACTGTATGGCAGACTATGTGGGTGCTCATAATACTGTATGGAAGACTATGTGGTTGCCCATAATACTGTGTGGAGGACTATGTGGTTGCCCATAATACTGTATGACGGACAATGTGGTTGCCCATAATACTGTATGGCGGACTATTTGGTTGCCCATAATACTGTATGGCGGACTATGTGGTACCCATAATACTGTATGGCGGACTATGTGGTTGCCCATAATATTGTATGGTGGACCATGTGGTTGCCCATAATATTGTATGGCGGACTATGTGGACCCAATCGGCAGAATGTGGAGCTTTTATCCCCATTAGACTGGAGTGGCATGTCAGACTTGATCACTGATCCATTCATTCCCTCAGTGGCTGCATTTGTTTTTTTATAGAAGCCCCAAAGAGAATGAATGGAGCTTCGGTCAGATATCCCACCTGCGGCTCCATTTTAAAATGGGGATAAGAGTCCTATCAGGGATAAAATTTCCTCATTCTTCCAATCGGTGCAGTTTCTAATGGTCGGACCTAAGTGATCACCTATCCTGTGGAGCCCATGGATCAGTGATAACTTGTTTTAACCAAAGAACCCCATTAATGTAAGCTACTGTAATTATACATCCCAGTTATGGGGGCGCACAGTAGATGTGCAGGAGCCGCTGTGTTTTACAGCTGATGCTCCACTATAATGGGGATAATGACTGACAGATATTTGCATATAACTGTAGGGTGGGCCCCTAGAGTCCATTCCCCTGGTGGGCCCCAGACACCCCAGTCCGACCCTGCTAAGGGCTCATACTCACTTGTGAGAGACTCACACAATTTTCGTGCGAGTCTCTCGCATGAAAACCTGGCACTGCTGCCGACACTTGGATCGGAGCGTGCGGCTACATGTATGTCTATGCAGCCGCACGCTCCGGTCCAAGTGCTGGCGGCAGTGCCAGTTTTTCATGCGAGAGACTCGCACGAGAATCGTGCGAGTCTCTCGCAAGTGAGTATGAGCCCTAATAGTGGATGTAGGAGAACCTCAGCAGATGACTGCGATGTTACTGAAAATAATCTTTATATAAAGACCAACACTGATTTTACCGCCATATGGTCAGTGGTAGATACCTGTCCTGCAGAACATGTAAGACATCACAGCACAGTTATAGATGGTGATTTACAGCTGACGATCTTTCTGGTGGAGTCTTTCACTTTTCCCATCTTTTCCATCTGGCCCAGACCTACATGACAACTTCTCCAGCCAGGACTCGTCTGTAGAGAATACAACAAAGACACATCTGACTTCTCACATTTCCAGCTCCATCACCATCTATTCCCAACCTGTACAAATCCCTCATCCCGCTGATACCCCAATACTGAGCCGCTGCTGAATGTGCCCCTATGACTGCACCTGTTGGGTGGTTCTCTGTGCCCTTTAAATTCTAAATCAACCCTCTACAATATAGTGATGCCGGGTGCAAGTGCCCTAGAAAACAGTGCCCACATTTTGCTCCGTGGAAAGTAATAATGCCCTGTGTGTGCTGCTTTAACAGTCATGGAAAGTAATAATGCCCTGTGTGTGCCCCTTTGACAGTCACAGTTACCCGAGTTCCCTATAACAATATGTGCTCACTTTACATTTAATAATGTCCAGAGTCCCCCCTGTACAGCTCCCCTATACACAATATGATGTTCTCTTTTACACACTACAATGCCCCTTCACTGTATATATACTGACCCCTTACTATCCCCCAAACTTTTTGATGGCTCCAACACTGCATGACGGCCCCCTTACTGTAATCTCCACACTATATGATGGCACCCTAGCCTCAATATAGCATAATACACCAGATAGTCCTCAATATAGTATAATGCACTCCTCATAGGCAGACTCTACAGTATAATGCAGCCCCCCATAGGCAGACTCTATAGTATAATGCAGCCCCCCATAAGCAGACTGTAATGTAAGGCAGTACCCTCCCATAGGCAGACTAGAATATAAGGCAGCACCCCCCCATTGGCAGACTGATAGGTAAGGCAGCACTCCCCATAGGAAGACTGTTAGGTAAGGCAGCACCCCCCCATAGGCAGACTGTTAGGTAAGGCAGCACTCTCCCAAAGGCAGACTGTTAGGTAAGGCAACACCCCCCATAGGCAGACCGTTAAGTAATAAATAATAAAATAATCTTTATTTTTATATAGCACTAACATGTTCTGCAGCGCTTTACAGTTTGCACACATTATCATCACTGTCCCCGATGGGGCTCACAATCTAAATTCCCTATCAGTATGTCTTTGAATGTGGGAGGAAACCCACGCAACACGGGGAGAACATACAAACTCCCCGCAGCATCCCCACCCCCATAGGCAGACTGTTAGGTAAGGCAGCACCCCCCATTGGCAGTCTGATAGGTAAAGCAGCACCCCCCCATAGGCAGACTTATAGGTAAGGCAGCACCCCCCATAGGCAGACTGTTAGGTAATGCAGGACTGCAGGACCCCCCATAGGCAGACTGATAGGTAAGGCAGTACCCCCCATAGGTAGACTGATAGGTAAGGCAGCACCCCCCCATAGGCAGACTTGTAGGTAAGGCAGCACCCCCCAGGCAGACTGTTAGGTAAGGCAGGCCCCCCCATAGGCAGACTTATAGGTAAGGCAGCACCCCCCATAGGGAGACTGCTAGGTAAGGCAGCACCCCCCCTATAGGCAGACTGTAAGGTAAGGCAGCACCCCCCATAGGCAGACTGTTAGGTAAGGCAGCACCCCCCCAAAGGCAGACTGATAGGTATGGCAGGACCCCCCCATAGGCAGACTGATAGGTACAGTTAGGTCCATATATATTGGGACAGAGACAACATTTTTCTAATTTTGGTTCTAGACATTACCACAATGAATTTTAAACAAAACAATTCAGATGCAGTTGAAGTTCAGACTTTCAGCTTTCATTTGAGGGTATCCACATTAAAATTGGATGAAGGGTTTAGGAGTTTCAGCTCCTTAAGATGTGCCACCCTGTTTTTAAAGGGACCAAAAGTAATTGGACAATTGATTCCTAGGCTATTTCATGGACAGGTGTGAGCAATCCCTTCGTTATGTCATTCTCAATTAAGCAGATGAAAGGCCTGGAGTTGATTTGAGGTGTGGTGCTTGCATTTAAAAGGTTTTGCTGTGAAGGAAACATGCGGTCAAAGGAGCTCTCCATGCAGGTGAAACAAGCCATCCTTAAGCTGCAAAAACAGAAAAAACCCATCCGAGAAATTGCTACAACATTAGGAGTGGCAAAATCTACAGTTTGGTACATCCTGAGAAAGAAAGAAAGAAAGAAAGCACTGGTGAACTCATCAATGCAAAAAGACCTGGGCGCCCGCGGAAGACAACAGTGGTGGATGATCGCAGAATAGTCTCCATGGTGAAGAGAAACCCCTTCACAACAGCCAACCAAGTGAGCAACACTCTCCAGGAGGTAGGCGTATCAATATCCAAATCTACCATAAAGAGAAGACTGCATGAAAGTAAATACAGAGGGTTCACTGCACGGTGCAAACCACTCATAAGCATCAAGAATAAGAAGGCTAGACTGGACTTTGCTAAAAACATCTAAAAAAGCCAGCACAGTTCTGGAAGAACATTCTTTGGACAGATGAAACCAAGATCAACCTCTACCAGAATTGTGGAAAGAGAAAAGTATGGCGAAGGCGTGGTACAGCTCATGATCCAAAGCATACCACATCATCTGTAAAACAAGGCAGAGGCAGTGTGATGGCTTGGGCATGCATGGCTGCCAGTGGCACTGGGTCACTAGTGTTTATTGATGATGTGACACAGGACAGAAGCAGCCGAATGAATTCTGAGGTATTCAGAGCCACACTGTGTGCTCAGATCCAGCCAAATGCAGCCAAACTGATTGGTCGTCGTTTCATACTACAGATGGACAATGACCCAAAAAATAACGCCAAAGCAACCCAGGAGTTTATTAAAGCAAAGAAGTGGAATATTCTTGAATGGCCAAGTCAGTCACCTGATCTCAACCCAATTGAGCATGCATTTCACTTGTTAAAGACTAAACTTCAGACAGAAAGGCCCACAAACAAACAGCAACTGAAAACCACCGCAGTGAAGGCCTGGCAGAGCATCAAAAAGGAGGAAACACAGCGTCTGGTGAAGTCCATGAGTTCAAGACTTCAGGCAGTCATTGCCAACAAAGGGTTTTCAACCAAGTACTAGAAATGAACATTTTATTTACAATTATTTAATCTGTTCAATTACTTTTGGTCCCTTTTACAACAGGGTGGCACATGTTAAAGAGCTAAAACTCCTAAACCCTTCATCCAATTTTAATGTGGATACCCTCAAATGAAAGCTGAAAGTCTGAACTTCAACTGCATCTGAATTGTTTTGTTTAAAATTCATTGTGGTAATGTCTAGAACCAAAATTAGAAAAACATTGTCTCTGTCCAAATATATATGGACCTAACAGTAAGGCAGCACTCCCCATAGGCAGACTGATAAGTAAGGCAGCACCCCCCATGGGCAGACTGTTAAGGTAAGCTACACCAAAAAAGAAAAGAAAACGGATGGCACTCACCGGTTAAAATCTTCTTTATTCCAATACTTTAAAACATCGGCATAAGGAGGATGGGAGTGGGAGTGGAAATGACGACAGCCGTTTCATACTGCAGTAGCGCTTCTACTGGTCTCTCTTAGGAGACCAGTAGAAGCGCTACTGCAGCGCGAAACGGCTGTCGTCATTTCCACTCCCGCTCCCATCCTCCTTATGCCGATGTTTTAAAGTATTGGAATAAAGAAGATTTTAACCGGTGAGTGCCATCCATTTTCTTTTTTGGTGTAGTCGCTGTGACTAATTGCTTTGGAGTGGCACCCCGGTTTATGGAGCACTTCCTATAGTACGCATATTTGCAGTACCAGCTTACACAGCTATTTGTGCAATGAATGAGCTTCCCGGCTGTGCGGATTAACACTTTGTTGGAGAGACTGATAGGTAAGACAGCCCCCCCTTAGGCAGACTGTTAGGTAAGGCAGCATCCCCGCCCCCATAAACAAACTGATAGGTAAGGCAGCACCCCTCATAGGCAGACTGTAATATAAGGCAGCACCCCCCATAGGCAGACTGTTAGGTAAGTGAGAACCCCCTCATAGGCAGGCTGTAAAATAATGCACCCCCATAAAAAAATAAATACCGCTCTTCCTTCCGGCTCCTGTGCTGCTCTGAGCTCCCGCTCTTCTTCTGACAGTGGGCGCCGGCAGTGACATCATCGCGCCCAATGCTAGCGTCTGGCAGGGGGATGATGGGAGAAGGAGTGCTCGCTACTTCTCTCATCTGTGCGGTCAGCTGTATCAGTTGGATGCCGATACAGTTGAGCCTGCGATGACGGGTGGGGGGCCCACTGCTGGCACGGCCCCCCCACCTGCTCAAGGGCCCCATAGGGCCGGGCTGCAGAGCAGGGAGATCGATACTCCCTGCTCTGCACAGGCTGATACAGTTACAGTAGCGTAGCTCCCGGTGGGCCTCCTGAGAGAGCATGGCCCGGGGCCACCGCCCCCTCTGCCCCCCCAGTAGCGTAGCTACTGGTGTGAAGAGTATTTTACCGTAATAGTTACAGGAGAGGGAAAATAAATCCCAATATTAAACAATATGACTTATTCATCACTAATATGCAACATATTATAACTACTATAACATTGCTCAGTATGATAAAATAAACAACTACCTTAAAATTGCGATCTATGTAGAAAAATATAACCACTATAATACTGTACCCTATGTGCAAGAATATAACTACTATATTACTGCCCCTATGTACAAGAATATAGCTACTATAATACTGCCCCTATGTACGAGAATATAACTACTATAATAATGCTCCTATGTGCAAGAATATAACTACTATAATACTGCTCCTATGTACAAGAATATAACTACTATAATACTGCTCCTATGTACAAGAATATAACTATAATACTGCCCCCTATGTACAAGAATATAACTACTATAATACTGCCCCTATGTACGAGAATATAACTACTATAATACTGCACCTATGTGCAAGAATATAACTACTATAATACTGCCCCTACGTACAAGAATATAACTACTATAATACTGCATCTATGTACAAGAATATAACTACTATAATGCTGTCCCTATGTACAAGAATATAACTACTATAATATTGCTCCCTATGTACAAGAATATAACTACTATAATACTGCTCCTATGTATAAGAATATAACTACTATAATACTGCCCCTATGTATAAGAATATAACTACTATAATACTGCCCCTATGTACAAGAATATAACTGCTATAATACTGCCCCTATGTATAAGAATATAACTACTTTAATACTGCCCCTACGTACAAGAATATAACTACTATAATACTGCTCCCTATGTACAAGAATATAATTACTATAATACTGCTCCTATGTACAAGAATATAACTACTATAATACTGCTCCCTATGTACAAGACTATAACTACTATAATACTGATCCCTATGTACAAGAATATAACTACTATAATACTGCCCCTATGTACAAGAATATAATTACTATAATACTGCTCCTATGTACAAGAATATAACTACTATAATACTGCTCCCTATGTACAAGACTATAACTACTATAATACTGATCCCTATTTACAAGAATATAACTACTATAATACTGCTCCTATGTACAAGAATATAACTACTATAATACTGATCCCTATGTACAAGAATATAACTACTATAATACTGCTCCCTATGTACAAGAATATAATTACTATAATACTGCTCCTATGTACAAGAATATAACTACTATAATACTGCTCCCTATGTACAAGACTATAACTACTATAATACTGATCCCTATGTACAAGAATATAACTAGTATAATACTGCTCCTATGTACAAGACTATAACTACTATAATACTGATCCCTATGTACAAGAATATAACTACTATAATACTGCCCCTATGTACAAGAATATAACTACTTTAATACTGCCCCTATGTATAAGAATATAACTACTATAATACTGTTCCTATGTACAAGAATAAAACTACTATAATACTGCCCCTATGTACAAGAATATAACTACTATAATACTTCTCCCTATGTACAAGAATATAAATACTATAATACTGCTCCTATGTACAAGAATATAACTACTATAATAATGCCCCTATGTGCAAGAATATAACTACTATAATACTGCCCCTATGTACAAGAATATAACTACTATAATACTGCATCTATGTACAAGAATATAACTACTATAATACTGCCCCTATGTACAAGAATAAACTACTATAATACTGATCCCTATGTACAAGAATATAACTACTATAATACTGCCCCTATGTACAAGAATATAACTACTTTAATACTGCCCCTATGTACAAGAATATAACTACTATAATACTGCTCCTATGTATAAGAATATAACTACTATAATACTGCCCCTATGTACAAGAATATAACTACTATAATACTGCTCCCATGTACAAGAATATAACTACTATAATACTGCCTCCTAGCTGTGAGGTTGTGTGTTTGTAGCTCTCCTGATGTCTGGAGCAAGCCCAGGGGGAGGCCACCCTGGGCGGGGTAACTCCCCAAGCAAGGCCCAGGCTTCCAAGCCTACACTTGGAAGTAACGCTCAAGTTGTGTCTAAGGCGGATGCAAGTCCCAAAGTTGTTTCTGAGGGAAAGAAAGCTCAGAATGGAAGTAGCAGCAGCAGCAGCAAGAAAGATGAAGCTGTGAAAGTGCAAAAAGTAATGGAACAAGGAAAAGCCATGACTGTGGGTAAGAAAGTTCCAGTTAAGCAATCGGCCAGCCAAGGCAAACAGAGTGAAGGACAACTAGGAGAAATCCAAAAGAAATCTACTGGTGAGAAGCTGAATGGAGGAAAGCAGCCTGCAGCTCAGGAGGTGCCATCACCAACTTCAGGTGTGCAGCTGACTCCCAGCAGACAGAGGAGAACCTCACTGGAGAGACAGACGCTCCAGGAGAACCTGCAGCAGAAGCATGTGGTGGCCAGCATGGCGAGCTCTGGGCGCACAAGGTCGCAGTCAGGTGGCAGCAGTAAAAGTGCTGTGGAGCCTGGAGCCACGAAACCAGCGGTGGTGAAAGTTAAGGAGACGTCTGGTTTCAAGCATCCAGGGACATTGCTGAAAGCAGGATCCCAGGAGGAGACGCCATGTGCACCTGAGCTTCAGGTCGCAGAGGAGATCCCAGGACTGGTCAAGAGGCTCGGTGAGTTACAGCAGCACAAAGACTTGCTGCAGAAACAAATAGAAATGGGCTATAATGTAAAGGTTGCTAATCCTGGTGGGGATCACACCTTTTGTGATCAGACTCTGAACATGCTTGGCATACAGCTGGCAAAAGTGGTGACGGACATGGACTGTGTCCTAGAGAAGATGGGGCCCCTGGCAGAGACTTATAGGAATCAGGAACTGTTTATGTCACACAAGCAGGACTCTGCAGGTTCCAGCTCAGACATTGTCCCAGGTGGGCCCCAGAAGCCGGTGCGGCCAGTGCTGCAGCCTGCAAGTTTCTGCTTCCAAAAGGGTCAAATACTGCAGCCGCAGCAGCCTGCAGCAGACCCCAAGCAGCAGCATGTTATGCAGATTCCAGCAGGTGTACCACAAGTCTCAGAATGCCCAGCACAGCAGCCTGCAGCAGATTCCAAGCAGCAGCATGGACTGCACTTTCCAGCAGAGGGACTACAAGTCTCAGAATGCCAAGCACAACAGTTGGGCAGTGGACATGTGCCGGTCATTTCTGATGGTGCCCAGCAGGGCTCTGATGCTGGGGATAACCGCGCTGTATCTGGGGGGTCGGAGGCTTGGGGGAGCACAGTATCTTTGGTGGACGCTGCACAGTCTGATAATGACATTGATGCTGATGATAACAATGTGCATGATAATATCTGTGATTTCCCCCCTTTAATTTCAAGCACACAAGGTGTGGCTGCCCCTCCTGCTGCAGACCTTCACCCCGTCAGTCAACCCAATGTGACCCCACACGGTCCCCGCAGTAATGCCTGGAGTCGTGGTGCTCCGTCGTTTACCTCTGGTACCAACTATACAGGCCAGGCGTTTAAACGGAGAAATGTTGTGCGTTTCCGGCACAGAGGTGCCAAGGAGGACCTGCCAGACAGGAGGTTTGTCATCAGGGAGCTCTTGTGCCACCAGATGGGGTTTGTGCCAGTCAGCATCCTGGCAGTGATTAATCTTCCAGACAGGCAGGGCTATGATGTCAGCTTTAAGCTCATGTCTGACCTGGACAGATTCTGGTCTAGTTTCCCCAAGTTTAGAGACACGGAGGGCTGGAGTAAGTTCAGTTTTATTCCTATCTCTAAGCCAGATACTGTCACCGTAAATGTCATCTTCTGGAATGAGTCTGTTCCCCCGCAGGACATTGTGGTGTGGCTCTGGAGGCATTGTGACCTGGTCTCTGACCTCACCAAAAGCAGAGACAGTGATGGTATCTGGACGGGAGGGTGGCGGGTTTTGGTGAAGCTGCGCCAGTGCAATAACATCACTGCCCATTTACCCAACTCCTTCTTTATTGGGAGGGAGAGGGGTGTGTGTTTCTATCCTGGGCAGCCTCGTAAGTGCTTTAAATGTGGCAAGGCAGGTCACCTGGCAAATACCTGTACTGTGGTGAAGTGCAACCTGTGTGGGGAGGTCGGCCATCTAGCTGCAGACTGCCAGAACATCAGGTGCAACCTCTGTGGGAAGATCGGTCACCCTCACAGGGACTGTCCAGACGCCTGGCACAATATCTGTAAGGACTTTCCTGACGAGGACTTGGTGGCAGGGGCAGAGATTCTGGAGGAGGCAGCTTTACTGTCAGGGGAAATACTGACCAGACCAGAGGTCCACCAGGGGTCTACTCAGCTAACACCAGAGCAGCAGGGTTCAGAGAGAGAACAGGGGAGTATGGAGGTTGTACCTCAGGGGCAGCGGTCACAGGAAGGCAGTACTTCAGTGCTACCATCTGTGTCTGAAGAGTATAGCAATAATCAGAAAAGGAAGAAAAAGGACAAGGCCTCCCGTAAACCTGAGGGGTATGACACTGGCCAAGGAGTCGGGAAGAAATTCCAGAGTTCTGCTGGTGTAATGGTCGTATCTAACAGGTTTGATGTTCTGTCTGAGTCTGACAGCGATTTTGAAGATGACCTTAAGAGAATTGACGCAGAGTGTGATAGGGACGTAGAGGATTGTCCTCCGCCAAAGCGGAAGACCTTACCTGAGGGCACTCGGGTAGAGTCTGAGATGGAGACCGGTGGTGAACAGAATAACTCCGACTCAGATCTGTGACGCTGTGAACCAGATAATGTCCAAACTCAGATAGGGAAAATCATTAGGAGAAATTAGGAAATGCTAAGATAGAGAAGGATGAGTCACTGGGTAGGAACATGATGAGCTCTGTTTGCAAAGTGTTTTTTTTTTTTTTTTTTTTTTTTTTTCTCTCCTCAAACTAGGAGTATGGACTCAAAGTTAATTTGATATGTATAAACTGGATATGTAATGAATGTATGTACAATCTAAGTGAATTCAGTTTTGTATTATTGGAGGAATGTTATTTGGATTTGTTTGGTTTTTACAATAAAAATTGCCCCTATGTATAAGAATATAACTACTTTAATACTGCCCCTACGTACAAGAATATAACTACTATAATACTGCTCCCTATGTACAAGAATATAATTACTATAATACTGCTCCCTATGTACAAGAATATAATTACTATAATACTGCTCCTATGTACAAGAATATAACTACTATAATACTGATCCCTATGTACAAGAATATAACTACTATAATACTGCCCCTATGTACAAGAATATAATTACTATAATGCTGCTCCTATGTACAAGAATATAACTACTATAATACTGCTCCCTATGTACAAGACTATAACTACTATAATACTGATCCCTATTTACAAGAATATAACTACTATAATACTGCTCCTATGTACAAGAATATAACTGCTATAATACTGATCCCTATGTACAAGAATATAACTACTATAATACTGCTCCCTATGTACAAGAATATAATTACTATAATACTGCTCCTATGTACAAGAATATAACTACTATAATACTGCTCCCTATGTACAAGACTATAACTACTATAATACTGATCCCTATGTACAAGAATATAATTACTATAATACTGCCCCTATGTACAAGAATATAATTACTATAATACTGCTCCTATGTACAAGAATATAATTACTATAATACTGCTCCCTATGTACAAGAATATAACTACTATAATACTGCCCCTATGTACAAGAATATAATTACTATAATACTGCTCCTATGTACAAGAATATAACTACTATAAAACTGCTCCCTATGTACAAGACTATAACTACTATAATACTGATCCCTATTTACAAGAATATAACTACTATAATACTGCTCCTATGTACAAGAATATAACTGCTATAATACTGATCCCTATGTACAAGAATATAACTACTATAATACTGCTCCCTATGTACAAGAATATAATTACTATAATACTGCTCCTATGTACAAGAATATAACTACTATAATACTGCTCCCTATGTACAAGACTATAACTACTATAATACTGATCCCTATGTACAAGAATATAATTACTATAATACTGCCCCTATGTACAAGAATATAATTACTATAATACTGCTCCTATGTACAAGAATATAATTACTATAATACTGCCCCTATGTACAAGAATATAACTACTATAATACTGCCCCTATGTACAAGAATATAATTACTATAATACTGCTCCCTATGTACAAGACTATAACTACTATAATACTGATCCCTATGTACAAGAATATAACTACTATAATACTGCCCCTATGTACAAGAATATAATTACTATAATACTGCTCCTATGTACAAGAATATAACTACTATAATACTGCTCCCTATGTACAAGACTATAACTACTATAATACTGATCCCTATTTACAAGAATATAACTACTATAATACTGCTCCTATGTACAAGAATATAACTGCTATAATACTGATCCCTATGTACAAGAATATAACTACTATAATACTGCTCCCTATGTACAAGAATATAATTACTATAATACTGCTCCTATGTACAAGAATATAACTACTATAATACTGCTCCCTATGTACAAGACTATAACTACTATAATACTGATCCCTATGTACAAGAATATAACTACTATAATACTGCTCCTATGTACAAGACTATAACTACTATAATACTGATCCTTATGTACAAGAATATAACTACTATAATACTTCCCCTATGTACAAGAATATAACTACTTTAATACTGCCCCTATGTATAAGAATATAACTACTATAATACTGTTCCTATGTGCAAGAATAAAACTACTATAATACTGCCCCTATGTACAAGAATATAACTACTATAATACTTCTCCCTATGTACAAGAATATAAATACTATAATACTGCTCCTATGTACAAGAATATAACTACTATAATAATGCCCCTATGTGCAAGAATATAACTACTATAATACTGCCCCTATGTACAAGAATATAAATACTATAATACTGCATCTATGTACAAGAATATAACTACTATAATACTGCCCCTATGTACAAGAATATACTACTACAATACTGATCCCTATGTACAAGAATATAACTACTATAATACTGCCCCTATGTACAAGAATATAACTACTTTAATACTGCCCCTATGTACAAGAATATAACTACTATAATACTGCTCCTATGTATAAGAATATAACTACTATAATACTGCCCCTATGTACAAGAATATAACTACTATAATACTGCTCCCATGTACAAGAATATAACTACTATAATACTGCCTCCTAGCTGTGAGGTTGTGTGTTTGTAGCTCTCCTGATGTCTGGAGCAAGCCCAGGGGGAGGCCACCCTGGGCGGGGTAACTCCCCAAGCAAGGCCCAGGCTTCCAGGCCTACACTTGGAAGTAACGCTCAAGTTGTGTCTAAGGCGGATGCAAGTCCCAAAGTTGTTTCTGAGGGAAAGAAAGCTCAGAATGGAAGTAGCAGCAGCAGCAGCAAGAAAGATGAAGCTGTGAAAGTGCAAAAAGTAACGGAACAAGGAAAAGCCATGACTGTGGGTAAGAAAGTTCCAGTTAAGCAATCGGCCAGCCAAGGCAAACAGAGTGAAGGACAACTAGGAGAAATCCAAAAGAAATCTACTGGTGAGAAGCTGAATGGAGGAAAGCAGCCTGCAGCTCAGGAGGTGTCATCACCAACTTCAGGTGTGCAGCTGACTCCCAGCAGACAGAGGAGAACCTCACTGGAGAGACAGACGCTCCAGGAGAACCTGCAGCAGAAGCATGTGGTGGCCAGCATGGCGAGCTCTGGGCGCACAAGGTCGCAGTCAGGTGGCAGCAGTAAAAGTGCTGTGGAGCCTGGAGCCACGAAACCAGCGGTGGTGAAAGTTAAGGAGACGTCTGGTTTCAAGCATCCAGGGACATTGCTGAAAGCAGGATCCCAGGAGGAGACGCCATGTGCACCTGAGCTTCAGGTCGCAGAGGAGATCCCAGGACTGGTCAAGAGGCTCGGTGAGTTACAGCAGCACAAAGACTTGCTGCAGAAACAAATAGAAATGGGCTATAATGTAAAGGCTGCTAATCCTGGTGGGGATCACACCTTTTGTGATCAGACTCTGAACATGCTTGGCATACAGCTGGCAAAAGTGGTGACAGACATGGACTGTGTCCTAGAGAAGATGGGGCCCCTTTCAGAGACTTATAGGAACCAGGAACTGTTTATGTCACACAAGCAGGACTCTGCAGGTTCCAGCTCAGACATTGTCCCAGGTGGGCCCCAGAAGCCGGTGCGGCCAGTGCTGCAGCCTGCAAGTTTCTGCTTCCAAAAGGGTCAAATACTGCAGCCGCAGCAACCTGCGGCAGACCCCAAGCAGCAGCATGTTATGCAGATTCCAGCAGGTGTACCACAAGTCTCAGAATGCCCAGCACAGCAGCCTGCAGCAGATTCCAAGCAGCAGCATGGACTGCACTTTCCAGCAGAGGGACTACAAGTCTCAGAATGCCAAGCACAACAGTTGGGCAGTGGACATGTGCCGGTCATTTCTGATGGTGCCCAGCAGGGCTCTGATGCTGGGGATAACCGCGCTGTATCTGGGGGGTCGGGGGCTTGGGGGAGCACAGTATCTTTGGTGGACGCTGCACAGTCTGATAATGACATTGATGCTGATGATAACAATGTGCATGATAATGTCTGTGATTTCCCTCCTTTAATTTCAAGCACACAAGGTGTGGCTGCCCCTCCTGCTGCAGACCTTCACCCCGTCAGTCAACCCAATGTGACCCCACACGGTCCCCGCAGTAATGCCTGGAGTCGTGGTGCTCCGTCGTTTACCTCTGGTACCAATTATACAGGCCAGGCGTTTAAACGGAGAAACGTCGTGCGTTTCCGGCACAGAGGTGCCAAGGAGGACCTGCCAGACAGGAGGTTTGTCATCAGGGAGCTCTTGTGCCACCAGATGGGGTTTGTGCCAGTCAGCATCCTGGCAGTGATTAATCTTCCAGACAGGCAGGGCTATGATGTCAGCTTTAAGCTCATGTCTGACCTGGACAGATTCTGGTCTAGTTTCCCCAAGTTTAGAGACACGGAGGGCTGGAGTAAGTTCAGCTTTATTCCTATCTCTAAGCCAGATACTGTCACCGTAAATGTCATCTTCTGGAATGAGTCTGTTCCCCCGCAGGACATTGTGGTGTGGCTCTGGAGGCATTGTGACCTGGTCTCTGACCTCACCAAAAGCAGAGACAGTGATGGTATCTGGACGGGAGGGTGGCGGGTTTTGGTGAAACTGCGCCAATGCAATAACATCACTGCCCATTTACCCAACTCCTTCTTTATTGGGAGAGAGAGGGGTGTGTGTTTCTATCCTGGGCAGCCTCGTAAGTGCTTTAAATGTGGCAAGGCGGGTCACCTGGCAAATACCTGTACTGTGGTGAAGTGCAACCTGTGTGGGGAGGTCGGCCATCTAGCTGCAGACTGCCAGAACATCAGGTGCAACCTCTGTGGGAAGATCGGTCACCCTCACAGGGACTGTCCAGACGCCTGGCACAATATCTGTAAGGACTTTCCTGACGAGGACTTGGTGGCAGGGGCAGAGATTCTGGAGGAGGCAGCTTTACTGTCAGGGGAAATACTGACCAGACCAGAGGTCCACCAGGGGTCTACTCAGCTAACACCAGAGCAGCAGGGTTCAGAGAGAGAACAGGGGAGAATGGAGGTTGTACCTCAGGGGCAGCGGTCACAGGAAGGCATTACTTCAGTGCTACCATCTGTGTCTGAAGAGTATAGCAATAATCAGAAAAGGAAGAAAAAGGACAAGGCCTCCCGTAAACCTGAGGGGTATGACACTGGCCAAGGAGCCGGGAAGAAATTCCAGAGTTCTGCTGGTGTAATGGTCGTATCTAACAGGTTTGATGTTCTGTCTGAATCTGACGGCGATTTTGAAGATGACCTTAAAAGAATTGACGCAGAGTGTGATAGGGACGTAGAGGACTGTCCTCCGCCAAAGCGGAAGCCCTTACCTGAGGGCACTCAGGTAGAATCTGAGATGGAGACCGGTGGTGAACAGAATAACTCCGACTCAGATCTGTGACGCTGTCAACCAGATAATGTCTGAACTCAGATAGGGAAAATCATTAGGAGAAATTAGGAAATGTTAAGATAGAGAAGGATGAGTCACCGGGTGGGAACATGATGAGCTCTGTTTGCAAAGTGCTTTTTTTTATTTTTTTTTTTTTTCTCTCTCCTCAAACTAGGAGTATGGACTCTAAGTTAATTTGATATGTATAAACTGGATATGTAATGAATGTATGTACAATCCTAGTGAATTCAGTTTTGTATTATTGGAGGAATGTTATTTGTATTTGTTTGGTTTTTACAATAAAAATTGCCCCTATGTACAAGAATATAACTACTATAATACTGATCCCTATGTACAAAAATATAACTACTATAATACTGCCCCTATGTACAAGAATATAACTACTTTAATACTGCCCCTATGTATAAGAATATAACTACTATAATACTGTTCCTATGTACAAGAATAAAACTACTATAATACTGCCCCTATGTACAAGAATATAACTACTATAATACTGCTCCCTATGTACAAGAATATAACTACTATAATACTGCCCCTATGTACAAGAATGTAACTACTATAATAATGCCCCTATGTACAAGAATATAACTACTATAATACTGCTCCTATGTATAAGAATATAACTACTATAATACTGCCCCTATGTTCAAATATATAAGTACTATAATACTGCCCCTTGTAGAAGAATATAACTACTATAATACTGATCCCTATGTACAAGAATATAACTACTATAATACTGCCCCTGTGTACAAGAATATAACTACTTTAATACTGCCCCTATGTATAAGAATAAAACTACTATAATACTGTTCCTATGTACAAGAATAAAACTACTATAATACTGCCCCTATGTACAAGAATATAACTACTATAATACTGCTTCCAATGTACAAGAATATAACTACTATAATACTGATCCCTATGTACAAGAATATAACTACTATAATACTGCCCCTATGTACAAGAATATAACTACTTTAATAATGCCCCTATGTATAAGAATATAACTACTATAATACTGTTCCTATGTACAAGAATAAAACTACTATAATACTGCCCCTATGTACAAGAATATAGCTACTATAATACTGCTCCCTATGTACAAGAATATAACTACTATAATACTGCCCCTATGTACAAGAATATAACTACTATAATACTGCCCCTATGTACAAGAATATAACTACTATATTACAGCCCCTATGTACAAGAATATAACTACTATAATACTGCCCCTATGTACAAGTATATAACTACTATAATACTGCCCCTATGTACAAGAATGTAACTACTATAATACTGCTCCTATGTATAAGAATATAACTGCTATAATACTGCTCCTATATACAAGAATATAACTACTATAATACTGCCCCTATGTACAAGAATATAACTACTATAATACTGCCCCTATGTACAAGAATGTAAGTACTATAATACTGCTCCTATGTATAAGAATATAACTACTATAATACTGCTCCTATATACAAGAATATAACTACTATAATACTGCCCCTATGTACAAGAATGTAACTACTATAATACTGCCCCCTATGTACAAGAATATAACTACTATAATACAGCCCCTATGTACAAGAATATAACTACTATAATACAGCCCCTATGTACAAGAATATGACTACTATAATACTGCCTCTATGTACAAGAATGTAAGTACTATAATACTGCTCCTATGTATAAGAATATAACTACTATAATACAGCCCCTATGTACAAGAATATAACTACTATAATACTGCCCCTATGTACAAGAATGTAAGTACTATAATACTGCTCCTATGTATAAGAATATAACTACTATAATACTGCTCCTATATACAAGAATATAACTACTATAATACTGCCCCTATGTACAAGAATATAACTACTATAATACTGCCCCTATGTACAAGAATGTAACTACTATAATACTGCCCCCTATGTACAAGAATATAACTACTATAATACAGCCCCTATGTACAAGAATATAACTACTATAATACAGCCCTTATGTACAAGAATATAACTACTATAATACAGCCCCTATGTACAAGAATATGACTACTATAATACTGCCTCTATGTACAAGAATGTAAGTACTATAATACTACTCCTATGTATAAGAATATAACTACTATAATACATCCCCTATGTACAAGAATATAACTAATATAATACTGCCCCTATGTACAAGAATGTAAGTACTATAATACTGCTCCTATGTATAAGAATATAACTACTATAATACTGCTCCTATATACAAGAATATAACTACTATAATACTGCCCCTATGTACAAGAATATAACTACTATAATACTGCCCCTATGTACAAGAATGTAACTACTATAATACTGCCCCCTATGTACAAGAATATAACTACTATAATACAGCCCCTATGTACAAGAATATAACTACTATAATACAGCCCTTATGTACAAGAATATAACTACTATAATACAGCCCCTATGTACAAGAATATGACTACTATAATACTGCCTCTATGTACAAGAAAATAACTACTATAATACTGCTCCTATGTACAAGAATATAACTACTATAATACTGAAGGTGTGTTTGATCTTGATTTTAGGGTAGTTTTTCACTATAAAGTTTTTAGCAATAATTAGTGTAGATTTTTCTTTAAAATCCAAAGTGAAACTATAAAAAAGAAACACTTCAGTTACTGTTATCTCTGTGGCCCCAGATAAGCGGAGAGTTCAGATAAATGATGGCCCTGATTTAGGGAAGTGCTGGGATCTTACACTGGTTTCTCTCTCTTATGATCGGACATTACAGGGCAGAGTTGGACAGTCCACAGTGACGGCCTCCATTCCTCACCGGTCACAGGGAACTTACAGAAACTTTTAGGAAAACTCTGATTCCTGGGATGGAGACTCCACCTGGAGCAAACAATGATATAAATAGCGAGAGGGACGGGGATGTAAGGATCAGACAGGAGATCCACCGGAATATAGAAAGCGCCCAGAAGGAGAAGCAGAATGGTCCTTACAAGAACATCTCTCATACTTGTGAGTATCTCATTTGATCCTTACTGTAATGTTAATAATAATATTTATCTATATAGCGCCAGCATATTCCGCAGCACTTCACAATTAAATAAAATAAAGACAATACAATGTGACACGATTCAACAGTTACTGGAGGAATGAGGGTCCGGCTGCTCGCAAGCTACAATCTATAAGGAAATAGGGGGACACAGTAGGTAGAAGGTGCTTGTCATGTATGATCCAGATATCATTATAATAGATTGGGGTTATGTAATAAAGTTGCGTAATCCGGTCAACAGCCAGGATCTGTCTAAGTACAGTTACCAAGTGCTGTTGGGTGCATGGGATGTGGAGACAGATAAATGGGAGGGACAAGGAAAATTTAGAAAAAGGGAACAAGGGAGAGTTAGATTAGTGATATGAGGTTATAGGATCTATTGTTAAAGCTCGCTTAAAAATGGGGGATAAGGTATTAGTCGGATCTTCCAGTGTAGAGCATTCCAGAATTCTGGTGCAGCACAAGAGAAATCTTGAAGTCAGAGGTGTGAGGTTCGAATTATGGAGGGTGTTAGTCTTAAATCATTTGTAGAATGCATAGCACGGGTGGAGCGACAGGGGAGAGAGAAGATGTAGGTTGGTGCAGAACTGTGAAGAAATTTGTGGATGTGAGAGATACCTCTGTATTTTAGTCTGTAACAGATGAGCAACCATTGCTATTGTAGGGGAGTTCTAATATTAATATATTGTAAATGTTGTGTAGATATGATTATGCTCGGTACTGCTACACTATTGTGTATTACCGTCGTTCTCATTGGTACTGCCACATCATATGTTGTACATATTGTATTGTGTTTTGTATAATGATGTATAAGTTTAGGATAAGTCAGTGCATTTTTCGGGTTCAATAGTGGAGGGCACTATTAGTATAGAGTTCATAGATATGGGTAACTAGTGGGCCTTGTTAGATATAGCTGATAGGAAGTTCACATAGGGGTTAACTGCTGTGGGTTAAGTAACTGTAGGCTATAGGATTAAGGCAAAAGGGCTAACATGCCCGAAAATTCCACAAGGGCTCTAAGCACAGGATGTAAGAGCAGCTATGCAACGTTGTTGAAAAGAAGAAAAGCACGGGCACAGTCAGTCAGGTGCTGGATAAGACCGGAGTACCTTGGGAAATTGCAGCTTATGAGAGCAGCAGGAATGGAAAGGAATACGTGGTACAAACGTCATGCATGGCACAGAGTATTCACCATGTGGCAGGTCTTGAATAGGGCTGAAGCTTGCAAATCCCAGACGATGCGGATGAATGGGATTCCCTATGTCTTGAGGTCGTACAGGAGTGATGCTGCGGTACCGCCAAGGGCACTACTACCCCGTAATGTGCGTGAGGATACAGAAAGTAAGAAAGGGGAAGTGCAGGAGGGATGCTGTGTGGACTGTAATGTAACTGATGTATCCGGGACCGTTGAAGAGCATAGTAAAATCGTTGAGTTGACTTCTGAACCGGTATCTGTGTCCGTTATTTCAACCTTAAGCACTGAAACCAAGTGTACAGGAGCTGAGTCGCACTGCAGCGGACCCCTGTCCATGGACCAGCACTCCAAACAGGTACGCTGGTAGAAGTGGACAGTTTTCCTGTGGGAGGAGGCCAGGACACCAGCACCCCGGTGTCCTCGGCTACGACTACCGTCCTGGCCGCCTCTTACATTGTGACTATAAGAGTTTTTGCCATTTCAAAGGTGAGAAAAGGTCGGATTCTGGAGATGTTTTTAAGATGTAGGCCATATGAGCAAGTGATCGGATGTAGAGAGTGAAGGAAAGATCCATGTTAAATTTAACACCAAGACAGTGAGCGTGGTGCTGGGGAGTGATGGTTGAACCACCCAAGGCAATTGTTATATCGGGTGGCAGAAAACACGAGAAGTTCAGTTTTAGAAAGATTCCATTTCAGATAGTGAGGGGACATGATGTTAGAGATAGCGGACAGACAATCCATGGTGTTTTGTACTAATGCAGGAGTGATGTCGGGAAATGATGTGTAATAAATCTGATGGTTTCTCAAAAAGGGGTGGTGTATAGAGAAAAGAGGAGGAGAACTAGGACTGAGGCCTGAGCAACCTCGACAGTAAGGGGAAGAAGAGGAGGTTTAGGACTGAGCCTGAGGAACCCCACTAGTAAGGGGATTAGAGGAATAAGAGTCTGCAAAAGATACAATGAAGGAGCGGTTAGAGAGATAGGTGGAGATCCAGGAGAGAAGTGTCATTGAAGCTGATAGTGAGGAGGAGCTGGTGATCCACTTTGTGAATTGCAGCAGAGAGATCCAGGAGAATCAGGAGGGAGTAGTGACCACTAGATTTAGCTGTTAGTAGATCAGTAGAGATTTTAGTTAGGACAGTTTCTGTAGAGTGTTGAGAGCAGAAACTGGATTGTAAAGGGTCAAAAAAAAAAATTTTCTGTGAGATAGCAGATTTGGCGAAAGTGGACCAAGCGTTCCAGGAGTTTAGCGATGAAGGGGAGAATAGAGACCGGTATATATTTAGCAGTGCACTTCTTATCAAGGGATTTTATTTAAGTAAAAAGGTTATGATGGCATGTTTGAATGAAAATATTTTTTCATTCTACAGGGTTAATCTCTTATTTTACTATCTGTGTTTTTAAGGGTTAACTATATTGCATTTAGAACAGTTAATAATTTAAGAAAGAATAGAGGTACAGAGAGATACATAAAGTGCATGTATGCCAGAAGCCTCGCCAACAAAATGGAGGAACTGGAGTTAATGTTGTTGGAACATAATTATGACATGGTGTGGATATCTGAGACATGGCTGGACGAGAGCCGTGACCGGGCGGATAATTTACAGGGCTATAGTCTGTTCAGAAATTACCGAACAAATAAACGAGGGGGAGGTGTGTGTTTATATGTAAAACCATCCTTAAAACCCATCCTTCGTGATAATATATATGAATCTAATGAAAATGTAGAGTCCCTGTGGGTAGAGATAAGGGGAGGGGGGAAAAATAATAAATTACTGATAGGGGTTTGTTATAAGTCTCCAAAAATAATGGAAGCAACAGAGAATATCCTCATAAAGCAAATAGATGAAGCAGCGACTCAAGGAGAAGTCATTATTATGGGGGACTTCAACTACCCTGAAATACATTGGGGAACCGAAACCTGCAGTTCCAGCAAAGGTAATGGGTTTCTGACAACTATGAGAGACAATTACCTTTCACAACTGGTTCAGGACCCAACAAGAGGGGGGGCACTGCTAGACCTAATATTAACCAACAGGCCACACCGCATATCAAATGTAAGGGTTGGGGGTCACTTGGGTAATAGTGATCACAAATTAGTAAGTTTTCATGTATCCTTTAATAAGATGTGTAGTAGAGGGGTTACAAGGACACTAAACTTCAGGAAGGCAAATTTCCAACGGATGAGAGATGATCTTGGTGTAATTAACTGGGACGATATCCTGAGACATAAAAATACACAAAGAAAATGGGAGACGTTTATTATCCTCCTGAATAGGACCTGTGCACAATATATGCCGTATGGGAATAAACATGCGAGAAATAGGAGGAAACCACTATGGCTAAATAGAGCTGTAAGGGGCGCAATAAGAGATAAAAATAAAGCATTTAGAGAATTAATGCAAGTAGGTAGTGATGAGGCATTAAATAAATACAGAAAATTAAATAAATTCTGTAAAAAGCAAATCAAGACAGCAAAGATTGAGACAGAGACACTCATTGCCAGAGAAAGTAAAAATAATCCCAAAATATTCTTTAACTACATAAATAGTAAGAAGCTAAAAAATGATAGTGTTGGTCCCCTTAAAAATAGTCTGGATGAAATGGTGGATGAGGTTGAGGAAAAAGCCAATATGCTAAATGACTTTTTTTCAACAGTATTTACACAAGAAAATCCCATGACGGATAACATGATCAGGGATAAAAATTCTCCATTAAATGTCACCTGCTTAACCCAGCAGGAAGTATGGCGGCGTCTAAAAATCACTAAAATTGACAGATCGCTGGGCCCGGATGGGATACACCCCCGAGTACTGCAGGAATTACGCACAGTCATAGATAGACCATTATTTTTAATCTTTAAAGATTCCATAATAACAGGGTCTGTACCACAGGACTGGCGTATAGCAAATGTGGTGCTAATATTCAAAAAGGGGACAAAAACTGAACTTGGAAATTAGAGGCCAGTAAGTTTAACCTCAACGGTAGGTAAAATCCTGGAAGGTTTTCTAAGAGATACTATGCTGGAGTATCTCGAGAAGAATAACCTCATGACCCAATATCAACATGGGTTTACAAGGGACTGTTCCTGTCAGACTAATCTGATAAGCTTTTATGAAGAGGTAAGTTCCGGACTGGACCAAGGGAATGCAGTGGACGTGGTGTACATGGACTTTTCAAAAGCTTTTGATACGGTGCCACACAAAAGGTTGATACATAAAATGAGAACAATGGGGATAGGGGAAAATCTGTGTAGGTGGGTTAAGAGCTGGCTCAGGGAAGGGAAACAAAGGGTGGTTAATAATGGAGCACACTAGGACTGGGTCACAGTTAGCAGCGGGGTACCACAGGGGTCAGTTTTGGGCCCGCTTCTTTTTAACATATATATTAATGACCTTTTAGGGGGCATAGAGAGTAGAATTTCAATATTTGCAGATGACACTAAACTCTGCAGGGTAATCAATACAGAGGAGGACAATTTTATATTACAGGAGGATTTATGTAAACTAGAAGCTTGGGCTGATAACTGGCAAATGAGCTTGAATGGAGATAAATGTAAGGTCATGCACTTGGGTAGAACGAACAAGATGTATAATTATGTGCTTAATTGTAAAACACTGGGTGTTATGGATGAGTCACCGAAGGAGGAAAAAACAAAAATAATAGCTAAGTCCAGAAAACCAGAGAAATTGGCAGCTATCAGATTGCAGACCCCTGAACCTATCCACAACAACTAGCAGTAGCCGTGGGGGGTTCCTACGGTGCCCTAGACCCCTCGATCAGAGCCAGAGAACTAAATTAGCCTAAAGACAGAAAGGGGAAATCTAAACTGCCCCAGAGCAGACCCCAAAGCAATAGGCAGCCGCCAACATATAATGACAGTGAAGCAAGATGAAAAACACTAACACAGATAGAAAGATAGGTTGAGCAAATGATGGGGCCCAAGCTAACTAAATAGGACAGGATAGAAAAGCTGCTGTCTGCAATCCGCAAAAAACCCTATCCAAAAATGTACCAACAGACTGATAGGAGAAACAGGCCCTGAAGTCGCTAGGCTTCAAAAGACTATATCAGCACTCAGGTATATTCTGAAGACAGAGCCAGAGATCAACAGATCAGAGACAAAAATGGAATTCAGCTCACCCCCGGCCGGGGATGGCTGAACTCCAAAAAAACCAGGCAAACAAAACCAGAACTAAAGTGTACAAAAGGCAGAGCAAAACTTAGCTTTGAGAAGCAGAAATCAGACTGGTCTCCAAGAATCCAGCAGGAAAATCACCGGCAAGGCAGCAGGGCGTCGGCTGCCTTATATCCAGTCATCAGTTCCTGTGACCCAGTCATCATCTACCTGCTCAGCTGTTTGGTAATCAGCCTCACTACCTTCCTTCTCCAGAAGAGGGAGTTCATCAGACCTCACTGGTGAAGGGAAAAATGAACTCACAACAACTGGGCAAAACTGTCACTGAAAAAGACCAGGGTGTATGGGTGGACGACAAAGTCACATTTAGTGGCCAGTGTCAGGCAGCTGCTGCAAAGGCAAATAAAATAATGGGATGCATTAAAAGAGGCATAGATGCTCATGAGAACATAATTTTACCTCTATATAAGCCACTAGTGCCACCACACTTAGAATACTGTGTACAGTTCTGGTCTCCGGTGTATAAGAAAGACATAGCTGAACTGGAGCGGGTGCAGAGAAGAGCGACCAAGGTTATTAGGGAACTAGGGGGTCTGCAATACCAAGATAGGTTACTACACTTGGGGTTATTTAGTTTGGAGAATCGAAGGCTTAGGGGTGATCTTATTACAATGTATAAATATATGCGGGGACAATACCAAGACCTTTCTAATGATCTTTTTACTCTTAGACCTGTGACGGGGACAAGGGGGCATCCTCTATGTCTGGAGGAAAGAAGGTTTAAGCATACTCACAGATGCGGATTCTTTACTGTAAGAGCAGTGAGACTATGGAACTCTCTGCCATTTGATGTTGTAATGAGTGATTCCCTAATAAAATTTAAGAAAGGTCTGGATGCCTTTCTTGAAAAATATAATATTACAGGGTATATACACTAGTTTCCTTAATATTGCGTTGATCCAGGGAGCTAGTCTGATTGCCGTATGTGGAGTCGGGAAGGAATTTTTTTCCCCAATGTGAAGCTTACTGTTTGCCACTTGGGGTTTTTTTTTTGCCTTCCTCTGGATCAACATGTTAGGGCAGGTTAGGATAGGATATGGGTTGAACTAGATGGACTTAAAGTCTTCCTTCAACCTTAATAACTATGTTACTATGTTACTATGAATAAGTAAAGATGCCATAAGAAAAAGAGAAGTTAAATATTTTAGTGAGGTGGACAGTGACAGCCGGAGAGAAACACTGAAGGAGATATGGGGGAATAGGGTCATTGGTGCAGGTTGTAGGGTGAGATGAAGCGAGGCGCTTGGTAACCTCTTCCATAAAACATTCAGAAGTATAAAAGTGAACTTGAGGTGCAGGAGGCAAGGGGATCCAAGCTCTGAGGGGATTGAGTGGACATGTTCTGACACATATTGATGATTTTTTTGTAGGAAAAAAGTGGCCAGAGATTCAGCGGAGGTTGGTTATTGGTCCCTGTACTTTAGGGCTCTGTAGGGAGTGGATAGCTTCAAAGAGTTTGGAAGAGTTATTTTGAATTGTTGGCTAGTTATAGGATGAGGTGAAGAAGTAACCTTGTTTGGCTGGATGGAAAGCAGAGGTATAAGTTTTGAACATTAACTTATAGTGGATGAAGTCTTCTGCTGAAAGTGATTTTCTCCACAGACGCTCGGCACACTTGGAGCACCGCCAAGAAAACGTGTTTGCAGCGTGTGCCAGGGTTGCCTTCGACTGTGCTGGCTCGTTTTGAGTATAACAGGTGCTGCTTCATCCAGGGAACTTTCCACTGTCTTATTATATTGTGACAATGCAAAGTCTGGACAGGAGTGGGAGGAGATCGGAGCTAAAGATGACTGTAGATTGTTCATAAGCTGCTGGATATTGATGGCACGGAGATTTCTGTATGTGCAGTAAGTGGTGGTGTCCTGAGTGGGTCATCATTTTTTGACAGAGAATGAAAGAAGGTTGTGGTCAGAGAGTGGAAAGAGGAAGTTAATAAAGTTGGCTTCAGTTAGATATGTATAGTGATAACTGCAATATTCAGCACTAAAGGGCACGATAAACTGTCATTGTGAAACATGACTGGCCCACCAAAGTATAAGCTGATGTGATGGTGGGTCTAGGCTGCAGCAAGATATTGGACCCCAAAAGGTCCAGCATAAGTTAACAAAATTTAAAGCTATATCATCAGAACTATTGCAACACCAGTCTAGGAAGGACTTTATTTACTTTCTCTTAAAATGTCTTTCCTACTCAAATCTAAATGAATTGCCGCTTCTTTCTTGAATAGCAACCTTTTACCAGCACTTAGGCTAGAAGAAATAATTAGCTCCTCCTTAGGCTTGAGGTGACAATAATAATAAAGATATGAATAACCTGTAAAAGTACTTAGAAGGCTCAAACAAAAAATATGGACATAATTTGTTGATATATAACATCTTCAAAAGATAAAGATACCCTCCCTCCACCTGGGAAGAGAAGATAAATACCGTAATCCTTCAGTACCATGAGAACAATTAATCTGTGGAACAGAGGCAGGAACCATCGGTAGTTTCAAAAAAGGCTTAGATGCTTTTTTTTTTTTTTTTTTAAAGAAGAAGATAACAAATACCAGCACTTATGTAAAAGTGTAAAATTCTTGTTCTGAATGCTGATTCAGTTGATTGAAATTCAGGATAAGGAGAGAAAAACTTGCTCCTTAAGACAGACTGTTTTACGCTATATGAATGTACCTAAACCCCATTCCTGTTATCCTTTGCCATCCCTCCGTTAAACTTTCCCCATTCTCTTTATCCTTTCCCATCCCTCAGATGAACTTTTCCCATTCTCTTTATCCTTTCCCATCCCTCAGTTGAACTTTCCCCATTCTCTTTATCCTTTCCCATCCCTCAGTTGAACTTTCCCCATTTTCTCTATCCTTCCCATCCCTCAGTTGAACTTTCCCCATTCTCTTTATCCTTCTTATCCCTTCGGTTGAACTATCCCCATTTTCTTTATCCTTCCCATCCCTCAGTTGAACTTTCCCCATTTTCTTTATCCTTTCCCATCCCTCAGTTGAACTTTCCCCATTCTCTTTATCCTTTCCCATCCCTCAGTTGAACTTTCCCCATTCTCTTTATACTTCCCATCCCTCAGTTGAACTTCCCCATTCTCTTTATCCTTTCCCATCCCTCAGTTGAACTTTCCCCATTCTATTTATCCTTTCCCATCCCTCAGTTAAGCTTTCCCCATTCTCTTTATCCTTTTCCATCCCTCAGTTGAACTTTCCCCTTTCTCTTTATCCTCCTTCTCCCTCAGTTGAACTTTCCCCATTCTCTTTATCCTTTCACATCCCTGGGTTGAAATTGATGGACATGTCTTTTTTTCAGCTGTACAATATAACTTATGTCCTTCATGTTATCATTTGTTACTTAGGTTTTCAACCTGATGGCCCTCAGCTCTTCTGCTGTTCTACCTGAAGACTACTTATCAGACCTCAATTTTCAGTTGGTATCTAGGGATGAAGAGCTAGAAACCAAACAACAGAGATGTCCTGGAAGAAAGAATCGGCGCCTGCCGACCAGTGTGACAGTCGACACCAGTCTCATTGACAGTAGCTATAAGGAGAGTTTGGTGCAGATGGAGGATATTCACATCCGCTCTCTATCTCCCTGGGATTATAGGTAATATATTATTAAGATCTCCTAAACTTTTGAGTAAACCTGATCAATTTTGTAGCTACTTGGCTGCAGCATAAAAATGGACAAGTAAAATATAGATTGGTTTCCTATGGTCCATTCTTAAGGCTGCTTTAACTGCAATGGCTTTGCAAATAGCAGAATCTGAAGGTCTGAAGGTTGAGCGCATGAGGACCACCACCACAGACGTCGGAAGGTTGGGGAGTAACCACTTTAAGTAAAGAGGTTGCAGTCCCACCCAGAACCTGGAGCCTAGGAGGGTCTAAAAGGTCAATTTTTGCTATTCGAGAAGACCAGTACTATTAAAGCCTCATAAAAGTTGGGGGCCCTGTTGGAAATTTTGCATTGGTGCCAATGAGCTTTAAGTTATACCACTGCCAGTAGGAGTTTCTTCCTCCTTAAAGCCGCTACAAGTCACATTTGCTCTTATACAGAACTTTGGTGGTTGTTGCATTGGCCAATTATTGGGACCTCGTAATCTCTTCCAAGTATAAATATGCTCTCATGTCCATCAACTTTCCTGGCATATGCTTTAGCAAATACTTGCGCTTTTCATAAAATGTTGATACACTTCTCTCCATTGTGTCATTTCTCAATTACTCCTCTTGGAAATGCATGAATAAAATGACAACTTGGTGTTACTGTTCCCCTTGACAATGTCATGTGTTACCACAAAATCTGATACAGTCCAATTAAGTACTCACGATTAGAGTTGAGCGAATAAGTTCGGAATCGGTCGCCAAATCTGAATTTGCCATATTGGTAACCTGTTCATGTTGAATTTATGCTTGATGATTGGTTCCGAACATATTCGTTCATTTCTTATCCCATTGACTCCAATTTCGTTCGTCTGTGTTCGACGAATATTGCAACAACAGTAATCGCCGAAATATCAAAATCGGAACCGAATTTTGAAAAATTTGCTCAACTCTACTCACAATAGCAGACTATGGAACCTATTCTGATTTTTAGGAGGAAGAACTAGGAAAAAGTCCAGGTAATAATTTAAGAAAACGGTGCCTCGTGGGTACATGAAGGCATGCATTTTTCCTATTTTAATTAATTTATACAACATTATTATTGGCTTTGGATGACATTAGTTTTCAGTTTATGGAAGTTTTCTACAGAAAAGACCAGAATGTGGCATGGGCTGGAACGTATTACATTTGGCCTGTTATATGTATTTAGTATTTTTTTCTTTTTCTTTAGCCACAACACAGATCCCAACAGATTCCCTTTCGTCATTGCAGAGGCCGATTGTCTGACTCTTGCTTGTGTAGACGCTGATGGCCGTGAAAGTCCAGACCTGATCTCCTTCCCCATCCAGCAGGAGGTGATGGTCCTACGACGGGAGCAGAAAGGCTGCAGCTTCTCCTACAGTCTGGAGACCGAGGTGGTGACTCTGGGCTGCACATGTGTCAGACCTACCACCATTTATTATTAGTTATTGTCTGCACAAGTATGGATGACAATCTAAAAGTTTTCGCAAGCAAAAAAATATGTTAACTTTGCTGTTAATTGTTTGAATTTTTTTGTCAGTTTTTTTACAATAAATTATAGGCTTGATGATTCTTTTCTGTGGTCGGTTAAATATAATGAGGTCATTACATGTTTGGTGTACTTTGATTATCTAGATTTTCAGATAATTGATTGCAGGTTGGCTTATGGTCACCCAATTCTCCCACCTTGTAGAGGTCCATGTTTCGGTGCAATGAACTAGTCTGCTGCTGCCATCTACTGCATACAAAGAGTTCATTAGATTTTTTAGAGGTTGATCCTCAAGGCAATTAAAGCACGGCCATGGTAAGCATACAAAAGAAAAACATAACATTTTTCTAGAGGAGTAATAGAAATATGTGCAGTACAATAGACAATCTACTGTAGATGGGCCTAGCTCTACTTTACCATTGTGGAAACTTACATTGATGAGCAAAAGGGTAGCAATGTTTTGAACTTTTGAATTTCAGCCTCCGTATCTCACCATTCACTACAGCTTCCAATGAGAGACTACCATCACTTTATAGACACTCATTTTGGCAATCTGATACATAAATTTGACTTGCAACTATTTTACATATGTTTAGTTATGTAGATTCAAAGCGAACGAGCGCTCTGTCGCGCATCATTTTTGTACGTGGATGCCAACTGAAGACGAACACCCAGATGCCGTCTACTACGCCTGAGTTTCCACCTCCAGTAGGCATACATGGACAAAAGTGGCTAATGGCAGAGAGCACGTTCATTCTGCCAGCACCATTATGGTATATGGCCACTAGTGATGAGCGAGTATACTCATTGCTCGGGTTTTCCCGAGCATGCTCAGGTGATCTCGGAGTATTTTGGCGTGCTTGGAGATTTAGCTTTTGTCGACGCAGCTGCATGATTTGCGGCTGCTAGACAGCCTGAATACATGTGGGGATTTCCTAACAAACAGGCAATCCCCACATGTATTCAGGCTGTCTAGCAGCCACATATCATGCAGCTGCGTCAACAAAAACGAAATCTCCGAGCAAGCCAAAATACTCGGAGGACACCCGAGCAACGAGTATACTCACTCATCACTAATGGCCACGTTGGCACATACAGTACATCCGAATCCCGTTTTGCAGGGAGGTTCGGACATAAGCAAAGACGGGGCCATCAAACGGGTCTCGGAATGCAATATGAAAGCAGCCTTAACACTCTATTCTACCCCCCTTTGCTCTATGACACCCCACTGTGATGTAGGCACCTCCTGTGGGCTGGTAGGGGTAAACAACAGCTTCTTGTTAAGATACTTTCTGTCCCTATGTGATTAGAATGCCTAATTTAAAAGAAATCCATGGCCCATGATTTCAGACCCTTTGGAGCCATATACCAGAAATGAATATTCGAAGTTTTAGTAACAGGTGTAGGTTCTATAGATATGGGAGGCATATTGGCGGCATTGGGGTGCAGTGCCGAAAGCAATGCATTCTCTTGCATTACTGTGTGGCCTGCCTATTAGCCCCAAATTAAAACCAGCCAAATGGATAGTTGTATATGTCATGAATAAAAGTTAAAATTATGGTTGGACATATGGCATTAATATCTCTGGCTTGGGACCTTCAGGGGGACAGATAACATTAAAGAGAACCTGCCACATCATTTTTAGCAACTAAATTGTCCCCAGTGTGTTGATAGTGATGCAATGTGCATCACTAACACGTTGTTTTCAATCCAAATGGCGCCATAATTATCTCCAAAAATCACTTTGTATAGTTATATAGTACCTTCTCATTCAGTCATAGGGGTGGCACACACTAAGATGGATGTTCTGGGGTGCGTTGACTCCACACAAATCTGCTCTAAAATACCGCGATTGCGCAGTGTCGAGCTGTTCCCCATGTTTAAACAGTGTTGAGCGGCTCGTACCTGGTAAAAGTGTTTTATAACTTAGAATACATGTTAAGTGATACAAGATTAAGTTTGCTGTAAGGACGTTACCATTTTCCAAATGGAGAGCTCCCCTTCGCAAGATCTGCGCCATTCCTATGACAAAAGGTCTAAAAACTTTCTTTTGTTTATCTCTTTTTTTTCTATGTGACTGTATGTACTTTGTTATCTCGCCACCTTTGTTACAGGTTTGTATGTTTTTCTAAGCCCTGCCTCATTGTTGGATTAAATTTCTAAAATCTAATAGCTTTGTTCCTCTTGTTCTATAAACCGCACTCCTGAAGCCTCATGGGGCTCAAAGTTACCAGTAATGGGTGTTCAATCAGCCCAGTAGCAGAGGGGTCCGTTGCCCCGGGCCCTGTCACATGTAGGGGCCCACTGGGAGACATGGCTGTATCTGAGGTGTCAGGGAGAGAGCAGCACAATGCCGGCTCCTCTTTCTGACAGACTGCAGAGCGGCAGGTTGCAGAGTCTGTCTGTGCAGTGTACGGTGCTGCTGTCTCACCAGAGGAGCTGCAGTTTCTGCCAGGCAGGCTCTGATTGTCTCAGGCATGCTGGGTCCTAGTGCCCTCTGTGCACATACACTGGACACTTCCTTGTCCTGCCTCAGTTACTGCCAGCAAGCTTCATGGAAAATGGGGATGGAATTTATTAAATTCATTCTGCTTAGGCATGTCATGGTCACTGTGCGGAGAATGTGACAGGATGGGGGTATTGTGAGGCAGAGGGGACAGGGCACAGGGGGTGAATGTGACAGGATGGGGGTATTGTGGGGGAGGGGGTAAAGGGCACCGGGGTGAATGTGAGAGGATGTGAGAATTGTGAGGCAGAGGGGACAGGGCACAGGGGGTGAATGTGAGAGGATGGGGGTAATGTGAGGCAGCGGGGACAGGGCACAGGGGGTGAATGTGAGAGAATGGGGGTAATGTGAGGCAGCGGGGAGAGGATGGGGGTATTGTGGGGAGGGGGAGAGAGCATGGGGGGTTAATGTGAGAGGATGGGGGCTTTTTTTTACTTGTGAGAGAGTTAATACTTTAATAATAGAGTAATATTTCAGTATTAGTATAACAAGAGCACAGACAGATGGCTGTATAACTCATGTGAGGATCGCACCACAATCTTCAGACTGTCCGGTACCACTCCTGACATGAGCGTGACAGCGTGATGGATTGCTGATGGTCAGTCCAAGGATTGCGATGCGATCCTCGCACGAGAAATACGTCCATCTGTCTGCCCCCTAACAAGTATAACCATACAGTAACCACGAGCTGCATTCTATTTAATAATAAGCAATTTATTATTTTAAAGTTATTAAAGACTCGGGATAAATGTCTGCAGTCACTCTCAGACTACAGACCGCAAAATCATGATGGGGTGTGCCTGCCGTCATGAGACCCCAAGACCACTGGTGCCATCAGGTGATCATACGACCATGTTTGCTTTTTGCACTTTTCCACTAGATAATTTTGACTTCACTCAATAGAAGATAATTGGGAGAAGTCAAAACAGTCATCACACCACCCCCTGCTCACATCAACGATGCTGGGGCCATTACTACTGTACATAGGGGGACTCAGTTAATTATTAAGTGTGCATTTAAGAAGCATTATTATTTATAAGGTCACCAGTAGGGTAGTTACTGGATGGCAGATGGTGCTGAGGCGGCTGTCGGTCAGTGCTGGGGTGAGGTTACAGCCGCCACTCTCTATATACAGAGCGGTGACTGAAACCGTGCCAGCGCAACCCCTATGACTGGAAGAAAAAGGCTGCCGGGAGGAATAAAGTTAATTTCCTCCCAGCAGAGGGGCTCTCAGTGCAGGCATCGCACGGTGTCAGAACTCTATTAACTATTATACTGTGTATTGGAGGAGTAGTGGGGACATCATTATATGTATAGGGGAAGCCTGGGGGACATCATACTGTATGTACGGGAGCTATGGGCCTACCATACTGTCTATAGGGGAGCTGTAGGATCATCATACTGTGTATAGGGTAGCTGTGGGATCATCATACTGTGTATAGGGGAGCCGTGGGATCATCATACGGTGTATAGGGGAGCTGTGGGATCATCATACTGTGTATAGGGGAGCTGTGGGATCATCATATGGTGTATAGGGGAGTTTTGGGATCATACGGTGTATAGGGGAGTTGTGGGATCATCATACTCTATATAGCGGGACTGTGGGATCATCATTTGGCCTTTCGCAGCTTACTAATTCTCCAACGCATGAAGACGGAAACTCCCTCGACTTGGTCTTCTCTCGGCTTTGTACAGTGGATAATTTTGCAAACTCCCCTCTCCCGCTCTCTGACCACAATCTTCTTTCATTCTCTATCAAGAACTGCCAGGCTACTCAGGTCACCCCCACTGTCCAGACTTATAGAAACATACAGGCCATTAACACCCAGAAACTTATGAAGAACTTGCAGTCTTCATTGGCCCCTATCTCCTCCCTCTCATGTCCTGATTCTGCATTGAAGCATTACAATGAAACACTTCAAAGTGCCCTGCATGAATTTGCACCCCCTATAAATAGAACACCACAACGCAGACGGCGACAACCCTGGCACACCCTGCAAACACGTTTCCTGCAGCGGTGCTCCAGGTGCGCCGAACGTCTGTGGAGAAAATCCAATCTACACGAAGATTTCATCCATTTTAAGTTTATGCTTAGTACAACACTGCCCTTCACCTCTCCAAACAAATCTATTTCAACACCCTCATCACCTCACTGTCCAATAACCCGAAACATCTCTTTGACACTTTTCATTCTCTACTCAACCCAAGAGTACAGGCCCCAACCACGGAGCTCCGAGCTGACGAAGAGGCTAATTACTTCTAAGAAAAAATTAACCATGTTCGATAGGAAATTATCTCCAAATCACCTCATACCATGCACTGTCCTCCCTCCCCGACTGCATCTAGCTCACTCTCTGATTTTGAACCAGTCACAGAAGAAGAAGTAAGCAGGCTCCTTGCATCTTCTCGCCCAACTACTTGCACCAGTGACCCATTTCCGTCACATCTCCTCCAGTCCCTTTCCCCTGCTGTCACCCCTCACCTAACTAAAATATTTAACCTCTCTCTCTCTTCTGGTATTTTTCCCTCCTCATTTAAGCATGCCATCATACATCCACTACTTAAAAAACCATCCCTCGACCAAAACTGTGCCGCTAACTATAGACCTGTCTCTAATCTTCCCTTCATCTCTAAACTCCTGGAACGCCTGGTCCACTCCCGTCTTATCCGCTATCTCTCAGAAAACTCTCTTCTCGACCCTCTCCAATCCGGTTTCCGCTCTTTACACTCCACTGAAACTGCCCTCACTAAAGTCTCTAATGATCTGCTAACAGCTAAATCAGATGGTCATTACTCCATGCTAATTCTCTTGGATCTCTCTGCAGCATTCGACACTGTGGATCATCAGCTCCTCCTCACTATGCTCCGTTCCATTGGCCTCAAGGACACCGTTCTCTCCTGGTTCTCCTCCTATCTCTCCGACCGCTCCTTTACTGTATCTTTTGCCGGTTCCTCCTCTCACCTTCCCCTTACTGTTGGGGTCCCCCAAGGATCGGTTCTAGGACCCCTCCTCTTCTCCTTGTACACTGCCCCTATTGGTCAAACAATCAGTAGATTTGGTTTCCAGTACCATCTCTATGCTGATGACACCCAATTATACGCTTCTTCTCCTGACATCACGCCAGCCTTTCTAGAAAACACCGGCGATTGTCTAAACGCTGTGTCTAATATCATGTCCTCACTATATCTGAAACTGAACCTGTCAAAGACTGAACTCCTGGTGTTTCCTCCCTCTACTAATGTACCTATACCCGACATTGCTATTTCTGTGTGTGGTTCCACTATTACTCCCCAGCAACAGGCCCGCTGTCTTGGGGTCATACTTGATTCCGAGCTTTCCTTTGCCCCCCACATTCGATCAGTGGCTCGCTCTTGTCATCTGCAGCTCAAAAACATTTCTAGAATTCGACCGTTTCTTACTTTTGACTCTGCAAAAACTCTTACTGTTTCTCTTATTCATTCTCGTCTGGACTATTGTAACTCTCTTCTAATCGGTCTCCCTCTTACCAAACTCTCCCCTCTCCAATCTGTCTTGAATGCTGCAGCCAGGATCATATTCCTCACCAATCGTTACACCGATGCCTCTACCTTGTGCCAGTCATTACACTGGCTACCCATCCACTCCAGAATTCAGTATAAACTTATTACCCTCACCCACAAAGCCCTCCATAGCTCAGCACCACCCTACATCTCCTCCCTTGTTTCAGTATACCACCCTACCCGCGCCCTCCGTTCTGCTGATGACCTGAGGTTAGCATCCTCAATAGTCAGAACCTCCCACTCTCGTCTCCAAGACTTTACACGTGTGGCGCCAATTCTTTGGAATGTACTTCCCAGGTCAATACGATTAGTCCCCAATCCCCACAATTTTAAGCGTGCCCTGAAAACGCATTTATTCAGACTGGCCTATCGCCTCAACACATTAACCTAATCTATCCCTGTGTGGCACAGCCAAAAGTTTTACCATAACCAGATTCCCCGCATCATGTTCCCACATGCTTTATGCATCGATTAGCCCTCTGTGTCTGTACTGTTACACACTTAACATTATGGCTGGTCCATACAATCAGGGCAACTGTTACCACCCACCTTTCGTGTCTACCTCTTTCTTCATAGACTGTAAGCTTGCAAGCAGGGCCCTCTTTCCTTTGGGTATTTGTTATAATCTACTGTATGTGATTATTGTTATGCTGTAATGTCTATTGTCTGTACAAATCCCCTCTGAAATGTAAAGTGCTGCGGAATATGTCGACGCTATAAAAATAAAATTTATTATTATTATTATTATTATCATACGGTGTATAGGGGAGCTGTGGGCCCAGCATACTGCATATAGAGGAATTATACATGGGAAACTCAGGGGATATTATTAAATGTTAAGTGGGCACTTAAACATTATTGTTATAGGGGCTCTCAGTATTGTGACCAAAGTTGCACATGGAGTACTATTACTTTCTAGAGACAAAATTTGGAGGGCACATCTACAGGAAATTAATATTTTCTAGGGGGCAATTTTACCCTCTAGAAAGCACAAAGGAGGCATTATTACGATGTAAGGGGCACAGTGGTGGCATTACTATGTGGGGCACTAGGAGAAGCTCTGCTTTTGTACCACACAGCAGGTGCAGTAATAGGGACACATACGGCAGCAGCGGCTCAGTATTGGGGTCTCAGCAGGATGAGGAGTTTGTGCAGGTTGGGAATACATTTACCAATGGAAACACGAGAAGCAATGGGATGAAAATAAAGGAGATACACATTAGATATTAGAAAACACTTTTTGACAGTGAGGGTTGATCAATGAGTAGAACAGGCTGCCACGAGAGGTAGTGAGTTCTCCTTCCATGGAAGTCTTCAAACAGAGGCTGGACAGACATCTGTCTGCAGGGCCGGCGTCAGCATCCGGCGTACCCGGGCAAGTGCCAGGGCCCTGGCGAGACGGGGGGCCCACTCAACACCTGAACAAGTTTTTTATTTTTTTTATTTATAAGTCTGGGGTCGGTCCCCCACTCTCCGCCCACCACCCAATATCATACTGACTGTGACGAACAGCCCACCGCCGTTCGTCTACTTACGGGCGACACTAACGGGGGTCCCGCTGCCACCAAAACGCGACGGACAGCGGACCCTGTGTCACCACTATGTCACAATCCCACCACTGACACGGGTGTATCAGCGGACGGAGGGACGTGACACAATGCCGGCACACAGCTATCACAGGCACCGTTGGGGCTTATCTTAGTTATCCCACCACCGGCACCATGTGACAAAAATATCCAGCAAGCTAATCTCGCTCTACAATTTGCCACAGGGGGAGTTTAATTTGGATGCCCCACCACTGCTATCAATCTTCCAAGTACTGCGGGGATTTATGTATATCCCACTTTCTCAGTTCCACTTTGGAACTCACAGCTCTCCGGCGCCCCCCTTACCCTCAGGTCAGTCAGGGAACTGCACCTAGGATAATTGGTCGCCGGACGGGCTGCCTGTTGTGAACCGGCAATTAGGCTTCTGCAGTAAGGGAATTATCAATGCTGTGGCTGCAGACCCTTATTCAGCAATATAAGACCCTTCTGTACTGCCAGCAAGCCGTAATAGCCGTACACAACGCGCTGCCACCAGTCACGGTTACTTAATTCACAGTGTTAAATTAAGAGGGTCCGTGGCAAACCCTTTGAATTAGTAGCGATTATCTATCAAAGGCGTATAGTTCGAGTCTTAGAGCATAGAGACAGATCTAAATAATTTCATTTATTTTCCGAAAGAGGACAGTGATTACAGATAAAAGTTGCTATAAAATTGAGACATAAAATATGTACAGTACAGGTATAAAATAAAAGTGGAGAAAACAAAGAGATTACACTCACAGTTCCATATTGTTCCTTAGGCAGACCATGCGGCTAAGGTGGGTGAAGGCGGAGCTGCACTTCTCCGCTCATCTGAGTTCTTGTCAGCACGGACTCTGCAGCTGTTCTGAGCTGGTTTGCCCAGGGAAGGCCTTATAGGCTTTGCTTTGTGACATCACGGAGAGATGCATTCTGGGTTGATCCCTCCTCTCTCATCCGAGTTATGTTTTGGCTACAAAACTTAGATTAGCTATAACTTTATGGGAGAAGCTGGTATGGACTCATCAGTGGTATCATGTTTCCCAGCGTAATGAGCCCATCAAGAAAACATCAAACATCTATGCGATATGACCATCCATTTGGGCGCAAATCCTATCTCATGTTCTGGACAGGGTAGAACTTCGAAACATACGCGGTCTCGAAGCTGGGACCGCTCAGGTTACAAAAATATGATTTTCATATCTCTACTTGGTACGGTTTTCGCAGGGCAGGCTCTTAAAGTTTTATTTCAAACAAAGACCTTTTTCCCGCATTTTTCTTTCAGCTGAGAGAAGCCAAATGGTGTGAGGAAGATGGTCTAGCTAATTAACATTCCTGCTCTTCCAGAGGAAGTGGCAGGGTTGGTAAAACCTGGGGGGAAGGAATTCCTACTACTGACAGTTTACAATGTCCTAGGATGGAGGATTTGTTAGCACATTGCAACAGAAAACATATCTTGCAGATATTGTACATCACACCTCCCCCCTTAAGAGGGCGCTAAGGAGGCATTACCTCTCGGTAATCGGCCATGCGCACCTCAGCGGGTTCGCCCCGGCGGGACAACCCATCGGCATTGCCGTTTTCACTGCCCTTCCTGTGTTTTACAGTAAAATCGTACTGTTGAAGGGCAAGGCTCCAGAGGAGCAATCTTCCATTGGTTCCGGACACTGTGTGCAACCAGCTCAGAGGGTTGTGGTCGGTTACCACCGTGAAGGCGCGCCCATACAGGTAGGGCTGCAAACGCTGCAGTGCCCACACCATGGCCAGACACTCCTTGTCGATGGTCGAGTATGCCACTTCCCTCGGCAAAAGTTTCCGGCTCAGGTACAACACGGGGTGCTCTTGGTCCCCCGAGTCGACCTGGCTAAGCACAGCACCGAGGCCAAACTCGCTGGCGTCGGTCTGTACCAGAAACGGGCGACTGCTGTCGACTGCTCTCAACACTGGAGAGTTGCACAGGGCTGCTTTCAAAGCTTGGAAAGCCGCCTCACAGTCATCTGTCCAGTTGACTGTTTGGGGTAGCCTCTGCTTGGTGAGGTCAGTCAAGGGTTTGGCAAGGGCGCTATAGTCCTGTACGAACCGCCTATAGTACCCTGCAGTGCCCAAGAAGGACTTCACCTGTTTCTTGGTCCTGGGGGTGGGCCAGGACACGATTGCGTCCACTTTTCCTGGCTCCGGACTCATGGAACCCCCGCCTACCCGGTGCCCCAGGTAGTGGACCTTGCGCATGCCTATCTGGCACTTCCCCGGCTTGATGGTCAGGCCTGCCTGGTGAAGACGCTTGAGCACCTCCTGGAGGTGCTGAAGGTGTTCCTCCCAGGTGGAACTGAAGACGGCAATATCGTCTAAGTACGCCACCGCATACTCCTCCAGTCCCCGAAGCAGGTGGTTGACCATCCGCTGGAAAGTGGCAGGGGCATTCTTCATGCCGAAGGGCATGACCGTGGACTCGTACAGTCCAAAGGGGGTGATAAAGGCGGATTTCTCCTGTGCCTCAGGGCTCAGGGGAATCTGCCAGTATCCCCGACTCAAATCCATGATGGATATGTAGTTGGCGTTTGTCAACCGCTCGAGCAGATCCTCGATGCGCGGCATTGGGTGGGCATCAGAGGTTGTGATGGCGTTGAGCCCCCTGTAGTCCACGCAGAACCGGGTGGTTCGATCCTTTTTAGGCACGAGGACTACAGGTGAAGCCCACGCGCTTTGTGACCGTCGAATCACCCCCAGCCTTAACATCTCATCGATCTCTTGGCGCATGACTTGTTGCACCGTCTCAGAGATCCGATAGGGTGTTCGCCGTAATGGGGCGTGATTCCCGGTGTCCACCTCATGAACCGCTAACTCCGTCCTCCCAGGACGGTTGGTGAACACGGGCCGGAAGAGTTCCAGGGTGGCCATCAACTGCAACCGCTGGGACACAGTGAGCGAACCACTTATCTCCATGTCCTCAATGGACCCATTGGCCTTGGCCTGGGCCAGCATGTCCAGGAGGGAATCTTCCTCCCCATCCTCTGGCAGATTGCAGACCGGTAGGATGCAAGCTTCACGTTCGTAGTGCGCCTTCAGCATGTTGACGTGAAAGGCCTTGCGCCTACCCCGAGCATGGTCAAGCGTGACCACGTAGGTGACCGGGTTGAGCTGTTGGTGGACGACGTACGGGCCTTCCCAGGCTGCCTGAAGCTTATCCGTTGGTACAGGGACCAGCGCCCACACCTTTTGGCCCACCTGGTAGGTCCGCTCCCGGGCGTTCTGGTCATACCAGTGCTTCTGGTCAGCCTGAGCCTGCGTCATGTTGTCATGCACCAACTGCGTCAAGGTCTGCATCTTGTCACGGAAGCGCATGACATAATCCACGATGGACACTTCTGTGGGGTTTGGCTCATCTTCCCAGGATTCTCTTATCAACCCAAGGGGTCCCCGGACTCGCCTGCCATACAGGAGCTCGAAGGGGGAGAACCCGGTCGAGGCCTGCGGAACTTCTCTGTAAGCGAACAGCAGGTGTGGGAGGTACCGCTCCCAGTCGCGCCCTTGGGTCTCAACCAGTATGCAGAGCATCTGTTTGAGGGTACCGTTGAAACGTTCACACAAACCATTAGTCTGTGGGTGATACGGACTCGATACCAGCTGCGTCACCTGCATTTTCTCACAGAGAGCCTCCATTAGGCGAGACATGAATTGGGGCCCTTGATCGGTAAGCATCTCCCTGGGAAATCCTACTCTTGAAAAGATGGTCACCAGTGCGTCAGCCACCTTATCTGCCCTGGTTGAAGACAGAGCTACTGCCTCTGGGTACCGGGTAGCGTAGTCTACCACGGTGAGAATGTATCGCTTTCCGGAGCTGCTGGGGACGGACAGCGGTCCTACAATGTCCACCGCGATTCTCTGGAAAGGCTCCTCTATCACCGGCAAAGGAATAAGGGGAGCCTTAAGAGCAGGCCCCGCCTTACCCACTTTTTGACAGGTGGCACAGGAGCGGCAGTAGTGTGTTACATCTGTCCCCATCTTGGGCCAATAGAAGTGTTGAGACAGCCGTGCCTTTGTTTTGCTGATCCCCAAGTGTCCAGCGAGTGGAATCTCATGGGCAATCCGCAACAACTCAGTTCTGAACTGATAGGAGACGACCAGCTGTCTTTCCCTCAACCACTCCTTTTTAGGATCTCCGGGTACTGTCTCCCGGTACAACCTTCCTTGTTCCCAGAACACCCTCTCCTTATCAGACTTGGAGGTGGGCGTCTCGGCGAGACCTCTCAATTTCTCCAGGCTGGCATCTGAGTGCAGAGCAGCCTGGAACTCCATGCTGGAGGCTGCCAGAAGTGACGTCAGGGTCCCCTCTTTACTGGGACCCTCTGGAACCGGCTCTGGGTTCACCTCTGGTTCAGTCTCTCCTGTAGCAGCAGAGGGTCCAGAAGACAGTGCGTTACCTGCGATCTGGGCACTCTGACTGCGTGTGACAGCTGCTATGTATGCTGTCTCCCTGGGGATTTCTTCAGACCCACCAGCTGGTGCTGCCCTGGGCTCTACCTCCCCATCCACCCCCAACACTTCAGGAGCAGTGCTACTTATGGGCCAGTTACCTTCCTCGGTGGCACTGGTCAGCTGCATGGCATTACCTTCCTCATGGTCCCCATGCACCTCCCCATTTCCTTGAGCACCGTTGCTTACTCCTGCCAGGGGTTCCTCAGCCGTCTCACTCCGCAGAGTGACGGGGCTGAGCACTTCGGTACCTGTGGACACATCTACCGCTTCAAAGGAAGGGTTAACGGGTTCAGTCGGCACAGATACATCAACATCATCATCATCCTTCCTAGGAGAAGAATGGTTATCAGTTTGCTTTGGTACATTCACATCAGCATCATCATCGTACCTGGGGAAAGAATGGTTGTTAGTTGCATCATTACTCATCAAGGCATTAGCAGGTAACACATTCAGTTTCCCGTCATCATCATCATCATCAGGGTTAACGTTACCCTTATTATCAGTTTGGGGAAGGGTGTCAGGGACATAGTATGCAACCATCCTCCCCAAGTCAGTCCCCAATAAAACATCAGTGGGCAAATTTTCAGACACTCCCACCTCCCTCAACCCGCTCCCAGCACCCCAATCGAGATAAACTCGTGCCACTGGCAAGGGACAACGGGTGCCTCCAATCCCGGTGACAGTCAGGGTTTTCCCCTCAACAAACTCTTCAGGGGCCGCCAGTCCAGGACGGATGAGGGTTCGTTCAGCCCCGGTGTCCTTGAGGCCTGTAGCAAGACGGGCCCCCACCTGAACAGGTTGAACGTTGTCGTCAGCCCTCCCAACCACACCTCCCACCAAAAGAACAGAGGCATTGGGCCCGGGGGCCTTGGCTGGGGGGTTCTTCGGCCTGTTCGGACAGGTGTAAAAGAAGTGACCAGGCCGCTGGCAGTGGTGACACAGGCGACTGTCAGTAGCCGGCCTGCTGTTGGCAACAGGGACTGGGCCTCCGGAGGGACGGCTAGCTGGGGCACTGGGGTTGGTTGCTGGCTTACCCCCTTTCCAGCTGGTGGCGACTGGCCTCCGCGTCTCAGGCTTCCGGTTGGCCTCGTGGTTGTCGGCGATCTGCGCCGCTTTGTCCGCGTTCGTTGGTTCGCGGTCCAGGATGAACTGTCGGACCTCAGCTGGGCAGAGATGCAGGAACTGGTCTTTGATCATCAGGTCCCGTAGCTGCTCAAAGGTTTCAACGGACAGTCCATGGATCCACTGGTCAAAGTGGGTCCTGAGTCCTTGCACCACATCACTGTAGCTATCATGTGGGCCACGTTGGAGGTGTCGGAACTTCTTTCGGTATACCTCAGGTGTCAGCCGGTATTTGGCGATCAGCGCCTGCTTTATGGCGTCATAGTCGTCATCGGCTTCTGGCGGAAGAGAAGCAAATGCCTCCAGGGCTTTGCCTTTTAGCCCTGGGGTCAAGTACCTTGCCCATTGGTCTCTAGGCAGCTGGTACTGTCTGCAGGCTTTCTCAAAGGCTCGCAGAAATGTGTCCAAGTCCCCATCCTTTTCCATCACGGGAAAATGCTCTGGCCGGGGTTTAGGAGTCTGGACGCTGCTGGGCTCACTGCTTCGGGCTGTGGGGGCATTCCCACCCCGCTGGAGTACCTCCAGTTCATGGGCCCTCTGCGCCTCCCTCTCGGCTCGCTGCTCTGCTCTCTCAGCCTCAGCTTGGCGCTCACGTTCGGCTTGGGCCTCCTGCCGATATTGCTGGATCAGCCTCACCCGCCCATCCCTGTCTTCGGCGGGGAGTTCGTCCAAGGCCATTTGCAGATAGGGGTCCACCCCGTTCTGGTTGAATGTGGGGCCAGCGCTCAGGAGTGGAGCCTCTGCTGCAGCCCCATGGCAACTTGGGCCAACTTCTGCGCTCGCTGGATTCTGGTCGTTGTCCAGCTGCACTAGAGCCGCGATCATTTGATCTTTGGTTCCGCCTGCGGCGTCTATGCCTCGGTACGTGCATAACCCAGCAAGGGTGTCCTTTTTCTGCTTCTGATACCACTCCACTGTCATCGCCGCCATGGTTGCCAAATAAAAGATAGAAAAAGAAAAACGAAGAAACGGGAGGGGGATACTTGCAAGTACACACTAATGTCTCAGGACTAGTAACCACTGAGTCTGTTCTCCAAAACCTATGATGCAGGATTCCCGCAGGAACCGTGCAGGTTTTTAGTGAGAGGAATGATTGCTCAAACCAAATCACTAATGCTCTATGATTATCCCACCGCTCTGCCACCAATATGTGACGAACAGCCCACCGCCGTTCGTCTACTTACGGGCGACACTAACGGGGGTCCCGCTGCCACCAAAACGCGACGGACAGCGGACCCTGTGTCACCACTATGTCACAATCCCACCACTGACACGGGTGTATCAGCGGACGGAGGGACGTGACACAATGCCGGCACACAGCTATCACAGGCACCGTTGGGGCTTATCTTAGTTATCCCACCACCGGCACCATGTGACAAAAATATCCAGCAAGCTAATCTCGCTCTACAATTTGCCGCAGGGGGAGTTTAATTTGGATGCCCCACCACTGCTATCAATCTTCCAAGTACTGCGGGGATTTATGTATATCCCACTTTCTCAGTTCCACTTTGGAACTCACAGCTCTCCGGCGCCCCCCTTACCCTCAGGTCAGTCAGGGAACTGCACCTAGGATAATTGGTCGCCGGACGGGCTGCCTGTTGTGAACCGGCAATTAGGCTTCTGCAGTAAGGGAATTATCAATGCTGTGGCTGCAGACCCTTATTCAGCAATATAAGACCCTTCTGTACTGCCAGCAAGCCATAATAGCCGTACACAACGCGCTGCCACCAGTCACGGTTACTTAATTCACAGTGTTAAATTAAGAGGGTCCGTGGCAAACCCTTTGAATTAGTAGCGATTATCTATCAAAGGCGTATAGTTCGAGTCTTAGAGCATAGAGACAGATCTAAATAATTTCATTTATTTTCCGAAAGAGGACAGTGATTACAGATAAAAGTTGCTATAAAATTGAGACATAAAATATGTACAGTACAGGTATAAAATAAAAGTGGAGAAAACAAAGAGATTACACTCACAGTTCCATATTGTTCCTTAGGCAGACCATGCGGCTAAGGTGGGTGAAGGCGGAGCTGCACTTCTCCGCTCATCTGAGTTCTTGTCAGCACGGACTCTGCAGCTGTTCTGAGCTGGTTTGCCCAGGGAAGGCCTTATAGGCTTTGCTTTGTGACATCACGGAGAGATGCATTCTGGGTTGATCCCTCCTCTCTCATCCGAGTTATGTTTTGGCTACAAAACTTAGATTAGCTATAACTTTATGGGAGAAGCTGGTATGGACTCATCAGTGGTATCATGTTTCCCAGCGTAATGAGCCCATCAAGAAAACATCAAACATCTATGCGATATGACCATCCATTTGGGCGCAAATCCTATCTCATGTTCTGGACAGGGTAGAACTTCGAAACATACGCGGTCTCGAAGCTGGGACCGCTCAGGTTACAAAAATATGATTTTCATATCTCTACTTGGTACGGTTTTCGCAGGGCAGGCTCTTAAAGTTTTATTTCAAACAAAGACCTTTTTCCCGCATTTTTCTTTCAGCTGAGAGAAGCCAAATGGTGTGAGGAAGATGGTCTAGCTAATTAACATTCCTGCTCTTCCAGAGGAAGTGGCAGGGTTGGTAAAACCTGGGGGGAAGGAATTCCTACTACTGACAGTTTACAATGTCCTAGGATGGAGGATTTGTTAGCACATTGCAACAGAAAACATATCTTGCAGATATTGTACATCACACTGACCACCATCTTTTTTCCCGTGAGAGCGCGGTCCACACGTTACCACTCATTAAGGTCATGAATATGGACGCCACTCCCTTCCCATAGGCGTGGCTCCCATATTCATGACCTTAATGAGCGGTACCACGTGACCGCACGCTCTCACAGGAAAAAGTTACTGGCGTCTGGACTCAGGTGAGCGGCGTTGAGAATGAGCGGCGGCGGGGCCAGGGGGAGAATGAGTGGGGGGGCTCGGGGGAGAAAGAGCCAAGCCCCCGGGGGAAGATGAGTGAGCCGGGGGGAAATGAGCCCAGCGGGGGGAGATGGGCCCATTATCCAGCATGGAGCATTATATGGGGCCCATTATCCTGTATGGAGCATTGTATTGGGCCCATTATCCTGTATGGAGCATTATATGGGGCCCATTATCCTGTATGGAGCATTATATGGGGCCCATTATCCAGTATGGAGCATTATATGGGGCCCATTATCCTGTATGGAGCATTATATGGGGCCCACTATCCAGTATGAAGCATTATATTGGGCCCATTATCCTATATGGAGCATTATATGGGGCCCAATATCCAGTACGGAGCATTATATGGGGCCCATTATCCTGTATGGAGTATTATATGGGGCCCATTATCCAGTATAGATCAGTATATGGGGCCCATTATCCAGTATGGAGCATTATATGGGGCCCATTATCCAGTATGAAGCATTATATGGGGCCCATTATCCAGTATAGATCATTATATGGAGCCCATTATCCAGTATGGAGCATTATATGGGGCCCATTATCCTGTATGGAGAATTATATGGGACCCATTATCCTATATGGAGCATTATATGGGGCCCATTATCCAGTATGGAGCATTATATAGGGCCCATTATCCTGTTCGGAGCTTTACATGGTGTCCATTATTCTGTATGGAGCATTATATGGGGTCCATTATCCAGTATGGAGCATTATATGAGGCTCATTATCCTGTATGGAGCATTATATGTGGCCCATTTTCCTGTATGGAGCATTATATGGGGCCCATTATCTTGTATGAAGCATTATATGTGGCCCATTATCCTATATGGAGCATTATATGGGGCCCAATATCCAGTATGGAGCATTATATGGGGCCCATTATCCAGTATGGAGCATTATATGGGGCACATTATCCTGTATGGAGAATTATATGGGGCCCATTAGCTATCATGGAGCATTATATGGGGTCCATTATCCTGTTTGGAGCATTATATAGGGCCCATTATCCAGTATGGAGCATTATATGGGGTCCATTATCCAGTATGAAGCATTATATGAGGCTCATTATCCTGTATGGAGCATTATATGTGGCCCATTATCCTGTATGGAGCATTACATGGGGCCCATTATCTTGTATGAAGCATTATATGGGGCCAATTATCCTATATTGAGCATTATATGGGGCCCACTATCCAGTATGGAGCATTATATGGGGCCCATTATCCAGTATGGAGCATTATATGGGGCCCATTATCCTGTATGGAGAATTATATGGGGCCCATTATCTTTCATGGAGCATTATATGGGGTCCATTATCCTGTTTGGAGCATTACATGGTGTCCATTATTCTGTATGGAGCATTATATGGGGCCCATTATCCAGTACGTAGCATTATATGGGGCCCATTATCCAGTATGGAGCATTATATAGGGCCCATTAACCTGTATGAAGCATTATATGGGGACCATTATCCTGTTTGGAGCATTATATGGGGCCAATTATCCTGTTTGGAGCATTGTATGGGGCCCATTATCCTGTTTGGAGCATTATTTGGGGCCCATTATCCTGTGCAGTAATCTCTATATGTCCTGCAGGACTGGTATCTACCACTATATGTCAACATGTGGCGGTAATATCAGTGCTGGTCTTTGTATAGACTTATATTTTCAATAACAGGGCGGTCATCTCCTGTGGTTCCCTTATACCACCATAGTTCCTATCATGATTATCTGGTTAGGGGGTCACAGGTGGACACAGACAGAAAGGGCCCCTGTGCAAGAACAATATATGATCCTTTTGCAGCCCAAGAGCTCCTAAAAATACAAAATTGCACCTTTTTGGAGGTAGAAATGGGCCACGTTACCTCTTGCGCCCATGTGCGGCCACGCAGGTTGCACCAATGATATGTCCTCCTGTTAGGGGCCCACTCAGATGTTTCGCCCCCTCCCCCCCAAGCTGATTCCCTAGCTACGCCTCTGAATCAGCCTGCAATAAATGATTGGTGGTGGCAGCTAGTGATGAGCGAGCACTACAATGCTCGGGTGCTCGTTGCTCGGGTCGAGCAAATTGTGATACTAGGGTACTCGACCTGAGCAATGAGCCCAATGTAAGTCTATGGGAAATCTGAGCTATTTTGACGCGACTCCCCACCGGAGGTCTTTCTAGGGTATCAAAACGTCAGAAATGTATGGGAACAGTGCACAAATGACATGGGAACATTGTGGGGACCGCCCATAGAAGCATTTCTGACTGTCGCAGGTCCGGGTCTGTGTGTGTCAACCCCTCACATCTGTTATTTACCACCAGTTACCATTCATTTCACCTTAGCCAAATAGACTGAGGTCTTTTGGACATTAAAAAGGCTGTGTTTGTGTTACATACGGTACTTCAAAACAAGTTCCATACAGTCCTAGCAGACATCAGAGTGTTAAAAATGCATTTTTCAGGCACTTTAGAGGCATTGAAGTATTAAGATTCTCAGCTAGTTAAATTTTGTGTGAAAATTTAGCAATGTCAGCGAATTCAAATTTTTACCGTTTCGATCATCTTTACTAGTCACTAAATATGGCAGTGAAGTGTCCACCTACTCCATCCCATGCTCAAATTCTCCATTTCTCTTTGCTTTAAAAAAGTGCAGTTCCTCTGGGGAGGGATGTCCTGCACAGATACTTTCCACTCGATAGCAAACTAAATCGGACAAAGATGAGCCCCATAGTAGCCATATAAGTTTTTTTTTTAAGTACTTATGGTGGTCTTGCTGCTGGTTTTGTATCGGTGGTGTACCTTTCACAGATAAGATCATAGAGATATGAAGGGTCTGGTGCTGAGCTGGAATTATTGTTCTTTGGGGGCAGTCATAGAAAGTGAAGACTTACCCCCAGGATATAATGCTGTTCCTAACCGGTGATGGACCTCCTCCACCAATTACCATCTAGAATGGAGATTGGATGTGGTTTTTTGTGGAGGCCCTCTATTCTTATGGTTAGTGAGGTCTCCTGCAGTTGAGCCTTACAAATCGGAAAGTTATGGCACATCCTATGCAGTATCCTGCTAAAACTGAAATGTCCATTAAATGGGGAAGTCAAGAATTAGAAAAAGGACTGCACCGTTTCCAGAAAGAGCACTGCTCAAGTCGACGGGAAGTCAACGGTATTATCTATAAATTCAGCTCCAATAAATGATGCGGTGGTGGGAAAAATAGTAGTAGCCCATTTTTTTTCTAATCCTGGACAACCCATTTAGAGGTAACCTACTGGCAGCCAGAGATGTTACGTTGCAAAAAAAAAAAAAAATGCAAATGTATTAAAACAAATGATTAAGAAATAATATTAATATTGTGATAATGTTTTATTTAATAAATATAGATATTAACATAAATATAAATATTGTTTCTGTCAAGTTATTAGAAAAGCAATAAATAATTGAATTGAGGAACACTTATCAAAAAAAAAATCTGGGGAATATTATAAAGCAGGGGACATTGACAATCTCAAAGGAGAGCCACTAACAATAACCTCATCGCCCGTCCACGCATTGCACACCCTGGATCACATCTGCATGTAATACTACATTCTTCCTGTAGTGGCCGCCGCAGCAGAAATGTATTTCTATCAGAGAATATTGTAAGATCGATCTTCATTTTAAAAGGGTTGTGTTTTAAAAAAATTAAAAAAAAAAAAAAAAGAAAAAATTAACCATGTTCGACAGGAAATTATCTCCAAATCACCTCATACCATGCACTGTCCTCCCTCCCCGACTGCATCTAGCTCACTCTCTGATTTTGAACCAGTCACAGAAGAAGAAGTAAGCAGGCTCCTTGCATCTTCTCGCCCAACTACTTGCACCAGTGACCCATTTCCGTCACATCTCCTCCAGTCCCTTTCCCCTGCTGTCACCCCTCACCTAACTAAAATATTTAACCTCTCTCTCTCTTCTGGTATTTTTCCCTCCTCATTTAAGCATGCCATCATACATCCACTACTTAAAAAACCATCCCTCGACCAAAACTGTGCCGCTAACTATAGACCTGTCTCTAATCTTCCCTTCATCTCTAAACTCCTGGAACGCCTGGTCCACTCCCGTCTTATCCGCTATCTCTCAGAAAACTCTCTTCTCGACCCTCTCCAATCCGGTTTCCGCTCTTTACACTCCACTGAAACTGCCCTCACTAAAGTCTCTAATGATCTGCTAACAGCTAAATCAGATGGTCATTACTCCATGCTAATTCTCTTGGATCTCTCTGCAGCATTCGACACTGTGGATCATCAGCTCCTCCTCACTATGCTCCGTTCCATTGGCCTTAAGGACACCGTTCTCTCCTGGTTCTCCTCCTATCTCTCCGACCGCTCCTTTACTGTATCTTTTGCCGGTTCCTCCTCTCACCTTCCCCTTACTGTTGGGGTCCCCCAAGGATCGGTTCTAGGACCCCTCCTCTTCTCCTTGTACACTGCCCCTATTGGTCAAACAATCAGTAGATTTGGTTTCCAGTACCATCTCTATGCTGATGACACCCAATTATACGCTTCTTCTCCTGACATCACGCCAGCCTTTCTAGAAAACACCGGCGATTGTCTAAACGCTGTGTCTAATATCATGTCCTCACTATATCTGAAACTGAACCTGTCAAAGACTGAACTCCTGGTGTTTCCTCCCTCTACTAATGTACCTATACCGGACATTTCTATTTCTGTGTGTGGTTCCACTATTACTCCCCAGCAACAGGCCCGCTGTCTTGGGGTCATACTTGATTCCGAGCTTTCCTTTGCCCCCCACATTCGATCAGTGGCTCGCTCTTGTCATCTGCAGCTCAAAAACATTTCTAGAATTCGACCGTTTCTTACTTTTGACTCTGCAAAAACTCTTACTGTTTCTCTTATTCATTCTCGTCTGGACTATTGTAACTCTCTTCTAATCGGTCTCCCTCTTACCAAACTCTCCCCTCTCCAATCTGTCTTGAATGCTGCAGCCAGGATCATATTCCTCACCAATCGTTACACCGATGCCTCTACCTTGTGCCAGTCATTACACTGGCTACCCATCCACTCCAGAATTCAGTATAAACTTATTACCCTCACCCACAAAGCCCTCCATAGCTCAGCACCACCCTACATCTCCTCCCTTGTTTCAGTATACCACCCTACCCGCGCCCTCCGTTCTGCTGATGACCTGAGGTTAGCATCCTCAATAGTCAGAACCTCCCACTCTCGTCTCCAAGACTTTACACGTGTGGCGCCAATTCTTTGGAATGTACTTCCCAGGTCAATACGATTAGTCCCCAATCCCCACAATTTTAAGCGTGCCCTGAAAACGCATTTATTCAGACTGGCCTATCGCCTCAACACATTAACCTAATCTATCCCTGTGTGGCACAGCCAAAAGTTTTACCATAACCAGATTCCCCGCATCATGTTCCCACATGCTTTATGCATCGATTAGCCCTCTGTGTCTGTACTGTTACACACTTAATATTATGGCTGGTCCATACAATCAGGGCAACTGTTACCACCCACCTTTCGTGTCTACCTCTTTCCTCATAGACTGTAAGCTTGCGAGCAGGGCCCTCATTCCTCTTGGTATCTGGTCGTAAATGGCTGTACATCCAGTTGGAAGAATGTCTCAAGTGGGGTACCACAGGGCTCTGTCCTGGGCCCTGTATTGTTCAACATCTTTATCAACGATTTAGATGAAGGAATTGAGGGTAAACTGATTAAATTTGCTGATGACACAAAGCTAGGAGGGATAGCTAATACTAGAGAAGAGAGAGAGAGGATTCAAAAAGATTTAAATAAACTGGAGAAGTGGGCAGCAACTAACAGAATGGTTTTTAACAGGGAGAAATGCAAAGTACTACATCTGGGCAATAAAAATGAAAAAAGCATATATAGAATGGGAGGAATAGGGCTAAGTGACAGCACATGTGAAAAAGACTTGGGTATACTAATAGATCACAGACTGAATATGAGTCAACAGTGTGATGCAGCAGCAAAAAAGGCAAATGCAATTCTAGGATGTATTAACAGAAGCATACAGTCTAGATCACGTGAAGTCATTATTTCCCTCTACTCCTCTTTGGTCAGACCTCATCTGGAATATTGTGTCCAGTTTTGGGCACCACATTTTAAAAAAGACATCAACAAACTGGAGCAAGTTCAGAAAAGAGCGACCAGAATGGTGACCGGTCTGCAAACCCTGTCTTATGAGGAAAGGTTGCAGGATTTGGGAATGTTTAGTTTGCAAAAGAGAAGACTGAGAGGAGACTTAATAGCTGTCTACAAATATCTAAAGGGCTGTCACATTGTAGAAGGATCAACTTTATTCTCATTTGCACAAGGAAAGACTAGAAGCAATGGGATGAAACTGAATGGGAAGAGACACAGATTAGATATTAGAAAAAACTTTTTGACAGTTAGAGTGATCAATGAGTGGAACAGGCTGCCACGAGAAGTGGTGAGTTCTCCTTCAATGGAAGTCTTCAAACAGAGGCTGGACAGACATCTGACTGGGATGATTTAGCGAATCCTGCTTTGAGCAGGGGGTTGGACCAGATGGCCCAGGAGGTCCCTTCCAACTCTACGATTCTATGATTCTATGATTCTATGATTCTATGTTATGATCTATGTGATTATTGTTATGCTGTAATGTCTATTGTCTGTACAAATCCCCTCTGAAATGTAAAGTGCTGCGGAATATGTCGACGCTATAAAAATAAAATTTATTATTATTATTATTATCATACGGTGTATAGGGGAGCTGTGGGCCCAGCATACTGCATATAGAGGAATTATACATGGGAAACTCAGGGGATATTATTAAATGTTAAGTGGGCACTTAAACATTATTGTTATAGGGGCTCTCAGTATTGTGACCAAAGTTGCACATGGAGTACTATTACTTTCTAGAGACAAAATTTGGAGGGCACATCTACAGGAAATTAATATTTTCTAGGGGGCAATTTTACCCTCTAGAAAGCACAAAGGAGGCATTATTACGATGTAAGGGGCACAGTGGTGGCATTACTATGTGGGGCACTAGGAGAAGCTCTGCTTTTGTACCACACAGCAGGTGCAGTAATAGGGACACATACGGCAGCAGCGGCTCAGTATTGGGGTCTCAGCAGGATGAGGAGTTTGTGCAGGTTGGGAATACATTTACCAATGGAAACACGAGAAGCAATGGGATGAAAATAAAGGAGATACACATTAGATATTAGAAAACACTTTTTGACAGTGAGGGTTGATCAATGAGTAGAACAGGCTGCCACAAGAGGTAGTGAGTTCTCCTTCCATGGAAGTCTTCAAACAGAGGCTGGACAGACATCTGTCTGCAGGGCCGGCGTCAGCATCCGGCGTACCCGGGCAAGTGCCAGGGCCCTGGCGAGACGGGGGGGCCCACTCAACACCTGAACAAGTTTTTTATTTTTTTTATTTATAAGTCTGGGGTCGGTCCCCCGCTCTCCCCCCTCCACCCTCCACCCAATATCATACTGACCACCATCTTTTTTCCCGTGAGAGAGCGGTCCACACGTTACCACTCATTAAGGTCATGAATATGGACGCCACTCCCTTCCCATAGGCGTGGCTCCCATATTCATGACCTTAATGAGCGGTACCACGTGACCGCACGCTCTCACAGGAAAAAGTTACTGGCGTCTGGACTCAGGTGAGCGGCGTTGAGAATGAGCGGCGGCGGGGCCAGGGGGAGAATGAGCAGGGGGGCTCGGGGGAGAAAGAGCCAAGCCCCCGGGGGAAGATGAGTGAGCCGGGGGGGAAATGAGCCCAGCGGGGGGAGATGGGCCCATTATCCAGCATGGAGCATTATATGGGGCCCATTATCCTGTATGGAGCATTGTATTGGGCCCATTATCCTGTATGGAGCATTATATGGGGCCCATTATCCTGTATGGAGCATTATATGGGGCCCATTATCCAGTATGGAGCATTATATGGGGCCCATTATCCTGTATGGAGCATTATATGGGGCCCACTATCCAGTATGAAGCATTATATTGGGCCCATTATCCTATATGGAGTATTATATGGGGCCCAATATCCAGTACGGAGCATTATATGGGGCCCATTATCCTGTATGGAGTATTATATGGGGCCCATTATCCAGTATAGATCAGTATATGGGGCCCATTATCCAGTATGGAGCATTATATGGGGCCCATTATCCAGTATGAAGCATTATATGGGGCCCATTATCCAGTATAGATCATTATATGGAGCCCATTATCCAGTATGGAGCATTATATGGGGCCCATTATCCTGTATGGAGAATTATATGGGACCCATTATCCTATATGGAGCATTATATGGGGCCCATTATCCAGTATGGAGCATTATATAGGGCCCATTATCCTGTTCGGAGCATTACATGGTGTCCATTATTCTGTATGGAGCATTATATGGGGTCCATTATCCAGTATGGAGCATTATATGAGGCTCATTATCCTGTATGGAGCATTATATGTGGCCCATTTTCCTGTATGGAGCATTATATGGGGCCCATTATCTTGTATGAAGCATTATATGGGGCCCATTATCCTATATGGAGCATTATATGTGGCCCAATATCCAGTATGGAGCATTATATGGGGCCCATTATCCAGTATGGAGCATTATATGGGGCACATTATCCTGTATGGAGAATTATATGGGGCCCATTAGCTATCATGGAGCATTATATGGGGTCCATTATCCTGTTTGGAGCATTATATAGGGCCCATTATCCAGTATGGAGCATTATATGGGGTCCATTATCCAGTATGAAGCATTATATGAGGCTCATTATCCTGTATGGAGCATTATATGTGGCCCATTATCCTGTATGGAGCATTACATGGGGCCCATTATCTTGTATGAAGCATTATATGGGGCCAATTATCCTATATTGAGCATTATATGGGGCCCACTATCCAGTATGGAGTATTATATGGGGCCCATTATGCTGTATGGAGAATTATATGGGGCCCATTATCTTTCATGGAGCATTATATGGGGTCCATTATCCTGTTTGGAGCATTATATGGTGTCCATTATTCTGTATGGAGCATTATATGGGGCCCATTATCCAGTACGTAGCATTATATGGGGCCCATTATCCAGTATGGAGCATTATATAGGGCCCATTATCCTGTATGAAGCATTATATGGGGACCATTATCCTGTATGGAGCATTATATGGGGCCCATAATCCTGTTTGGAGCATTATATGGGGCCAATTATCCTGTTTGGAGCATTGTATGGGGCCCATTATCCTGTTTGGAGCATTATTTGGGGCCCATTATCCTGTGCAGTAATCTCTATATGTCCTGCAGGACTGGTATCTACCACTATATGTCAACATGTGGCGGTAATATCAGTGCTGGTCTTTGTATAGACTTATATTTTCAATAACAGGGCGGTCATCTCCTGTGGTTCCCTTATACCACCATAGTTCCTATCATGATTATCTGGTTAGGGGGCCACAGGTGGACACAGACAGAAAGGGCCCCTGTGCAAGAACAATATATGATCCTTTTGCAGCCCAAGAGCTCCTAAAAATACAAAATTGCACCTTTTTGGAGGTAGAAATGGGCCACGTTACCTCTTGCGCCCATGTGCGGCCACGCAGGTTGCACCAATGATATGTCCTCCTGTTAGGGGCCCACTCAGATGTTTCGCCCCCTCCCCCCCAAGCTGAATCCCTAGCTACGCCTCTGAATCAGCCTGCAATAAATGATTGGTGGTGGCAGCTAGTGATGAGCGAGCACTACAATGCTCGGGTGCTCATTGCTCGGGTCGAGCAAATTGTGATACTAGGGTACTCGACCTGAGCAACGAGCCCAATGTAAGTCTATGGGAAATCTGAGCTATTTTGACGCGACTCCCCACCGGAGGTCTTTCTAGGGTATCAAAACGTCGGAAATGTATGGGAACAGTGCACAAATGACATGGGAACATTGTGGGGACCGCCCATAGAAGCATTTCTGACTGTCGCAGGTCCGGGTCTGTGTGTGTCAACCTCTCACATCTGTTATTTACCACCAGTTACCATTCATTTCACCTTAGCCAAATAGACTGAGGTCTTTTGGACATTAAAAAGGCTGTGTTTGTGTTACATACGGTACTTCAAAACAAGTTCCATACAGTCCTAGCAGACATCAGAGTGTTAAAAATGCATTTTTCAGGCACTTTAGAGGCATTGAAGTATTAAGATTCTCAGCTAGTTAAATTTTGTGTGAAAATTTAGCAATGTCAGCGAATTCAAATTTTTACCGTTTCGATCATCTTTACTAGTCACTAAATATGGCAGTGAAGTGTCCACCTACTCCATCCCATGCTCAAATTCTCCATTTCTCTTTGCTTTAAAAAAGTGCAGTTCCTCTGGGGAGGGATGTCCTGCACAGATACTTTCCACTCGATAGCAAACTAAATCGGACAAAGATGAGCCCCATAGTAGCCATATAAGTTTTTTTTTTAAGTACTTATGGTGGTCTTGCTGCTGGTTTTGTATCGGTGGTGTACCTTTCACAGATAAGATCATAGAGATATGAAGGGTCTGGTGCTGAGCTGGAATTATTGTTCTTTGGGGGCAGTCATAGAAAGTGAAGACTTACCCCCAGGATATAATGCTGTTCCTAACCGGTGATGGACCTCCTCCACCAATTACCATCTAGAATGGAGATTGGATGTGGTTTTTTGTGGAGGCCCTCTATTCTTATGGTTAGTGAGGTCTCCTGCAGTTGAGCCTTACAAATCGGAAAGTTATGGCACATCCTATGCAGTATCCTGCTAAAACTGAAATGTCCATTAAATGGGGAAGTCAAGAATTAGAAAAAGGACTGCACCGTTTCCAGAAAGAGCACTGCTCAAGTCGACGGGAAGTCAACGGTATTATCTATAAATTCAGCTCCAATAAATGATGCGGTGGTGGGAAAAATAGTAGTAGCCCATTTTTTTTCTAATCCTGGACAACCCATTTAGAGGTAACCTACTGGCAGCCAGAGATGTTACGTTGCAAAAAAAAAAAAAATGCAAATGTATTAAAACAAATGATTAAGAAATAATATTAATATTGTGATAATGTTTTATTTAATAAATATAGATATTAACATAAATATAAATATTGTTTCTGTCAAGTTATTAGAAAAGCAATAAATAATTGAATTGAGGAACACTTATCAAAAAAAAAATCTGGGGAATATTATAAAGCAGGGGACATTGACAATCTCAAAGGAGAGCCACTAACAATAACCTCATCGCCCGTCCACGCATTGCACACCCTGGATCACATCTGCATGTAATACTACATTCTTCCTGTAGTGGCCGCCGCAGCAGAAATGTATTTCTATCAGAGAATATTGTAAGATCGATCTTCATTTTAAAAGGGTTGTGTTTTAAAAAAATTAAAAAAAAAAAAAAAAGAAAAAATTAACCATGTTCGACAGGAAATTATCTCCAAATCACCTCATACCATGCACTGTCCTCCCTCCCCGACTGCATCTAGCTCACTCTCTGATTTTGAACCAGTCACAGAAGAAGAAGTAAGCAGGCTCCTTGCATCTTCTCGCCCAACTACTTGCACCAGTGACCCATTTCCGTCACATCTCCTCCAGTCCCTTTCCCCTGCTGTCACCCCTCACCTAACTAAAATATTTAACCTCTCTCTCTCTTCTGGTATTTTTCCCTCCTCATTTAAGCATGCCATCATACATCCACTACTTAAAAAACCATCCCTCGACCAAAACTGTGCCGCTAACTATAGACCTGTCTCTAATCTTCCCTTCATCTCTAAACTCCTGGAACGCCTGGTCCACTCCCGTCTTATCCGCTATCTCTCAGAAAACTCTCTTCTCGACCCTCTCCAATCCGGTTTCCGCTCTTTACACTCCACTGAAACTGCCCTCACTAAAGTCTCTAATGATCTGCTAACAGCTAAATCAGATGGTCATTACTCCATGCTAATTCTCTTGGATCTCTCTGCAGCATTCGACACTGTGGATCATCAGCTCCTCCTCACTATGCTCCGTTCCATTGGCCTTAAGGACACCGTTCTCTCCTGGTTCTCCTCCTATCTCTCCGACCGCTCCTTTACTGTATCTTTTGCCGGTTCCTCCTCTCACCTTCCCCTTACTGTTGGGGTCCCCCAAGGATCGGTTCTAGGACCCCTCCTCTTCTCCTTGTACACTGCCCCTATTGGTCAAACAATCAGTAGATTTGGTTTCCAGTACCATCTCTATGCTGATGACACCCAATTATACGCTTCTTCTCCTGACATCACGCCAGCCTTTCTAGAAAACACCGGCGATTGTCTAAACGCTGTGTCTAATATCATGTCCTCACTATATCTGAAACTGAACCTGTCAAAGACTGAACTCCTGGTGTTTCCTCCCTCTACTAATGTACCTATACCCGACATTGCTATTTCTGTGTGTGGTTCCACTAATACTCCCCAGCAACAGGCCCGCTGTCTTGGGGTCATACTTGATTCCGAGCTTTCCTTTGCCCCCCACATTCGATCAGTGGCTCGCTCTTGTCATCTGCAGCTCAAAAACATTTCTAGAATTCGACCGTTTCTTACTTTTGACTCTGCAAAAACTCTTACTGTTTCTCTTATTCATTCTCGTCTGGACTATTGTAACTCTCTTCTAATCGGTCTCCCTCTTACCAAACTCTCCCCTCTCCAATCTGTCTTGAATGCTGCAGCCAGGATCATATTCCTCACCAATCGTTACACCGATGCCTCTACCTTGTGCCAGTCATTACACTGGCTACCCATCCACTCCAGAATTCAGTATAAACTTATTACCCTCACCCACAAAGCCCTCCATAGCTCAGCACCACCCTACATCTCCTCCCTTGTTTCAGTATACCACCCTACCCGCGCCCTCCGTTCTGCTGATGACCTGAGGTTAGCATCCTCAATAGTCAGAACCTCCCACTCTCGTCTCCAAGACTTTACACGTGTGGCGCCAATTCTTTGGAATGTACTTCCCAGGTCAATACGATTAGTCCCCAATCCCCACAATTTTAAGCGTGCCCTGAAAACGCATTTATTCAGACTGGCCTATCGCCTCAACACATTAACCTAATCTATCCCTGTGTGGCACAGCCAAAAGTTTTACCATAACCAGATTCCCCGCATCATGTTCCCACATGCTTTATGCATCGATTAGCCCTCTGTGTCTGTACTGTTACACACTTAACATTATGGCTGGTCCATACAATCAGGGCAACTGTTACCACCCACCTTTCGTGTCTACCTCTTTCCTCATAGACTGTAAGCTTGCAAGCAGGGCCCTCTTTCCTTTGGGTATTTGTTATAATCTACTGTATGTGATTATTGTTATGCTGTAATGTCTATTGTCTGTACAAATCCCCTCTGAAATGTAAAGTGCTGCGGAATATGTCGACGCTATAAAAATAAAATTTATTATTATTATTATTATCATACGGTGTATAGGGGAGCTGTGGGCCCAGCATACTGCATATAGAGGAATTATACATGGGAAACTCAGGGGATATTATTAAATGTTAAGTGGGCACTTAAACATTATTGTTATAGGGGCTCTCAGTATTGTGACCAAAGTTGCACATGGAGTACTATTACTTTCTAGAGACAAAATTTGGAGGGCACATCTACAGGAAATTAATATTTTCTAGGGGGCAATTTTACCCTCTAGAAAGCACAAAGGAGGCATTATTACGATGTAAGGGGCACAGTGGTGGCATTACTATGTGGGGCACTAGGAGAAGCTCTGCTTTTGTACCACACAGCAGGTGCAGTAATAGGGACACATACGGCAGCAGCGGCTCAGTATTGGGGTCTCAGCAGGATGAGGAGTTTGTGCAGGTTGGGAATACATTTACCAATGGAAACACGAGAAGCAATGGGATGAAAATAAAGGAGATACACATTAGATATTAGAAAACACTTTTTGACAGTGAGGGTTGATCAATGAGTAGAACAGGCTGCCACGAGAGGTAGTGAGTTCTCCTTCCATGGAAGTCTTCAAACAGAGGCTGGACAGACATCTGTCTGCAGGGCCGGCGTCAGCATCCGGCGTACCCGGGCAAGTGCCAGGGCCCTGGCGAGACGGGGGGGCCCACTCAACACCTGAACAAGTTTTTTATTTTTTTTATTTATAAGTCTGGGGTCGGTCCCCCGCTCTCCCCCCTCCGCCCTTCCACCCAATATCATACTGACCACCATCTTTTTTCCCGTGAGAGAGCGGTCCACACGTTACCACTCATTAAGGTCATGAATATGGACGCCACTCCCTTCCCATAGGCGTGGCTCCCATATTCATGACCTTAATGAGCGGTACCACGTGACCGCACGCTCTCACAGGAAAAAGTTACTGGCGTCTGGACTCAGGTGAGCGGTGTTGAGAATGAGCGGCGGCGGGGCCAGGGGGAGAATGAGCGGGGGGGCTCGGGGGAGAAAGAGCCAAGCCCCCGGGGGAGATGAGTGAGCCGGGGGGGAAATGAGCCCAGCGGGGGGAGATGGGCCCATTATCCAGCATGGAGCATTATATGGGGCCCATTATCCTGTATGGAGCATTGTATTGGGCCCATTATCCTGTATGGAGCATTATATGGGGCCCATTATCCTGTATGGAGCATTATATGGGGCCCATTATCCAGTATGGAGCATTATATGGGGCCCATTATCCTGTATGGAGCATTATATGGGGCCCACTATCCAGTATGAAGCATTATATTGGGCCCATTATCCTATATGGAGCATTATATGGGGCCCAATATCCAGTACGGAGCATTATATGGGGCCCATTATCCTGTATGGAGTATTATATGGGGCCCATTATCCAGTATAGATCAGTATATGGGGCCCATTATCCAGTATGGAGCATTATATGGGGCCCATTATCCAGTATGAAGCATTATATGGGGCCCATTATCCAGTATAGATCATTATATGGAGCCCATTATCCAGTATGGAGCATTATATGGGGCCCATTATCCTGTATGGAGAATTATATGGGACCCATTATCCTATATGGAGCATTATATGGGGCCCATTATCCAGTATGGAGCATTATATAGGGCCCATTATCCTGTTCGGAGCATTACATGGTGTCCATTATTCTGTATGGAGCATTATATGGGGTCCATTATCCAGTATGGAGCATTATATGAGGCTCATTATCCTGTATGGAGCATTATATGTGGCCCATTTTCCTGTATGGAGCATTATATGGGGCCCATTATCTTGTATGAAGCATTATATGGGGCCCATTATCCTATATGGAGCATTATATGTGGCCCAATATCCAGTATGGAGCATTATATGGGGCCCATTATCCAGTATGGAGCATTATATGGGGCACATTATCCTGTATGGAGAATTATATGGGGCCCATTAGCTATCATGGAGCATTATATGGGGTCCATTATCCTGTTTGGAGCATTATATAGGGCCCATTATCCAGTATGGAGCATTATATGGGGTCCATTATCCAGTATGAAGCATTATATGAGGCTCATTATCCTGTATGGAGCATTATATGTGGCCCATTATCCTGTATGGAGCATTACATGGGGCCCATTATCTTGTATGAAGCATTATATGGGGCCAATTATCCTATATTGAGCATTATATGGGGCCCACTATCCAGTATGGAGTATTATATGGGGCCCATTATGCTGTATGGAGAATTATATGGGGCCCATTATCTTTCATGGAGCATTATATGGGGTCCATTATCCTATTTGGAGCATTACATGGTGTCCATTATTCTGTATGGAGCATTATATGGGGCCCATTATCCAGTACGTAGCATTATATGGGGCCCATTATCCAGTATGGAGCATTATATAGGGCCCATTATCCTGTATGAAGCATTATATGGGGACCATTATCCTGTATGGAGCATTATATGGGGCCCATAATCCTGTTTGGAGCATTATATGGGGCCAATTATCCAGTTTGGAGCATTGTATGGGGCCCATTATCCTGTTTGGAGCATTATTTGGGGCCCATTATCCTGTGCAGTAATCTCTATATGTCCTGCAGGACTGGTATCTACCACTATATGTCAACATGTGGCGGTAATATCAGTGCTGGTCTTTGTATAGACTTATATTTTCAATAACAGGGCGGTCATCTCCTGTGGTTCCCTTATACCACCATAGTTCCTATCATGATTATCTGGTTAGGGGGCCACAGGTGGACACAGACAGAAAGGGCCCCTGTGCAAGAACAATATATGATCCTTTTGCAGCCCAAGAGCTCCTAAAAATACAAAATTGCACCTTTTTGGAGGTAGAAATGGGCCACGTTACCTCTTGCGCCCATGTGCGGCCACGCAGGTTGCACCAATGATATGTCCTCCTGTTAGGGGCCCACTCAGATGTTTCGCCCCCTCCCCCCCAAGCTGAATCCCTAGCTACGCCTCTGAATCAGCCTGCAATAAATGATTGGTGGTGGCAGCTAGTGATGAGCGAGCACTACAATGCTCGGGTGCTCATTGCTCGGGTCGAGCAAATTGTGATACTAGGGTACTCGACCTGAGCAACGAGCCCAATGTAAGTCTATGGGAAATCTGAGCTATTTTGACGCGACTCCCCACCGGAGGTCTTTCTAGGGTATCAAAACGTCGGAAATGTATGGGAACAGTGCACAAATGACATGGGAACATTGTGGGGACCGCCCATAGAAGCATTTCTGACTGTCGCAGGTCCGGGTCTGTGTGTGTCAACCTCTCACATCTGTTATTTACCACCAGTTACCATTCATTTCACCTTAGCCAAATAGACTGAGGTCTTTTGGACATTAAAAAGGCTGTGTTTGTGTTACATACGGTACTTCAAAACAAGTTCCATACAGTCCTAGCAGACATCAGAGTGTTAAAAATGCATTTTTCAGGCACTTTAGAGGCATTGAAGTATTAAGATTCTCAGCTAGTTAAATTTTGTGTGAAAATTTAGCAATGTCAGCGAATTCAAATTTTTACCGTTTCGATCATCTTTACTAGTCACTAAATATGGCAGTGAAGTGTCCACCTACTCCATCCCATGCTCAAATTCTCCATTTCTCTTTGCTTTAAAAAAGTGCAGTTCCTCTGGGGAGGGATGTCCTGCACAGATACTTTCCACTCGATAGCAAACTAAATCGGACAAAGATGAGCCCCATAGTAGCCATATAAGTTTTTTTTTTAAGTACTTATGGTGGTCTTGCTGCTGGTTTTGTATCGGTGGTGTACCTTTCACAGATAAGATCATAGAGATATGAAGGGTCTGGTGCTGAGCTGGAATTATTGTTCTTTGGGGGCAGTCATAGAAAGTGAAGACTTACCCCCAGGATATAATGCTGTTCCTAACCGGTGATGGACCTCCTCCACCAATTACCATCTAGAATGGAGATTGGATGTGGTTTTTTGTGGAGGCCCTCTATTCTTATGGTTAGTGAGGTCTCCTGCAGTTGAGCCTTACAAATCGGAAAGTTATGGCACATCCTATGCAGTATCCTGCTAAAACTGAAATGTCCATTAAATGGGGAAGTCAAGAATTAGAAAAAGGACTGCACCGTTTCCAGAAAGAGCACTGCTCAAGTCGACGGGAAGTCAACGGTATTATCTATAAATTCAGCTCCAATAAATGATGCGGTGGTGGGAAAAATAGTAGTAGCCCATTTTTTTTCTAATCCTGGACAACCCATTTAGAGGTAACCTACTGGCAGCCAGAGATGTTACGTTGCAAAAAAAAAAAATGCAAATGTATTAAAACAAATGATTAAGAAATAATATTAATATTGTGATAATGTTTTATTTAATAAATATAGATATTAACATAAATATAAATATTGTTTCTGTCAAGTTATTAGAAAAGCAATAAATAATTGAATTGAGGAACACTTATCAAAAAAAAAAATCTGGAGAATATTATAAAGCAGGGGACATTGACAATCTCAAAGGAGAGCCACTAACAATAACCTCATCGCCCGTCCACGCATTGCACACCCTGGATCACATCTGCATGTAATACTACATTCTTCCTGTAGTGGCCGCCGCAGCAGAAATGTATTTCTATCAGAGATTATTGTAAGATCGATCTTCATTTTAAAAGGGTTGTGTTTTAAAAAAATTTAAAAAAAAAACATTCAGATAAAAAATCTTAAATACTGTATGAAACCAGTATTGCTCATAAAAAAGCAAAGATACTACAATAAAATGTAAAATGAATAGCCTCTTTTCCACCAATTTTGAGATCAAAGCTCTAACATGAGTCTCCAGAATGGACTCACACAGTCATGACAGCTGAGGCTCTGTGACAATGGCGTCTGTTACTCCAGGTACTGGATGATGGGCCGGACACAGGTGCAGCCCACCGTGACCAGCCGCTTCTCCAGCCTATAGATGGGGACACATCCTCTCATCTCACGACGCAGGACCAGGATCTCCTGTCTGATGGGGACTGAGTTCATGCTGAGGTCCACATGACCCTCAGGGTCCAAACATCCGCGGTGGAGGCATCGGGCCTCGTTGATGACCACAGGTAATCTGTTATCATCCACATTGGAGCTGGTGTAAGGAAATGAGAGAAATCAGGACACAGCAGTAACCATGTTCAGTCCTCACACTCCGGCTTCCTGACCCCCATATATTATTATTATTATTTCTGCCATTATTCCATGTACAGTTACCTGTATTCCCATGGAGAGATGGAGCGGCTCCTCACACTGTCCGTCATTAGTTGTGCAGAACTCCCACCGCCGACCTTCATATCCACCTTCACACGTGGAGGAAATGTGGTGTCCAGTGTGAAGGGACATCCCCCGCTGGACACTAGAGGGGTCTCCCAGTCTTCAGCGCCAGGGACCTGCTCTTCTCTTCCATGGACACGAGAGATGAAGATCAGAAGAAGCAATGTGGAGAAAACCTGAGGACAGAAGATGTCACATCTGTTATAAGGGACATTGTGGAAGTATCACCATTATGTAGTGGTATAAGTAAGGGTTAAATAATGGATCAATAATAATCAGAAGATTTATACTGCATAATGCGACTTTACTAAATGTCTACAAGACTCTTATGGACATTTCCCAAAAACAGAACAGTGCTCTAATCCACAGCAACCAGAATGTAACTAATAGAAGAAATTCTAGAATGTAAAAAGGAATGAAATCAATAATATATTATGTTACTATCATACAGCAGCATAACAATGAGAATGGTGGTGTAGAGGACAGCCAGGGCAGTAGTCGTGGCTGAGCTTAACTGGCTTTGTATGCCCTGGCCTCCTTTTTCATAAATAGGTTTCGCTCTTATACATGGCACGATCTGTACTCACGGTGCTGGTAGAGTCCTCTCCATCTCGCTGGTGTCCTGTAGCCATAGGTTTCGGTTGAATAAACATACAGCCAAGTGCAAATCTTAACTGAACAACTTTTATTACTTCAGGACACAGCACATCCAGTTCTGACACGGCATTTCCTTCACAGTTCACCCAGCACATCCCTTCGTCTTTCCCTTCTCTCTTCCTCCCTGAGTCACTCAGCGATTGCACAGGACGGCACCTCAGCATCCTCAATGTTCAGTGTTACCTCAGTAAAGCCCTCCCCTGCCCGTTTCACCCCGGCCAGGAGAGATTCAGCCCAGGAGGTGATCCGCCACATTAGGAGCGACCTGCCCACACTTTGGCTGTGACCTCTCTGTGTTTCTCTGCTTCCTTCGTTTATGATGCTGCTCTGTCTGTGGGAGCTGCCGTCATACGATCTTTCCCCTCTAAGCCCTGGATAGCTGGGCACGTGCTTCAACGTTGTGGGGTATCTAAACCGCTCGGGCCATAAGGCCACCCAAGTTCTGTGGGCATCCTCGCCCTTTTCCTTTCTGCCTCTCCACAGGAAGCTCCCTTCCTCTATCTAAAGTGACCCCTCCTATTGTTAACTATTTACACTATCCTAAGTTTCTATCCCGTCTATGCTCCTATTATTATTATTATTATTTATTTATATAGCACCATTGATTCCATGGTGCTGTACATGAGAAGGGGGTTACATACAAATTACAGATGTCACTTACTAAACAAACTAACAATGACAGACTGATATAGAGGGAAGAGAGGACCCTGCCTTTTCGGGCTTACATTCTACAGGATGGTGGGGAAGGAGACAGTAGGTTGGGAGGGTGCAGCAGTTCCGGTGTTGGTTGAGGTGATATCTCCAGTAGTGGTGAGGAGGTAGCGGGGTCATTGCAGGCTGTAGGCTTTCCTGAAGAGGTGGGTTTTCAGGTTCCATCTGAAGGATTCAAATGTGGTTGATAGTCGGACATGTTGGGGCAAAGAATTCCAGAGGATAGGAGCAATTCGGGAGAAGTCTTGGAGGCGATTGGGTGAGGAGCGAATAAGTGTGGAGGAGAGAAGGAGGTCTTGAGAGGACCGGAGATTACGTGAGAGAAGGTATCAGGAGATTAGTTCAGAGACATATGGGGGAGACAGGTTATAGATGGCCTTGTAGGTCAGTATTAGTAATTTGAACTGGATACACTGAGGGAATGGGAGCCAGTGAAGAGATTTGCAGAGGGGAGAAGCGGAGGAGTAGCGAGGAGAGAGATGAACTAGTTGGGCAGCAGGGTTAAGGATGGACTGGAGAGGTGCGAGGGTGTAAGCAGGGAGACAACAGAAAAGGATGTTGCAGTAGTCGAGGCGGGAGATGATGAGGGCATGCACAAGCATTTTAGTAGATTGAGGGTTGAGGAAAGGATGGATTCTGGAAATATTTTTGAGCTGGAGGCGACAGGAGGTGGAAAGAGCTTGGATGTGCGATTTGAAGGACAGGGCAGAGTCAAAGGTTACTCCGAGGCAGCGGACTTCAGGTACTGGGAAAAGTGTGATGTCATTAATTGTGATAGATAGGTCAGGTAAGGAAGATCTGTGAGATGGAGGAAAGATGATGAGTTCAGATTTGTCCACATTGAGCTTGAGGAAGTGAGAGGAGAAGGAGGAGGATATGGCTGATAGACACACTGGGATTCTGGACAGCAGAGAGGTGACGTCTGGGCCAGAGAGGTAGATCTGAGTGTCATCAGCATAAAGGTGGTACTAGAATCCGTGAGACTTTAGCTGCCCCAGACCAAGTGTATAAATTGAGAAGAATAGGAGTCCTAAAACAGAGCCTTGGGGGACTCCAACAGAGAGAAGGTGGGATGATGATTTAGTGTTGAGTGGGAGACGCTGAATGTGCGGTTGGAAAGAAATGAGATGCTGGATAGGGCGAGGTCTTTGATGTCAAAGGAGGAGAGGATCTGTAGTAGGAGGCAGTGGTCAACTGTGTCGAAGGCAGAGGACAGGTCTAGAAGTAAGAGTGTAGAGTATTGTCCGTTTGATTTTGCTGTAAGTAGGTCGTTAGTAATTTTGGTCAGGGATGTCTCAGTGGAGTGATGGGGGCGAAACCAGATTCTAGATTGTCAAAGAGCAAGTTAGATGATAGGTGGGAGGAAAGTTCAGCATGCTGTTCCAGGAGTTTGGAAGCGAATGGGAGAAGCGATATTGGGCGATAGCTGGACATGGCTGTTGGGTCCCTATCTCCATCTAGTGACCTAATAACTAACTGCACTCTCCCTAATATATACATGGCATAATAAAGCATAAACGATTTGAACCACAATAACATGTATCCAAGACAAATATAAATATATACATTAGCAGACTTAAATGGACAAGTTCTACACCTCCCGACAGTGGTGCCCCATGTAAGGCCTGCTCTCACTATTCTGCTGGTGCCATCACTGTGTACTTACATTACATTACTGATCCTGTACTCATCCTGTGTTACATCCTGTATTATACCCCAGAGCTGCACTCACTATTCTGCTGGTGCAGTCACTGTGTACATACATTACATTACTGATCCTGAGTTACATCCTGTATAATACCCCAGAGCTGCACTCTCTGTTCTGCTGGTGCAGTCACTGTGTACATACATTACATTACTGATCCTGAGTTAACTCCTGTATTATACCCCAGAGCTGCACTCACTATTCTGCTGTTGCAGTCACTGTGTACATACATTACATTAGTGATCCTGAGTTAGCTCCTGTATTATACTCCAGAGCTGCACTCACTATTCTGCTAGTGTAGTCACTGTGTACATACATTACTGATCCTGTACTGATCCTGAGTTACATCCTGTATTATACCCCAGAGCTGCACTCACTATTCTGCTGGTGCAGTCACTGTGTACATACATTACATTACTGATCCTGAGTTACATCCTGTATTATACCCCAGAGCTGCACTCTCTGTTCTGCTGGTGCAGTCACTGTGTACATACATTACATTACTGATCCTGAGTTAACTCCTGTATTATACCCCAGAGCTGCACTCACTATTCTGCTGTTGCAGTCACTGTGTACATACATTACATTACTGATCCTGAGTTAACTCCTGTATTATACTCCAGAGCTGCACTCACTATTCTGCTAGTGTAGTCACTGTGTACATACATTACTGATCCTGTATTGATCCTGAGTTACATCCTGTATTATACCCCAGAGCTGCACTCACTATTCTGCTGGTGCAGTCACTGTGTACATACATTACATTACTGATCCTGAGTTACATCCTGTATTATACTCCAGAGCTGCACTCACTATTCTGCTGGTGCAGTCACTGTGTACATACATTACTGATCCTGTATTGATCCTGAGTTACATCCTGTATTATACCCCAGAGCTGCACTCACTATTCTGCTGGTGCAGTCACTGTGTACATACATTACATTACTGATCCTGAGTTACATCCTGTATTATACTCCAGAGCTGCACTCACTATTCTGCTGGTGCAGTCACTGTGTACATACATTACTGATCCTGTATTGATCCTGAGTTACATCCTGTATTATACCCCAGAGCTGCACTCACTATTCTGCTGGTGCAGTCACTGTGTACATACATTACATTACTGATCCTGAGTTACATCCTGTATTATACTCCAGAGCTGCACTCACTATTCTGCTGGTGCAGTCACTGTGTACATACATTACATTACTGATCCTGAGTTACATCCTGTATTATACTCCAGAGCTGCACTCACTATTCTGCTGGTGCAGTCACTGTGTACATACATTACTGATCCTGTATTGATCCTGAGTTACATCCTGTATTATACTCCAGAGCTGCACTCACTATTCTGCTGGTGCAGTCACTGTGTACATACATTACATTACTGATCCGGAGTTACATCCTGTATTATACTCCAGAGCAGCATTTACAATTCAGTTGGGTTTAGCTTGCTCTGGTAATTTACGTTTTAGGAGCTGTCATCTTTACATCGGCCTCTTTAAATTCATCTGATATAGTAAATGTATTTCCACTGCTGAATTATAGGGGCTGTTAGGTCTGTGTCTGATTGAAGCTTAGAGAATTATGATTACAGCTGTGGAGTAATATCCCGGTTGTAACAATGCAGTGAATGTAACTCTTCTGCAGTAAGATGTCGCTCACAATTAGACAAACCCTTTATAACAACTTTCCCTCTTGAACCCTGGAGAAACCTCGCTATCCTGTAATATTATAGTATATTATATATATCTCTCTGGATTCATTGTTACATTTGTTCCGTTACTAATCACAATGTATCATTTAATAAAGCCCCGATCTGGTGATCAGAGAGGGGCCGGTGCTCTTACCATTGATGGTGTGGCCATTGTTCTCATGGATGTGCTCTGCTGCCGGACTGTGCGGTGACGCTGACTCCAGGACACTTTATAGAAGGTCACACTTGTTTCTGGACTTTCCTGAAAAGATCATTACTTTATATTCTGGTTTCAATGACCTTGTGTATTTTTTTTAAATGATTTTTTGTGATTTATTTTTCCTAATCTTTTGTAATGGGAATCACTGGGAGAGATTACAGGGCCGGATCATCTCCCGCTGTGGAATCCCTTAATCACTCATTAACCTGCAGAGTGGACACAGAAATAATATTCTCTGCTAGAGATAAGAAGCGTCATAAACCCGAGCGCGGACATGTAATAACCCGTGTGAGGAGCAGGAGACGTCCAGTCACCCCGTATACTCAGAGGGGCATCTGCGGACTGCGGGGGGTTTTCATAGAAACATATGACCACCTTATAGGCGCGCGACGGGTGGGATCACATGGGGGTAATTCTGGTTATTATTGTCAGGGTTTTATGTATGACTGTGTAAGGGGTTGGCAGGGAACCTCGTGTGCCTTCTTTCTCCTGGACGCTGTTTGCACAGTTACATGCGGCATCTCATTGTTATTGATGTGATATGTAATGTAATGTTTATATGGGTCGCCCCATCGCTGGCTTCACCCAGGGCTGTGGGGTACTCGGTACCGGGCCGGTGTCAGGGGGATGATGTGTCACAGCAGCGGTGACCCGGTCCGTGGCCCTGGGCCCCAATATCAATGGTGGTGGTGTTTGGTTGTAATATAAAGTTCGTGACGCCACCCATGGTATTTGGCAAGTAAGATGGTAAGCCAACGCTGCTTGCAGATCCACTGGGACTGATGGTGTGATGCAGCTAAGATGGTGTAGCTCCCCACAGGTGGAGCTGTAGTCCCAGGGCAGTGTATAGGTGCGATGGAGGAGTAGGGGTGCAGTATGGTGTAGATGCTGATACCCCCAATGTTGAGGTGCTGATGCGGGAATGAATGGAGGACACCAGGGCTTGCAGTTTCAAAGCTTTCACACCGGTGCCCGCTTCGGTACCATGTCCTCCGGGACAGAGGCCCAGCCGACCTCCAGGCAAGATAGGGCTCTCCCTGCCAGCACCCCTACAACATGTGCCTTTGCTGAACGACTCCTCTATAGCGCCTATTGGTGTGAAGAGCTCCAGCACCATGGTTCTCTGAAGTTCCTCCTGTCAGATGTTCCTAACAACTCTCTCACTTGGATGACAGACAGCTGTAGCCTGCTTCGGGGACTCCCTTCTCCTGAGTCCCGGCTCTCTATCCGTTTCGCTGTTGTGTCCCAAGTCTTGCATGGGAGTAGTGCATTTACAGCCAACTACTCCACCGGTGTCTGCTGCAGAACCATAAGTGTCCATACAACCTCGGGGACCGGGCCCTGGCCGTGCGCTGAGAACCTATAGGCAGGGTTCCTATCCAACCCACGCCTCCTCTCTGTTCTCCTTCCACTTCGTTCCGTACTTGTCTTTCTCTCTCTTATGGAAATGCAGGTTACAGTTCTACGTCTCTCTCTCTCCCTTTCTTCCAGGGACCCTCACTCCTGTCTGAGTGGCTTCCGTCCCGGCTGGCCTTCTGTCAGCCTCTCCTAACTCTCTCTGTCGGCCCCCTAAGGGACTGACTTCGACTCCCGTCCGGGAGACTGACCTGTCCTTCCCCTCTGGGAGACTGACCTGTCCTTCCCCTCTGGGAGACTGAACTCTAATTCTATCTTTCCCATTCTTTTTATACTAACTCCACCCACCTCCCAGCACATCTCGTGTTACGAAGCAGGGTTCCACAAAGGGTGCTCTGCTACCCCCAGCCTGATGCTGCTAGGTGTCCCTGCTGAACTATCCTGTGTGTGGGATGCAGGTGTTGGAGTGTGGCAGGGAGTATCAGTGGGATGTGTCACAGCAGCAGTGACCCAGACCGTGGCCCTGGGTGCCCAAGTAGTGGGGGGAAGTTTGTGAATGGTGGAATAGTTCGTGACGCCACCTGTGGTGTTCGGCAAGTGAGGTGTTAGGCCGACGCTGCTTGCAGTTCCTCTGGGGCTGGTGATGGGTTGCAGCCAAGATGGTGAAGTTCCCCACAGGTGGAGCTGTAACCCCAGGGCAGTGTGGATGTAGGGGAAGAGGAGAGGTGCAAGCGGTGTAGAGGCTGGTACCCAGATGTAGCGGTGCTGGGTGTGTTGGCGCAAGAATCAATGGAGGACACCAGGGCTTGTAGTTCCCAGGCTTTACTCACAGTCTGTAGTACACACAGGTGCCTGCCTCCGTACTGTGTCCTCCGGGTCAGGGACTCAGCCAACCTCCAGGCAAGATGGAATGCTCCCTTCCCACGCTCCGCCAACATGTGCCTTTCTGAACGTCTCCTCTGATAGCGCCTTTAGTGTGAAGATCTCCTAGTTCCGAGTTACACTGGAGTTCCTCCTATCAGATGTTCCCAAGAACTCTACTTGTATGGCAGACAGCTGTAGCCTGCTTCGGGGACTCCTTACTCCTGAGTCCCGGCTCTCTATCCGTGTTGCTGTTGTGCCCCCAAGTCTTAGATGGGAGTAGTGCATTTACAGCCCACTATTCCACCGGTGTCTGCTGCAGAACCATTAGTGTCCATACAACCTCGGGGACTGGGCCCCGGCCTTGCGCTTAGAACTTCTAGGTAGGGTTCTTCCTCTAACCCTCATCCTCTGTGTTCTCTTATTCTCCTACGTTCCGTACTTGTCTTTCTTTCCTATGGAAGCTCAGGCTTCAGTTCAATGTCTTTCTCCTTCTTTCCTTTCCCGTGCCAGCAGACCTGGGTCACTCAGGTCCGCTGAAGCACTCCTTCCTCCATCCCTCTCTCAGGGATCTTCCTTCCTCACTCCTCTCTGAGTGACTCTCTGACTGACCTACTGACTGACCTGTAATCCTAAACCTTCCCACTCTTTTATGTATTCTCAACTCCACCCACCTCCCAACACGTTTCGTGTTCCAAGCAGGGAGCCACCAAAGGTGCTCTGCTACACTCTAAGCAAGAGCCGCAATGTGGCTTTGCTGAACTACCCTGTTGTGTGGGGTGCGAGTGTTGGAGCGTGGTCAGGAGTTCCCACCTTACCTGGATGGTGGGGCACTACACCTCAGGAGAAGGTGCAGTACCTCTGTGGCGACTGAGCCTCAGGGGCGCCACATATACATTGTGATATCATGTAGGATTAGGGCTACAATAGGATCTTAGATAGTGTATGACCATAGTGGGGTAGAATAGAGGGGGGCACATTAAACATAGAGAACAGCATAAGAATAGAGTAGGAGATAGTCAGCACAGGGGTTAACTAAATGGGAGGAACATCACAGAGCAGGAAAGTATAGACAGGATACTTCCTGACTAGAGTCAGAAACCCAGGCTGCCTGCCTAAGTGCAGGGTGCATGCAGTGCAGAAGACAGTAACAGGTAGCAGGGACAAAACTGCGGATGGCAGTAAGGGGCCCCAGGCTGGAGAGTAGTGCAGACGGGCACCAGCACAGCAGGACCATCCTCAGGAAGGATCCGGGGTCTATGACTGAGGAGGGAGTCGATAGGATGGCATACCCGGCCTCTTTCCCGATTGGAACCAGACGAGGGTCTGACAGGGAGTTGGTGACACAGAAAGTATGGATGGGACACAGATTGTCCACAGAGACAGCAGTGATTGCTGGGAGAACAGAAAGAGAGGATACAGAAAGAATGGAAGGCAGGGAAAGTGCAGGATATGCGGCTCTGTGTGAACTGTGCTGCCAAAGTGATGGGAAGCAAAACAGCGTGTCGAAAGAAGAGACGCAATTACCCGACAGGTCACCTACTGAGATGCAGAGTATGTCCTTCCACGGAGGCATCGGTTGGCAGGACTGGGAACGGTCTGTGACCCGTGCAAAGATGGGCCCGTGCCCCGGAGGCTGGCGGATGGGAGGATTTGAGATGTGGCTCCCCTTCGGTCAGCCAGAGAAGAGAATCGCTTGGAGCGAAGACACTGCAGGTGCTGAGGAGCTGGAACTGGAAGAGGTCAGATAGAAGCTGGAGGCCATACAGAGAGGAATCGTCGCAGCTGTTGTTCCCAGCTCACGCGGTCTCCAGGGAGGACCGTTGCTTCTGTGAGTGAAAGACCTACGCTCACCTCAGATCCTACACCGACACCCGCCGTGTCACCTTCCCTGACCCCTGCAGCCTCACGCGAGCCCCAGGTTCCCACTACAGAGGAGGCTGGTGGGTTAGAGAGGTTATCGAGGAGAAGAAGTGGAGGGCGCGCCGAAATTTGAAGGAGCTGCGGCGCCCCGGCGGGGGGAGGAATGTCCGTCTGAATGACCCACGGCCTCATCAAGTACTTCAACCCCACCAGTTCATTTTTCTTTTTTAAAATCTATTTTACCAGAGATTTTATGATTTTTTTAAACAACATTTTTTTAACATACAATTGTTATTTTATATATGGATATTAAAATAATTCTGTTTTATCTATTGTTATATATTTATACTTGATACAGTTAGTCCTCGGTTTACGACGGTCGCGAGTTACGTCGTTTCGTGGTTACGACGCTTTATACGACACCTCATTCCGACTTACGCGGTTTTGCGTCGTAAGTCGAACTACGTGCAACTACGTGCAGCGGCGGAAGAATACAGTCCAGTACTGCACACTGTACCCGGTTACACGAGGAAGACGAGTCTCCTGCACGCCATAATGCCCTTCATTATGGCTCCCAAACGTAAGCCAGACTCTTCTGATGCCAGTGCATCAAAGAAAAGGAAGGCCATCACAATGGAGGTGAAAGTGGATATCATAAGGCGATCTGATAAGGGGAAACACCAACAGAAATTGGCCGGTGATTAGGACTTAGTCGTTCGACTGTTGCTACGATTATCAAGGATAAAGATAGGATAATTATGTAAGGTACTGTGTAAGGATAGGTGTTTGGATAGGCTAAGTGTTTGCAGTACAGTACTGTACTGTTATTATGGTACAGTACTGTATGAACGTATGGTCCGACTTACGTCGAAATTCGGTTTACGACGCCGCGTAAGAACGGATCAACGTCGTAAGTCGAGGACTACCTTATATTCTTATTAATTTTAGTACTTATCATTTGATGTGCTGCTGTTTTGGTGTTTTTTCGGTTCGTGATCCGGATTGCCGGGTTCTTCCGTCGTGTTCCATGCTGAACTGGTGGTCCGCTGTTGTATTACAGCTATATGACTTTGAAGATACTGTATGAGAATTATATTGAAGATATGTGAATTACATGACAATCAAATCGAATATCACCTTATTTATTCAAATCAATGTCTCTAATATGCATTAATTTCCTTTCTCCTTCCTTTCCTCTCTCTCTTCTCCCCCCTTTCCCCATCCTCCTTTCTTTCCTTCCCCTATTTCCCCCTCCTTTGAAATATAACCTATTTATTATCATTTTTCATATGTCTATCATGTAATATATATGCATATAAATGGGTATTATTTATTATGTAGTTTGAGTCCTTTTGATTTATTATTTTATTATTTTTTGATTATTATTATTTTTTCCTATTTGGCACATTTTCTTGTGTTTTCACATATAAATTATTTATCTTCTGTTGGTTATAAGCCAATTATTATGAGGAAGATATTTATTGTCATATCCACTATTATTACATAATTTTCATTATTTATTCAATTTATCTTATTTTATTTTTTATACTATGCAAGTTTTGTATCTATTTATTCATTTCTTCACCCTTATTTATACACTATATTAAATTGATTCATATTACTTTCATTATATTATCACCTTCTACTTTTTCACATCCCCATACACCCGCTTTCAATTCATTATTTTTTTTTTTTTTCTTACGTTTCATTCATACTCCTTTTTCCATTTGTCATTCCTTCATTACATTATGGTTTGGCCTCCGGGATGTGCGCATCCGTTGCCAGTACTCCGGTTGTCTCCTACAACCTGTGTCTCTATGGCTTCGATGCCGCCGAGTCGTGACCATGTGACTTGACGTCATCGGTCACATGACACTGGTGCCGGCGGCTTCCGGTTTCTCCTGACACACACGCGCCAACTATTTCCAGACGCTGTCATATCAGCAGCCTTTGTCCCTCTATTTAAACCCCCGATACACATTCTAGGACACCCCCTGGCGAAGGACAACGCTCCATAATGCGCGTCGGGGTGTTGCCATTAACGGGGTGACTACAAGACGGCCAGGTATTCTAATTATCCTTGCCTATATACTGGCACTGAGATATTTCACACTTTTATACTTGTTTTTGTGACTATATTTTCTTCTCTTATTATTACCCCCTCTTTCACTAGTATATTTTTCTGACAGAGGTCCTTATTTATTTTTCATGATTTATCACAACACGTGCTCATTGGTCACATCATAATTTTCTTTGTTTTCCTATGCACTAACATTTTATGTGTGATATTTCTATTCATTATTGCATGCAAATTTCATTGTCACATCACATATGGTTTAGTCATTCTTTGTACAATTATTTCATGAAGTGATTTCATCATGATATATTTTTAATATTTTTTATTATATATACTTTTTTATTATATACACATTTTTCCTCATCATTGTTGTCTCACTAATTATAATATTTTTGCATTTTTTCTATACCTTACCCCATTATATTTATAATCTCACTTTCATTTTTATTTAACATTCTTATTTTTTTATTTTATTTGTTTCTCTATTTTTTCTCCTTTTTACATAATTTTGTCTTATTTATATATTTTTTTTTATTTACTACCTGTGCAATTGAGTCTGATTTTTTAGCTATTATTGCAACTTCTTAATTACTGAAAATTATAATACCTGCTTTACTCAATGTCGGCACCTATCTTAATTGTAGTGCTATTTTTACCCTTAGCCGTGTTTTTCCTGGCCGTTTTTGCGGCCCCAATGCATGTCTATGGATTTCTGTGCATTTTTCACAGCTTAGGCCTGTGTAAACCACGAAAATGGCAGAAAACGGATCCGTCTCCATTTTCACAGCAACGTGTGCCACCGGACCGTCGTTTTGACAGATTCGGCGAAGGCTGAAGTTTAAAGGAACAAGTGCCCGGAAAAAAGAGAGAGCGAGACCACAAAAACGGCCTGTAAAAACGGGCCGCAAAAAACGCGGCAAGTGTAAAAGCAGCCTTATAAAGGTATTTTAAATATATTTTTAGTCTAATTGATTTTACCCTTGTTCGGTGTTCCCCTTTTTTGGTCTTTCTAACCCCACGAGGGGGTACGGGTTCATACATGAGGCCGAGACTGGGGACAAGGTGTATGTAAATGCAATTTTAAAGGTCCTTTCCAAGAATGGGACCGAGTGACTTTCATCAAGGAGCAAGGGTCCTGAGGGTCATATGCGGTGGCAGTGAGAATGGTCCCCAGCCTAGAGGAGAGACAAGCGCGAGAAGCGCACTATCATGTGTGGATGTGTAGGTAGGTGGGCCGACTGGGGGGTGACCCTTTTCTTCACCGTGAACAGACTGAGACAGAGACTGTAGTGCGCCCAACAGGTCCTCTTTATTGGCCGTACTTTCCACGACACGTAGCACCACACAGCAGCTGCACGACAAACTCTGCAGCACCACACAGCAGCTGCTCGACTCCACACACAGGCCCGGGTACCTTCACTTTCCTTCCCTATATTCATGGCGTCCCTCGCGGCTCTTTCGCTGTGGCTCCCCTAGGCCTATCTACCAACAGCGCTTCACCAGTCGAGTACGTCGTCTGTTTTGGTACCCCTGGGCTCTCTCTCTCTGTCTGCGGCTTCTCCTGTCAGGGTCATCCCCCTGACTGTCTCTATTGCCAGTCCTTCTCTGGAGCTTCTTTGTCTCTCCTTCCAGCCTTCTGCACTCCTGAGCTCCTCTCCCTGGACTGACTGTTTTAGAACTCTCTGCCTTCCTTTTATCCCCTCTCTCACTGGGGATTCCCCTTTAGAGTTCCTATCAGCACGCCCCCCCATGACTCTGCGTTTTCTAAAGCCATAAGCTGGTGTTTAGCCCTGTTCTCACAGCTCTCTCTACTCCCATCTTGTGGCCAAACTGTAGTATTACACTCATTCTCCTCTTTTTCCCAACTGTTCCCCTTCTACTAATACAAACGTCCATCTACAGTGCACCAACCATCCCTTCTTCCTACAAACAAGTCCGTCCGTCAGGTCACCTTCCCTACACTCCCCCTTCCTTTGTCTATTGTCGTCCTTGACAATTGTATTCCCTACCTTCGTCGTCCTGAAGCTTTTTGTTATGCTGTGAGGCTGGAAACCTCCGGGAGCTGAACCCTCAGGACCGCGACGACGAACCTCCCCTAGGCGAGCTGACCAGGTGGACCACCCCCTATACAGGGAGTGTAAGGGGCAGACCCAAGGGAGACTATCGCCGCGGAAGCTGATACCCGGGGACAACCGGAGGATGACGTAGGCCGGGGAGGACTGGAGAACCGGTGGGAATAAAGACGACCACAGGGGAGACTGCTGTTGCCGCGAGGAAGGAGGTAACCACCAGGAGGAATGCTGGAACGTGTAGCAGAAGGGAAGCTGGAACAGGCGGACGAGGACAGGAACGGAGCAGACCTGGAAAGGAACACGAGAGGGTAACTGACAGGCAGACTAGCGGGAAGTCAGGAGGAGTACAAGGCACAGAGACAGACAGAGCGCTAGGAAGCGTGGACCCGATATCAGAGCGCGAAGCACAATTGATAATCAGGCAGGGGGCCTAGGGAGAGGCTGCCTGATATAGGGCACGCAGGAGGACTTCCAGGTTAGGGAGAGGCGGAGTCTGGGATCCGAGGGATAGGACGCCTGGACAGGGGGGGCGTGCGCCTGCGTACCTGGAGAGAAGCAGAGGAGGCGGGCCGAGAGGACCGGAAGTGCCTGGACAGCGTGGAGCCAGGGGAAACCGCCGGAGTCATGGCAACAGGGGACGCAGCAGAGGCGGGCGGCGCGGCGGTGGCAGGAGCAGGGCCCGAAGCAAGGTCAGGACGCGGTGTGGCGGCGGCTACAGAGGCCGGAGGACGCGCCGGGGAGGGGAGCGTGACAGTACCCCCCTCCTTACGCCCCCCCTCTTAAGGCCAGAAAGGAATCGGGCTAGGATACGAGGAGCCTGAATATTCTCGCGAGGCTCCCAAGATCTTTCCTCGGGACCGAATCCCTTCCAGTCAATTAAGAAGAGGGTCCTACCTCTGGATCTTTTCATCGCAAGAATGTCTTTAACTTCAAAGACATCCTGTGCGGACACAGGCAGGGGTGAGCGGCCAGTGGAAGAGTGAAAACGGTTCAGGATAACAGGCTTTAGGAGAGAAGCATGGAACGAATTAGGAATTCTCAGCGAGGCGGGAAGTTTTAACTTGTAGGCCACATCATTGATACGAGCCAAGACTTCAAATGGACCTATATACCGAGGACCCAGTTTGTACGAGGGTTGTTTTAGACGGACAAATTTTGAAGACAGCCATACTTTATCTCCGAGTTGGTACAGTGGAGAATCCAGGCGTCTTTTGTCTGCATGTCTCTTGATCCTACCTTGAGCCAGATCAAGCGCGGTTTTGATCTCCTGCCAGACCCTGGAGAACTCCTCGGTCAGAAGATCGGCCGCCGGCACACCCGAGACAGGAGGTACCGGCAGAGGTACACCTGGATGTTGTCCATAGACAATGAAGAAGGGTGATTTGGAGGAGGATTCACTGGTATGGTTGTTGTAGGTGAATTCAGCCCAAGGGAGTAGGTTGGACCAATCATTCTGGTGGGCGTTGGAAAAATGCCGGAGATAAGAAACAAGGATTTGATTCGTGCGTTCAGCCTGGCCGTTGGTCTGGGGATGGTAGGAAGAGGAGAAGTCCAACGTTACCTCCATCATACTGCACAGGGCCCTCCAAAACCGTGAGGTGAACTGAACCCCTCTGTCGGAAACGTTATGTTTGGGGAAGCCGGGAATCCAGAACACATGGGTGACGAAAATCTTCACCAATTCAGGCGCGGAGGGTAAGCCGGGCAGAGGAATAAAATGGGCCATCTTAGAAAACCGATCCACCACGACCAAGATGACGGTGTGACCAGAAGACCGGGGCAGATCAGTAATAAAGTCCATTGCAACATGCTGCCAGGGGGCCGAAGGAATCGGAAGCGGGTGTAAGAGTCCGGAGGGTAGATGCCGTGGGACTTTGTTTCTGGCACACGATGGGCACGAGGCGATGAAGTCTCGGACATCTTGACGAAGCGATGGCCACCAAAAAAAAAGAGAAATGAGAAGGAGCGTTTTCTTGAGGCCTACATGGCCGGCTAGTTTGGAGGCATGGCCCCAACGTAGTACTCGTCTCCTCTCACTTTCCTGCACGAAGGTCTTACCCGACGGTAATGAAGTCAAGTTAACGGGTGTGACCATGATAAGTTTACTGGGATTCATGATGTGCGATGGCTCCTCTTCATGATCCAAGACCAGAAAGGACCGGGACAACGCATCTGCTTTGAGATTCTTGTCTCCAGGACGGAAATGCAGTTCAAAGTCGAAGCGGGCAAAGAATAATGACCACCTGGCTTGCCGGGGGTTAAGTCTTTGTGCAGACCGGATGTATGCCAGGGTCTTGTGGTCGGTGTAGATTTTGAACGGATGCACAGCTCCCTCCAGAAGGTACCACCACTCCTCCAGGGCCAATTTGATGGCAAGCAACTCTCTGTCACCAATGGCGTAGTTCCTCACCGCGGTGGAAAACATATTCGAGAAAAAACTGCAGGTGAGCAGACGGCCGGAGGGAGATCTCTGGGAAAGAACCGCCCCTGCTCCGATGGCTGATGCGTCTACTTCGAGAATAAAAGGTTTGTTGATCTCAGGACGATGGAGGATGGGAGCCGTAGCGAAAGCTTGTCTCAAGGCTTGAAAAGCATCCTCAGCTTCCGAGGACCAGAGGTGAGGATTGGCTCCCTTACGGGTTAAGGCGGAGATTGGAGCGGTCAAGGTGGAAAAGTGTGGAATAAACTGCCGATAATAATTGGCAAAACCAAGGAAACGTTGAATCGCCTTGATTCCCTGGGGACGCGGCCATTTGAGCACGGCGGACACTTTTCCCGGGTCCATACGTAGGCCCGAGTCCGAAATGATATAACCCAGGAACGGCAGAGAAGATTGCTCGAAGGCACATTTTTCGAGTTTGGCGTAGAGACGATGCTTTCTTAATCGTAGTAAGACTTGACGGACTTCTTTTCAGAGAGCAGCCAGGTCCGGGGAAAATACGAGGATGTCGTCCAAATACACCACTACACAGGAGTAGAGAAGATCTCGAAACACGTCGTTGACAAACTCCTGAAACACTGCGGGAGCATTGCACAGGCCAAAAGGCATAACTAAATACTCATAGTGGCCGTCTCGGGTATTGAAAGCAGTCTTCCACTCGTCTCCGGAGCGAATGCGGACTAGATTATAGACCCCTCGGAGATCCTATTTCGTGAAGATTCGTGCTCCCCGTAGACGGTCAAATAGCTCCGGTATGAGAGGCAGCGGGTATTTGTTTTTGATGGTGATGTTATTGAGACCCCGATAATCAATGCAGGGGCGATGAGATCCATCCTTTTTCTTGACGAAAAAGAAGCCTGCTCCTGCAGGTGACGACGACTTGCGAATAAAGCCTCTGGCCAAGTTTTCCTTGATATATTCGGTCATGGCCAGAGTCTCGGGAGGGGATAAAGGATAGATCCGACCTCGAGGTGGAGTCGAGCCTGGGACCAGATCGATTGGGCAATCGTAGGGTCGATGCGGGGGTAGAACCTCTGCCTCCTTCTTATCGAAGACGTCCGAGAAAGCCCAATAGGCCGATGGAAGATCAGTGGAGGCCAAAGTGAGAGGCATGAAGTTCTTCGGTAGAACGGCAGACAGGCATCGGTCTTGACAAGACTGTCCCCATCGCAGGATGTCCCCGGAGCGCCAGTTCAAGGTAGGCTCGTGCGTTCTCAACCAGGGTAGGCCCAAGAGGATAGTATGGGATAGCGTGGGCAGTACATAAAAGACAATCTTCTCCCGGTGTAAGGCTCCAATCTGAAGTTCCACTTCTTCGGTGACCTGAGTAACGGACATCCGCAAGGGTCGGCCGTCGACCGAAGCAATCTGCCGAGGAGTCTCCAGGGATCGCACAGGGATCCGAAGTCTCTTAACCGCCTCGAACTGAATAAAGTTGCCCGCTGCGCCTGAATCAAGATAAGCCCACTCAGAGAAACGTTTGGAGCCTATGTGCAGAAGAACAGAGAGAACCAAAGGTAGAGAGGAATCATAATCACCTAGGGAGGCCTCTCTTACCTGTCCAAGGCGGAGGCGTTTCCCGGGCGGATAGGACAGGAACGGAGGAAGTGGGAAGCACTCCCACAATAGAAGCAGAGCCTCTGTTCGATCCTCTCTCTCCGGCGTTCTTCCACCGGTTTTAGCCGATCTACTTGCATGGGCTCCGGTGCAGGAACCACAGAAGACGACGCAGGACGGGAGCGGGGAGGGCTGCGAGTGACCGGTAGGACGCGAGGTCTTCTCTCTCTGGCGGCCTCGCGGGATCGCTCCTGGAATCGTAGGTCGATGCGGGTGGCCAAGGAGATCAAGTCCTCCAGGGAGGCTGGAATATCACGGCCTGCTAACTCGTCTTTAATTCGAGCAGAGAGTCCCCGCCAACAGGCTCCCACCAAGGCCTGATTATTCTGTTATGCTGTGAGGCTGGAAACCTCCGGGAGCTGAACCCTCAGGACCGCGACGACGAACCTCCCCTAGGCGAGCTGACCAGGTGGACCACCCCCTATACAGGGAGTGTAAGGGGCAGACCCAAGGGAGACTATCGCCGCGGAAGCTGATACCCGGGGACAACCGGAGGATGACGTAGGCCGGGGGAGGACTGGAGAACCGCTGGGAATGAAGACGACCAGAGGGGAGACTGCTGTTGCCGCGAGGAAGGAGGTAACCACCAGGAGGAATGCTGGAACGTGTAGCAGAAGGGAAGCTGGAACAGGCGGACGAGGACAGGAACGGAGCAGACCTGGAAAGGAACACGAGAGGGTAACTGACAGGCAGACTAGCGGGAAGTCAGGAGGAGTACAAGGCACAGAGACAGACAGAGCGCTAGGAAGCGTGGACCCGATATCAGAGCGCGAAGCACAATTGATAATCAGGCAGGGGGCCTAGGGAGAGGCTGCCTCATATAGGGCACGCAGGAGGACTTCCGGGTTAGGGAGGGGCGGAGTCTGGGATCCGAGGGATAGGACGCCTGGACGGGGGGGCGTGCGCCTGCGTACCTGGAGAGAAGCAGAGGAGGTGGGCCGAGAGGACCGGAAGTGCCTGGACAGCGTGGAGCCAGGGGGAGAGCGGAGACCGCTGGCGTCATGGCAACAGGGGACGCAGCAGAGGCGGGCGGCGCGGCGGTGGCAGGAGCAGGGCCCGAAGCAAGGTCAGGACGCGCTGTGGCGGCAGCGGTCCGAGCGGCGGCTACAGAGGCCGGAGGACGCGCTGTCTGTTGTCGGACCGGTTGTTGGGCCAAACCCGCCATACGTGGGGGGCCGAACCAAACCGGGAGCACTATGCTCCGAGCAGCCTACAGTTACTCGCCGGCCGCATGCCACATGACAACTTCTTTCAGGTTTGGTTATGTCAATCCGGACTACTCTACGGATGCATACCTCCCACTGCTCTCCCCTTCTGTCACCCTCATCTGTTTGGAAAGCCATGACCGAGGCCCTAACCTACCAGGTCATCGTCAGCATCCTCCTATCCCTTTTGGGGTGTACGTGGTATCGGTGGCCTGACCTAGGGACCATTGTCTGGTTCAATTCCTTCCGTCTCTCTGTCCCATCAAGTTAAATAGTCATGGTCGGCGTCTTCGTCACACCTCGTACCCAGGACCTGTTGAACAATTTTCAGCATTTTTTTTAAATAACATTTCAAAACAATTATACACATTATACACAGTGTCAACATACACTACTTTGGATGGGTACAACGTTTACCCTATTCCTTGCAATATTCTATATTAATTATCATACTATATTTAAACTGTCTTACGGTTTCTATTACTTATATCTACCAGTACCACAATACGTATTTATCAGAACACTTTTTTTTTTTTGTTTTCAAACTTTTAAGTAAAACATTATACTTTTCAAACCGGTAAACATATGAGGACAGTAGTGCTCCCCCTTCCTTTGAAGAGAGCACTCCCCCATATGCATCCCAGCTACACCAAGAGTGGGCACTTATTACCCAATTGAGGACTTCAAACTGTCCACAGGTCGTGCAACGGCGCACGACTGTCCCGGCAGTCCAATTAGAAGGATACGCCGGGCCACCTCCTGGCGGCCGATGTTTCGCCAGCAGCAGGGATCTCCACAGCCGTGGAGTCCCCGGGATGCTTGAAGTGTCTCTGGGCCCCGAGTGTCCCTGGTGCCTGGGACCCAGGAGTCCTTTGTCTTTTATGGGGGCTCATACCCCTCAGGGTAGGTGATGACTGCTACCGCATAGTAGCCGCAGGGGCAGTATTCTTTGTAATAGGAGACCAGGTCTCCTTTCCCAAAGAGCCCATCCATGTCTGATGGAGGTCACTTTGAGGTAGACTTTGTGGCCGGTGGCGAGGCCCTGGATGAACCCATAGCCTTTTGCGGTGTTAGTATGCACAAGCCGCCCATATGATCGAGGGGTAGTCATGGCTGCCTCCCCCTTCTCGTGCAGCTGCGCCCACACCTCCCACTCTTTGGCCTTCTTTTGCTCAATGACCTCCGCAAACCAGGCGGAGGGTCCGGTGTAGGCCACAGAGTCCAGAGTCCCTGGTGCCTGCATCTGTTGGACATTCCCCGGACCATCCCAACTACACGTTCCTAGGGGTCAGCCACCATCTACCTACCCAAGGTCAGTCCTGGAGTAGCACCTGGATCACCTCCCTAGTCCCTCCAAGGACCATGGTATCTTTAGCTGCTGCATGTCCATGGTTGGATTGGGTGAGGCTCCTAGTAACGCCCCTCCAGGTCTTCCTTTGGGCTTTGGCACAGTGGTTCCACCACCCAGCTCATTACAGAAAGCCTGAGAGTCCTGATTTCTCCACTCACAGAAAGAGGAAGCCTGTGAGTCCTGATTGCTCCATTCACACACAGAGAAAGCATGAGAGTCCTGTTTTATCCACCCACATATAGGGAAAGCTTTTGAGTCCTGATTTCTCCATTCACACAAAGAGTAAGCCTGTTGTTAGGAATCTGGGTCCTTCTATGCCTATGCACCAACCCAGATTCTCACATTTATATCCAGAGGCTAAGTCCTTTGTCCCAGCTTCTGAGCATGCTCACGGGACGAGCTCTCATTGGAGTTCAGGAGTCAGGTGCTCAGGTCCTGCTCCTGATTTCATTGGTTCTGCTCTGGGCTCTGGAGATTTCCGGAAGGTTCCGTACGCTATAAAAAGTGCGCATGGCTGTTCTGCCATGCGCTAGTATTTTCATACTGCTGCTGTGTGTATGGTGATGGATGCTTGGACTGGTGACTGACTCATTAAGTAACTCCTTCCCTCTGATAATACGTCTGTGAGAGTGTGTGGGATTCAGTCTCTAGCAGCGCTAGCGCCAGCGCGCTCAAGCCTCACCTGTTGCAGCAGCCTGCGCCCTGCATTGCGCCAGCGTCTTTGCATCGCTTTTCCAGCGGCTGTGTTCCTGCCGCGCTGCGGTTGCAACGCCACTGCGTCAGACGTTTAGCGGTAGGTCTAGACGGAGTCAGCCTGTCACTCTTGGCGACTCCTGTGACCCTATACCACGTCTGTCACGCTGAGCTTCTGTGAAGTTAAAACAGACTCAGCGTTTTTGTATATGTGTTTTGCTTGCAGCTCTGTGTGTGAAACAGACTGCTTCAGCGTTACTGTACATATGTTTATGCTTGCAGCTCTGTGAGTACAACAGATCTTGCTTTTGTGCACCAGGTGCAGTTTAACCCTGTGCACATTACCGTCCTTGTGCTCTGCCTCTTTAGCAGCGGTTTCTACATCTGCCGCACGGTGGACCCCAGGCGGCGAACACGCTTTATTTATACTTTTATTTAGCGTGTTCCGCCGACAATAACACCTGAGTCCTGTTTTATCCACTCACACATAAAAATAGCCTGTATGTCCTTATTGCTCCACTCACAGATAGTCTATGAGTCCTGATTGTACCAATCACACATAGAGAAAGCCTGTGCATCCTGATTATTCCACTCCACACACACATAGAGACAGCCTAAAAATTGGTATTATTTGAAATTGTATATTTGTATCATGTGGTATACTGTGGATTAGCGTCCCTTCTTTACATCTAGCACCTTTCTTTGTTATTTATATTTTTAATAATTTTTAATATTGACATTATTAGAATATTACTTTTTATTTGAACCTCAGTGTTCTCCTTTTTTACCTGGGTATTAATTTATCATTGGTAATTTTGGTGGTGGCTTGATACAACGTTACATTAAAAAAAAAAGAAAAAGACGGGTGATAGTTATATTGGGAAACACCCAAGTCCTTCACTGTTGGGAGCTGTTATCTCTGTGGCCCCAGATAAGCGGAAAGTTCAGATAAATGATGGCCCTGATTTAGGGAAGTGCTGGGATCTTACACTGGTTTCTCTCTCTTATAATGGGACATTACAGGGCAGAGTCGGACAGTCCACAGTGACGGCCTCCATTCCTCACCGGTCACTGACACCGCGGGAACTTACAGAAACTTTTAGGAAAACTCTGATTCCTGGGATGAAGACTCCACCTGGATCAAAGAGTGGTATAAATAGCGAGAGGGACGGGGATGGAAGGATCAGACAGGAGATCCACCGGAATATAGAGGGCGGCCAGAAGGAGAAGCAGAATGGTCTTTACAAGAACATCTCTCATGCTTGTGAGTATTGTAGAGACCGTGTTATACTACTGTGTCCAGTAAGGGAGATTATAACAGAATTCCATTTATCCAGAATTCAAATGTTAATTCCAATAGTCTGGAAAACGTTCTATGATTTATAGCACTTGTCTATGTAGGGCAGCACGGTGGCTCAGTGGTTAACTGGAGTCCTGGGTTCGAATCCCACCAAGGACAACATCTGCAAGGAGTTTGTATGTTCTCCCCGTATTTGCATGGGTTTCCTCCGGGTTCTCCGGTTTCCTCCCACATTCCAAAGACATACTGATAGGGAATTTAGATTGTGAGCCCCATTGGGGACAGTGATGATAATGTGTGCAAACTGTAAAGTGCTGCGGAATATGTTAGCGCTATATAAAAATAATAATAATAATTATTATTATTATTATTATTATTATTATTGTTATTATTATTAATAACCATGAATGCCTGATAGAGCAGCAGATTGGAGGTTCGGTGGATGCCGGATTAACACTTTATAGTAATAATCCCACAGATAAGACTATGAGAATATTGAATATTTTAATGAAATCCGAAGGGGAGACGGATTGTACCCTGATCAGTGAATGGTTATCTAAAAGGGATTTTTCACTCTTAGATTAATGAAACTTAACCCCTTCACCCCAATGACCAGGCCAAATTTTACAATTCTGATCAGTGTCAGTTTATGTGGTAATAACTCTGGAATGGTTTAACGTACCCTACAGATTCTTGGAATGTTTTTTCGTGACATGTTGTACTTTATGATACGCATAAAATTTGTTCTATTAGTCTTATGTTAATCTGTGAAAATTTTGCAACTTTCTTAAAAAAAAAAAAAAATTCTGCCCTTAAACCAGATAGATATGTCAAACAAAATATTTAATAAATAACATTTCCCACATGTCTACATTACAGATTTTGAAACATTTTTTTTTTTAGGAAGTTAGAAGGGTTTGAAGTAAAGATCAGGGATTTTCTCATTTTTCAAACAAAATTTGCAAAACCATTTTTTTTTATTTTCGCAAGAGTAACAGGAGAAAATGGAATCTAAGATTAGTCGTGCAATTTTTCTTGACTAGGCAGATACCCCATATGTGGGGAACAACTACTGTATGGTCGCACAGCAGGGCTCAGAAAGGAAGAAGTGACTTTTATGAAATGGTCTGCGGGAGACAGATCACATTTAGCCCCTGATGTGCCTAAAAAATTGAAGACACCCACAATTGACCCCATTTGGGGAACTAGACCCCTCAAAGAATTTATCTAGATGTGTGGAGAGCACTTTGAAGCCATAGTTACGTCACAGAATTTTATCATGTTGATCTTTCATACAAAAATATTGTATTACCCCAAAAGTTCTCATTTTTACAAGGATAGCAGGAGAAAAAAAGACCCCAAAATTTGTTGTGCAATTTCTCCTGAGTACACCTATACCTCATATATGGGGGGAATACTATTTTTGAGGGGCAGTGTAAAGCTAAGAAGGGAAGAAGAGGTTGAACTGGTTTGATGGTGCAGAAACCACCCCAAACTGACCTCATTTTAAAAACTACACCCCAAATTAATTCATCTGATGCTGCAATGATCATACTGACACCACATGTGCCTCACAGACTTTTACACCATTGAGTGAAGAAAGAATAATTACATTTTTCCACTAAAATGTTGTTTTAGCCTCAAATTTTTAATTTCTCTAAGGGTTAGCAGGAGAAAATGGAAGTTAGTTTTTTGTAAAAATTTCTCCTGAGTGTGCCAATATGTTTCATGTGATAGTGAAGTAGAACTGTCATCTCATCATTCACTGACATCAAACACAAATCCTGAAAATGGTGAAAAATGAAACCCGAAGTGTAAAACAAAGTTTTAGAACTTTTAATTTATTCACTAATTTATTTCGACTCCCCATCAGTAGTGGGTGACGTTACATTTCTTAAAGAGATAGGACACATAATAAGTTGCAATTTCTTTTTTACCGTAATGAATTCCGCTTTGTTAAAGCAAACATCTGCACAAGACAAGTTTCCTCTCCTCTCCTGTTTGGAATGATGGGAATTATTCTCCATATTCTTTCCATTTTTCACTACCTCTCAGGTGGCCGTCCTGATCTCCTTCAGCTCATCGGCCTTTCTACCAGAGGAGGATTTGCCCCATAATCAAGAAGGTTCCAGGGATGAAGAGATCCCTCTAGCGGGCAGACAAAGATGTCCTGGAAGATGGAACCGGCGCCTGCCGACCAGTATGACAGTGGACACCAGTCTCATTGACAGCAGCTATATGGACAGCTCGATGCAGATGGAGGACATTCACACCCGCTCTCTGTCCCCGTGGGAATACAGGTATTATAACAACCTATCCCATTATAAGCAGCGCTGAATAGTGATACAGTCTGGTGTAGATTTCTGGAGTCTCCTATTGATAATAGACTTTTCTGATAGAGTTACAATAGCAGGTAATAGCTTTTTAGGGAATTTCTATAACCCCTTTAATGGAGAATAACATCTTCCCCACTTTGTAGCCGCCTCTAGTTCTTCTTTTACTGTCTACAAGCTCCCAGTAACCTTTCAGAAATCTCCCCTTTCCACATTATGAATTCCCGGGAGGAGGGAGATGCAGCTGCAGTTTTTAGGAAAAAAACATAAAGGAGAGAAGCTGAGAGCACACGACGCGGCTCTGACATCACCAAGAATAGCTTTGTATGGAGAGATAGATTGTACATTTAAAGAGCAGAAAACGGAAGCAAAAACATCCAGAATCTGCAGGATGAGCACAAGGAGTGAGGACATGGACCAGGAGTTACATATCTTCGCTCTCATTTCACATTTTTATTCCCAGTCTCAACACCGATCCCAACAGATTCCCTTTCGTCATTGCCGAGGCCGATTGTCTGACTTTTGCTTGTGTAGACGCTGATGGCCATGAAAGTCCAGACCTGATCTCCTTCCCCATCCAGCAGGAGGTGATGGTCCTACGACGGGAGCGGAAAGGCTGCAGCTTCTCCTACAGGCTGGAGACCGAGGTGGTGACTCTGGGCTGCACATGTGTCAGACCCATCATCAGCTATTACTGAACACACACAATTATGGATGGATGGATGGATGCCTGTTTATCAGCTTTCTTCATTTCTTCATTATTTAAATAATAAAATGAAAGCAAACTTAATTTTTGTATAATATTATCTCTGGATACAACAAGTTTTGGGGTTTGTTAATGATCACTTCTCCATTACACAGATCCATAACATATGGTGGAATATACTGATATCATCAGAGGACACACGCGGTCTATTCTCCTTGTATATGGCCATGCTGTTCCTCCAGGTGTCATCAAGTTCACATGGAGGAGTAAGGGTATGACAGGAGCTGTCTTACGCCTCTCCCCCTAAAGACAATGTGCGCAGGAACTGTACGGGAAGACATGTTAGAATATGGTTTTATTGTACAGGGTGGGCCATTTATATGGATACACCTAAATAAAATGGGAATGGTTGGTGATATCAACTTCCTGTTTGTGGCACATTAGTAAATGGGAGGGGGAAACTTTTCAAGATGGGTGGTGACCATGATGTTCATTTTGAAGTCGGACATTTTGGATCCAACTTTATTTTTTCCAATGAGAAAAGGGTCATGAGACACATCAAACTTATGGAGAATTTCACAAGAAAAACAATGGTGTGCTTGGTTTTAACGTATCTTTCTTTTTTATGAGTTATTTACAAGTTTTTGACCACTTGTTGGATTGTCAATGCAACCTTCTTCTCCCACTCTTGACATACTGATAGCAACACCGCAGAAGAAATGCTAGTCTAAGGGGGTCAGATTCCTTATGGGATTAAGAGAATAGGGAATAAAAGTCTTAGCATAGGTATAGTTAGCACAGGGGTTTTCTAGACTGGGAGGAGTTACAGAGGGGTGTAGTGTAGAACAGTAGGAGACAGTGATAGGACTTCCTGGTTAGAGGGTAGTTGTGATGCAGCAGTGAACAAGGACAGTCTGAAAGCCGTGGGGATAAGGTTGATTTGGCAAGAAGGGGCCCCAGGATGAGTGGTGTGCAGGTGGTCACCAGCTTGAACGGTAACCATTCCAAAGAGGATCTGGTCCCTACAATCAGCACTAGGCGAAGCTGATGGTGAGCGTTTTACCTTTTCCTTTTGAAACTGGACAAGGGGAATGGGAGGAAGCTGGTGGGCCTAAAGGCACGGATGGGACAGGGATTGTCCAGGAAGAGCAGTGATTGCCAGGATGGGACAGGGATTGTCCAGGAAGTGCAGTGCTTGACAAGTCGGGACAGGGATTGTCCAGGAAGAGCAATGATTGCCAGGAAGACAGGGAAATCCCTAGAAATGTCCTTATGTACGCACTGTGGCCCATCTGTAATAAAAACCCTGCTGATGAGTAAAGTTGAACTGTTGAGAATGTACCTTGTATCTGGAGTTGTTTGTGACACCCATGGATCTGGAGCCGGAATGACAGGACCAGAGGGGACTCCGGCAATTAACGTGAGTGTTCTGTTGGGCATGTTGCACATACAGCAGAAGTGACATTATGCTTCATTTGTGGGGCACCAGGGTGTGGGAACACTACAGCTGATTGCCATGAATATCGCCCTGGCTGCCTTACAAAATTTTGGCTGTTTCTAGATCCGGTATCGTGAACACAGAAGACCACAGCCAAAACCTGACTGTACTACAGCACAGGCACAGAACATGGAAATTGGCACACCATTTATTTGTAGGCTGCCAGAGTGTGCGACATGACAGCTGAGTCTAGCATCATTCTCAGGATTCAAAGAATCTGAAGGAGTTACATAGACAAGATGATGGACGAGACTTTAAATTGTCTGGAAAGTTTCTAATATGGCTGAAAATTAGTTTTTTTGGCCAATATAAAATACTTGTGTCTCAGGCTCTGGAAGACATGTGAAGGTAAAGGGTAAAATGAGTTCTGTAGAAAACAGGGAAATCCTGAAGAAAACCTGCTGCAGGTGACAAGACAATGCGTGAGCAGATGTATCTTTCAACAAAGCAAGAACTCCAAAAATCAGGAAAACAACAATATGGTGAAGTCACTGACCAAATCAATGCAATAAAGGATGCGTGGATAAATCAGAAGCTTAAGTGAGGGTAAATGCACTCAATACTTGGTCGGGCTCCTTTTGAATCAATTACTGAATCAATGCGGCGTGGCATGGAGGCGATCAGCCTGTGGCACTGCTGAGGTGTAATGGAAGCCCAGGTTGCTTTGATAGCAGCCTTCAGCTCATCTGCATTGTTGGGTCTGGTGTCTCTCATCTTCCTCTTGACAATACCCCATAAATTCTCTATGAGGTTAGTCCAGGTTCACATAGCTTATGCATTATGCGATCACGCTAGCGCAGAGCATCTGCGCTAGCAGTGACAGACCCTCAGACGCTACAGACCACGTCCGAGGGTCCGTCACAGAATGACGGCACATCGTTAACGCATGCCGATTATGACAGCGATGCGCCTGTCTATAGCAGTGTATGGGTGCGCTAACGCATCCGTTACATAGCGTTAATGCCGCTATGTAACAGATGCGATAAATGCACCCCCTAACGCAGTATGAACCCAGCCCTAAGGTCAGGCGAGTCTGCTGGCCAATCAAGCACAGTGATACTGTTTTGTGTATGCCAGGTATTGGTACTTTTGGCAGTGTGGACAGGGGCCAAGTCCTGCTGGAGAATGACATTTCCATCTCTAAAAAGCTTGTCGGCAGAGGGAAGCATGAAGCGCTCTAAAATTTCCTGGTAGATGGCTGCGCTGACTTTGATCTTGATAAAACACAGTGGACCTACACCAGCAGATGACATGGCTCCCCAAACCATCACTGATGGTGGAAGTTTCACACTAGACCTCAAGCAGCTTGGATTGTGGCCTCTCCACTCTTCCTCCAGACTCTGGGACCTTGATTTCCAAATGTAATGCAACATTTACTTTCATCTGAAAACAACACCTTGGACAACTGGGAACAGTCCAGTTCTTTTTCTCCTTGGCCCAGGTAAGACGCTTTTGGAATGGGACATTTGTAGCCCATGTCCTGGATACGTCTGTGTGTGGTGGCTCTTGAAGCAAAGACTCCAGCAGCAGTCCACTCCTTGTGAATCTCCCCCAAATTTGTGAATGGCGTTTTCTGAACAATCCTTTCAAGGCTGCAGTCATCCCAGTTGCTTGTGCACCTTTTTCTACCACACTTTTTCCTTCCACTCAACTTTCCATTAATATGCTTGGATACAGCACTCTTTGAACAGCCAGCTTCTTTATCAATGACCTTTTGTGGATTACCCTCCTTGTGGAGTGTACCAATGACTGCCTACTGGACATCTTTCAAGTCAGCAGTCTTCCCCATGATTGTGGAGCCTACTGAAACAGACTAAGGGACCTTTTAAATGCTTAAAAAGTCTTTGCAGGTGTTATTGTTAATTATTGTAATTTACTGAGATAATGATTTATGGGTTTTCATTGGCTGTAAGCCATAATCATCATCATTAACAGAAATAAATATGTGAAATAGATCACTCTGTGTGTAATGACTCTATATAATATATGAGTTTCACTTTTTGTATTTAAGAACTGAAATTAACTTTTTGATGATCTTCTAATTTTGTGAGTAGCACCTGTAAAGCAGGGGAACATACCGACCTCAATTCCACTTAGAATAAAGTAAAAGTGTCCATATTGTTAATATTGTGTCATATAAATTATTTTTCTACATAAATTACTGAATATTCTGTATAATTTGTTGCAGTAGATCTGTAATTGCTCTTTCTTATAGGTGGACATTGTCTTACTGATCCCACAGCCCTGGTGAGAAGGGTGGTCTCAGAAGTGATCACCAAAATACAGGAGGACTTTTTACGTGATAGTGGAGATGTGACCGCTGGGACCCCCAGGACACACAGTACCGGATACAACTGATTCCTGTGCATAAAACTTAGGTAGAGCCACATTTATGTAAAAAGGTCTGTGTCTATGGATAAAATGTATGGATCGGGACATGTTTTTCCTTAGATTGACCGTCATTCTTGGGTGTAACAGAATCACTGGTCTTCTCCTCCACTTTTGGTCGAGGTTTAGAGGATTAATGTGAGAAATGGAATAGATATTCTGCTGTTTATAGCCCACCCATCAGACAATTATGATGACGTATGATACTGATTTGCCATAAATGTCAGGAGGAATCCACTAAATGCAAAGGGGCATTAATCAATTTGAATGTTTTATTTTTCTACTGTAATTAAGAACGAGTGATTGCACGCCCTTCGGGGTGTAACCACGCATCAGACTGACCTCGCAATGGGGTGTAATCACGCACCCTACTGGCATATGTGCAGACTAACAACAAACAAATACCTGGTGTACCTGGAGCGCCCTCACACGCCAGGGCTGTGGGATACTCGGTACCGGGCCAGTTGATCTTCTCAGCGGGGGTTGTCACGGCAGCAGTGACCCGGTCCGTGGCCCTGGGGCTCCATTGCAAAAGGGGTCGTTTCAGTGTGCTTATGGTGGTGAAAGTTTATAAGTGATTCGTGACGCCACCTGTGGTGTTCGGCAAGGAAGATGTTAAGCCAACGCTGCAAACAGATCCTCTGGAACAGATGGTGTGATGCAGCAATGATGTTATAGCCCTCCACAGGCAGGGCTGTAGTCCCAGGGCAGAGTAGGTGAAGTGACACTTAGATGGTGTAGTGTCGGGCACAGGAGGGATGTAGCAGTGTCGGGCAGGTTGACGCAGGAATAAGTGGAGGACACCAGGGCATGTACTTCCAAAGCTTTACTCACAGTCTGTTGTGGTACAGGTGCCCTCATCTGTGCCATGTCCTCCGGGTCAGGAGCTCAGCCAACTTCCAGGCAAGATGAAGTACACCTTTCCAACACTCCGCCAACATATGTGCCTTTTCTGAATGTCTCCCTCTTAGCGCCTTTTAGTGAAGTACTCTCAGTACCGAGTTAGACTGGAGTTCCTCCTGTCAGATGTTCCTAAGAATTCCACTTGTACGGCAGACAGCTGTAGCCTGCTTCGGGGACTCCTTCTACCTAGTCCCAGGTCACACACGTTGCTGTTGTGCCCCCAAGTCTTGTGTGGGAATAAAGTGGTCACTACTTCTATTCCTCCGGTGTCTGCTGCAGGACCATTAGTATCCATACAACCTCGGGGACCAGGCCCCCGGCGTTTCGCTTAGAACTTTGGAAGGGTTCTCCTCTAACCCTGATCCTTGGTTCTTGTCTTCTCCTCACGTTCCGTACTAATTCCTTCTTTCTAATGGAGTGTCAGGCTTTCTATCAATGTTCCTTTCTTGTGCCAGTGGACCCAGATCACTGAGGTCAGCAGCAGCACTTCCTTCATCCGTCCCACTCAGGGAATCTCCTTTCACAGACTGACCTCGTCAGACTCCTGTGACTAACTGTCTAAATCCTATTCTCTTCCCGCTCTTTTGATGCAAAACCTAAACTCCACCCACCTCCCAGCAAGCTTCGTGTTCCAAGCAGGGAGCCACCAAATAATGCTTTGCTACACTACTATGTTGTGTGGGATGCAGGTGTTGGAGTGTGGTCAGGTGTCTCCACCTTACCTGGATGGTGGGGTACCACACCTCAGGAGGAGGTGCAGTACCTCTGTGGCAACTGAACCCTCAGGGGCGCCACATACCTCTTCTGCCACTCCTACCTTGTGTATGAAAAAGTTCTGTCGTTAATACTGTTCGGGTAGAGCTATTTGATAGCGCTATCCATGAAGAACGTGCACGGGTAGAGCTATCCCAAAGCTCTATTCCTAAAGGAAATGAACGGGTAGAGCTATCTGATATCGCTGTCCCTCAATGTTCCTGAGCGCAAGCTATTTAACATGGTTGAGCGCACTTGGGATCTGCCCCCAAGGCCCTGCCCATGCCCAATGTTTGGTCCGTAGACCGCGGCTAGGAGTTAGTCCCGCTTGTGTGTATAAAATTATGGGGCTTTTACAATTGTTCAATATCTTAATAAAAGACTTCTTTGTACACACAGTTGACATGCTCGTGTTGTTAGATGTAGAGTTCTTCTGCCCTCGCGATGTTTATGGAGCCGCGCTGACAGGCTGCAAACAGGCAGCTTTCTCTGATGGAGTGAGCCACCCTCGATAATCCTCGCCGGCAGGATGAGATCACCCGGCGGAAGATGGAACCTATGAGAAGAGACGTAACACTAATGTAAGTAACAGGACTCCATATCAGAGGATCCCGCTGTGCTGTCACTGTGGCCGGACGGCAGAGGAATCATCCATACACAGGTACGGGGTGATTGTCCGCCATCATACATGTGACAATCCCACTACTGACAGATCTGCTCCATGGCCGACATCACACAACATGGGGCTTATTGTCACACTCACCTCTTCTTCTTTTCCCTTCTTCTACTCTCTCAGGTTTTTTTGTTTTTTCAATTTTCTTTTCCCCTGAACTGGAGATTCTATTAAAGAAAAGACAAGAAAAAGATGTTAATTATAAACTCCTAAAAGATGATTGTTGCATCGTTCTGTCGGATTCTGTTCTTCTTGTGTCCTGTAGTCCTGGTAATTGATTATTGCCCCATAATGTGGAGAATACGTCACATATACATAACATAGGCCGAGGGGGTGAGAATGAGATTATCCGGGGAACTGATTAATATGAATCTGTCCGGTGGTGTCTCGCCAAGGAGCTATGTCTCCTAATTAACATGACATTACTGGCAGCATACCACAGTGCTGCCCTATAATCAGTTACATAACACCTCAGTGTAACACTCCATATGGCCTCATATGGAGTCGTGGGCGCAGAATCCGGGGACAGTTTGACAGAAGACTGAATGGCCCCTTATATCTTATAATACATAAAAGAGTGAAGATTTTTACACTACGAATGCTGGACTGTTCATCGTTTTACAGGTAGAAAAATGTAGTAATTTTCTGATCGTTATGTGCACATTCACATCACACTTTTTGATCATAGGCTGTAATAGGATGTCCTATAGACCTGTACACACCTGACGACGGGGAGGACTCGTTGTCTTTAGCAGACAAACACTGCTTGTCACCATCAGATTGAGACGGGGAAGATTCTTGCTGGCTGTTTGGTAGAAGAAAAACATAAAAATTAGAAGTGAAAACAATACAAAAGGAAAGAACATCAGTCTGCAAGGCACGTCAGGACCTTTAGATAACTTGGAGGGGATGTCGTGCTCAGGACCCCATCTACCAACAAGAATGGAGAACCACTAGTAATATTGGCCTGTAATAAACTTGGGGTGATTGATTGCTCACAATTATCAACTTTTATTGCTAGCGTTATGACAAGCCAGAACCACGGTGATCAGCCATCATGGGGTGGTAGGTGCTGGATTAGTACGGAGTTACACTTATCTTACATTTGGTCTTCTGAACATATATCAGAACCAAACCCGATAATAATAATAATAATTTACTCACATGTCTGAGTGCTTTGCACTTTCTGGGGAACACACTGGAGGTGACTGCTGTTCTTCATCGTCCATCACCCTGGTATTGGTGGAATAGAGCTAAAACATTGAGAAAAATAAAAATAAATATATATTTTTAAACTTTATTTTAATTATAGGTTTTATGGATCTTACCGACCAAACACTTACTTTTGAAAGCCTGTGAGAAGATGATATAAAGTTCAGGCTTTCTGGCCAGTCAATGTCCTCACTTGTGTCTCCTTCTTCTGAATCAATATGTTGGAAACCGCCACATGGAGCTGCAAAGTACAAGCGTTATTAGAGATTATTACTATAAGACACGGTCTCAGACAGTCACCTATTTATTGCTAATAATTATATGGAATGATTGACAGATAAAATGAAAGACAAGACACACAACTGCTTTATGAATATGACGTCTCATTCTACTTACAGTTAAAGTAGCCGGTGTCTTCTTCAGACCGTATATCTGGAATGAAATGTGGCTCCTCACTTAGAAGATTGTCAAAGTTTAAGTCACATAGAAATGGATGCATTTTGATCTCGCTAGCTCCTCCTAGAAAAGGGAGACAATAGAAAGTGGTAAAGTCATTATCAGATAGACGGCTCCATATCTATACAGTTTTTGTTAATCTCAACTGAAGAAATAGGAGAGCTGAAGTGAAGAAAATAGACAAAGTCACAGCGTGAAGAAACCATTACCTGTCCCAAGTCTATGTGCTGTATCTTTTCTCAGCAGCTCAGTGATGATGTCCTGAGCATCGGGTGGAGGAGTGCAATTATCAAAGGTCCAAGTTATGTCATCTGTTACATAAAAAGAAAATATTACTGAAAAGAAAACTTCCTCATTTACTTTATTAAAACTAAAATCTTTTGCATTAACCCAAGTAACTAAACCACAGAACCAATCCAACCAACTAACAATACATCATATAGCATTCTACTTACCCCTGATAATACTACTGAAAATCTCTTCTCTGGAATCCCCTTCAAATGGTACACGGTATAGAAGAAATTCATGGAGGATGATCCCTACTGACCACCAGTCCACAGGCCTTCCATACCCTTCCTTTAAGATGATTTCTGGGGCTATGTAGAGGGGTGCTCACATCCTGGAAACCAACAGAAGAAGGAGATGAGGAGCAGAGAAAATAATTGTGACAACTAACATCAGTGGAAAAACTAATATATTAGAGAAGGAGAAATAGATGAGATCAGTAAAGCACAAGATCCTGGAAGTAAAACCGACCTCATCATCACGAAACTCTCTGGTGATGTCCTCTATTCGAGTCTTGTAGGTTTTTGATGTCAGTCTCATAAGGCCAATCTTGGAAAGTCCAAAATCAGTGACTTTAATATGACCAGATGCCGATACCAGGAGGCTGTGAAAAAAAAACAGTGTCAGCGCCATATAATAACCTGTACACTTCATGACAATTCCTAACTTTCTTCCTCTTTAATATACTACAGGGGGCACTTACTTATCAGGCTTAAGGTCTCGGTGCACCACGCCATAGCTATGCAGGTATTCCACAGCCAGGACCGTTTCTGCAATGTACAGACGGGCCAAGGGGACAGGAAAAGATGTTAAGATGTTCATAAGACTGCCACAGTCTCCTCCTACAGCAGAAAGCAAATATGACTGGAGAGGGTTTGTTACAGTGTACATTATGCATGTGAATGACAAATAAGTAGAGACATTGGGGCGGGACGTCATACATAGAGATATACTGTATAGTGATGCAAAAATAAACTATTGGAGCATACAGTAATAGTAATTAAGACTGCACTAAATGTCTATCCTCTGGTTTATTTCTCAATAAAATTACCGTGTTTCCACGAAAATAAGATCTAACATCAGGTTTCATTATTTTTAGAGTAAGATTGAAATATAAGCCCTACACCAAAAATAAGCCCTAGTTACAGTAAGGGCCAGATTTTAAATGGAGGAAATAAACTGGTATTTTGCCCAGGACCCGCACTATATTAGGAGCTCCCAACATATCTATTGTGAGGGGCAAAACGGATTAAGAACCTTTGGTGACATCACGGTTAGGTGATGATGATGTCACCAAAGGTCCTTTAATCATGGGTGTCTAGAGGAACTGAAGGGGAGAGAGGCTGGTATGTATACTTTATGCAGTGCTTGTATATACATGTGTATGTGCAGGTGTGTATGTATATACATGTGTATGTGTAGTGTGTTTGTGTGATGTCATGAATAATGTTTATTTTTCATTCTTGAATAAATGTGGATTGTTGCTCATGGGGAAAAATATGAGACATCCCTTGAAAATAAGCCCTAACCCATCTTTCAGAACAAAAAAATATTTTTGGGGAAACGGTTAAAATTCAGTTAAATCCTTCTTTGTCAATAGTGGAAATTTCTGCCATGCTCTGTTAGGACATACAGTGGAAACTTCACAGAGATAATCATTTCTTCTGGCATCTTGGTAACAGGTAACTTATAGTAAAGCGCAGTGTGGACAAGGAACCGTCCATCTGTCATATTCTGATTATGGTTCAGTTGCTAGAGATAAGCAGACTGGGACTGGATATAGATATGATGGATGTGTCCTACCTGGTACATATTCCATGACCATACACAGATGTCGTGTAGTTGGAAAAGAGCACAACATGGAGGCCACAAAGGGACAATCAGCAAATGTTAGGATGTCCCTCTCTAGAAAGGCCCATTCAAGTACTTTTGGATTCTTCAGGTTCTGCTTGTCCAGTTTCTTCATAGCGTATAACTGGTTGGAGTCTTTATGCCGCACTAAGTGGACGGTTCTGGAAAGGAAGAATATCCGTGGGTTATAATAAATTCTTACTAACAGTCTGTCTATAGACCTCATCACATGTCTCCTGTACTAATGGTGAATACTAGATGTACTGTCGTCACTACATAGATGATCACCTCTGGGAGGTCCTCATCCATGTCCCATCATAACTGACCTGAATAATGACAATTAGATGTGCACAGAAGAGATGAGCGAATAAATTACAGAGGAATAGAATTCCAATCAAATTTTACAAAGATCTGCATTCGCCAAAATGGTGGGGGTTTTTTTTTTTGTTATTCGCTTCATCACTCACGAATATAGCAAATCTTTACTGTCAGAGCTGAAATCCAAAAGTCTCTGAGGCTGGGAAGAGACTTCCGTCATTGAAGAAGTCCAGGAGCATTCTGCACAAACGCATGAAAGGTCATAATATCAAGATGTCAGGAACCTTTCTGCACTTGCTTAGAATCCTCCTGGGCCTCCTCACTTCTGGCCCAGCATGAGCGGAGGCAATCTGAAGAAGCAGTGAGGATTGGACAGATGGTGGTGAGGAGCGGAGGGGTCAGTGAGGTGACCAGTAAGGAAAGTTTAAGAGTGTCTTTTATTTTTTACATCTGACATTTATTAGGTTCTGGGGTCTGAAAAAACCCGGGAACATAATAAAAGACATTACATTTGCAGAGAATAACTTCTCCATGAATGATAATTATGCCAAGATCCGCTCTTCTCTAGTGGACAGTGACGTGGACTCCTATATTGCGTCTATGGTAACATTGTACGGGCCGGGCACAGAGACAGAGGCATCGTCAGAAGGAGCCCTAGGAAATGTATATTATGGCGATATAGAACTCACCCAAAAGTTCCATTGCCGAACAGTTTGATCTCCGTATAGTCAGTCTTACAAGGATTTCTCACTGGGGTCAATGATCCGATCAAGGCCTAGAAATAATAAGAAGTCACATTAAAACATAAAATCTGCAGGAAAATAAAATCTCTGGATGCAGGAACTTCTCCTGTATATTATGTCCCCGCTGATTACACTGCCACAGATCTAGAGGACGTGATACATGCCGGACCCCCACAGACACCACGATATATAGGGGATAGCCCCCATACACATACATCATTGTACTGCGGGGGAGGAGAAGGGAGATCACACAGAGGAGGCAGGAATAATAATGCCACCATCACACAGAGGGGGCAGGAATAATAATGCCACCATCACACAGAGGGGGCAGGAATAATAATGCCGCCATCACACAGAGGAGGCAGGAATAATAATGCCACCATCACACAGAGGAGGCAGGAATAATAATGCCGCCATCACACAGAGGAGGCAGGAATAATAATGTTGCCATCACACAGAGGAGGCAGGAATAATAATGTCGCCATCACACAGAGGAGGCAGGAATAATAATGCCGCCATCACACAGAGGAGGCAGGAATAATAATGCCGCCATCACACAGAGGGAGCAGGAATAATAATGTCGCCATCACACAGAGGAGGCAGGAATAATAATGCCGCCATCACACAGAGGAGGCAGGAATAATAATGCCGCCATCACACAGAGGGGGCAGGAATAATAAAGCCGCCATCACACAGCGGAAGCAGGAATAATAATGTCGCTATAACACAGAGGGGGCAGGAATAATAATGCCGCCATCACACAGTGGAGGCAGGAATAATAATGTCGCTATAACACAGAGGGGGCAGGAATAATAATGCCGCCATCACACACTATAGCTCTGATCTACATGAAGAATAGGGATATCCCATCGTCATATGGGGGACAATACTATATGTGTCCTTCACCCCCGTTACCTGATCATACACAGACTCTGATACTTACACTGACAGATTCCTGGATCTCCGGGATCTCACATATTCCACCGTCAGTAGTTGCCGGCACAGATATTCCTATAATAATGAGGAGACGTTGTGTATGAGACGATATCAGCACATAATATATAAAATCCATATAAAAAAACCCAATGCCAATGAGTATGGTGGAAGATGATACTGACAGAGTGCCAAGAAGAAATAATATACTGTATACAGCAACACGTGAGGATAGATAAAAACACCTTTATTAATATATAAATGGGTGTACACTTAAATAAAATAAAAAATAATAAAAAGGCATCCCAAATAAATGCGTAATATTGGATTATGATATCCTACAACATAGGGTAAAATGTATACCCATAAGGCAAGGCTCGAAAGGAATATGAAAAAAGAAAATTAAAATAAATATTAATGGAACCTTAATAAATCCCCCAAAAGGAATTGTGTATACAGTGCACCATATAATAATGAATATCCAAAAATTGTGTAAACACAGTATACAAAAAATAATAAATAAAGAATAATAATAACAACAACAGCTGTGCAAATAATGTGTAAAATGAACCGTGCAATAAAAAAAAAAATAGTGCAGTGAACAAAAAAAGACACTACGAGAGTGTCACACAATGTGAGAGGGGAAAGAAGTAATGGGAGCGGAAAATAAAATAATACCTAATGAGCCGGAGAATGATGCCTGGGGATGCCTGTGAACGCGCCCCGACGCGGGTTTCGGAATAAAACTTCCTTCGTCAGGGGGTAGGTACAAGGCCGGTCAGTACCTCCTTATATGCTGGACTAATTAGCGGGCAGGACACATGACGGCGCATGCGCCGCCGCCGCGACCCGGAAGACGCATCGCGCGCGGCGTCACATGACCAAACACCGCCGGGTGAACCCGGCGCGTGTGGTCATGGGAAGACGCCGTCGCCATGCGAACGACCGGCGCCGAGGCGGCGCACGCGCACCAGTGCCTGTCCATGAAAATAAGGGATATGTAAGTGCAGCAATAGCTATATAACAGTTCACAGCATATTGCGTTACTGCAATAAAATGAAACTAATGAGGACAAGATATATATATATATATATATATAAATAAGAGTAATAAAATCAATATGGTGAAACAAATAACAATAAGATATGTACATATGTTAATATGTGAATAAGATAATGCACGGTCACATGAAAAACAATGTGTGTGAAAAAATGAAAAATAAAAAATAATGAATGAAGAAAATTATTGATAAATGATACATATAAATGATAATAAAAAATGACAAAAAATAAATAAAAATAAAAAATAATAAATAAAGAATAAAAAATAATAAAAAGAGAAAAATGTGAAAGAAATAATAAGGTGAATAACAATACAGCATACCGCAAAATTTATGAATGCTTATGAAACAACCAAATGACATAATATGATGTGTGAATACAATATATATGCGCGCAAGTCTTCTCATTTTTTTCATTATTCTTTGTTAATCAGTGTGAATAATCCACCATGACATAGATACCGACCAGGCCATCTAAAATAAGAATACAAATTGTATAGAATATTAATAAGTGTACAAAATAAGATTTCATAAAAATGGAATAAAAGAAAGACTCTCGTTCAAACCCAGTGGGGACACAGTGTTCAGTGTCCAGATCCACTGGGTTTCTAATTGAGCAAGGCGTTTGCTCACATTGCCTCCCCTAATCCCCTTACAAATCATGTCAATACCAGACACCCTTAATAAGGAAGAATCACAGTTGTGATGTATTTTAAAATGTTTGGGCAAGGTTTTAAGGGAGGCAATGTCATCAACCTCCCCCGCTGCCTTTATGCCTAAGACGTGTTCGCGAACCCTCACCTTCAGTTGGCGAGTAGTGAGTCCAACGTAGATGAGGGAACACGGGCAAGTAGCATAGTAAATCACAGCTGTAGATGAACAAGTGATGGATTTATTGATGTTATAAACGCACAGTCCATCAGAGCTGGTAAAGGAATGAGCACTAACAATATTACAACAGGCAACACAAGAACCACAGGGTTTGCACCCCGTGGGTCTTGTGTATTGGGTCAGGAAGTTGTTTGCCGGTATAGGGGTATAGTGGCTTTTGATCAACCGGTCACCAAGATTTGGTGATCTGCGGAAAGAAATGTTCGGAAAGTCACCAATATATTTGGAGAGAATGGGGTCATTTTTCAAGATAGGCCAAAATTTCTTTAAATAGAATCTCATCTGTTCATTTTGACCATTGAATGTGGTAATGAACCTAACCAACTCTTTAGGTTCAGATCTATTCATGTCAGCATAAAGAGCATTATGGCGTGACATGTGCCTAGCCCTATTAAAGGCTCTCTTTAATGATCGCCTACTATACCCACGCTCAAGGAATCTCTCCTTTAATAAGTCAGCCTGCCTAATAAAATCAGTGTCTGTAGAACAAATCCGTCTGAGGCGTAGGAATTGTCCGATGGGAATTGAGTTTATAAGCGTACGAGGATGTGAGGATGAAGCATGGAGAAGTGCATTAACAGAGGTATGTTTTCTAAAAAGGTCTGTCTGAAGAAAATTGTCAGAATCTCTCCTCACTAAGACATCAAGGAACTCGATGGTTTTCAAATCACTGTGATACGTGAGATGTACATTGATATCATTAGAATTCAATATATCAATGAAATCAGGTAGCACACCGATGGGATCCTGCCAAATGAAGAAAATATCGTCAATGTAGCGTGTCCAAAAAGGAACACGCTCCATTTGTGCAATCTTGCCAGATAAAAAAAGGTCCCTTTCCCACAGGCCCAGGAACAGGTTGGCATATGATGGGGCAAAGGAAGCACCCATAGCTGTTCCCTGGGTCTGCAGGAAAAAGGAATCCTTAAAAATAAAAAAATTGTGTGACAACGCAAACTCAAGTAAATTAATAAAAAATATAGTGAAAGCTCGTGAAAAGGAGGAATGTTGCAAAAAATAAGAGACAGCAGTTATCCCATTGGTGTGCTTAATGTTGGTATAAAGAGACTCAACGTCACATGTGACAAAAGAAGAATCTTCATCGATATGCAAACCATCGATTTTCTTGAGAAAATCATTGGTATCCCTAGTATAAGATGGGAGGGCAGTGACAAATGGTTGTAAGATGTAATCAATGTATTTGTTCACATTTTCTAGAAAGTTACCCCTCCCAGATATAATAGGCCTACCGGGTGGTACTTCTTTATTTTTATGTATTTTGGGTAAGAGATAAAGGGTGGGAATGGTGGGTTCATGAACTTGTAAGGCCAAAAAGAGGTCGTTGGAAATAATATCATCATCTTTAGCATCATTCAATAATTTTTTCCGTTCAGCCTGAAATTTCAAAAGAGGATTAAACGTCAGTCTCTTATAACAATCCAAATTATTTAGCTGACGAGATGCCTCTTTTTCATACATAGCTTTAGGCCATACCACCACATTCCCACCCTTATCTGCTGGTTTGAAAATTACATCCTGGATACCTGACAATCTCTTGAGACAGATTCTCTCCTCTTTACTCAGATTGTCTATGTCACTATGTGGGGGAATTTTGAGAAACTCACTGCTTACAGTCCTGACAAAAATGTCTATATTAGAGCATGAAGATAATGGAGGGAATTTGGTAGAAGACTTTTTAATGACGGCTGGTACCTCACCTTCACTGATGTCATGTTCTTTCGCTAATTGTTCAAGATAGGCTAACGCCTTCTGTTCTGCCTCTGTTGGAAAGAGTTTAGAATCATCCGAGTTATGATATATGCGTTTGAATAACAATCTCCTAGCGAACAAATGTAGATCTTTGACTGCAGTAAAGCAGTCAAAGTTTGCTGTAGGGCAAAACATGAGCCCACGAACTAATATATCCATCTCCAAAGGTGAGAAAGTGTGAGTACTTAAATTAATTACCTTCAGACGATTGGAGTTTGGATCAGGAGAATAATTTCTCTTATTAGGAGGAAAGCGCAGATTTCTTTTCCTCTTAGGAGTGACCATGGATGTGACAGAGGCAGAAGAGGAGGCAACAGATGCATCACCAATAGATGAGTTGGAGGTAACAGACACAGAGCGTTCTCTGTTGGAGTCAACATTCAAATGTCTTTTCCAATGATAAATGTTACCCGAAGACAAATCGATCTGATCCCTAGTCAATTTATTGGTGTGTTTGTGTTGTATGTCCTTCACCAATATCTCCAGATCTTTATCAAGGGAAACGTTGAGAATATTAAATTGTTCAGTGGATAAAGTGGATTTTGCTTTGTCGAATAAATCATCCAATTCTTTATCCACATTGGTGATCAATTTAGTATTCAACCCAACCAAAAGCTCCATTAATTTCCAAGAAGTCTCATTACATGTTTTCTCCCAAGAAGTCACAAATTCATCATCTGTGACTATGAAGGTCGGAGTCAACCGTACCCTCAAACCTCTTGGTATCAGTAATTTCTGTATATAGTTCTGCAAAAATGCTCTTGTCCACCACATCCTGGTGCGCTTGAAAAGCACCTTTTTAATAGATTTAAGTAGAGAGTCAAAAGTCAAACCATCCGTGTTGGATACACGTGTTGTACTTAAATTGCCAAAAACATTATTCACTTGGCCCTGCCAGGATAGCTCCCTGGTCTTGAAATCCATCTCAAGGTATACCTCAGCCTGTGCAAAACACAGAAAAATGTAACACTTAGAACAATGAGGGTAATGTACTAATTAAAAATAATGAAAATCCACAACCCCTCTAGAAATATGGATGGCAGACCATCCGGTAAAAGAACCCAATGCCAATGAGTATGGTGGAAGATGATACTGACAGAGTGCCAAGAAGAAATAATATACTGTATACAGCAACACGTGAGGATAGATAAAAACACCTTTATTAATATATAAATGGGTGTACACTTAAATAAAATAAAAAATAATAAAAAGGCATCCCAAATAAATGCGTAATATTGGATTATGATATCCTACAACATAGGGTAAAATGTATACCCATAAGGCAAGGCTCGAAAGGAATATGAAAAAAGAAAATTAAAATAAATATTAATGGAACCTTAATAAATCCCCCAAAAGGAATTGTGTATACAGTGCACCATATAATAATGAATATCCAAAAATTGTGTAAACACAGTATACAAAAAATAATAAATAAAGAATAATAATAACAACAACAGCTGTGCAAATAATGTGTAAAATGAACCGTGCAATAAAAAAAAAAAATAGTGCAGTGAACAAAAAAAGACACTACGAGAGTGTCACACAATGTGAGAGGGGAAAGAAGTAATGGGAGCGGAAAATAAAATAATACCTAATGAGCCGGAGAATGATGCCTGGGGATGCCTGTGAACGCGCCCCGACGCGGGTTTCGGAATAAAACTTCCTTCGTCAGGGGGTAGGTACAAGGCTGGTCAGTACCTCCTTATATGCTGGACTAATTAGCGGGCAGGACACATGACGGCGCATGCGCCGCCGCCGCGACCCGGAAGACGCATCGCGCGCGGCGTCACATGACCAAACACCGCCGGGTGAACCCGGCGCGTGTGGTCATGGGAAGACGCCGTCGCCATGCGAACGACCGGCGCCGAGGCGGCGCACGCGCACCAGTGCCTGTCCATGAAAATAAGGGATATGTAAGTGCAGCAATAGCTATATAACAGTTCACAGCATATTGCGTTACTGCAATAAAATGAAACTAATGAGGACAAGATATATATATATATATATAAATAAGAGTAATAAAATCAATATGGTGAAACAAATAACAATAAGATATGTACATATGTTAATATGTGAATAAGATAATGCACGGTCACATGAAAAACAATGTGTGTGAAAAAATGAAAAATAAAAAATAATGAATGAAGAAAATTATTGATAAATGATACATATAAATGATAATAAAAAATGACAAAAAATAAATAAAAATAAAAAATAATAAATAAAGAATAAAAAATAATAAAAAGAGAAAAATGTGAAAGAAATAATAAGGTGAATAACAATACAGCATACCGCAAAATTTATGAATGCTTATGAAACAACCAAATGACATAATATGATGTGTGAATACAATATATATGCGCGCAAGTCTTCTCATTTTTTTCATTATTCTTTGTTAATCAGTGTGAATAATCCACCATGACATAGATACCGACCAGGCCATCTAAAATAAGAATACAAATTGTATAGAATATTAATAAGTGTACAAAATAAGATTTCATAAAAATGGAATAAAAGAAAGACTCTCGTTCAAACCCAGTGGGGACACAGTGTTCAGTGTCCAGATCCACTGGGTTTCTAATTGAGCAAGGCGTTTGCTCACATTGCCTCCCCTAATCCCCTTACAAATCATGTCAATACCAGACACCCTTAATAAGGAAGAATCACAGTTGTGATGTATTTTAAAATGTTTGGGCAAGGTTTTAAGGGAGGCAATGTCATCAACCTCCCCCGCTGCCTTTATGCCTAAGACGTGTTCGCGAACCCTCACCTTCAGTTGGCGAGTAGTGAGTCCAACGTAGATGAGGGAACACGGGCAAGTAGCATAGTAAATCACAGCTGTAGATGAACAAGTGATGGATTTATTGATGTTATAAACGCACAGTCCATCAGAGCTGGTAAAGGAATGAGCACTAACAATATTACAACAGGCAACACAAGAACCACAGGGTTTGCACCCCGTGGGTCTTGTGTATTGGGTCAGGAAGTTGTTTGCCGGTATAGGGGTATAGTGGCTTTTGATCAACCGGTCACCAAGATTTGGTGATCTGCGGAAAGAAATGTTCGGAAAGTCACCAATATATTTGGAGAGAATGGGGTCATTTTTCAAGATAGGCCAAAATTTCTTTAAATAGAATCTCATCTGTTCATTTTGACCATTGAATGTGGTAATGAACCTAACCAACTCTTTAGGTTCAGATCTATTCATGTCAGCATAAAGAGCATTATGGCGTGACATGTGCCTAGCCCTATTAAAGGCTCTCTTTAATGATCGCCTACTATACCCACGCTCAAGGAATCTCTCCTTTAATAAGTCAGCCTGCCTAATAAAATCAGTGTCTGTAGAACAAATCCGTCTGAGGCGTAGGAATTGTCCGATGGGAATTGAGTTTATAAGCGTACGAGGATGTGAGGATGAAGCATGGAGAAGTGCATTAACAGAGGTATGTTTTCTAAAAAGGTCTGTCTGAAGAAAATTGTCAGAATCTCTCCTCACTAAGACATCAAGGAACTCGATGGTTTTCAAATCACTGTGATACGTGAGATGTACATTGATATCATTAGAATTCAATATATCAATGAAATCAGGTAGCACACCGATGGGATCCTGCCAAATGAAGAAAATATCGTCAATGTAGCGTGTCCAAAAAGGAACACGCTCCATTTGTGCAATCTTGCCAGATAAAAAAAGGTCCCTTTCCCACAGGCCCAGGAACAGGTTGGCATATGATGGGGCAAAGGAAGCACCCATAGCTGTTCCCTGGGTCTGCAGGAAAAAGGAATCCTTAAAAATAAAAAAATTGTGTGACAACGCAAACTCAAGTAAATTAATAAAAAATATAGTGAAAGCTCGTGAAAAGGAGGAATGTTGCAAAAAATAAGAGACAGCAGTTATCCCATTGGTGTGCTTAATGTTGGTATAAAGAGACTCAACGTCACATGTGACAAAAGAAGAATCTTCATCGATATGCAAACCATCGATTTTCTTGAGAAAATCATTGGTATCCCTAGTATAAGATGGGAGGGCAGTGACAAATGGTTGTAAGATGTAATCAATGTATTTGTTCACATTTTCTAGAAAGTTACCCCTCCCAGATATAATAGGCCTACCGGGTGGTACTTCTTTATTTTTATGTATTTTGGGTAAGAGATAAAGGGTGGGAATGGTGGGTTCATGAACTTGTAAGGCCAAAAAGAGGTCGTTGGAAATAATATCATCATCTTTAGCATCATTCAATAATTTTTTCCGTTCAGCCTGAAATTTCAAAAGAGGATTAAACGTCAGTCTCTTATAACAATCCAAATTATTTAGCTGACGAGATGCCTCTTTTTCATACATAGCTTTAGGCCATACCACCACATTCCCACCCTTATCTGCTGGTTTGAAAATTACATCCTGGATACCTGACAATCTCTTGAGACAGATTCTCTCCTCTTTACTCAGATTGTCTATGTCACTATGTGGGGGAATTTTGAGAAACTCACTGCTTACAGTCCTGACAAAAATGTCTATATTAGAGCATGAAGATAATGGAGGGAATTTGGTAGAAGACTTTTTAATGACGGCTGGTACCTCACCTTCACTGATGTCATGTTCTTTCGCTAATTGTTCAAGATCGGCTAACGCCTTCTGTTCTGCCTCTGTTGGAAAGAGTTTAGAATCATCCGAGTTATGATATATGCGTTTGAATAACAATCTCCTAGCGAACAAATGTAGATCTTTGACTGCAGTAAAGCAGTCAAAGTTTGCTGTAGGGCAAAACATGAGCCCTTGAACTAATATATCCATCTCCAAAGGTGAGAAAGTGTGAGTACTTAAATTAATTACCTTCAGACGATTGGAGTTTGGATCAGGAGAATAATTTCTCTTATTAGGAGGAAAGCGCAGATTTCTTTTCCTCTTAGGAGTGACCATGGATGTGACAGAGGCAGAAGAGGAGGCAACAGATGCATCACCAATAGATGAGTTGGAGGTAACAGACACAGAGCGTTCTCTGTTGGAGTCAACATTCAAATGTCTTTTCCAATGATAAATGTTACCCGAAGACAAATCGATCTGATCCCTAGTCAATTTATTGGTGTGTTTGTGTTGTATGTCCTTCACCAATATCTCCAGATCTTTATCAAGGGAAACGTTGAGAATATTAAATTGTTCAGTGGATAAAGTGGATTTTGCTTTGTCGAATAAATCATCCAATTCTTTATCCACATTGGTGATCAATTTAGTATTCAACCCAACCAAAAGCTCCATTAATTTCCAAGAAGTCTCATTACATGTTTTCTCTCAAGAAGTCACAAATTCATCATCTGTGACTATGAAGGTCGGAGTCAACCGTACCCTCAAACCTCTTGGTATCAGTAATTTCTGTATATAGTTCTGCAAAAATGCTCTTGTCCACCACATCCTGGTGCGCTTGAAAAGCACCTTTTTAATAGATTTAAGTAGAGAGTCAAAAGTCAAACCATCCGTGTTGGATACACGTGTTGTACTTAAATTGCCAAAAACATTATTCACTTGGCCCTGCCAGGATAGCTCCCTGGTCTTGAAATCCATCTCAAGGTATACCTCAGCCTGTGCAAAACACAGAAAAATGTAACACTTAGAACAATGAGGGTAATGTACTAATTAAAAATAATTAAAAAAAAAATGAAAATCCACAACCCCTCTAGAAATATGGATGGCAGACCATCCGGTAAAAGAACCCAATGCCAATGAGTATGGTGGAAGATGATACTGACAGAGTGCCAAGAAGAAATAATATACTGTATACAGCAACACGTGAGGATAGATAAAAACACCTTTATTAATATATAAATGGGTGTACACTTAAATAAAATAAAAAATAATAAAAAGGCATCCCAAATAAATGCGTAATATTGGATTATGATATCCTACAACATAGGGTAAAATGTATACCCATAAGGCAAGGCTCGAAAGGAATATGAAAAAAGAAAATTAAAATAAATATTAATGGAACCTTAATAAATCCCCCAAAAGGAATTGTGTATACAGTGCACCATATAATAATGAATATCCAAAAATTGTGTAAACACAGTATACAAAAAATAATAAATAAAGAATAATAATAACAACAACAGCTGTGCAAATAATGTGTAAAATGAACCGTGCAATAAAAAAAAAAAATAGTGCAGTGAACAAAAAAAGACACTACGAGAGTGTCACACAATGTGAGAGGGGAAAGAAGTAATGGGAGCGGAAAATAAAATAATACCTAATGAGCCGGAGAATGATGCCTGGGGATGCCTGTGAACGCGCCCCGACGCGCGTTTCGGAATAAAACTTCCTTCGTCAGGGGGTAGGTACAAGGCCGGTCAGTACCTCCTTATATGCTGGACTAATTAGCGGGCAGGACACATGATGGCGCATGCGCCGCCGCCACGACCCGGAAGACGCATCGCGCGCGGCGTCACATGACCAAACACCGCCGGGTGAACCCGGCGCGTGTGGTCATGGGAAGACGCCGTCGCCATGCGAACGACCGGCGCCGAGGCGGCGCACGCGCACCAGTGCCTGTCCATGAAAATAAGGGATATGTAAGTGCAGCAATAGCTATATAACAGTTCACAGCATATTGCGTTACTGCAATAAAATGAAACTAATGAGGACAAGATATATATATATATAAATAAGAGTAATAAAATCAATATGGTGAAACAAATAACAATAAGATATGTACATATGTTAATATGTGAATAAGATAATGCACGGTCACATGAAAAACAATGTGTGTGAAAAAATGAAAAATAAAAAATAATGAATGAAGAAAATTATTGATAAATGATACATATAAATGATAATAAAAAATGACAAAAAATAAATAAAAATAATAAATAAAGAATAAAAAATAATAAAAAGAGAAAAATGTGAAAGAAATAATAAGGTGAATAACAATACAGCATACCGCAAAATTTATGAATGCTTATGAAACAACCAAATGACATAATATGATGTGTGAATACAATATATATGCGCGCAAGTCTTCTCATTTTTTTCATTATTCTTTGTTAATCAGTGTGAATAATCCACCATGACATAGATACCGACCAGGCCATCTAAAATAAGAATACAAATTGTATAGAATATTAATAAGTGTACAAAATAAGATTTCATAAAAATGGAATAAAAGAAAGACTCTCGTTCAAACCCAGTGGGGACACAGTGTTCAGTGTCCAGATCCACTGGGTTTCTAATTGAGCAAGGCGTTTGCTCACATTGCCTCCCCTAATCCCCTTACAAATCATGTCAATACCAGACACCCTTAATAAGGAAGAATCACAGTTGTGATGTATTTTAAAATGTTTGGGCAAGGTTTTAAGGGAGGCAATGTCATCAACCTCCCCCGCTGCCTTTATGCCTAAGACGTGTTCGCGAACCCTCACCTTCAGTTGGCGAGTAGTGAGTCCAACGTAGATGAGGGAACACGGGCAAGTAGCATAGTAAATCACAGCTGTAGATGAACAAGTGATGGATTTATTGATGTTATAAACGCACAGTCCATCAGAGCTGGTAAAGGAATGAGCACTAACAATATTACAACAGGCAACACAAGAACCACAGGGTTTGCACCCCGTGGGTCTTGTGTATTGGGTCAGGAAGTTGTTTGCCGGTATAGGGGTATAGTGGCTTTTGATCAACCGGTCACCAAGATTTGGTGATCTGCGGAAAGAAATGTTCGGAAAGTCACCAATATATTTGGAGAGAATGGGGTCATTTTTCAAGATAGGCCAAAATTTCTTTAAATAGAATCTCATCTGTTCATTTTGACCATTGAATGTGGTAATGAACCTAACCAACTCTTTAGGTTCAGATCTATTCATGTCAGCATAAAGAGCATTATGGCGTGACATGTGCCTAGCCCTATTAAAGGCTCTCTTTAATGATCGCCTACTATACCCACACTCAAGGAATCTCTCCTTTAATAAGTCAGCCTGCCTAATAAAATCAGTGTCTGTAGAACAAATCCGTCTGAGGCGTAGGAATTGTCCGATGGGAATTGAGTTTATAAGCGTACGAGGATGTGAGGATGAAGCATGGAGAAGTGCATTAACAGAGGTATGTTTTCTAAAAAGGCCTGTCTGAAGAAAATTGTCAGAATCTCTCCTCACTAAGACATCAAGGAACTCGATGGTTTTCAAATCACTGTGATACGTGAGATGTACATTGATATCATTAGAATTCAATATATCAATGAAATCAGGTAGCACACCGATGGGATCCTGCCAAATGAAGAAAATATCGTCAATGTAGCGTGTCCAAAAAGGAACACGCTCCATTTGTGCAATCTTGCCAGATAAAAAAAGGTCCCTTTCCCACAGGCCCAGGAACAGGTTGGCATATGATGGGGCAAAGGAAGCACCCATAGCTGTTCCCTGGGTCTGCAGGAAAAAGGAATCCTTAAAAATAAAAAAATTGTGTGACAACGCAAACTCAAGTAAATTAATAAAAAATATAGTGAAAGCTCGTGAAAAGGAGGAATGTTGCAAAAAATAAGAGACAGCAGTTATCCCATCGGTGTGCTTAATGTTGGTATAAAGAGACTCAACGTCACATGTGACAAAAGAAGAATCTTCATCGATATGCAAACCATCGATTTTCTTGAGAAAATCATTGGTATCCCTAGTATAAGATGGGAGGGCAGTGACAAATGGTTGTAAGATGTAATCAATGTATTTGTTCACATTTTCTAGAAAGTTACCCCTCCCAGATATAATAGGCCTACCGGGTGGTACTTCTTTATTTTTATGTATTTTGGGTAAGAGATAAAGGGTGGGAATGGTGGGTTCATGAACTTGTAAGGCCAAAAAGAGGTCGTTGGAAATAATATCATCATCTTTAGCATCATTCAATAATTTTTTCCGTTCAGCCTGAAATTTCAAAAGAGGATTAAACGTCAGTCTCTTATAACAATCCAAATTATTTAGCTGACGAGATGCCTCTTTTTCATACATAGCTTTAGGCCATACCACCACATTCCCACCCTTATCTGCTGGTTTGAAAATTACATCCTGGATACCTGACAATCTCTTGAGACAGATTCTCTCCTCTTTACTCAGATTGTCTATGTCACTATGTGGGGGAATTTTGAGAAACTCACTGCTTACAGTCCTGACAAAAATGTCTATATTAGAGCATGAAGATAATGGAGGGAATTTGGTAGAAGACTTTTTAATGACGGCTGGTACCTCACCTTCACTGATGTCATGTTCTTTCGCTAATTGTTCAAGATCGGCTAACGCCTTCTGTTCTGCCTCTGTTGGAAAGAGTTTAGAATCATCCGAGTTATGATATATGCGTTTGAATAACAATCAAATGTAGATCTTTGACTGCAGTAAAGCAGTCAAAGTTTGCTGTAGGGCAAAACATGAGCCCACGAACTAATATATCCATCTCCAAAGGTGAGAAAGTGTGAGTACTTAAATTAATTACCTTCAGACGATTGGAGTTTGGATCAGGAGAATAATTTCTCTTATTAGGAGGAAAGCGCAGATTTCTTTTCCTCTTAGGAGTGACCATGGATGTGACAGAGGCAGAAGGAGAGGCAACAGATGCATCACCAATAGATGAGTTGGAGGTAACAGACACAGAGCGTTCTCTGTTGGAGTCAACATTCAAATGTCTTTTCCAATGATAAATGTTACCCGAAGACAAATCGATCTGATCCCTAGTCAATTTATTGGTGTGTTTGTGTTGTATGTCCTTCACCAATATCTCCAGATCTTTATCAAGGGAAACGTTGAGAATATTAAATTGTTCAGTGGATAAAGTGGATTTTGCTTTGTCGAATAAATCATCCAATTCTTTATCCACATTGGTGATCAATTTAGTATTCAACCCAACCAAAAGCTCCATTAATTTCCAAGAAGTCTCATTACATGTTTTCTCCCAAGAAGTCACAAATTCATCATCTGTGACTATGAAGGTCGGAGTCAACCGTACCCTCAGACCTCTTGGTATCAGTAATTTCTGTATATAGTTCTGCAAAAATGCTCTTGTCCACCACATCCTGGTGCGCTTGAAAAGCACCTTTTTAATAGATTTAAGTAGAGAGTCAAAAGTCAAACCATCCGTGTTGGATACACGTGTTGTACTTAAATTGCCAAAAACATTATTCACTTGGCCCTGCCAGGATAGCTCCCTGGTCTTGAAATCCATCTCAAGGTATACCTCAGCCTGTGCAAAACACAGAAAAATGTAACACTTAGAACAATGAGGGTAATGTACTAATTAAAAATAATAAAAAAAAAAATGAAAATCCACAACCCCTCTAGAAATATCTACATTTGTTCGCTAGGAGATTGTTATTCAAACGCATATATCATAACTCGGATGATTCTAAACTCTTTCCAACAGAGGCAGAACAGAAGGCGTTAGCCGATCTTGAACAATTAGCGAAAGAACATGACATCAGTGAAGGTGAGGTACCAGCCGTCATTAAAAAGTCTTCTACCAAATTCCCTCCATTATCTTCATGCTCTAATATAGACATTTTTGTCAGGACTGTAAGCAGTGAGTTTCTCAAAATTCCCCCACATAGTGACATAGACAATCTGAGTAAAGAGGAGAGAATCTGTCTCAAGAGATTGTCAGGTATCCAGGATGTAATTTTCAAACCAGCAGATAAGGGTGGGAATGTGGTGGTATGGCCTAAAGCTATGTATGCAAAAGAGGCATCTCGTCAGCTAAACAATTTGGATTGTTATAAGAGACTGACGTTTAATCCTCTTTTGAAATTTCAGGCTGAACTGAAAAAATTATTGAATGATGCTAAAGATGATGATATTATTTCCAACGACCTCTTTTTGGCCTTACAAGTTCATGAACCCACCATTCCCACCCTTTATCTTTTACCCAAAATACATAAAAATAAAGAAGTACCACCCGGTAGGCCTATTATATCTGGGAGGGGTAACTTTCTAGAAAATGTGAACAAATACATTGATTACATCTTACAACCATTTGTCACTGCCCTCCCATCTTATACTAGGGATACCAATGATTTTCTCAAGAAAATCGATGGTTTGCATATCGATGAAGATTCTTCTTTTGTCACATGTGACGTTGAGTCTCTTTATACCAACATTAAGCACACCGATGGGATAACTGCTGTCTCTTATTTTTTGCAACATTCCTCCTTTTCACGAGCTTTCACTATATTTTTCATTAATTTACTTGAGTTTGCGTTGTCACTAGTGTTGAGCATTCCGATACCGCAAGTATCGGGTATCGGCCGATACTTGCTGTATCGGAATTCCGATACCGACTTCCGATATTTTTTCAATATCGGAATTCGGCATCGGAATAGGAAGTTCAAAGTTGATTGACAGACTGACGTCATCATGATGCGCGGTGTGTGCGCATCATGATGCGCCGTCATTTCGGGCCTTCCGGGGGTCTCTGCCGGCCTGCCGGGGGGCTGTGCCGGCCTGCCGGGGGGGCTGTGTGGACTGCCCGGGGTCTGTACCAGCCTGCCGGGGGGCTGTGCCGGCCTGCCGGTGGTCTGTGCACCCTGTGGGGGTCTGTGCCGGCCTGCCGGGGGGCTGTGCCGGCCTGCCGGGGGGCTGTGCAGGCTCCGGGGGGCTGTGCCGGCCTGCCGGGGGGCTGTGCCGGCCTGCCGGTGGTCTGTGCAGGCTCCGGGGGGCTGTGCCGGCCTGCCGGGGGGCTGTGCCGGCCTGCCGGTGGTCTGTGCAGGCTTCGGGGGTCTGTGCAGGCATCGTCCGATGGGACTACAAGTCCCATCGGGCGATGCCTGCTACCATGACAGTGATTGACACATTAGCCAATGATGGGACAGTAGTAGTCCCATCATCCGGCTAATGTGTTAAATGTTAAAAAAAAAAAAAAAATACTACATACATACTACATGCATGCTACATACATACTACATGCTACATACATACTACATACATGCTACATACATACTACATACATACTACATGCATGCTACATACATACTACATGCTACATACATACTACATATATACTACATACATACTACATGCATGCTACATACATACTACATGCTACATACATTCTACATATATACTACATACATACTACATACATGCTACATACATACTGCATGCTACATACATACCACATACATACAACATACTACATATATACTACATGCATGCTACATACATACTACATGCTACATACATACCACATACATACTACATACATGCTACATACTACATACATACTACATACATGCTACATGCATACTACATGCATGCTACATACATACTACATGCATGCTACATACATACTACATGCATGCTACATACATACTACATGCTACATACATACATACTACATACATACTACATATATACTACATGCATGCTACATACATACTACATGCATGCTACATACATACTACATGCATGCTACATACATACTACATGCTACATACATACATACATACTACATATATACTACATGCATGCTACATACATACTACATGCTACATACATACCACATATATACTACATGCATGCTACATACATACTACATATATACTACATGCATGCTACATACTACATGCATGCTACATACATACTACATGCTACATACATACATACATACTACATATATACTACATGCATGCTACATACATACTACATGCTACATACATACCACATACATACATGCTACATACATACTACATATATACTACATGCATGCTACATACATACTACATATATACTACATGCATGCTACATACATACTGCATGCTACATGCATGCTACATACATACTACATACATACTACATACATACCACATATATACTACATACATACAATACATTCATACAATACATACATAGACATACAGTACATATAACATAGAGTAACATACTTACCAATACTTGTCACATTGTTCCCCGAAGCCATTGTCGTCTACGGAATAAATATTAACATAACAAACCACAAAAATACTCACCCACGATCCGAAGCAGTCCACGAGTGTGTCCCACGACGATCTTGGGTAGAGAACTGCAGCATCAGATGATGCTGCCGTTCTCTACGGGCTGCAGGAATCCAATGACGGAAGGAAGGAAATTCCCACACAGCAATGGCATAAAGTGAGACTAGGGACTTTTTTTTTTTTTTAAGTGGCGGAGGAATACAGTGCGGAAGGATACCTACCTTCCGTCATTGGATTCCTGCAGCCCGTAGAGAACGGCAGCATCATCTGATGCTGCAGTTCTCTACCCAAGATCGTCGTGGGACACACTCGTGGACTGCTTCGGATCGTGGGTGAGTATTTTTGTGGTTTGTTATGTTAATATTTATTCCGTAGACGACAGTGGCTTCGGGGAACAATGTGACAAGTATTGGTAAGTATGTTACTCTATGTTATATGTACTGTATGTCTATGTATGTATTGTATGAATGTATTGTATGTATGTAGTATATATGTGGTATGTATGTAGTATGTATGTAGTATGTATGTAGCATGCATGTAGCATGCAGTATGTATGTAGCATGCATGTAGTATATATGTAGTATGTATGTAGCATGCATGTAGTATATATCTAGTATGTATGTAGCATGTAGCATGCATGTAGTATGTATGTGGTATGTATGTAGCATGTAGTATGTATGTAGCATGCATGTAGTATATATGTGGTATGTATGTAGCATGTAGTATGTATGTAGCATGCATGTAGTATATATGTAGTATGTATGTAGCATGCAGTATGTATGTAGCATGCATGTAGTATATATGTAGTATGTATGTAGCATGTAGTATGTATGTAGCATGCATGTAGTATGTATGTAGTATGTAGCATGTAGTATGTATGTAGCATGCATGTAGTATATATGTATGTAGTATATATGTAGTATGTATGTTGCATGTAGTATTTATGTAGTATGAATGTAGCATGTATGTAGTATGCATGTTGTATGTATGTAGCATGTAATTTTTTTTTTTTTTTACATTTAACACATTAGCCGGATGATGGGACTACTACTGTCCCATCATTGGCTAATGTGTCAATCACTGTCATGGTAGCAGGCATCGCCCGATGGGACTTGTAGTCCCATCGGACGATGCCTGCACAGACCCCCGAAGCCTGCACAGACCACCGGCAGGCCGGCACAGCCCCCCGGCAGGCTGGCACAGCCCCCCGGAGCCTGCACAGCCCCCCGGCAGGCCGGCACAGCCCCCCGGCAGGCCGGCACAGCCCCCCGGAGCCTGCACAGCCCCCCGGCAGGCCGGCACAGCCCCCCGGCAGGCCGGCACAGCCCACCGGAGCCTGCACAGCCCCCCGGCAGGCCGGCACAGACCACCGGAGCCTGCACAGACCCCCTGGCAGGCCGGCACAGCCCCCCGAAAGGCCCGTACAGACCCCAGAGGGCCTGTGGGAAAGGGACCTTTTTTTATCTGGCAAGATTGCACAAATGGAGCGTGTTCCTTTTTGGACACGCTACATTGACGATATTTTCTTCATTTGGCAGGATCCCATCGGTGTGCTACCTGATTTCATTGATATATTGAATTCTAATGATATCAATGTACATCTCACGTATTCACAGTGATTTGAAAACCATCGAGTTCCTTGATGTCTTAGTGAGGAGAGATTCTGACAATTTTCTTCAGACAGACCTTTTTAGAAAACATACCTCTGTTAATGCACTTCTCCATGCTTCATCCTCCCATCCTCGTACGCTTATAAACTCAATTCCCATCGGACAATTCCTACGCCTCAGACGGATTTGTTCTACAGACACTGATTTTATTAGGCAGGCTGACTTATTAAAGGAGAGATTCCTTGAGCGTGGGTATAGCAGGCGATCATTAAAGAGAGCCTTTAATAGGGCTAGGCACATGTCACGCCATAATGCTCTTTATGCTGACATGAATAGATCTGAACCTAAAGAGTTGGTTAGGTTCATTACCACATTCAATGGTCAAAATGAACAGATGAGATTCTATTTAAAGAAATTTTGGCCTATCTTGAAAAATGACCCCATACTCTCCAAATATATTGGTGACTTTCCGAACATTTCTTTCCGCAGATCACCAAATCTTGGTGACCGGTTGATCAAAAGCCACTATACCCCTATACCGGCAAACAACTTCCTGACCCAATACACAAGACCCACGGGGTGCAAACCCTGTGGTTCTTGTGTTGCCTGTTGTAATATTGTTAGTGCTCATTCCTTTACCAGCTCTGATGGACTGTGCGTTTATAACATCAATAAATCCATCACTTGTTCATCTACAGCTGTGATTTACTATGCTACTTGCCCGTGTTCCCTCATCTACGTTGGACTCACTACTCGCCAACTGAAGGTGAGGGTTCGCGAACACGTCGTAGGCATAAAGGCAGCGGGGGAGGTTGATGACATTGCCTCACTTAAAACCTTGCCCAAACATTTTAAAATACATCACAACTGTGATTCTTCCTTATTAAGGGTGTCTGGTATTGACATGATTTGTAAGGGGATTAGGGGAGGCAATGTGAGCAAACGCCTTGCTCAATTAGAAACCCAGTGGATCTGGACACTGAACACTGTGTCCCCACTGGGTTTGAACGAGAGTCTTTCTTTTATTCCATTTTTATGAAATCTTATTTTGTACACTTATTAATATTCTATACAATTTGTATTCTTATTTTAGATGGCCTGGTCGGTATCTATGTCATGGTGGATTATTCACACTGATTAACAAAGAATAATGAAAAAATGAGAAGACTTGCGCGCATATATATTGTATTCACACATCATATTATGTCATTTGGTTGTTTCATAAGCATTCATAAATTTTGCGGTATGCTGTATTGTTATTCACCTTATTATTTCTTTCACATGTTTCTCTTTTTATTATTTTTTATTCTTTATTATTTTTTATTTTTATTTATTTTTTGTCATTTTTTATTATCATTTATATGTATCATTTATCAATAATTTTCTTCATTCATTATTTTTTATTTTTCATTTTTTCACACACATTGTTTTTCATGTGACCGTGCATTATCTTATTCACATATTAACATATGTACATATCTTATTGTTATTTGTTTCACCATATTGATTTTATTACTCTCATTTATATATATATATATATATATATATATATATATATATATATATATATATATATCTTGTCCTCATTAGTTTCATTTTATTGCAGTAACGCAATATGCTCTGAACTGTTATATAGCTATTGCTGTTCTTACATATCCCTTATTTTCATGGACAGGCACTGGTGCGCGTGCGCCGCCTCGGCGCCGGTCGTTCGCATGGCGACGGCGTCTTCCCATGACCACACGCGCCGGGTTCACGCGGCGGTGTTTGGTCATGTGACGCCGCGCGCGATGCGTCTTCCGGGTCGCGGCGGCGCATGCGCCGTCATGTGTCCTGCCCGCTAATTAGTCCAGCATATAAGGAGGTACTGACCGGCCTTGTACCTACCCCCTGACGAAGGAAGTTTTATTCCGAAACGCGCGTCGGGGCGCGTTCACAGGCATCATTCTCCGGCTCATTAGGTATTATTTTATTTTCCGCTCCCATTACTTCTTTCCCCTCTCACATTGTGTGACACTCTCGTAGTGTCTTTTTTTGTTCACTGCACTATTTTTTTTTTTTATTGCACGGTTCATTTTACACATTATTTGCACAGCTGTTGTTGTTATTATTATTCTTTATTTATTATTTTTTGTATACTGTGCTTACACAATTTTTGGATATTCATTATTATATGGTGCACTGTATACACAATTCCTTTTGGGGGATTTATTAAGGTTCCATTAATATTTATTTTAATTTTCTTTTTTCATATTCCTTTCGAGCCTTGCCTTATGGGTATACATTTTACCCTATGTTGTAGGATATCATAATCCAATATTACGCATTTATTTAGGATGCCTTTTTATTATTTTTTATTTTAAGTGTACACCCATTTATATATTAATAAAGGTGTTTTTATCTATCCTCACGTGTTGCTGTATACAGTATATTATTTCTTCTTGGCACTCTGTCAGTATCATCTTCCACCATACTCATTGGCATTGGGTTCTTTTACCGGATGGTCTGCCATCCATATTTCTAGAGGGGTTGTGGATTTTCATTTTTTTTTTTTTATTATTTTTAATTAGTACATTACCCTCATTGTTCTAAGTGTTACATTTTTCTGTGTTTTGCACAGGCTGAGGTATACCTTGAGATGGATTTCAAGACCAGGGAGCTATCCTGGCAGGGCCAAGTGAATAATGTTTTTGGCAATTTAAGTACAACACGTGTATCCAACACGGATGGTTTAACTTTTGACTCTCTACTTAAATCTATTAAAAAGGTGCTTTTCAAGCGCACCAGGATGTGGTGGACAAGAGCATTTTTGCAGAACTATATACAGAAATTACTGATACCAAGAGGTTTGAGGGTACGGTTGACTCCGACCTTCATAGTCACAGATGATGAATTTGTGACTTCTTGGGAGAAAACATGTAATGAGACTTCTTGGAAATTAATGGAGCTTTTGGTTGGGTTGAATACTAAATTGATCACCAATGTGGATAAAGAATTGGATGATTTATTCGACAAAGCAAAATCCACTTTATCCGCTGAACAATTTAATATTCTCAACGTTTCCCTTGATAAAGATCTGGAGATATTGGTGAAGGACATACAACACAAACACACCAATAAATTGACTAGGGATCAGATCGATTTGTCTTCGGGTAACATTTATCATTGGAAAAGACATTTGAATGTTGACTCCAACAGAGAACGCTCTGTGTCTGTTACCTCCAACTCATCTATTGGTGATGCATCTGTTGCCTCCTCTTCTGCCTCTGTCACATCCATGGTCACTCCTAAGAGGAAAAGAAATCTGCGCTTTCCTCCTAATAAGAGAAATTATTCTCCTGATCCAAACTCCAATCGTCTGTAGGTAATTAATTTAAGTACTCACACTTTCTCACCTTTGGAGATGGATATATTAGTTCGTGGGCTCATGTTTTGCCCTACAGCAAACTTTGACTGCTTTACTGCAGTCAAAGATCTACATTTGTTCGCTAGGAGATTCCAACAGAGGCAGAACAGAAGGCGTTAGCCGATCTTGAACAATTAGCGAAAGAACATGACATCAGTGAAGGTGAGGTACCAGCCGTCATTAAAAAGTCTTCTACCAAATTCCCTCCATTATCTTCATGCTCTAATATAGACATTTTTGTCAGGACTGTAAGCAGTGAGTTTCTCAAAATTCCCCCACATAGTGACATAGACAATCTGAGTAAAGAGGAGAGAATCTGTCTCAAGAGATTGTCAGGTATCCAGGATGTAATTTTCAAACCAGCAGATAAGAGTGGGAATGTGGTGGTATGGCCTAAAGCTATGTATGAAAAAGAGGCATCTCGTCAGCTAAATAATTTGGATTGTTATAAGAGACTGACGTTTAATCCTCTTTTGAAATTTCAGGCTGAACTGAAAAAATTATTGAATGATGCTAAAGATAATGATATTATTTCCAACGACCTCTTTTTGGCCTTACAAGTTCATGAACCCACCATTCCCACCCTTTATCTCTTACCCAAAATACATAAAAATAAAGAAGTACCACCCGGTAGGCCTATTATATCTGGGAGGGGTAACTTTCTAGAAAATGTGAACAAATACATTGATTACATCTTACAACCATTTGTCACTGCCCTCCCATCTTATACTAGGGATACCAATGATTTTCTCAAGAAAATCGATGGTTTGCATATCGATGAAGATTCTTCTTTTGTCACATGTGATGTTGAGTCTCTTTATACCAACATTAAGCACACTGATGGGATAACTGCTGTCTCTTATTTTTTGCAACATTCCTCCTTTTCACGAGCTTTCACTATATTTTTTATTAATTTACTTGAGTTTGCGTTGTCACACAATTTTTTTTATTTTTAAGGATTCCTTTTTCCTGCAGACCCAGGGAACAGCTATGGGTGCTTCCTTTGCCCCATCATATGCCAACCTGTTCCTGGGCCTGTGGGAAAGGGACCTTTTTTTATCTGGCAAGATTGCACAAATGGAGCGTGTTCCTTTTTGGACACGCTACATTGACGATATTTTCTTCATTTGGCAGGATCCCATCGGTGTGCTACCTGATTTCATTGATATATTGAATTCTAATGATATCAATGTACATCTCACGTATCACAGTGATTTGAAAACCATCGAGTTCCTTGATGTCTTAGTGAGGAGAGATTCTGACAATTTTCTTCAGACAGACCTTTTTAGAAAACATACCTCTGTTAATGCACTTCTCCATGCTTCATCCTCCCACGCTTATAAACTCAATTCCCATCGGACAATTCCTACGCCTCAGACGGATTTGTTCTACAGACACTGATTTTATTAGGCAGGCTGACTTATTAAAGGAGAGATTCCTTGAGCGTGGGTATAGCAGGCGATCATTAAAGAGAGCCTTTAATAGGGCTAGGCACATGTCACGCCATAATGCTCTTTATGCTGACATGAATAGATCTGAACCTAAAGAGTTGGTTAGGTTCATTACCACATTCAATGGTCAAAATGAACAGATGAGATTCTATTTAAAGAAATTTTGGCCTATCTTGAAAAATGACCCCATACTCTCCAAATATATTGGTGACTTTCCGAACATTTCTTTCCGCAGATCACCAAATCTTGATGACCGGTTGATCAAAAGCCACTATACCCCTATACCGGCAAACAACTTCCTGACCCAATACACAAGACCCACGGGGTGCAAACCCTGTGGTTCTTGTGTTGCCTGTTGTAATATTGTTAGTGCTCATTCCTTTACCAGCTCTGATGGACTGTGCGTTTATAACATCAATAAATCCATCACTTGTTCATCTACAGCTGTGATTTACTATGCTACTTGCCCGTGTTCCCTCATCTACGTTGGACTCACTACTCGCCAACTGAAGGTGAGGGTTCGCGAACACGTCTTAGGCATAAAGGCAGCGGGGGGAGGTTGATGACATTGCCTCCCTTAAAACCTTGCCCAAACATTTTAAAATACATCACAACTGTGATTCTTCCTTATTAAGGGTGTCTGGTATTGACATGATTTGTAAGGGGATTAGGGGAGGCAATGTGAGCAAACGCCTTGCTCAATTAGAAACCCAGTGGATCTGGACACTGAACACTGTGTCCCCACTGGGTTTGAACGAGAGTCTTTCTTTTATTCCATTTTTATGAAATCTTATTTTGTACACTTATTAATATTCTATACAATTTGTATTCTTATTTTAGATGGCCTGGTCGGTATCTATGTCATGGTGGATTATTCACACTGATTAACAAAGAATAATGAAAAAATGAGAAGACTTGCGCGCATATATATTGTATTCACACATCATATTATGTCATTTGGTTGTTTCATAAGCATTCATAAATTTTGCGGTATGCTGTATTGTTATTCAACTTATTATTTCTTTCACATTTTTCTCTTTTTATTATTTTTTATTCTTTATTTATTATTTTTTATTTTTATTTATTTTTTGTCATTTTTTATTATCATTTATATGTATCATTTATCAATAATTTTCTTCATTCATTATTTTTTATTTTTCATTTTTTCACACACATTGTTTTTCATGTGACCGTGCATTATCTTATTCACATATTAACATATGTACATATCTTATTGTTATTTGTTTCACCATATTGATTTTATTACTCTTATTTATATATATATATATCTTGTCCTCATTAGTTTCATTTTATTGCAGTAACGCAATATGCTGTGAACTGTTATATAGCTATTGCTGCACTTACATATCCCTTATTTTCATGGACAGGCACTGGTGCGCGTGGGCCGCCTCGGCGCCGGTCGTTCGCATGGCGACGGCGTCTTCCCATGACCACACGCGCCGGGTTCACCCGGCGGTGTTTGGTCATGTGACGCCGCGCGCGATGCGTCTTCCGGGTCGCGGCGGCGCATGCGCCGTCATGTGTCCTGCCCGCTAATTAGTCCAGCATATAAGGAGGTACTGACCGGCCTTGTACCTACCCCCTGACGAAGGAAGTTTTATTCCGAAACGCGCGTCGGGGCGCGTTCACAGGCATCCCCAGGCATCATTCTCCGGCTCATTAGGTATTATTTTATTTTCCGCTCCCATTACTTCTTTCCCCTCTCACATTGTGTGACACTCTCGTAGTGTCTTTTTTTGTTCACTGCACTATTTTTTTTTTATTGCACGGTTCATTTTACACATTATTTGCACAGCTGTTGTTGTTATTATTATTCTTTATTTATTATTTTTTGTATACTGTGTTTACACAATTTTTGGATATTCATTATTATATGGTGCACTGTATACACAATTCCTTTTGGGGGATTTATTAAGGTTCCATTAATATTTATTTTAATTTTCTTTTTTCATATTCCTTTCGAGCCTTGCCTTATGGGTATACATTTTACCCTATGTTGTAGGATATCATAATCCAATATTACGCATTTATTTGGGATGCCTTTTTATTATTTTTTATTTTATTTAAGTGTACACCCATTTATATATTAATAAAGGGGTTTTTATCTATCCTCACGTGTTGCTGTATACAGTATATTATTTCTTCTTGGCACTCTGTCAGTATCATCTTCCACCATACTCATTGGCATTGGGTTCTTTTACCGGATGGTCTGCCATCCATATTTCTAGAGGGGTTGTGGATTTTCATTTTTTTTTTTATTATTTTTAATTAGTACATTACCCTCATTGTTCTAAGTGTAACATCCATATAAAGAAGGAAATGACACGAGCTGTGTGCATGGTGTAATACTGGGTATAGGGGATTCTGCACACCCCGTATACAGTTATGGCTCATCCAGAGATGGATATTCTGTCCCATAAATGGGCCATTGTTCAGGATCGGAGTCATTCTAGAACAATTACATGATCGGGGACCTATGAGCCTCCTTGTACATATTGGGGGTGAGAAGAGCCCAGAGGAGAGAAGCAGAATTACCTGCGCCCCCTCCATTATAGTCTATAGGGGGCTCAGGAGCCGTCACCGGCCTCATACAGGGGCTGGAGAGTAAATCTACACGTTCTCTGCGCTCTCTACAATATCTCCATATGTGACTGTAGGAATATTAGATGATCGCTCACCTTCCATCAGATCAGGGTTCGGCCCCCGCTGACTGGTATTAGGGTCCGGGATATTCAGCTGTTCCCCCTCTTCGGAGTCGCCTTCTGATGATTCCTGATGGGAGTAATATGTGCAATTAATACAACATTTCACAAATACTAGATTACTGTATACAGGCCGACCCCGATTGAATAAAAAAATCTAATAATACTCAGTACTCCCCTCTCCGGCCGCCCGCTGCTCACCGCCTGCCTTCCAGTCCTCTTCTCTCCACTGTCATGCGCCTCTTCTCTGGATTCACTATAATCCAGGACTTCCAGCCGCATTCAGGTCCCAGAGGTCACTGCTCATCATAAGGTCATAAGGAAAAGGCTGGAAGTCCTGCCCCATAGTGAGGAGTCTGGTAATGCAGCGCATTATGGTGGAAAAAAGAGGACGGGATGGCGGACAGCGAGCAAAACAAAAAGATTTTTTTTCCCTGTTCCAATTTACATGGAAATTTGGGATACAAACAAACCTATAAGACTTATCTAGTTTGTAACCCAGGGACGGCCTGTACATAAGGCAGGAAGAACTAAATCTGGATCTACGGGATAATCTCGGTAGTGGATGGACTACTCATGGCCGTTCCCTCCAGAAAATCCATGTTAATATACAGTATAAGGGACTTGTATCTACATCTGCTCTCTAATAAGTTCTATGATCAGAACTGCAGCATATGTGGCGCCTCTGAGGCTCGGTCGCCACAGAGGTACTGCACCTCCTCCTGAGGTGTGGTGCCCCACCATCCAGGTAAGTTGGAGGCTCCTGATTACGCTCCAACACTCGCACCCCACACAACACGGTAGTTCAGCAAAGCCACATTGCGGCTCCTTGCTTAGAGAGTAGCAGAGCACCTTTGGTGGTTCCCTGCTTGGAACACGAAACGTGCTGGGAGGCGGGTGAAGTTTAGAATACATAAAAGAACGGGAAGGTTTAGGATTACAGGTCAGTCTGAGAGAGGAAGCCACTCAGAGAGGAGTGAGGAAAGAAGATCCCTGGAAGAGGGATGGAGGAAGGAGGTGCTGCAGCAGATCTCAGTGACCTGGGTCTGCTGGGACGGGAAAGGAAAGAAGGAGAAAGACATTGAACTGAAGCCTGAGCTTCCATAAGAAAGAAAGACAAGTACGGAACGTAGGAGTAAAAGGGAACAGAGAGGACGTGGGTTAGAGGAAGAACCCTGCCTGGAAGTTCTAAGCGCAAGGCCTGGGCCCGGTCCCCGAGGTTGTATGGATACTAATGGTCCTACAGCAGACACCGGTGGAGTAGTGAGCTGTAAATGCACTACTCCCATCTAAGACTTGGGGGCACAACAGCAACTTGGATAGTGAGCCGGGACTCAGGAGTAAGGAGTCCCCGAAGCAGGCTACAGCTGTCTGCCGTACAAGTAGAGTTCTTGGGAACAACTGTCAGGAGGCACTCCAGTGTAATTCAGTACTAGGAGTACTTCACACTTAGACAGGCGGCCATAGAATATCCTCTGCCTCCAACGTCATAAATCTGCCCTTTTGCTATATGACTGCTGACCTGGAGAAGATCAGACCAGGACTTGTGCTATAGAAGATGTTGGATCCTTACCTGGCGATCCAGGGAGTCGGCCGGACTTTCCAGTATATACAGGACATTTAGGACCAGTTCTGTAATAAAGGCCAATTCTCCACTCGCGGATTTTTCTTCAGCCTATAAAGATGGAAATAAATAGAAAATGAAAATCATGAGAGAACATGAGGAATGGAGGAGGCCGCTTATGTCACCACATTACTCTTGCTATCTGCTCTAAAATCACTACATGTCTGGTGACTTGGTGCCGGTTATATATTATACTAGCTGAAGAGCCCGGCGCTGCCCGGGCATAGTAACTAACGGTGGTTAGTTATAGCAAATTATAATTATCCTCCATCCCATAGTCCCGTGCCCATATACCCATCATACATATCCACGATCCCATAGGCCCGTGCCCATATATCCATCATACATATCCTCCATCCCATAGTCGAGTGCCCATATATCCATCATGCATATCCTCCATCCCATAGTCGAGTGCTCATATACCCATCACACATCCTCCATCCCATAGTCCCATGCCCATATACCCATCATACATATCCTCCATCCCATAGTCGAGTGCCCATATACCCATCATACATATCCTCCATCCCATAGTCCCGTGCCCATATACCCGTCATACATATCCTCCATCTCATAGTCCAGTGCCCATATACCCATCACACATCCTCCATCCCATAGTCAACCATTATGACATCATAGTGAGCGGCGGGGCTTGCAACCTATGACGACATCAGTGTCACCATGGCAACCATTATGACATCATAATGAGGGGCGGGGCTTGATACGCACACACTTTTTCCCCATTATGTAGATAGGGGCAAAATTTTTGGGTGAATTGGAACGCGGAGGGTTAAAATTTCGCCTCAACAGCCTAGGACACTCTCGGGTTCCAGACGTGCGACTGTGCCAAATTTTGTGGCTGTAGCTGCGAAGGTGCGGATGCCAATCCCGGACATACACATATACACACATTCATACATACATACATCCATACACACTTGAGCTTTATATATTAGATTAGTGTCGGCTTAAAGAATAATTTTATGTGATTAAACTTATATATGTGCAGATTTCTGCTACTTACCTCTTGCACCAAAGTCCTGATGTTCTCCTGTAAATGCTCAAGATATTCTGAGCTCATACGACCTTGCTGGTATTTGGTCAGGCAGTCTCTCACTAGCTCCATAACCAGCCGGTAAGTGAAGCTGAGGACGCCATCGGGTAGTGGTAGCACAATCTCAGGGGCATAGTTGGTAAGAATCCCCTGGAGCAGTGCCAACACCTGAAAATTGTCTGGAGGAAGTTCAGACATTTCAAATAAATCCAATCGCATTCAGTATATCACTAGCTATAGAGCTAACCACTGAAAACAATGACACCGGAATGTCAAAGTGACACTTTAGCTGTAAACACTGGAATATGTGCAGGAGTGGTGCATTATGATGTCATAATAGCAGTGATGTCATCTCGGAATGTTGAGATGTTACCTTATATGGAGCTTCTAGCCATATAAGGAAGTTGCCTAGCAACACTATAGACTGAGCATTAGTACCAGATGCAGGCATGGAGGAAAGAGCTGTGAGCTTTACTCCTCTGATCACTTAGGGAATTTTTATGTTCTAAGATAAATCATTTATATCTGTTCTACACAATAAATATTATATCATTATGTGTCTATACAAAATCCGGATTCAGGTGCTAAAATAAGTATTTTTACTGTGGGAACAGGGACTGAAGCGCACAGGCCTCCACCTCTCTCCCAAATTCACTTCCCAAGATTGGGGTCATTGCACGGCCCTTTACAGCCGCCAGGCAGCATTATCTGGTGTGTATGACAGCGATGCAATGCTAAAATCGGCAGCAAAAAAATGAAAATAAAAATCTAACTATTTTTAATTACTAATAACTGGTCCTTTTCATTGTCACTCATATCATACTATTAAAAAACAAACTGTAGCGCTGGTGAGTTCTGATGTCATAATAGCAATGATGTCATCATGGAATCTTGTGATGGAATCTTATAGGAAGCTTCACACCTTATAAGGACATTGCCTAGCAATAGTGAAAGTGTCAGAACCACAGGGCGGGCATCAGTGCTGGAATGTAAGAAAGAGCTGTGGGCGCTGTCCTCTTCTGATCAGTGGGGGGATTTATAAGCTCTGAGAGAAATTATTAATATCAGTTATCTAATATATAAAGCTCAAGTGTATGTATATATGTACAGTTGTGGCCAAAAGTATTGACACCCCTGCAATTCTGTCAGATAATACTCATTGATGGTTACCGGAAGCGGTTGGTTGCAGTTATTTTGGCTAAAGGTAGTGCAACCAAGTATTAGGCTGAGGGTGCCAATACTTTTGTCTGGCCCATTTTTGGAGTTTTGTGTGAAATGATCAATGTTTTGCTTTTTGCTTCATTCTCTTTTGTGTTTTTTCATTTAAGACAAATTAAATGAAGATAATAATACCAAAGAATTTGTGTTTGCAATCATTTTCAGGAAGAAACTGAGCATTATCTGACAGAATTGCAGGGGTGTCAATACTTTTGGCCACAACTATATGCACCGTCGCAGCTACAGCCACAAAATTTGGCACAGTCACACATCTGGACCCCGAGAGCGTCCTAGGCTATGTTGTGAGGTGAAATTTTAACCCCGCGCATTCCAATTCACCAAACAATTTTGCCCCTATCTACATAATGGGGAAAAAGTGTGTGTGTATCAAGCCCCACCCCTCATTATGATGTCATAATGGTTGACTATGGGATGGAGGATGTGTGATGGGTATATGGGCACTGGACTATGGGATGGAGGATATGTATGACGGGTATATTGGCACAGGACTATGGGATGGCGGATATGTATGATGGGTATACGGGCACAGGACTGTGGGATGGAGGATATGTATGATGCGTATATGGGCATGGGACTATGAGATGAAGGATGTGTAATAGGTATATGGGCACTCGACTATGGGATGGCGAATATGTATGATGGGTACATGGGCATGGGACTATGGGATGGAGGATGCGTGATGGTTATATGGGCATGGGACTATGGGATGGAGGATGCGTGATGGGTATATGGGCATGGGACTATGGGATGGAGGATGTGTGATGGGTATATGGGCATGGGACTATGGGATGGAGGATGCGTGATGGGTATATGGGCATGGGACTATGGGATGGAGGATGTGTGATGGGTATATGGGCACGGGCCTATGGAATGGAGGATATGTATGATGGGTATATGGGCACGGGCCTATGGGATCGTGGATATGTATGATGGGTATATGGGCACGGGACTATGGGATGGGAGATAATTATAATTTGCTATAACTAACCACAGTTAGTTACTATGCCCGGGCAGCGCCGGGCTCTTCAGCTAGTACACAAAAAAAATCATAATTACTTATTTATAACAAATCTGGATTCAGGTGTTAAAAGAATTATCTTTACTGAGGGTCCAGGGACTGAGGCTCACAGCCCCACGCCTCAGCAACTCCCCCAACTTCCCAAGATGGGGGTCTCTATTACAGACATGTCCCTGCCTGACATTAGAGAAAATCTAAATTTTATTAATAAATTATTATTACAAAACAGAAAGAAGAGTCGGAATCAAAGGTGCTCAGGGATTATGAGATATTTAGCTCAATTTTTGGAAGAAAGTGACAGGTCCTCTTTAATCAGGGCCAGCTTCAGGTTTTTGTGGGCCCCGGGCGAAAGTGTCTCAGTGGGCCCCTTTAATACGTACCACAATTCATGATGCACAGACAAGAAATATAATAATAGTACAATGCCAAAGATTTCACTGACTTCTTACATTGCATGAGTGATATCTATTGTAAATTCTACAATAGCTCAGAAACCAGCAAATCCTCGCAGAGCACAGTGTGTGCCCTAGTGGGGATTCAAAAGTTTTCATTTAAGACCGGACAGTATAGAACTCCATACAGTATTCTGGGCATCACATAGTCTTCCATACAGTTTATTGGGCACCACATATTGCTTCATACAGAATAATGAGCCTCATATAATGCTCCATACAGATTAATGAGCCTCATATAATGCTCCATACAGAATAATGAGCCTGATATAATGCTTCATACAGAATAATGAGCCTCATATAATGCTCCATACAGAATAATGAGCCTCATATAATGCTCCATACAGAATAATGAGCCTCATATAATGCTTCATACAGAATAATGAGCCTCATATAATGCTCCATACAGAATAATGAGCCCCAAATATTGCTTCACACAGAATAATAGGCCTCATATAATGCTCCATATAATATAATGAGCCCCAAATATTGCTTCATACAGAATAATGGGCCTCATATAATGCTCTATACAATATAATGAGCCCCAAATATTGATTCATACAGAATAATGGGCCTCATATAATGCTCCATACAATATATTGAGCTCCAAATATTGCTTCATACAGAATAATGGGCCTCATATAATGCTCCATACAATATAATGAACCCCAAATATTGCTTCATACAGAATAATGAGCCTCATATAATGCTCCATACAGAATGAGCCCCATATATTGCTTCATACAGTATGAGCCCCATATAATGCTCCATACAGAATAATGGGCCCCATATATTGCTTCATACAGAACTCCATACAGAAAATGGGCCTCATATGATGCTCCATACAGAATAATGGCTCCAATATAATGCTCCATACAGAATAATGGGCCCAATATAATGATCCATACAGAATAATGAGCCCCCATATAATGATCCATACAGAATAATGGGCCCCATATAATGCTCCATACAGAATAATGTACAACATATCATACTTCATACAGAAAGGGCCCCAGTAATGCTCCATGCAGAATAGGCCCCATACATTGCTCCATATAGAATTGGTCCCATATAATACACCATACAGATTAATGGACATCATATAATGCATCATACAGAATAATGGGCCCCATATAATGCTCCAAACAGGATAATGGGCCCCATAAAATGCTCCAAACAGGATAATGGTCCCCATATAATGCTCCATACAGGATAATGGGCCCCATATAATGCTCCATACAGGATAATGGGCCCCAAATAATGCTCCATATGGGATAATGGGCCCCATACAATGCTCCATACTGGATAATGGGCCCCATATAAAGCTCCATACAGGATGATGGGCGGCGTGGCCTAGCGCACGATGTGAGAGGACGTGCAGAGGAGCTCTCCTGCCACAATCTCCCTGATTATCGCTATTTGCAGCGCCGCCGAACGCTGAAATTCCCCCACGGAGTGTGCAGAAACCTGGGGAGTAGCAGGGAGTAGAGTGCGGTCGGGTGGAGAAGAGCCCCGCAGCAGGATGACACGCAGGAGACAGAAGGAGCTGGCAGCGTCTGGAAATGCTCAGGCCCAAGATGGCGCCGAGGCTACAGAGGAGGCGGCAAGGGCGAGCGCGGCATATCAGAGGAAGATGGAGGTGATCGCTCTGCTGGAACGCTTTGCAAGGTCAGAGGAGGCTGCTAATGAGCGGTCAGAGGCTGAAGGGGAGAGACCTGACCCAGAACATGTCCCTGGGACACAGCAGGAAGGAGGGGGCCAGCCACAGAGTGGTGGGGAGGAATGGAGATCCCCTGAGGAGGCTGCATGTACTGGCTAGCTTGAGCAGCCGGACACACTGGATGTAGCAGAGCCAACGCTCAAGGATATATTCTCTGTGGTAATGTACAACAAATCTGCCCTTGCAGCTCTGAATGGTCGTGTGGATGATTTAAAGGGGGAGATGGCTGCGATTAACGCTGCAGTGCGCAAAGTTGAACAGAGAGTGGAAGTGGTGGAAGAACGTGTGGGAAGTGCGGAGGACCAGGTTAATGAACTGTTGAAAAGGGAAAAGAAGTATATGCAACGTATAGCTGAGCTGGAATTTAAAACTGATGATTTGGAGAACCGCTCCCGCAGGAGTAACTTGAGGATTGTGGGGGTGCCAGAAAAAGCAGAGGGCAATAATCCCACTGAGTACATTGAGTCATGGTTGAAGAATACTGTCGGAGGGGATAGTCTTACCAAAATGTTTTCTGTTGAAAGAGCGCATCGGGTGCCCACCAGACCCCTGCCCCCAGGATCAGCTCCAAGAGTCATTTTGGCTAAAGTTTTGAATTATAGAGACAGAGACACTCTGCTGAGGAAAGCCAGGACCCGTGCGGAACTTACCATAGATGGCAATTGCATCTCCATTTACCCAGATTATTCTGCAGCAGTCCAGAAGCTCCGGATGACGTTTGGAGAAGTTAAAAGAAGACTACGAGACATAGATGTGCGCTACTCGATGATCTATCCAGCTAAACTGAGAGTCGCAGCTTTGGACCGGGTGCACTTTTTTCAGAACCCAGAGGAGGCGACACTCTGGCTTGAATCTAATATACAAAATATCAGAGCAGGGCGGACCCGTTGAAGCATACTCTGAGTGATGTTGAAACAGTGACTAATTGTGATTTAGTTTGAAATTACTAAGTTAATGGTCATCTTTGAGATGAGGCAATGCCAGTTGGATTAATGTGGACGGGAGGGTAGTTGGAATACAGAGCTTGTATTGTTAGGCTGTTAAAACGCCCTACTGGTTCTCAAATAGAGAGGGAGAGAGAATTCTTATCAGCTTAAAGGCTGTGGGAGACAACTAATTTTTTGGGAGGGGGAGGGGGAGGGGGGGAGGGAGGGGAGTTTATTCCAGTTGGGAAGTTGAGAAAGGGGGTAGAGGTGGGGAGGTGGGGGGGAGGGATGGGGGGAGGATCGAGATTCTACCTATAACGTGTCTAATGTTTGGGATTGCAACATATTATGGGGGATAGAATTAAGATTCTAAGCTGGAACGTTAGGGGTCTCGCTAACGCTTCAAAATGGGTTGCAATTTTACAATATCTGCTGAAGCCGAGGCCCTCAGTGATTTGCCTCCAAGAGACACACCTGGTAGAGGATAAAGTCGCAATGCTACAAAAAAGATGGGTGAGGAAGGCTTATCACTCGACGTATTCGGCCTATGCAAGGGGAGTGTCGGTGTTAATCCACAATTCTACTCCATATGAAGAAGTGGAGGCTATAATAGATAGGGACGGGCAATACGTGTTTATTGTATGCAGAATTTTGAATAGATTATTATGTATTGTGTCCTTGTATATCCCTCCACCATTCTCTAGAAAAAAGATACAGGAAATTCTGGACTTAACTGGGAAATGGATGGGAGTCCCGCTGCTTGTAATCGGTGATGTAAATAATATTGCAAATGATCATTGGGATAAAGGTAAACATACGGGGGGTGGGAAGGGGGGGAATGTGACACCTTTTGGAAACTACATGAGGGAGATTGGTTGGCTAGACTTGTGGAGAGTTCGGAATATGGAGAAATATACTTATTCATGTTATTCGGCGACATACGGATCTTTGTCTCGTATTGATGTGGCTTTAGGAAATGAGGGAATGGATGACTTGGTACAGGACGTGGAATATCTGCCCAGGGTCCTATCGGATCATTGTCCACTGGAGGTTTCTCTACAATTGGGAGGGCAAGGGAGGTTGACAGGAATGGGATGGAAAATTCACCCCTTTTGGTTACGATTGCTGGATATGGGAAAGGTGGGAGAGGAATTGGGAGAATTTTTTAGGATAAATGAAGGCAGTGCTGAGGGCCATATAGTCTGGGATACTATGAAGGCCTTTTTGAGAGGGATTTTATTCAGAGAAGTATCTCGATATAAGACTAAGTCTCAAAATCAAGACAAAGCAGTGATGGAGGAACTAAGGGCAGCGGAGGAGGCATTGGGTGCGCAGTGTAATACAGATACGCAGACCCGCATGAAAGTGGCCCAATTGGAAGTTAATAAACTTCATATCCGTAAGGCGGAGAGACGGCGGGCGTTTCAGAATGAGGCATTCTACGCAGAGGGTGAAAGAGTGGGGCACCTGCTCTCAGTGGTGGCGTCGGCACAACGGGAATCTTCCCATGTATATGCAATTAAAAATAAGGAAGGTACCGTGGTTTCACAGGGGGATCAAATTTTGGAAGTATTTAAACAGTTTTATAGTGAGTTATACTCCTCACAGACACATAAAGGTCAAGAGGAGATGGACAGCTATTTGGGGACGATTGAGCTTCCTAGATTGGGGGATGAAGATAGAGAGTGGATGGATAGGCCGCTTACGGCAGAGGAGTTGAGGGTGGCATTGGCGGACATGGCGGGTAATAAGGCCCCGGGGGCAGATGGTATTGCAACGGAGGTCTATAAAATACTAAATGAAGAAGTAATAACTAAATTGGTGAAGGTATTTGATGAGTCGTTGGAGAGGGGACTGTTGCCTACTTCTATGAGAGAGGCCATTGTTGTGGTCATTCCTAAAGCCGATAGAGACCCTTTGGATCCGGAGTCCTACAGACCGATTTCACTTCTTACGACAGATATTAAGATATTGGCAAAGGCCTTGGCCAACAGGTTGACCCGTGTGGTGGCTAAAATAATTCACCCAGATCAATCGGGTTTTATGCCCAATAAATCTACAGCAATCAATCTGAGAAGATTATATTTAAATATGCAAATTCCGGCCGATAATGCTGGAAAAAGAGTGGTAGTGTCTTTGGATGCCCATAAGGCTTTTGATTGTGTAGAATGGAAGTACTTGTGGTCGGTCCTGTTGGGCTTTGGGTTCGGGCCTAGGTTTATGTCTTGGGTGGGGTTGCTTTATTCCTCTCCGACGGCAAAAATCAGAGTAAACAATAAATTATCTGATAGTTTCTCACTACATAGGGGTACGAGACAGGGATGCCCATTATCTCCGTTGCTGTTTGCTCTCGCCGTGGAACCTCTAGCTATTAAAACAAGGGATACACAGGAGATAAAGGGATTTGTTTATGGAAGGAAGGAGGAGAAGGTGTCTCTGTACGCTGATGATATTCTGCTATACCTGGGGGACTCGGGGGAGAACTTGGATAATGCGATGGCATTAATTGAGGAATTCGGAGAATTTTCCGGACTCAAAATTAACTGGGATAAATCGTGCATTATGCCCATTGATACAGTAGATGGAGATATTGGGGATGTTGGAATATCACCGAAATTGAGAGTAGTTTCGAGATTTAAATATCTAGGGATGCAGATCGCCCTCCCGTTGAGTAGTTTTGAAGAACTTAATTTAAGCCCTCTGTTACAAAAAGTTCGTTCCAAGATTTCGGCGTGGAATAAATTACATCTTTCGGTGATTGGAAGGGTGAATCTTTTAAAAATGATTGTGATGCCGCAGCTGCTGTATGTACTGCATAATTCTCCAATTTGGATCCCACAGAGTAGGTTCTGTAAAATTAAATCGCTGTTCGGCGACCTAATATGGAAGGGGGAAAGCCCACGGTTTAAACAAGAAACGTTGCAGAGGTCGAAAGAGGACGGGGGGGTGGCGCTTCCTAATCCCTGGGTATATTTTTTAGCAGCTCAATGTCAACATATGGGAGGATGGGGGGAGGAGACGGGACAGGAACAATCGCCCAGTAGTTTGAGAAAGTTGTTTGGGAAATGGCCTTTGGGAGAGAGCCTGGAAGGGGGGCAGTTTTTAAAATTTGGCTCTAGGTTTCCTACGGTTCTCCTTATTCATAAGGTATGGGAGAAAGTTAAACAGATTAGGGGTGTCACGGGCCTTACTAAATACTCTCCAGTGTGGGATAACATAAATTTACAAGAATTCCAGCGAATGGAGGGATTTGGGCTTTGGAGAGAGGCAGGAATCAGACGGATGGGTCAGCTTGTGGGTCAGGGGAGACTTAAATCATTCATGGAGCTACAATCAGAGTTTCAGCTTCCACACTCAAATATGTATCATTATAAAAGAATTCAGCATGCGTATCGGTCGCAATGTCGGAAGAGGCCTGTTGAGATCCAGATTGATGTCACGCTGGCCTCCATTTTGGGGAACAGCGAGACGAAGGGGGCAATCTCAGAAGTGTACAGAGATTTATTATTTACATTTCTAGTCAGTCATCCCATCAAGGCTAGAGTGAAATGGGAGGCTGAATTGGGAGAAATAAGTGATGATAGATGGGAATCTATTTTAGAATATGTGCCTAAGATTTCTATGAGCGAACCTGGGAGGATGTCTCAGCTGTACGTAATTCATAGAGCTTACAGAACTCCTGATAGACTGTTCAAGATGGGTTTGAGGTCTGATTCCGACTGTCCACGGTGTTCGCAGGAACGGGCAGATATGATGCACATGTTGTGGTGTTGCCCTAGATTGTCTACATACTGGACAGTTGTACTGAATCGGATCGAATGGATATATAAATGTGTAATCCCCAGGGACCCTTTGATCTGTATTTTAGGCTTTGTGGAAGAATTGGCAGCGGCGGCTATGGTCAAACTGGCGATTGCTAGACTGTTGTTCATGGCAAGGAAATTGATTGCCCGGTTTTGGATCAGAGAGGAGCCTCCGACTAGACGGGACTTTCTTGCGCAGGCGGAGCATATAATTTCATTGGAAAAAAGTATTTACACTAAGAGAAATAAACTTGAGGTGTTTCACAAGATATGGCAGCCATGGGTAGAATGGAGTTAGAGGGGTAGGCGGGACGTATTGGGATATGGAAGATATTCACATTACATAACTATATATGGATGTTGGAAAGAGTACTGGACGAGGAACGGGGAAGGCACTGAAGGGATCTCGGAGGGGGGATAGGGGGGGAAAAGGGAGGGAGGAGTTTTGTATATAAAAACATGATTATATGTGAACAATTGCTTGATGTCATGTATATGATGTAATTGTTATCATAAATAAAAATTTATCTGATTTAAAAAAAAAATACAGGATGATGGGCCCCATATAATGCTCCATACATAATAATGGACAACATATAATACCTCATATAGAATGGGCCCCATATAGTGCTCCATACAGAATAGGCCCCATACATTGTTCCATAAAGAATTGACCCCATATAATACTCAAGAACAATGGACATCATATAATGCATCATACAGAATAATGGGCTCCATATTCTGAAGTACATTATTCAGTTGTACGGGACATCTTGATCTCCAGACCTCCATTTTTGTGCTTGTGACGCCATTTGGTTGTTTATGAGTTAAATTTTGTAACTAGGTGAAAGTTTGCAGCTGTTATAAAACCAGACTGTTCCAGCTTGCAAAAGATATGAGACCCTGAAGAATGCACTATTGTTCTATTCTCTACGTCATGTAACTAGGGACATGCTGATTTTCTTGCAATACTATCTAATATATAAAGCTCAAAGTGTGTATGTATGTATGTGTGTATGTGTGTATGTCCGGGGTAGGCATTTGTAGCGTCACAGCTACAGCCACAAAATTTGGCACAGTCACACGTCTGGACCCCGAGAGCGTCCTAAGCTATGCTGTGAGGCGAAATTTTAACCCCGCGCGTTCCAATTCACCAAACAATTTTGCCCCTATCTACATAATGGGGAAAGTGTGCGCGTCAAGCCCCGCCCCTCATTATGATGTCATAATGCCCCTATTTGTATACTGGGGAAACAATGTGTGCGTATCAAGCCCCGCCCCTCATTATGATGTCATAATCGTTGCCATGACAACGCTGATGTCATCATAGGTTGCAAGCCATGCCACCGCTCATTATAATGTCATAATGGTTGACTATGGGATGGAGGATGTGTGATGGGTATATGGGCACTGGACTATTGGATGGAGGATATGTATGACAGGTATATGGGCACAGGACTATGGGATGGCGGATATGTATATGGGCACGGGACTATGGGATGGAGGATGTGTGATGGGTATATGGGCACTGGACTATGGGATGGAGGACATGTATGATGGGTATATGGCCCCGGGCTATGAGATGGCAGATATGTATGATGGGAATATGGGCACGGGACTATGGGATGGAGGATATGTATGATGGGTTTATGGGTATGGGACTAGGAGATGAAGGATGTGTGATGGGTATATGGGCACTCAACTATGGGATGGCGAATATGTATGATGGGTATATGGGCATGGGACTATGGGATGGAGGATGTGTGATGGGTATATGGGCACTTGACTATGGGATGGAGGATATGTGAGATGGGTATATGGGCACGGGACTATGGGATGGCGGATATGTATGATGGATATATGGGCACGGGACTATGGGATGGAGGATATGTATGATGGGTATATGGGCATGGGACTATGAGATGAAGGATGTGTGAGGGGTATATGGGCACTCGACTATGGGATGGTGAATATGTATGATGGGTATATGGGCATGGGACTATGGGATGGAGAATATGTATGATGGGTATATGGGCATGGGACTATGGGATGAAGAATATGTATGATGGGTATATGGGCATGGGACTATGGGATGGAGGATATGTATGATGGGTATATGGGCACAGGCCTATGGGATGGTGGATATGTATGATGGGTATATGGGCACGGGACTATGGGATGGAGGATAATTATAATTTGTTATAACTAACCACAGTTAGTTACTACGCCCGGGCAGCGCCGGGCTCTTCAGCTAGTTGGTTTATAAAGTAAATGTATTATGACAATGCTATTGATAGCTGAGTATTTTGCATAATTAAGCAAAATACTATAAAAAGGTGACATAATAAATGGGGTTAGTGATCTGCCTTGATCCTCCCATACAGAGGCACACGCCTCCATCTGGTCATTTTCAGTAGCTAGCAACACCTTGTGCATTAATTTGGTAATCACTTGGTCAACCGTGAAGGGTTAATTTAGCCCTCCCTCAACAGCATAATGCTCCAAACAGGATAATGGGCCCAATATAATGCTCCATAGAGGATAATGGGCCCATATAATGCTCCATACTGGATAATGGGCCCCATATAATGCTCCATACAGGATAATGGGCCCCATATAATGCTCCATACAGGATAATGGGCTCCATATAATGCTTCATACTGGATAATGAGCCCCATATAATGCTCCATACAGGATAATGGGCCCCATGTAATGCTCCAAACAGGATGATGGGCCCCATATAATGCTCCAAGCAGGACAATGGGCCCCATATAATGCTCCAAGCAGGACAATGGGCCCCATATAATGCTCCAAACAGGATAATTGGCCCCATATAATGCTCCATACAGGATGATGGGCCCCATATAATGCTCCATACTGGAAAGTGGGCCACATATAATGCTCAATACAGGATAATGGGCCCCATATAATGCTTCATATTGACTAATGGACCCCATATAATGCTACATACAGAATAATAGACACCATGTAATGCTCCAAACAGGATAATGGGCCCCATATATTGCTCCATACTGGATAATGGGCCCCATATAATGCTCCATACAGTTTAATGGGCCCATATAATGCTCATACTGGATAATGGGCCCCATACAATGCTCAAAGCAGGATAATGGGCCCCATGTAATGCTCCATACAAGATAATGGGCCCCTTATAATGCTCCATACAGGATGATGGCCCCCATATAATGCTCCATACTGGATAATGGGCCCCATATAATGCTCCATACAAGATAATGGGCCCCATATAATGCTTCACACTGGATAATGGGCCCCATATAATGCTCCATACAGGATAATGGGCCCCATATAATGCTTCATATTGGATAATGGACCCCATATAATGCTCCATACTGGATAATGGACACCATGTAATGCTCTAAACAGGATAATGGGCCCCATATATTGCTCCATACTGGATAATGGGCCCCATATATTGCTCCATACTGGATAATGGGCCCCATATAATGCTCCATACTGGATAATGGGCCACATATAGTGCTCCATACAGTTTAATGGGCCCATATAATGCTCCATATACAGTATAATGGGCCCCATATAATGCTCCATACTGGATAATGGGCCACATATAATGCTCCATACATGATAATGGGCCCCATATATTGCTCCATACTGGATAATGGGCCCCATATAATGCTCCATACTGGATAATGGGCCCCATATACAGTTGTGGCCAAAAGTATTGACACCCCTGCAATTCTGTCAGATAATACTCAGTTTCTTCCTGAAAATGATTGCAAACACAAATTCTTTGGTATTATTATCTTCATTTAATTTGTCTTAAATGAAAAAACACAAAAGAGAATGAAGCAAAAAGCAAAACATTGATCATTTCACACAAAACTCCAAAAATGGGCCAGACAAAAGTGTTGGCATCCTCAGCCTAATACTTGGTTGCACAACCTTTAGCCAAAATAACTACGACCAACCGCTTCCAGTAACCATCAGTTTCTTACAATGCTCTGCTGGAATTTTAGACCATTCTTCTTTGGCAAACTGCTCCAGGTCCCTGATATTTGAAGGGTGCCTTCTCCAAACTGCCATTTTTAGATCTCTCCACAGGTGTTCTATGGGATTCAGGTCTGGACTCATTGCTGGCCACCTTAGAAGTCTCCAGTGCTTTCTCTCAAACCATTTTCTAATGCTTTTTGAAGTGTGTTTTGGGTCATTGCCCTGCTGGAAAACCCATGACCTCTGAGGGAGACCCAGCTTTCTCACACTGGGCCCTACATTATGCTGCAAAATTTGTTGGTAGTCTTCAGACTTCATAATGCCATGCACACGGTCAATCAGTCCAGAGCCAGAGGCAGCAGAGCAACCCCAAAACATCAGGGAACCTTCACCATGTTTGACTGTAGGGACCGTGTTCTATTCTTTGAATGCCTCTTTTTTTTATTCTGTTAACTCTATGTTGATGCCTTTGTCCAAAAAGCTCTACTTTTGTCTCATCTGACCAGAGAACATTCTTCCAAAACGTTTTAGGCTTTTTAAGGTAAATTTTGGCAAACTCCAGCCTGGCTTTTTTTATGTCTCTGGGTAAGAAGTGGGGTCTTCCTGGGTCTCCTACCATACAGTCCCTTTTCATTCAGGCGCCGACGGATAGTACGGGTTGACACTGTTGTACCCTCGGACTGCAGGGCAGCTTGAACTTGTTTGGATGTTAGTCGAGGTTCTTTATCCAACATCCGCACAATCTTGCGTTGAAATCTCTTGTCAATTTTTCTTTTCCGTCCACATCTAGATTGCTCATGCTTCCTCACAATTTGGTTTCTCAAGTCCTCAGACAGTTCTTTGGTTTTCTTTCTTTTCTCCATGCTCAATGTGGTACACACAAGGATACAGGACAGAGGTTGAGTCAACTTTAATCCATGTCAACTGGCTGCAAGTGTGATTTAGTTATTGCCAACACCTGTTAGGTGCCACAGGTAAGTTACAGGTGCTGTTAATTACACAAATTATAGAAGCATCACATGATTTTTTGAACAGTGCCAATACTTTTGTCCACCCTCCTTTTTATGTTTGGTGTGGAATTATATCCAATTTGGCTTTAGGACAATTCTTTTTGTGTTTTTTCATTTAAGACAAATTAAATGAAGATAATAATACCATAGAATTTGTGTTTGCAATCATTTTCAGGAAGAAACTGAGTATTATCTGACAGAATTGCAGGGGTGTCAATACTTTTGGCCACAACTGTAAGGCTCCATACAGTGTAATGGGCCCATATAATGCTCCATACTGGATAATCTAATCGGCCCCATATAATGCTTCATACAGGATAATGGGCCCCATATAATGCTCCATACTGGATAATGGGCCCCATATAATGCTCCATACAGGATAATGGGCCGCATATAATGCTTCATACTGGATAATGGGCCCCAAGTAATGCTCCATACAGGATAATGGGCCCCCATATAATGCTCCATACTGGATAATGGGCCCCATATAATGCTCCAAACAGGATAGTGGGCCCCATATAATGCTCCATACTGGATAATGGGCCCATCTCCCCTGCTTAGCTCATTTCCCCCCCAGCTCACTCTCATCTCCCCCGGGGGCTTGGCTCATTCTACCCCCAGGCCCCACCGCTCATTCTTCCCCCGGCGCCGCCGTTCGCTCTCAACGCCGCTCACCTGAGTCCAGGCATCGGTAACTTTTTCCTGTGAGAGCGCGCGGTCACATAGTACCGCTCATTAAGGTCATGAATATGGGCGCCACGCCTATGGGAGAGGAGTGGCATCCATATTCATGACCTTACTGAGCGGTAACGTGTGGACCGTGTACTCTCACGGGAATAAAAGATGGTGGTCAGTATGATATTGGGTGGAGGGCGGAGAGCGGAGAGCGGGGGACCGACCCCAGACTTATAAATAAAAAAAATAAAAAACTTGTTCAGGTGTTGAGTGGGCCCCCCCGTCTCGCCAGAGCCCTGGCACTTGCCCAGGTACGCCTGGTGGTGACGCCGGCTCTGTCTTTAATCTTGGTGAATGAAACACTAGTCCTAACAACTGGAAGAATAACGATTCTAGAAGTATCTTTCCAATATACAGTACAGACCAAAAGTTTGGACACACCTTCTCATTCAAAGAGTTTTCTTTATTTTCATGACTATGAAAATTGTAGATTCACTCTGAACGCATCAAAACTATGAATTAACACATGTGGAATTATATAATTAACAAAAAAGTGTGAAACAACTGAAAATATGTCTTATATTCTAGGTTTTTCAAAGTAGCCACCTTTTGCTTTGACTACTGCTTTGCACACTCTTGGCATTCTCTTGATGAGCTTCAAGAGATAGTCACCGGAAATGGTTTTCACTTCACCGGTGTGCCCCGTCAGGTTTAATAAGTGGGATTACTTGCCTAATAAATGAGGTTGGGACCATCATTTGTGTTGTGTAGAAGTCTGGTGGATACACGGCTGATAGTCCTGCTGAATAGACTGTTAGAATTTAAATAAAGAAAACTCTTTGAATGAGAAGGTGTGTCCAAACTTTTGGTCTGTACTGTATATATATATATATATATATATATATATATATATATATAGCCAGTATAAAATAAAGTCACAACACAACCAATAATTAATAGTTTTAATGATTTTTTTTATTTTTTGTAATAAACATTTGTATGAATCTGAGAACCATTTTCACAAAAATACAATAAATAATAAATATTTCAATTGTATAACAAAAAATGCATCTTATAATAATATTACACTGCGATTTAAAAAAAAATAATGAAAGTTATCAGAACTTTAGCTCCTGATAACCAAGCAGATTACTGCCGTTTTGCCTCTTGCAGTGCGGAATCAATAGCTGGAATCTGATTGGTTGCTATGGGCAATACATTAATATTCTCTACACTGTTTATATAAATAATTCTTGAATGTTTGTTGCCAATAGAAACCGATTAGAATTCAGCTTTTACATTTGTAAATTATACAATAAAAATAAAATGTGATTTCTGATTGGTCGCTGGGATAACAAGGACACTTCTTGACAGCTGAGGCTCTGTGACAATGGCGTCTGTTACTGCAGGTACTGGATGATGGGCCGGACACAGGTGCAGCCCACCGTGACCAGCTGCTTCTCCAGCCTATAGATGGGGACACATCCTCTCATCTCACGACGCAGGACCAGGATCTCCTGTCTGATGGGGACTGAGTTCATGCTGAGGTCCACATGACCCTCAGGGTCCAAACATCCGCGGTGGAGGTATCGGCCCTCGTTGATGACCACAGGTAATCTGTTATCATCCACATTGGAGCTGGTGTAAGGAGATGAGAGAAATCAGGACACAGCAGTAACCATGTTCAGTTCTCACACTCCGGCTTCCTGACCCCCATATAATATTATTATTATTTCTGCCATTATTCGATGTACAGTTACCTGTATTCCCATGGAGAGATGGAGCGGCTCCTCACACTGTCCGTCATTAGTTGTGCAGAACTCCCACCGCTGACCTTCATATCCACCTTCACACGTGGAGGAAATGTGGTGTCCAGTGTGAAGGGACATCCCCCGCTGGACACTAGAGGGGTCTCCCAGTCTTCAGCGCCAGGGACCTGCTCTTCTCTTCCATGGACACGAGAGATAAAAATCAGAAGAATCAAAGTGGAGAAAACCTGAGGACAGAAGATGTCACATCTGTTATAAGGGACATTGTGGAAGTATCACCATTATGTAGTGGTATAAGTAAGGGTTAAATAATGGATCAATAATAATCAGAAGATTTATGCTGCATAATGCAACTTTACTAAATGTCTACAAGACTCTTATGGACATTTCCCAAAAACAGAACAGTGCTCTAATCCACAGCAACCAGAATGTAACTAATAGAAGAAATTCTAGAATGTAAAAAGGAATGAAATCAATAATATAACGCTGTAAGCGTCACTCTGTCCGAAGCCTTTAAAGACTGAGCAAGTGCGAGGCGCACCATGCATACCAGGATAGAGGGGTGATAAGACCATGCATACCAGGATAGAGGGGTGATAAGACCATGCATACCAGGATAGAGGGGTGAAGGGACCATGCATACCAGGATAGGTGATAAGACCATGCATACCAGGATAGGGGGTTGAGGGGACAATGCATATCAGGATAGGGAGGTGATAAGACCATGTATACCAGGATAGGGGGTTGAGGGGACAATGCATATCAGGATAGGGAGGTGATAAGACCATGCATACCAGGATAGGGGGTTGAGGGGACAATGCATATCAGGATAGGGAGGTGATAAGACCATGCATACCAGGATAGAGGGGTGATAAGACCATGCATACCAGGATAGAGGGGTGATAAGACCATGCATACCAGGATAGAGGGGTGAAGGGACCATGCATACCAGGATAGGTGATAAGACCATGCATACCAGGATAGGGGGGTGATAAGACCATGCATACCAGGATAGGGGGGTGATAAGACCATGCATACCAGGATAGGGGGGTGATAAGACCATGCATACCAGGATAGGGGGGTGATAAGACCATGCATATCAGGATAGGGGCGTGAGAGGCAGGCCTGGATTGGCAATATAACCAACCGGGCATTTTCCCGCTGGGCCGCTGTCATGTGGTCCGCGGGCGGCAGCGCCCAAACATCTGGCCGCTTGCCAGCTGCTGCGGCCACTGTTGCTCCTGCCGCCGGCCCTCTGCGGGCATGGCGGTGATAGATTCAAGTTCCTCCCGCACTGCAGGGAGATAAGCCGCCACGCCCCCCATCCTCGCCGTAGCATGAGACCCCCTCCCCCCCGCAGCCACTCACAGTGTCGCACTCGCTTGCCTGCTCGCTCTGTTCGCAGGACCTGTGATGAGGTCACAGGAGGGGAGGAGTCAGGGGGTCACATGATCAGGAGCCTTTGTCCAGACCCCCGATCGTATCACCCCTGACTCCGCCCCTCCTGTGACCTCATCACCGGTCCTGTGCGCTCAGCCTTGCCTCTACCGTCTGCAAGACTCTGCTTTGCTGTTGTCATGGTGCTGGTTGAGGTAAGTATGTGTGTGGTCAGGATTTACAGTGTCGATGTAGCAGAGCTGTGTGTGTATGAGGTGTACGGAGCGGAGCCGTGTGTGTATGAGGTGTACGAGGTGTACGAGGTGTACGGAGCGGAGCCGTGTGTGTACGAGGTGTACGGAGCGGAGCCGTGTGTGTACGAGGTGTACGGAGCGGAGCCGTGTGTGTACGGAGCGGAGCCGCGTGTGTACGAGGTGTACGGAGCGGAGCCGTGTGTGTACGAGGTGTACGGAGCGGAGCCACGTGTGTACGGAGCGGAGCCGCGTGTGTACGAGGTGTACGGAGCGGAGCCGTGTGTACGAGGTGTACGGAGCGGAGCCGTGTGTGTACGAGGTGTACGGAGCAGAGCCACACGTGTACGGAGCGGAGCCGTGTGTACGAGGTGTACGGAGCGGAGCCGTGTGTACGAGGTGTACGGAGCGGAGCCACACGTGTACGGAGCGGAGCCGTGTGTACGAGGTGTACGGAGCGGAGCCGTGTGTACGAGGTGTACGGAGAGGAGCCGTGTGTACGAGGTGTACGGAGAGGAGCCGTGTGTACGAGGTGTACGGAGAGGAGCCGTGTGTACGAGGTGTACGGAGAGGAGCCGTGTGTACGAGGTGTACGGAGAGGAGCCGTGTACGAGGTGTATGGAGCGGAGCCGTGTGTATGAGGTGTACGGAGAGGAGCCGTGTGTACGAGGTGGACGGAGCGGAGCCGCGCGTGTACGAGGTGTACGGAGAGGAGCCACGTGTGTACGAGGTGTACGGAGAGGAGCCACGCATGGACGGAGTGGAACCGTGTGTGTATGGAGTGGAGCCATATGTGTACGGGATGTACGGAGCGGAGCCAAGTGTGTACAAAGCATACAAAGCAGGCTTTTCCCACGGACACAGGAGTACACGGCGGAGCCCCGAGGAGCATTTTAAAACACACACATGATGTTCCACCTGAAGTGACGTGCTGGAAGCTGACCGGAAATGAGATAATTTCTTGAGGAGATTGTGACGGAACCAGGAATGCTTCAGATCCATCACCGTGTCCTCCTCCGACAGCGCAGACAGCAGGATCGCCTTGGAATCGGGGATGCCGGCCATGTGAGCGGATCATGATAGGTCCTGCATCGGGAGGCTCAGGTGGGCACTACAATGGGAGCCGGGCTGCTATAGTATCTTTGTAGAATCTTTCTTTATTTCTTTCTCTCTTTTTCTTTCTTTCTCTGTTCTTTCATTCTCTCTCTGTTCTTTCTTTCTCTAATCTTTCTTTTTTCTCTCTGTTCTTTCTTCCCCTCTTTCTTTCTTTTTCTTTCCTCTCTTTCTCTGTTCTTTCTTTTCTTTACTTCTTTCTTTCTCTCTCTGTTCTTTCTCTGTCTCTCTCTGTTCTTTCTTTCCCCTCTTTCTTTCTCTCTCTGTTCTTTCTCTGTCTCTCACTGTTCTTTCTTTGTCTCTCACTGGTCTTTCTTTCTTTCCCCTTTCTTTCTCGCTCTCTGTTTTCTTTTTTCTCTCTCTCTGTTTACTCTCTTCCTTAGTGCCAGCCACTGTGCCCTCAGTACCAGTCAGTGCGATCAGCAGTGCTAAATGGGTGCGATTAGGTGTGGACATGGGTGTGACTAGTTGTGAAATGGGTGTGGTTGGGCGTGACCAAAATTTACAGCGGCGCGCTGCGCGTGCCGCAGTCTTTGTCCGTCTTTCCCTTCTTCAAAAGTTGGGAGGTATGATAGGGGCGGCTATGACCAGGGGGTCTGGTTGCCCAATAGAGAGCAGTTCTACCAGGAATTCTGTAATCATGCATACAAAAGGGGACAGAGATTTGGGAGGAGTACTGTACCTAAAAGCAATAAATAGGACTGAGCTGAAATACTGGGCACAGCTGTGACTACATGTTATATAGTCGTGTTAATCTCCTCTCACTTCTTGTAAACTACAACTGTACAAAGATATTATATAGTCACCATGTGACTAGTGGGCCTGTGTAACTTCAAATGCCAGGGCTGAATTTTAGTCCCAGTCCGGCCCTGGTGAGAGGACCATGCATACCAGGATAGGGGGGTGAGAGGACCATGCATACCAGGATAGGGGGGTGAGAGGACCATGCATACCAGGATAGGGGGGTGAGAGGACCATGCATACCAGGATAGGGGCGTGAGAGGACCATGCATACCAGGATAGGGGGGTGAGAGGACCATGCATACCAGGATAGGGGGGTGAGAGGACCATGCATACCAGGATAGGGGGGTGAGGGGACCATGCATACCAGGATAGGGGGGTGAGGGTGTTGAGGTAGGGCTAAATTAACCCTTCACGGTTGAGCCAGTGATTTCCAAATTAATTTACAGGGCGTTGCTAGCAACTGGGAATGACCACACGGAGACGGGGGTCTCTGTACGGGAGGATCGAGGCAGATCACTGAGCCCCTTTACTGAATCTCACATTACATAGCATTCTGCTTAATTATGCAAAGTATACAGCTACCAATAGAATCGTAATACATTTAAGCCAATAGTATTGCAAGAAAATCAGAATATGTCCCCAGCTGCATGACGTAGAATATAGAACAATAGCACATTCTTTTAGGGTCTCATCTCATATCTTGTACAAGCTGGAACAGTCTGGTTTCATAACAGCCGTGAACTTTCATCTAGTTAAGTTACAAAATTTAACTCGTAAACAACAAAATGGCGTTGCAAGCACAAAAATGGATCCCGAAGAACAAGATGTCCTGTACATCTGAATACTGTACTTCACAAGGGGACCATGCATACCAGGATAGGGGGGTGAAGGGAACATGCATACCAGGATAGGGGCGTGAGAGGACCATGCATACCAGGATAGGGGGGTGAGGGGACCATGCATACCAGGATAGGGGGGTGAGAGGACCATGCATACCAGGATAGGGAGGTGAGGGGACCATGCATATCAGGATAGGGGGGTGAGAGGACCATGCATACCAGGATAGGGGGGTGAGAGGACCATGCATACCAGGATAGGGGGGTGAGAGGACCATGCATACCAGGATAGGGGGGTGAGGGGACCATGCATATCAGGATAGGGGGGTGAGAGGACCATGCATACCAGGATAAGGAGGTGAGAGGACCATGCATACCAGGATAGGGGGGTGAGGGGACCATGCATACCAGGATAGGGGGGTGAGGGGAACATGCATACCAGGATAGGGGGGTGAGAGGAACATGCCTACCAGGATAGAGGGGTAAAGGGACCATGCATACCAGGATTTGGGGGTGAAGGGACCATCCATACCAGGATAGGGGGTGAGGGGAACATGCATACCAGGATAGGGGGATGAGAGGACCATGCATACCAAGACAGGGGGGTGAGAGGACCATGCATACCAGGATAGGGGGGTGAGAGGACTATGCATACCAGGATTTGGGGGTGAGGGGAACATGCATACCAGGATAGGGGGGTGAGGGGACCATGCATACCAGGATAGGGACTTAAGAGGACCATGCATACCAGGATAGGAGGGTGATAAGACCATGCATACCAGGATAGGGGGGGTGAGGGGAACCATGCATACCAGGATAGGAGGGTGAGAGGACTATGCATACCAGGATAGGCCTCTTTCACACATCAGGTTTTCGCCGTCAGGCGCGATCCGGCGCTTTTGACAGAAACTGGATCCGGCGAAATGCAATGCCGGATCCGGTTTCCCCCCCCATTGACTTGCATTTGCGCCGGATCGCGCCGGATGGCCATGCGTTTCATCCGGTTTAACTCGTAAACAACAAAATGGCGTTGCAAGCACAAAAATGGATCCCGAAGAACAAGATGTCCTGTACATCTGAATACTGTACTTCACAATTCCCCCCTAGATAAATTTTGATAACACATATGCAGCATCAGAGGTGCTATCCCAAGCCATAAGCTCGAGGGGTATTGGTCTTCACATGACTGATGCAGTGTTATCAGTCATGGCTGTCGCGGCGCACCCGTCCCCCCTGTATACTACAATTTACGAATAACAATTTTTGATGACGGTGATGGGGATCTTTTGTAGGTAGCCATGTGCTTGGCTTCAACATCTTCATCAAGTAGCCTTTTGAGATCGGTGCAGAGAAGAGCAGGGGCAACGACACCTTTGGTATCATCATTAGCTGTCTTAGTGCAGAATTTCCTAATACATACAGAAATACACCAAAGAACAAGTTTTAGTATCACATATACAACAAGGATACAGGCAGCAATGTGCAACAAGCTTTATAAGATCCCAGCTACCCAGCCCCCAATTCCCTTAAATCAATTGGCTGGATTGAGAAAGGAGAAGGTGTCTGACCACTAACTGTCCTTATTACGATCATTGTCTTTATCGTATTAATCTCTGAGTCATTGAATATCTTCTAACTTTAACTTTTATCTTCTACCAATAATAATAATAATGTGAAAAATGCGGAAAACCAAAACATTATGTCCCTTTCATTTGCTATTGGCTTGTTGGGTGATGAGAAGAACTTGATAGAGACCGTCATACAAGGGTTCTAGTCCGTGCTTCCTGACATGCCTCTTCACGACTACCAAATCACCAGGCTTCAGGTTATGACAAGTGTCGGTTTCTGCTGAATCTGGAAAAGAAGAGGAAACTAGAACATGGGTGTTAGCAAGATTTTTGCTAAGCTGAATAACACATTGAACAGCACTGTCAGTCTCTTCTGATAACTGCTGAAGCTGGAAATTTGCAACTGGGGGCCTAGCACCAAACAATATCTCATATGGGGACAGGCCATATTTTACAATAGGGGTAGTACAGATATGGTAGAGTACAATGGGTAGGAGCTCTGGCCATGGAGCCGTAGTCTCCTGCATCATTTTGGTCAATTGTCCCTTCAGTGTGCCGTTTAACCTCTCAACTTTCCCACTGGATTGTGGGTGGTACGGAGTATGGAGGGCTACAGTGGATCCAAGCATTGTCAGAACTTCTTGGTACACATGAGAAGAAAAGGCTGGACCTTGGTCACTTTCAACAACTTCTGGAACCCCATATCTGCATATGACTTCCATCACCAGTTTCTTTGCTGTGGTTTTTGCAGTCATATTGGTAACAGGGAATGCTTCCGGCCAACTGGAGAACCAGGGCCCAGTAGAATTTTTGCACCAGTGCGAGGGCCTGATTCTTTCCTCGATGTGTAGGCCCATGTGCCCATATGGCAATAGCAGGGTACATCCGCTTAGGGAGACACACGAGTCGGTCCTTTTTCCAGAGACCATTATTCATACGTGCCCCATCAGTCTTCCATTGCTTCACCTCTTCCTTTGGAGACATTCTCTGCATCGTCATTAAGCGGTCTCGCAGGGTCCGACAGAAAACTTCAGTCTGTTGTAGATCATCAGGTTCTTGTAGGATCAATGCTTCTTGTAACTGTTTACACTGAGAGCGTGTGGTCACCATAGTTGGTTCAACGGGTAAGAGAGCGGCGGCTTTTGCTTGCATATCCGCAAATGCATTGCCAACAGTCTGTGGGCTGTTCCTAGGACCGTGCGCCCTAACTTTGATAATGGCCACCTTGCCACAAATGCAAGCTTGTGTCCCTGTTGGAGGAAAAGTTGCAAAATCTCGAAGAGAGGTTAGCTACGTTGAAGATCATTAAGGACGGTGAAGAGTTCTTGGACAGAGCAGAATTATCTCTTCATGTTACAGAAAGAGAAGAAATTCGAAGTGCACCTGAAGAAACAGAGGAATGGAGACATGTGACCCAGAGAAGCAGGAGGATCAGGAGGCAGTCAGCACCCATACTGCTCAGGAACCAGTACCAGGCTCTCACGCAGGAAAACGATGAAGAAATACATCAGGATAAGACTTTGCCCACAAACAGCAACCTTGTACGCCTTCAGAGTCCTCCTGGATGGAGAAAGAAAAATGTTGTGAAGAAGAAACGGAGAGTGGTGGTCATGGAGGATTCCCTGTTGAGAGGAACAGAGGCCGCTATCTGCAGACCGGATAGAACTTCAAGAGAAATGTGCTGTCTTCCAGGTGCAAAAATTAAAGATGTGTCTGACAGGATATCAGGACTCTTCAGACCTACAGATGACTACCCATTCCTGCTACTACATGTGGGGACAAATGACACCGCAAGAAACGACCTGGAAACCATCTGCAGAGACTTTGAAGACTTAGGCAAGAAAGTGAAAGAACTGGGAGCGCAGGTGGTCTTCTCTTCCATCCTCCCAGTGGATGGCCATGGAACAAGGAGGTGGAATAAGATTCTGCAGGTGAACAACTGGCTACATCGATGGTGCCGTCAGCAACGATTTGGATTTCTGGATCACGGAGTGAACTACTTATACGATGGACTACTTGCTAGAGATGGGGTGCACCTTACGAAGACTGGAAAGCATGTATTTGGAAGTCGCCTTGCTACACTTGTAAGGAGAGCTTTAAACTAGAACAACATGGGAAGGGAAGCAAAAGACCAGAAAAAGCCATACACCTGACAAATGCTATTGAGAACTCTGCTATTAGAAGTGGAAAGGAAGAACAAAGACGAAAGAATCTAATTAATAAAAATATTGGAGAAAGAGAAACCAATCACAAACTAAAATGTTTCTATACTAATGCACAAAGCATGGGCAACAAACAAGGAGAATTGGAACTACTAACACAGGAAAAGAAATATGTCGTCATTGGAATCACTGAAACTTGGTGGGACGATACACATGATTGGAATACAAGACTAGAAGGATACAACTTATTCGCAAGAAACAGACTTGATAAACGAGGAGGAGGTGTCGCATTGTATGTTAGAAACGCGTATATCTGCACAGAGATTGAAGCTTCAGAGACTGGGAGTTCTGTGGAAACTGTTTGGGTAAGAATACAAGGACAGAACAATGGAAAGAACACCATTGTAGGCATTTACTACAGGCCGCCTGTGCAAGCTGACGATATGGATGAACTCATTATGCATCAAATGGCCAAGTTCTCCAAAAAATATGACATAGTTGTCATGGGAGATTTCAACTATCCAGACATTTGTTGGGAATCTCTCTCAGGCAAAACTAACAGGTCAAGGAAATTCTTATCCTCTCTTGCTGACAACTTTATCTTCCAAAAGGTAAGGGAGAAAACAAGGGGAACTGCTACCTTGGATCTAATCCTTATAAACAGGGAGGAAATGGTTGATGAGGTAAAAGTGGCTGGGACCCTAGGAGGTAGCGACCATGCTATTTTAGAATTTTGGATAACTAGAGGCAGAAGACTTGTGAAGACTCAGACGTCAAGGTTAGATTTCAGAAAGGCAGATTTTAAGGGATTCAGAAAGAGAATTGGAGGGATCCAATGGCTGGATATCCTAAAAGACAAAAATGTCCAGGAAGGATGGGAAATCTTGAAAAATGAAATTCTCAAAGCACAGTTGTTAACAATTCCGAAAAGAGGGAAGAATAGGAAGCATTTAAGGAAACCAGGATGGATGAACACAGAACTTAAGCACATGCTAAAAAGGAAGAAAAAAATGTTTATAAAATGGAAAGAGGGAGGCATATCTAAAGAAGAATATAATGCTGTCTGCAGAACCTGCAGGGCACAAATCAGATTATCTAAAGCTGAAAATGAATTGAGGCTTGCAAGAGATGTCAAAATCAATAATAAAGGATTTTGGGGATATGTCAAAAGTAAAAGAAAAGTCAAAGATGCTATAGGATTTTTACAGGATGAAAATGATGAAATGGTAAGACAGGATGTTGAGAAGGCTGAACTTTTAAATTCCTATTTTGCATCTGTTTTCTCTCAGAAAGGAAATGTAACATCAACTGTTATTCACTGTCCTATTAAGGGAATAGAAGAATCCAGGATATCTATAAACAGAAAGCTAGTGAGGAAACACTTAGCTAACCTAAATGAATTCAAGTCTCCAGGTCCAGATGAATTACACCCCAGAGTACTGAAGGAGATAGCAGAAGAAATTTTTGAACCCCTCTCCATAATCTTTGAAAATTCTTGGATAACAGGAGAAGTCCCAGAAGACTGGAGAAGAGCAAATGTTGTTCCTATCTTCAAAAAGGGGAAGAAGGTGGACCCAGGGAACTATAGGCCGGTGAGTCTGACTTCTATACCAGGAAAGATCTTTGAACAAATTATTAAACAACATGTATGTCAATACCTGGATAAGAATGAAGTGATTAAACAGAGTCAGCATGGGTTTGTAACTAATAAGTCATGTCAGACTAACTTAATTTCCTTCTATGACGGTATCACTGATTGGGTGGATCAAGGAAATGCTGTAGATATAGTATATCTTGACTTCAGCAAAGCATTTGACAAAGTCTCTCATACAATCCTTATTGAAAAAATTACTAAGTATGGAATGGACAAGGCAACTGTTAGGTGGATTCATAACTGGCTTAGTGATCGGACCCAAAGAGTGGTCGTAAATGGCTGCACATCCAGTTGGAAAAATGTCTCAAGTGGGGTACCACAGGGCTCTGTCCTGGGCCCTGTATTGTTCAACATCTTTATCAACGATTTAGATGAAGGAATTGAGGGTAAACTGATTAAATTTGCTGATGACACAAAGCTAGGAGGGATAGCTAATACTAGAGAAGAGAGAGAGAGGATTCAAAAAGATTTAAATAAACTGGAGAAGTGGGCACAACTAACAGAATGGTTTTTAACAGGGAGAAATGCAAAGTACTACATCTGGGCAATAAAAATGTAAAAAGCATATATAGAATGGGAGGAATAGGGCTAAGTGACAGCACATGTGAAAAAGACTTGGGTATACTAATAAATCACAGACTGAATATGAGTCAACAGTGTGATGCAGCAGCAAAAAAGGCAAATGCAATTCTAGGATGTATTAACAGAAGCATACAGTCTAGATCACGTGAAGTCATTATTTCCCTCTACTCCTGTTTGGTCAGACCTCATCTGGAATATTGTGTCCAGTTTTGGGCACCACATTTTAAAAAAGACATCAACAAACTGGAGCAAGTTCAGAAAAGAGCGACCAGAATGGTGACCGGTCTGCAAACCCTGTCTTATGAGGAAAGGTTGCATTATTTGGGAATGTTTAGTTTGCAAAAGAGAAGACTGAGAGGAGACTTAATAGCTGTCTACAAATATCTAAAGGGCTGTCACATTGTAGAAGGATCAACTTTATTCTCATTTGCACAAGGAAAGACTAGAAGCAATGGGATGAAACTGAATGGGAGGAGACACAGATTAGATATTAGAAAAAACTTTTTGACAGTTAGAGTGATCAATGAGTGGAACAGGCTGCCACGAGAAGTGGTGAGTTCTCCTTCAATGGAAGTCTTCAAACAGAGGCTGGACAGACGTCTGACTGGGATGATTTAGCGAATCCTGCTTTGAGCAGGGGGTTGGACCAGATGGCCCAGGAGGTCCCTTCCAACTCTACGATTCTATGATTTCTATGATTTCTATGATTTCTAGGTAATTTGATTGCGTCCATGAGGGTTTTATCAGCTTCAGCATTTTTCACTGGGGTTCCGGCAGTAGTAATAAACCCTCGATTGGCCCATAGAGCCCCAAAATCGTGAGCAATACCAAATGCATACCGTGAGTCCGTGTATATATTAGCCCGTCTGATCTTGGCCAAAGTACATGCAGTAGACAGAGCCTGGAGTTCTGCTTCTTGTGCTGACTGTGATGGCGGGAGTGCAGCTGCGTGCACTACAGTGTCCTCTGTGGTAACAGCATATCCCGTGTGGAATCTACCAAACTCGTCAGCTTATCTTGAACCATCCGTGTATAACACCAGATCAGGATTTGGGAGTGGATTCTCACTGACATTTGGTGGAGTAGCTGTTTCTTCAGTCAGAAGTTGGGAACAATCATGTTGGAGGTAATCCTCATCACTGCCATCTTTCCTTATAGTTCCATATAAGGAAAGTGCCATCTTTCCGTCTTTCAAGGCATTGTAAAGGGGTTGCATTATGCGGGATGCATCCGGTATCCACTGACAAAAATAAGTGCATAGGAAAACACTGGAGTTCAATTTCATCTTTTGGGAAAGGAAGGGAGCTGGCAGCTATTTTTCTTTCTTCTGCGAGGTGTCTGGCACCCTGAAGGAGACAGTGACCCAAGAAGATCACTTGACCAAGGCAGAACTGAAGTCCCGAGGCCGAAACTAGACAGTTCAGTGCTGCCAGATACTTAAGGAGGCTAACAATGGCAGAAATGGCAAAAGACACCTGCTCATATTTTTTTTTTTTTTTCTCTGTACGCTGAACAGACGGGTTAAATACTTCTGAAAACTTTTTTTTTTTTTTTTTTTTAGCGGGGACTGAGGCTGGCAGCGGTGGCTCATAAGAGATACTGTGAGCGTTTAACAAAGAAAAGGTGGGGGCTGCGACTCTCGGTCTCCTTGTACAATTGTCATCTAGCAGGGAGACCTCTTCTTTCAAATCATTACTTTTAACTATTCGTCTGCCTGACACATTAGTATCATTAATTTCAGTTCCTTCTTTTAATCACTTCCTCACACCACAGCCACTTGCTTGAACCACAAACAATCCGTCTTTTCCATAATAGACAATTTTCCATCTTCAACATAGCAGTAAGAGAAAAAAATCAGAATTCACTTCCTCTGTTCTTCCTAACACCTTCGTCAGTTCCACCCAACCATCAAACTCACCCTCAACTCTTCAAAATCCCAAATCCATTTTCTGGAATCTACAGTCAAGCTCTAAGGTACATTCGGATCTGTTCAGACAATAAGAATAGAAAACTACAACTACTATCACTCAGAAAAACATCGCTGACCTCCAACCCATATTCCACAGAGACCACAGACTGAAAGCAATATTCCCGGAACCGCCACTGCTCTCCTACAAACAGCCTCCCAACCTAAAAAATATCCTTGTCAGAAGTGCCCTCGTATCACTTTCAGAGACAGGCACAGTCCCCTGTAACAGTAAGAAATGCAAGACCTGCCCCCACATACTGTATCACCAACAGATGAAGTCCCCATACCCAACACAAATCAGGACTATAAGATCATGGACTCTTTCTCATGTCCATCCTTTAATGTCGTGTACATGACACAGTGTACAAGGTGCAATGCAGGGACATACTTCGGGGAAACTAAGTAAAAGCTACAAACAAGGATGAATCTGCATAGACATACGATAAAGACTGAGCTGGACACACCTGTAGGGATACACTTCTCTAGACCTGGACACAGCTTGGCAGATCTAAAAGTCCTAATATTGAAAGGTCATTTTAATAGTGACAGAGAAAGGAAGATTTGGGAGTTTAAATTTATAAATATGTTCCAATCGCTAACAATAGGACTGAATTTGACACCTGGGTTCACGACTCATTACATGGACACAGTTCACACCTCCACAAGAAGGTCTTCAGATCTCTAATAGAATACTTGGTCCTCATCTGCATGTGTAACAAAAACCTTAATTTGATTTCCTTGGCATGTCTATAGCTAGCATCATCTCATGTCCTGTTGTAATTCCTATTTAAATGTTGCCATCTTTTCTCAGTGATTCACTTGTAATCTAGCCTGATGAAGGGGCCGCCTGAGCCCTGAAAGCTTGCTTGCAAATATAATTTCTCTGGTTAGCCAATAAAGGTATCACACCTTGAATCATTACATCTATTTTTCTGGCTAACACGGTACCACAATTTTATTTTGTATTATACATGTGCCAAGCCACAAAATTCTTCTTTTCCTTCCACAGATTCTCTCATTTACAGCTAAATACCCTTACTTCAATTGTGCACAATACTGGAGCGGCCGTCTCAGTTTGTTCCACCGGGTCAATAATCCCCCTCTGGGATTGCCCAAAATTCGTGGTACTCAGTGAAAGGAGGAGGGCGTCTCAGACTATCCCTCCGGACACCTCTGGTTATATATATATATATATATATATCTATATATACCTGAGTTACGTATCCTACCCATCTTCGATCACATGACCACCCTGATAACTAACAATGATCAGGAATTCAGGATATTTTGACTATAAAGAGAGTCACAATCACTGGTCAATCCGGGGTGTCCGTCCCTTATGAGGTACGGTTCGAGCACTGAGCCCCCAACGGGACTGCACCTCTATATGATTCCACCCATGAATCACCCCACCAGGGGACAAACCTCAGATCCTCTTTGCAGCAACAAGCACAGGAAAACCACACCAACGGTCAGTCTGAACAGTATAACTGCCAACTTACCGCGGCTGTGGGGGGTGATCAGTCCCAATTTTCCAACACCTGTGTCCGCTCCGAGGGTCCTTTGTCTTGTTGTCCTCCGGGGGCAGAGGCATCCCTACTCGGGGGCCCCACGTTTGGGCGCCAAGACTGTTGAGGTAGGGCTAAATTAACCCTTCACGGTTGAGCCAGTGATTTCCAAATTAATTTACAGGGCGTTGCTAGCAACTGGGAATGACCACACGGAGACGGGGGTCTCTGTACGGGAGGATCGAGGCAGATCACTGAGCCCCTTTACTGAATCTCACATTACATAGCATTCTGCTTAATTATGCAAAGTATACAGCTACCAATAGAATCGTAATACATTTAAGCCAATAGTATTGCAAGAAAATCAGAATATGTCCCCAGCTGCATGACGTAGAATATAGAACAATAGCACATTCTTTTAGGGTCTCATCTCATATCTTGTACAAGCTGGAACAGTCTGGTTTCATAACAGCCGTGAACTTTCATCTAGTTAAGTTACAAAATTTAACTCGTAAACAACAAAATGGCGTTGCAAGCACAAAAATGGATCCCGAAGAACAAGATGTCCTGTACATCTGAATACTGTACTTCACAAGGGGACCATGCATACCAGGATAGGGGGGTGAAGGGAACATGCATACCAGGATAGGGGCGTGAGAGGACCATGCATACCAGGATAGGGGGGTGAGAGGACCATGCATACCAGGATAGGGAGGTGAGGGGACCATGCATATCAGGATAGGGGGGTGAGAGGACCATGCATACCAGGATAGGGGGGTGAGAGGACCATGCATACCAGGATAGGGGGGTGAGAGGACCATGCATACCAGGATAGGGAGGTGAGGGGACCATGCATATCAGGATAGGGGGGTGAGAGGACCATGCATACCAGGATAAGGGGGTGAGAGGACCATGCATACCAGGATAGGGGGGTGAGGGGACCATGCATACCAGGATAGGGGGGTGAAGGGAACATGCATACCAGGATAGGGGCGTGAGAGGACCATGCATACCAGGATAGGGGGGTGAGAGGACCATGCATACCAGGATAGGAGGGTGAGAGGACCATGCATACCAGGATAGAGGGGTGAAGGGAACATGCACACCAGGATAGGGGGGTGAGAGGACCATGCATACCAGGATAGGGAGGTGAGAGGACCATGCATACCAGGATAGGGGGGTGAGAGGACCATGCATACCAGGATAGGGGGGTGAGGGGAACATGCATACCAGGATAGGGGGGTGAGAGGACCATGCATACCAGGATAGGGGGGTGAGAGGACCATGCATACCAGGATAGGGGGGTGAGGGGAACATGCATACCAGGATAGGGGGGTGAGAGGAACATGCCTACCAGGATAGAGGGGTAAAGGGACCATGCATACCAGGATTTGGGGGTGAAGGGACCATCCATACCAGGATAGGGGGTGAGGGGAACATGCATACCAGGATAGGGGGATGAGAGGACCATGCATACCAAGACAGGGGGGGTGAGAGGACCATGCATACCAGGATAGGGGGGTGAGAGGACTATGTATACCAGGATTTGGGGGTGAGGGGAACATGCATACCAGGATAGGGGGGTGAGGGGACCATGAATACCAGGATAGGGACTTAAGAGGACCATGCATACCAGGATAGGAGGGTGATAAGACCATGCATACCAGGATAGGGGGGGTGAGGGGAACCATGCATACCAGGATAGGAGGGTGAGAGGACTATGCATACCAGGATAGGCCTCTTTCACACATCAGGTTTTCGCCGTCAGGCGCGATCCGGCGCTTTTGACAGAAACCGGATCCGGCGAAATGCAATGCCGGATCCGGTTTCCCCCCCATTGACTTGCATTTGCGCCGGATCGCGCCGGATGGCCATGCGTTTCATCCGGTTTTCGCCGGATCCGGCAATGTGTCGCGATCCGGCGTCTGGAAAAAACGGCTACTGTAATATTTTTTGTCTCCGGCGTAAAAGCCGGACACGCCGGATCCGGCGCGTCCGGCTTTTTCACACAATGAAAGCCTATGAGCGCCGCAATGCGCCGGATCCGGCGAAAGCCGGATCCGGTGGCCGGATCCGGTTTTTTGGGTCTGAGCATGCTCAGTAGCTCTGCCCACAAGACATATATAAAAGCAAGACAGTGGGACCCACAGCCACACCGAACATGCCACCCAAGAAAGCAACCAAGCGCAGCAGGAGAAGGCAGGAGACCACTGCAGCACCATCAGCACCACCACCACCCCAAATGGAGCAGCAAATGGAACATGCTGAGGAGGGGAGTCCAGCAGCAGATGAGAGACGGTAATTATCAAATCCCCCATTCCTCCAAACTAGGGCTATTGAATATCAAGATATTCATTGGCCCTTTGTTTCTCTTTATTCAACAGCCGCCCAATAGATGCAGCAGCAGCAGCAGCAGCAATGGCAGCAGCTGGAACACCACCCACAGGCATGGAGTGTGGCCACCAGGAAGACAGCATATCATCTTCTGGGAGCCCTCCCTCGCATCGTCAGCGTTTGACGGTTTTTATTACCAAAATCCATCATCTCTGTAATATATGTCTATTCATTGCCTTTTATTTCAAAACAGGATTCACAAGATGAAGAGGAGCTCCCAGAAGAAGAAGGAAGGGGTGGACAGACACTTGGAGTGGGCTCACAATTGGTAAGTTTTTTGCATCAAACGCAGAAACACAACATCACACTACACACAACACATAGAAAACAATGTTCTGCAGACCACACACAGCAAACAAATGCCTACATCCAAAGACATAACATTTTTTGTTTTCTTCTCTAGTCTTCCCAATCTGGTGCTCGGCCAAGAGGTCCTCGCAGTGCCTCCCAGGGTCGTCGGCGACAGCAACGCGGCGGTCACCAGCGTGTAAGTATAAATATTTTTGCTTTGTTTTTTTGCACTTTTTATTTCATTTCTTTTGTGGAGGCTAATTATGTTATTTTTGTCTTTTTCTTTAACAGCCTTCACAGCGTGCTCCCGACTCTGACGGTGAGGATGGAGGACTCGATGTGGACCACCTCATCGATCTCGTCAGAGAAAGGGAGCCGCTCTGGAATATGGCTGACCGCCGCCACGCTGACCTTATCGTTACCCGACGACTCTGGGAGGAAATCTGTTTGCTCCTTGTGGGCCGCTGGGAGGACCTCGATGTTCGGGCCCAGATTAAAGAGCGTAAGTATATACAGTACCGGTTGCTTGATGTAAACCAGTGTTTCCCGAACTCCAGTCCTCGTGGTCCCCACGGATCATGTGTTCAGGATTTCTATTTACTATGGAAATCCTGAAAACATGACCCCTGGGGACCATGAGGACTGGAGTTTGGGAAACACTGATGTTGTATACTAACCACTTTGTCCTTTCTCGTTTCAGGGAACAGAATTGTGAATCGGTGGCGGTCTGTGAGGGATCGTTTCAAGAAGGAGTTCAATAAAGAGATGCGGGCCCCGAGTGGATCTGGAGGACGCAGGAGCAAGTACAAGTACGCAGAAGCCCTGTCGTTCCTCCGGGAAACAATGGTCACTAGAAGGTAAATATTACACACCACATGTGAAAAAAAATGTTAGATGTAAATTTTTTTTTTCAGCCAGGGCCATACCATGTCAGTATTTTAATTGTTTTTTTTTCTCTTTATTCCACAGCACGGTGAGCAGCACTCGGGAGCCTGCACGATTGGACCCTTCTGAGGCGATCCCTGAGGAGACCGGCACCGAGGGACACTTCGACCGCCCCGGTACATCTGCACCTTCCCAGCCTTCCCACACATTCGACCCATCTGTCCCATCCACCAGCACAGGAGCATCGTGGCCGCCTTCATTACATGAAGCTGCTGGTGAGGAGATCGCTTTCCCTTTACCCCACCCTTCTGCCCCTGCCACCTCTAGTACACCTGCGGGTACTGGGCGGCAGCGGCAGAGGGGTCAGGAAAAGACTTATGCGCCAGAGTTCTTGCATCTGAATGCATCTTTCCAGAACTGTTTAAAAGTCTTGTCAGAGCAAATCTCCGCAGGCTATCAGCAGATCAACTCCAGCATTCTGGAGGTGAAGACACTTCTGCAAACCATGCATTCAGAAGCAAGATCTTCGCCAAACCACACCTTTTTCAGGTCTGTTGTGGAGCGCATGGAAACGCTCTCTCCTGCCCAGCAGATGCATGTAATGCATTCATGCCACGGTGCTCTCCAGCACGTTACCTCCCAACCTCCTCCTCCCACCACAGTAGTTCCTCCACCTGCACCCCCTCCAGCCACTTTCCATCCTCCCCCTCCTATTACATCTACACCCCCTCCAGCCACTTTCCATCCTCCCCCTCCTATTACATACCATCCACCTCCCCAGCACCATCCACCTCCCCAGCACCAGCAACCTCCCCAGCACCAGCAACCTCCCCAGCACCAGCAACCTCCCCAGCACCAGCAACCTCCCCAGCACCAGCAACCTCCCCAGCACCAGCAACCTCCCCAGCACCAGCAACCTCCCCAGTACCAGCAACCTCCCCAGTACCTGCAAACTCCCCAGTACCAGCAACCTCCCCAGTACCAGCAACCTCCCCAGTACCAGACATCTCCCCACTTCCAGCAACCTGCCCCGTACCAGACATCTCCCCACTTCCAGCAACCTGCCCCGTACCAGACATCTCCCCACTTCCATCAACCTGCCCCGTACCAAACTCCTTCCCCATATAACTTGCCATCAACATCATCTGCTCCTACAGTCCCTGCCCAACCCTCCACTCCACCACCCACCACCTCTTCTGCTTCCCACATGTCCACCCATTCTGTAGTTTTTTCCACACCTTCACCTCTAACTGTTCCTTCCCTACCACGATCCCAGTCCTCTCTCCACACTCCCAGTGTCGAAGTGTCCCGCAGCCCCTACAGCAGTATTTCCACCCCACACTACACAGATTTATAATGTGTGTATTTAAATAAAAATGACCAGTTTTATGGTTTCAAAGCTTTATTAAACAAGTTTATTAAAATTTTAAAAAAGTTTACTAAAAAAAACATTTTTCAATAAAAGTTAAATTATTTTACACTGGTTGTCTGTCATTTCTTTCTGCGGCGAAAAAGGTTAAATACAGGGTATTTAAAAGGTGAAATGGTATTCAAAACTAGGTATATAACTGTGGGTAAATTTTAGCTTTTTGCCACAGTTGTGTTCCTGGTTGTGTTTGAAGCAAAGTATTTCACCTAAAAAGTTGTGTTTATTGTTGGTGATTTCCTAACAATGTACACAACTTTTGTTAAAAGGTGAAATACTTTGCATAAAACACAACCAGGTACACACCTGTGGCCTAAAGCTAAAAATAGTAAGACCATGACAAGATAGCCAACTTTGGTTGGCAAAGGTATATACTGTTGGTCCAGAAGTTACACAAGTTTGGTTAGGGCACAAATCTTTCACAATCTGTCATCCTGCCAGTGTACTCTGCCTTGAGGTGACATAAAGTATATTGCAAAATTGTCCCTCATTACTGAAACCGTCACAGAACTTCTAGTGGTAATGTCATGGTAATCTTGCAAGGTGGTTTCTTCAGAGGTGTCCTCAATGGAAATGGGTTCCTTGCAGATAACAAAATTGTGGAGTACCACGCACGCTTTGATCACCTCGTCCACAGTTTCTGTCTTGAGGTTGATCGCAGTCAATAGGACCCGCCATTTGGCTGTCAGAATACCGAAGGTACATTCAACCATTCTTCTTGCTCTTGTGAGGCGGTAATTAAAAATGCGTTTTGGTCTTGTCAATCCTCTGCTAGAGTACGGTTTCAAAAGGTGTTCTGACAGCTGGAAGGCTTCATCCCCTACACAGACAAATGGCATAGGTGGACCAGATGTTTGCGGCAGCGGTCTAGGTGGTGGGAACTGGAAGGTGTTTCCATACAGTTTACGCCCCATGGCAGACAGTTTGAAAACTTGAGAGTCATTGGAGCGGCCATAGGCCCCAATATCAACCACAATAAATTTGTATTCCGCGTCAGCGATGGCCATGAGGACAATTGAAAAATATTTCTTGTAATTGAAATATTCCGATCCCGATCCAGCTGGCTTTACAATGCGGATATGTTTCCCGTCCACAGCGCCCAAGCAGTTGGGAAACTGACATATCTGTTGAAACTTGTCAGCAATTTCAATCCACCTCTCTGTTGTGGGCTCTGGTAAAAACTCTTCAGCTAAGGAGTCCCACAGTGCACGGCATGTGTACTTCACAATTCCAGATATGGTGGAAATCCCGAGTCTGTACTGGAAATGCAGTGACGAAAGGGATTCTCCAGTTGCAAGAAATCTGTGGGGAATTAAAAAACAATAAATTAGTTTTAAATCACAGCATTACATACCAAAACTGACCTATAACACTTGGAGATACAAACTACCACCAACAAGATTGCAGTGAAAGTGTGCTCTGATGCGATCATATCCAATAAATGTGGCTTACCTTAAAGTCACCATCAGACGCTCTGCGGGTGAAACTGAGAAGCGGCAATAAGTGTCCGCTTTTCTTATGAGGTGTGCAATGCGCTCCACCAAGTAATCAAAATTCTCCATTTTCATCCTAACATATCCAAAAAATTTATCCGGGTTTTGTCGAAGGTCCATGCAGAGTGTAGAATAGACCCCACGCGTCATTCTCTTGGCTGTGATGGGGTGGATCCACAAACGTCGTCTACGATGCCTGATGCGCTGCTGTCTCGCTCTCTCCTTCTCCAGAACAATCACCCTCAAACGATTCGCCTCCGCTATAAAATCCGCCAAATTCTTCAAAATATTTCCAATGACAACATCCATCTTCGCCAGTAACTTGCTCTTCTCTCCAACCTGCACTTTCTCCTCTACAACCTGTCAAAGAAGGGCTGTAGGAACATGCTATATATAGTTTTCCAGTAGCCAATCCCGTTCGGAAGGCCACAAGGGTCAATTTTAAAAACCGGATCCGGCGTAATTCGTCGAAAAACGGATAGAAAAACGGATGAACCGGATGAGACGGATCCGGTTTTGTCTGTCAAGAAAAAGACGGATCCGGCAGAAAACCGGATCCGTCACATCCGGTTTTACGAAACATTTGCCGGATCCGGCGTTCCGGCACGACGCCGGATCGCGCCTGACGCCGAAAACCTGATGTGTGAATGTAGCCATAGGGGGGTGAGGAGAACATGCATACCAAGATAGGGGGGTGAGAGGACCATGCATACCAGGACAGGGGGGTGAGGGGACCATGCATACCAGGACAGGGGGGTGAGGGGACCATGCATACCAGGATAGGGGGGTGAGAGGACTATGCATACCAGGATTTGGGGGTGAGAGGACCATGCATACCAGGATAGGGGCGTGAGAGGACCATGCATACCAGGATAGGGGGGTGATAAGACCATGCATACCAGGATAGGGGGGGTGAGGGGACCATGCATACCAGGATAGGGGGGGTGAGGGGACCATGCATACCGGGATAGAGGGGTGAGGGGACAATGCATATAGGGATGAGGGGTACCATGCATACTAGGATAGGAGAGGGCAGCACATACCAGGATGGGAGACCATATACCAATAAAAATGCTCGCCACCCGGGCGTAGAACGGGTTCATAGCTAGTATATTATTTTGTCACTATCATACAGCAGCATAGCAATGATAATGGTGGTGGCCCCATGTAAGTCCTGCACTCACTATTCTGCTGGTGTAGTCACTGTGTACATACATTACATTACTGATCCTGAGTTACATCCTGTATTATACTCCAGAGCTGCACTCACTATTCTGCTGGTGTAGTCACTGTGTACATACATTACATTACTTATCCTGAGTTACATCCAGAAGGGGGCTGGGGAAGGGCACAGCCTAGGGGAAGCCCCCCATGACTGCTATGGGCGGGAAGTTTGAACTAGTGTTGTGCCAGTTTGAAATGGTTGGCCGGGACGGGGGCCGGGGGAGGGGTTTAAGGTGGGGGCAGCCTGTATTAGGGAAAAAGTGCGGGAAAAACCGCACTCACCAGCCAGGAGCAGAGGAGAGAAGTCCCACCTGAATCGATGGACGACGAGCAGCAACTTTTCGCCAGGCTGCAGGATGTGGCCAGGTCCAGGAGGGGAGGATGGCTACAGACCCAGCTTTCCTCCCTCCTCAGCGCTGCGGAGCAGGGAACCAGCCGGCGTGGAAGGAGGACCCGTCCCCCCGAAAGGCTGTCACCGGAGGTGTCAGCCCGCAGCAGGCGGCGGCTGCGGAGCCCCTCCAGGGACCCTGCGGGCGGCGCAACAGATGGGGCTGCATCCCCTCCCTGCGCCCGTCCCGGCAGGAATCCGCCCAGCCGGCCGGTCAGCACGGGCGGCAAGTGTGGGGGAGCAGGACAGGAACAGCAGGCCCGACCGGAAGTGACGTCGCGGGCAGGAGCCGAAGAGTCGCGCAGCAGGGAGGAGAGTGAAGGCCGCGGCAGGCCCTCACAGCGGCGAGGCCGGCGCCGGGCAACACAGCGGCGGGAGGCAGGATCGAGGGCGCCCCCGGGGATGAGGACCGCTCGGGGGCGTCTGCCAGCCAGGGCGCCAGACGTGGCGCGGCGGGCAGGAGGGGGCGTTGCGGCAGCGCCCTGCCTGGCCCCACCGTCAGCAGAAGGACCGGAGGTGAGGCGGGCGGGAGGGTGCCGGATGCTGCCGCCCTGCCTCCCCCCATTGCAGTCCATAGCGTGAGAGCGGCGGTCGGGAGGGGGCAGCACGAGGACGCCCTGCCCGGTCCCAGCAGCATGTGGAGCCCCGACCGATCGGCGGACAGGAGGGGGCTCAGCGGGGACGCCCTGCCTGGTCCCAGCAGCACGTGGAGCCCGGACCGGTCGACGGGCGGGAGGCGACTTAGCGTGGTCGCCCTGCCTGGCCCCTATCCAGCAGACGAGGCATCAGGCACCTGGGGGCATTTATCCGGGAGTCGCCCGGAGGGTGCTACGGACCGGCCAGTCGGGCATGGGTCCAGGGACTGTCACGGGTCCAGCTCAAGGGGGAGTTCTCGGGAGCGGCGGGTATCGCATGCTCGGGTCCCCCCTGGTGACGAGGAGGCCAGGGGCGCGGGCCTGGAGCAGCGGTGCCTGCATCAGGATCTTCGAGGACGTCAGGATTCCGGATTTCCAGCTGGCGGGGACACAGCACCCGCGCAGCTATGTGAGTATGGCTCCATGTCGTGTTTGTCGCCCGCAGGGGCTGTATTGCAGGATGATGGGGGCAGGCAGGGAGATGGTAGGGAGCGGATGGGGCGTAGTGGGCCTAGCGGGGCTGAGGTGCCGGGGCTAAGGGACATTTTGGCGAACATGTCGCAAATATTGAGGAGACTGGAGGGGGGGGTAATTGGGGAGGCAGCTCCGTCCCCAGCGGGGGCATGGATAGTGAGTCGCGGTTCGGGCACAGAGTCGGGTGGTGACGTGTTACGCGCGGTAGAATGCGATGAAGGAGCTGCGGCAGGAGTATCTGTTTCAGTGCAGACGGAAACGGATAAGGGGGATAGGATAAAGCTGGACGATAGGGCTAAGGGAGAGGTTTATGTGTGCTTTGAGGGGCCGCTGGGGGCCCATTTAAAGAAAGAAGTGAAGGAGAAGATTTGGCGGGACGAGTATGTGGAGATATTTTCTTTGCTGCCGTTGGAAAAGTTTAACCTGGATAAGGGGAAGAAGGACGATAGTAAAAAAGAGGAGGAAGAAAAGAGGAGGTGGCGTCTGATCCCGCAGACTTTTGTGAATTGGAAGCAGGCATTCGCTATTTTGGCTAGTGTCATAGGGGAGAAGTCTCCGGTTAATTGTTCTGGCCTTTTTTGTTATTTAGATGCTATCGGGGAGGCGCATCGTATTTATGGGGGCCAGGCGTGGCTGCGATACGACGAGCAGTTTAGGCAGAGGAAGGCGGTACGGCCGGAGATAAAGTGGGATCAAAAGGATATCGGGCTGTGGCTGAAGGTGATGGCCCCAGTGAGGTATGGGCAGTCCTTTCACGGGAGCGGGGGCAGCAGCAGTCAGCAAGCAGGTCAGGGTAGCAGTGCTCAGGCAACCCAGGGAGGAAGAGAGAAGTCGGGAGCGTGCTGGCAATTTAATGACGGGCAGTGCAAGTACGGGGCGGGCTGCAAGTTCAAGCACGTGTGCTCCCACTGCAACGGTAGCTCACACGGCGCTTCCAAATATTTTAAGGAAGGGAAAGGAAAGCCAAATGTGGGTGCCGGTCAAGGGGGAGAGCCCGGTGAGGGTTCAAGAGATGGCCCCCTTTCTAAGTAGGTACCCGGCTCGGGCAGAGGCCAGCGTGCTTTTGAATGGTTTTGTTGACGGTTTCAGGATTCCACCTCCTGGCCATGTGGTTCCTTTTTCTGTTAAAAATTTGCGGTCGGCAATAATGCATGCGGAGGTAGTAGATGAGAAGTTAAAAAAGGAAGTGGATTTGGGCAGAATGGCCGGTCCGTTCCCCACGGCTCCTGTTGCGGGCGTGATTGTTTCCCCGTTGGGGGTTGTGCCTAAGAGGGAGCCGAATAAGTTTCGTTTGATTCAGCATTTGTTTTATCCAAAAGGCTTGTCAGTTAATGACGGTATCGATAGGGAGTTGTGTTCTGTGGAGTATACCTCTTTTGATACGGCGGTTAAGTGGGTGCGACGTTATGGGTCAGGGGCTTTGTTGGCAAAGACAGACATTGAGTCCGCTTTTCGGTTACTACCGGTTCATGCAGATAGTATCCCGCTGCTGGGATGTTTTTGGAGGGGGAATTTCTACCTCGATAGGTGTTTGCCGATGGGTTGCGCAATTTCTTGTTCCTTGTTTGAGACGTTTAGCACTTTTCTGGAGTGGGTGGTGAGGGATGTTACAGGAATGCAGTCGATCATTCATTATCTGGATGATTTTCTTTTTATTGGCCCCCCGGATTCGCCGTTGTGTAGGAACGCGTTGGCAGGCATGGTTTGGGTGGCGGAGCATTTTGGGGTGCCGCTGGCATCTGAGAAGACGGAAGGCCCTAAGGCTGTTATAAGTTTTTTGGGCATAGTTGTCGATTCGGAGAGGATGGAGTGTCGGTTACCAGAGGACAAGTTGGCATTGTTGAAACAGGAGGTAGACAGGATTTCGAAGTTGCGCAAAGTGACCCTCAAGGAATTACAATCCCTATTGGGGAGATTGAACTTTGCCTGCAGGATCATGACTATGGGTCGAATTTTTTCTCGTCGTTTGGCTAGCGCGACGGCGGGAGTGAAGGCTCCGCACCATTACGTTCGCTTGACGAAGGAGCATAGGGACGATTTGATGGTTTGGCAGCGGTTTTTGCGGAATTACAATGGGCGGTCGCTGATGCAGGAGGAGACATTGAGCAATTTTGATTTTGAAATATTTACGGATGCAGCAGGCGGCTTTGGTTACGGCGCCTACTGTAAGGGTAGGTGGAGTGTGGGGCGGTGGCCTCAGACGTGGAAGTTGTTGGGCCTTACCAAAAACTTGGCACTATTGGAGCTGTTTCCTATCGTGGTAGCTGTTTTGGTGTGGGGTCCCATGTTCGAAAATAGGAGAGTGCGCTTTCATTGCGACAACGCGAGTGTTGTAGCGGTCATTAACAGTTTGTCGGCCTCCTCTCCCCCCGTAGTTAGATTGGTTAGGGTTTTGGTTCTTCGCTGTCTGGATTTGAACGCAGGGATTTCTGCAGTGCATGTGCCCGGGGTTACGAATTCAATAGCAGACTCTTTGTCTCGTTTTCAGTGGGGCCGTTTTCGAGAATTGGCGCCAGGAGCGGATGCCACGGGCGTGGAATGCCCTTCCTTTCTGTGGAAGGTGATTACGGAAGAGCAGGAAGACTGATTCGGGAATCCTTATCGCAGCAGACATGGTCGGCCTACGATTCTTCGTGGCGAGTATGGCAGAGTTGGTTGGCAGAGTGGGGTGGGGTCGAAAGTGATGAGGATAGGATGTTGGTGGTATTGTTTTTAATTGGGAAGGCAGCTGACAGCGGTTGGTCTGCTGCTAAGGTAAACAAGTTTGTAGCGGGTTTAGCTTTCGGTTTCAAGTTGCAAGGGGTGGGGGACGTTACGAAGAGCTTCTTAGTGAGTCAGGCGTTAAAAGGGTTTCGGAGGGGTAACAAAGCCGGGGACAAACGAAGGCCTATTTCGTTTAGTACGTTGGAAGGCTTAGGCAGAGTCCATGGGGGTATTTGCACGTCAGTTTTTGAGTTGGCCCTGTTTCGGCTGGCTTTTTCTTTGGCCTTTTTTGGGGCAATGCGCATTGGCGAGGTGGTGTCAGGCAGCAGGGTTTCGGCGGGAGGGGTGTTGGCAGAAGATGTGGAATTTTGGGCGGGGGGCATTGTTTTTTGGATTCGACGTTCAAAAACTGATCAACAGGGTAGGGGCAGACGGGTTGTTTTGGGGCGAGTTGATAGGGCATTAATGTGCCCTAGTGGCTGTTTGGAAGCATATTGGGGCGTATGGGCGGGTAGGACGGGTCCTCTCTTGTGCCATGCGGACGGCACCTATTTGTCTCGGTTCCAGTTCATTGCGGTTTTGAAGAAGGGATTGGTAGAGTTGGGCCTTCCCCAGGACATGTATGGGTCTCATTCATTTAGAATTGGTGCTGCGACCGAAGCGGACAGCCTTGGGTTGGGGGCTGATGCGATTAGGAGAATTGGCAGGTGGCAGTCGGATCGGTATTTACTGTATGTTCGGCGTTAGCTGCGTGGTTTGCATGTCCTCGATGTGTTTTTCCTATATTCTGTTGTGTTTTTTCCAGGTGGCGACCCCTTTCTGGCCTGGATATTCGGACACTCTTACGTTTATTGGGGTGCGCTACGAGCCGACGCGAGGCCAGATGGTAGGCAATTGGGCTTTGGGAGGGAGCAGGTGCTGGTCCGTTGGTTGGGTTTCCGAGGAATGGTATGGAGCAGGGTGCTCCTGGAGTTAACCAAGTCCGCTCGCTTGGATAGAACCCCCGACATTATTGTTTTCCATGTGGGGGGCAATGATTTAGGGGTCAGGCCGGTGAGAGAATTAATTAGGGACATACGTTCCGATTTTTTGAGGTTGTGGACATCGTTCCCGAACGTGGTGACGGTATGGTCAGATGTGGTACCCAGACAGAGGTGGAGGCAAGCGAGATCGTTGAAAGGGATTAACAGGGCAAGAGTGAAATTGAATCGCGCGGTGTCGGCGTTTGTGTCCAGGAATGGGGGCATTAGTGTTCGTCACTTTGAATTGGGGACAGGTGCCGGTAATTTTTGGTTGGCCGATGGGGTTCATTTAAATTCTATTGGTATTGATTTATGGGCACTGTCAATACAGGAGGGGATCGAGAGGGCCTTGGTGGTTTTGGGGCACTCACGAGCCTGAGGTGGTCAGGGCTGTTCGTGGTTAGCGGGGGGTGGGGTTCTTGGAGTTGACGGTGATTGGTCGGGGAAGGATTCGGAAGTAACATTCCCGACAGTTTAAAATGGTATGGGGGATCTGGCTTTTGGGTATGGGCTCTGGACGGGGTTTTACCTCGGGAGCTATGGTGGTTGGTCTCCCAGAAGGGGAGTTACGGTGCCCTCGAGCTGGGCTGGACGGCTGGGGGTAACATGGTGGAAATAAGTTTATAGCCAGATCTTTCTAGCTCCAAGAACCCTCCCCTCATAATTTTGAATTATTTAATGTTTATTGTTAATGTTTGTTAATAAAATTGGCCGCTGTGGCCAAAATTATCCAAAGAATTTAAATTGTACCGTGTCTTATTCTCAGGAGAAAGGAAAGAGGGGGATGATAGGAGGCGGTGAGGTATCGAGGAGAAGGTAAAACTGAAGTCGCCATATGCGGTCAAGAAGGGGGCTGGGGAAGGGCACAGCCTAGGGGAAGCCCCCCATGACTGCTATGGGCGGGAAGTTTGAACTAGTGTTGTGCCAGTTTGAAATGGTTGGCCGGGACGGGGGCCGGGGGAGGGGTTTAAGGTGGGGGCAGCCTGTATTAGGGAAAAAGTGCGGGAAAAACCGCACTCACCAGCCAGGAGCAGAGGAGAGAAGTCCCACCCACCCTCCCTGTTTTGGGTAGCATGTTGGGGGCTGCTAGGGGATGTACGTTTTATAAAAAAAAAAAAAAAAAAAAGGTGATCGGTATATAGATTCTTGTCAGGGTCTATACGAGGCGTCGTTGTTGCTGTTGTCACAGTGGCTGTGGGGCGGGGGGTGGGGTTCTTGGAGTTGACGGTGATTGGTCGGGGAAGGATTCGGAAGTAACATTCCCGACAGTTTAAAATGGTATGGGGGATCTGGCTTTTGGGTATGGGCTCTGGACGGGGTTTTACCTCGGGAGCTATGGTGGTTGGTCTCCCAGAAGGGGAGTTACGGTGCCCTCGAGCTGGGCTGGACGGCTGGGGGTAACATGGTGGAAATAAGTTTATAGCCAGATCTTTCTAGCTCCAAGAACCCTCCCCTCATAATTTTGAATTATTTAATGTTTATTGTTAATGTTTGTTAATAAAATTGGCCGCTGTGGCCAAAATTATCCAAAGAATTTAAATTGTACCGTGTCTTATTCTCAGGAGAAAGGAAAGAGGGGGATGATAGGAGGCGGTGAGGTATCGAGGAGAAGGTAAAACTGAAGTCGCCATATGCGGTCATGTATTATACCCCAGAGCTGCATTCACTATTATGCTGGTGCAGTCACTGTGCACATACATTACATTACTTATCCTGAGTTACAGCCTGTATTATACTCCAGAGCTGCACTCACTGTTCTGCTGGTGCAGTCACTGTGTACATACATTACTAATCTGGAGTTAAATTCTGTATTATAATCCAGAGCTGCACTCACTATTCTGCTGGTGCAGTCACTGTGTACATACATTACTGATCTGGAGTTACATCCTGTATTGTACCCCAGAGCTGCATTCACTGTTCTGCTGGTGGAGCCACTGAGTACATACATTACATTACTAACCCTGTACTGATCCTGAGTTACATCCTGTATTATACTCCAGAGCTGCACTCACTATTCTGCTGGTGCAGTCACTGTGTACATACATTACTAATCTGGAGTTACATTCTGTATTATAATCCAGAGCTGCACTCACTATTCTACTGGTGCAGTCACTGTGTACATACATTACTGATCTGGAGTTACATCCTGTATTGTACCCCAGAGCTGCACTCACTATTCTGCTGGTGGAGCCACTGTGTACATACATTACATTACTGATCCTGAGTTACAGCCTGTATTATACTCCAGAGCTGCACTCACTATTCTGCTGGTGCAGTCACTGTGTACATAAATTACATTACTGATCCTGAGTTACATCCTGTGTTATACTCCAGAGCTGCACTCACTATTCTGCTGGTGCAGTCACTGTGTACATACATTACTGACCTGGAGTTACATCCTGTATTGTACCCCAGAGCTGCACTCACTATTCTGCTGGTGGAGCCACTGTGTACATACATTACATTACTGATCCTGAGTTACAGCCTGTATTATACTCCAGAGCTGCACTCACTGTTCTGCTGGTGGAGCCACTGAGTACATACATTACATTACTAACCCTGTACTGATCCTGAGTTACATCCTGTATTATACTCCAGAGCTGCACTCACTATTCTGCTCGTGCAGTCACTGTGTACATACATTACATTACTGATCTGGTGTTACATTCTGTATTATAATCCAGAGCTGCACTCACTATTCTGCTGGTGCAGTCACTGTGTACATACATTACTGATCTGGAGTTATATCCTGTATTGTACCCCAGAGCTGCACTCACTATTCTGCTGGTGGAGCCACTGTGTACATACATTACATTACTGATCCTGAGTTACAGCCTGTATTATACTCCAGAGCTGCACTCACTATTCAGCTGGTGCAGTCACTGTGTACATACATTACTGATCCCGAGTTACATCCTGTATTATACCCCAGAGCTGCACTCACTATTTTGCTGGTGCAGTCACTGTGTACATACATTACATTACTGATCCTGAGTTACATCCTGTATTATATCCCAGAGCTGCACTCACTATTCTGCTGGTGCAGTCACTGTGTACATACATTACTGATCCCGAGTTACATCCTGTATTATACCCCAGAGCTGCACTCACTATTCTGCTGGTGCAGTCACTGTGTACATACATTACATTACTGATCCGGAGTTACATCCTGTATTATACCCCAGAGCTGCACTCACTATTCTGCTGGTGCAGTCACTGTGTACATACATTACATTACTGATCCTGAGTTACATCCTGTATTATACCTCAGAGCTGCACTCACTGTTCTGCTGGTACAGTCACTGTGTACATACATTACATTACTGATCCTGAGTTACATCCTGTATTATACCCCAGAGCTGCACTCACTGTTCTGCTGGTGCAGTCACTGTGTACATACATTACTGATCCTGAGTTACCTCCTGTATTATACTCCAGAGCTGCACTCACTATTCTGCTGGTACAGTCACTGTGTACATACATTACATTACTGATCCTGAGTTACATCCTGTATTATACTCCAGAGCTGCACTCACTATTCTGCTGGTGCAGTCACTGTGAACATACATTACTGATCCTGAGTTACATCCTGCATTATACTCCAGAGCAGCATTTACAATTCAGTTGGGTTTAGCTTGCTCTGGCAATTTACGTTTTAGGAGCTGTCATCTTTACATCGGCCTCTTTAAATTCATCTGATATAGTAAATGTATTTCCACTGCTGAATTATAGGGACTGTTAGGTCTGTGTCTGATTGAAGCTTAGAGAATTATGATTACAGCTCTGGAGTAATATCCCAGTTGTAACAATGCAGTGAATGTAACTCTTCTGCAGTAAGATGTCGCTCACAATTAGACAAACCCTTTATAACAACTTTCCCTCTTGAACCCTGGAGAAACCTCGCTGTCCTGTAATATTATAGTATATTATATATATCTCTCTGGATTCATTGTTACATTTGTTCCGTTACTAATCACAATGTAACATTTAATAAAGCCCCGATCTGGTGATCAGAGAGGGGCCGGTGCTCTTACCATTGATGGTGCGGCCATTGTTCTCATGGATACGCTCTGCTGCCGTTCTGCTGCTGGACTGTGCGGTGACGCTGACTCCAGGACACTTTATATATAAGGTCACTGTGTCGCCCCCAGGAGTATGGCCGCCACAGTGGCTTTGCCTTCCTCCAGGGGAGGGTAATGCCAGGCTTGGAGGCAATGATGGGTATCTCTCGCAGTCAATCTATGCATGCAACACAGTTCCACTCCAGGCCAGCAGGGGGAACTCTGAACCGGGATTAAGGGGAGGAGTGCTCTCAGAGGGCCAAGAGGAAGGAGTGAGTAGTTAGTCTGCGGAGGATGAAGTGTGCAGACGTGTGGAAGGAGCGCTGAGATAGAGCTGAGAGGAAGAGCTCATCTCTGGAGAGAGCGCATGAACTGGAGCCTGGTCGCCACAGTTGTACGGATACTAACGGTCCTGCAACAGACACCAGAGGAGTAGGAGGCTGTAAATGCCCTGCTCCCATCTAAGACTTGAGGGCACAACAGCAGCTTGGATAGTGAGCCAGGACTCAGGAGGGAGGAGTCCCCGAGACAGGCTACAGTTGTCTGCCGTGCAAGTGAGGTTCTTGAGAACATCTGACAGGAGGAACTCCAGTGTAACTCGGTACTGGAGATCCCACAAATAAGCGCTAGGAAGGAGACTGCACAGAATCCCTGAGCTGCTTCCAGGCTAGCCTGCTCCGGTACCATCTGTAATCAGAACCCTGGACTGCAGTTACCAAGTAAAGGTACAGAAATTGCACCCGCTATGTCTTGCCTGCTTCCTACATCCCTGTGCCGACCACATCTACACTGCCCTGGGACTACAGCTCCACCTCCCTTGCCGAGCACCACAGGTGGCGTCACAAACTATTCATCTAACTACATTCCACCATTCACAACTTCCTAATACTTGGGCGCCCAGGGCCACGGTCCGGGTCACCGCTGCCGTGACACATCCCACTGATACCAGCCCGGTTTATATTCAGGTTTCCATGACTTTGTGTATTTTTTTTAAATGATTTTTGTGATTTATTTTTCCTAATCTTTTGTAATGGGAATCACTGGGAGAGATTAAAGGGCCGGATCATCTCCCGCTGTGGAATCCCTTAATCACTCATTAACCTGCAGAGTGGACACAGAAATAATATTCTCTGCTAGAGATAAGAAGCGTCATAAACCCGAGCGCGGACATGTAATAACCCGTGTGAGGAGCAGGAGACGTCCAGTCACCCCGTATACTCAGAGGGGCATCTGCGGACTGCGGGGGATTGTCATAGGAACCTATGACCACCTTATAGGCGCGCGACGGGTGGGATCACATGGGGGTAATTCTGGTTATTATGGTCAGGGTTTTATGTAGGATTGTACAAATGCTATCAGGAATCATAGAGAAAGTGTATGAGTCCTGATTATTCCACCCTCTCTGTGAGTCCTGATTATTCCACCCTCTCTGTGAGTCCTGATTATTCCACCCTCTCTGTGAGTCCTGATTATTCCACCCTCTCTGTGAGTCCTGATTATTCCACCCTCTCTGTGAGTCCTGATTATTCCACCCTCTCTGTGAGTCCTGATTATTCCACCCTCTCTGTGAGTCCTGATTATTCCACCCTCTCTGTGAGTCCTGATTATTCCACCCTCTCTGTGAGTCCTGATTATTCCACCCTCTGTGAGTCCTGATTATTCCACCCTCTCTGTGAGTCCTGATTATTCCACCCTCTCTGAGACTCCTGATTGTTCCACCCACCCACAGAGAAAGCCTGTGTTTCCCACTTCTTCTGGTCTGTACTATCATGTTACTGCAGACTGTCAAAAGTGAAGGATTTTGGGGCAATCAGTGGGAGCGGATTTTTATATGACAGTTTTAATGAGGGTCATGCAGTAATAAGAGGAGATGAATTTATTAAAAGGCGCATGTCAATTAATAAATTTGCGGCATTTTAACAGTGGTGTTCACCTCCATGCATCTCGCCAGAAATGTTACTCCAGTCAGGGGCTAGACTAACATTTCTGGTGAAAGAAAACCTGCCATTTACGGGCATTTACGGTCACTTCCCATCCTGGCTGACATAGTTACATAGTTAAATAGTTTTAAAAAAGTCCCCCGATCCATCAATTCCGACCTTCCTCCATCAATTCTACTGTACATGTCATCACTAATTTATCTGTAACCCGCAATGTTCTGTGTACTGTGGAAATCATCCGGCCCTTGTATAAAGGCTGTTATAGTGACGGCCATTACTAACTCCTGTGGTCGGCATTCCACAGTCTGACTGCTCTAACTGTAAAGAACCCTTTCCTATGTAGCTGCCGGAATCGCCTTTCTTCCACCAGTAATAAGTGCCCCCTGGTCCTCAGTATGGTCTCTGGAAGGAATAAGTCATGTTCCCGTCCTCTGTACTGACCACACATATATTTATACACTTTTTTATAAATCCTAAAATCTTGTTTCCTTTTGCAGCTGCTGCTTGACATTGAGCGCTGCTGTTCCTCTTACTTGTAACGAGAATTCACCGTCCTCTCCTGTTCTGTATCCTGAGTATTCTTCCATCTAATGTATATGCAGCTATAGGATTAGTCCATCCTCGGTGATTACTTTACATTTATCAGTATTAAACCTCATGTGCCAAGTGTTGGCCCATCAGTCATCTTATCCAGATCATTCTGTAATATGGTAATGTAAAGGGCAGATTTTAGTATCCTACATAGTTTGGTGTCATCAGCAAAGGCTGAGACTTTACTCTCAATCCCATCCACAAGGTCATTAAAAAAGAGGTTAAAATGAATCAGTCCCAGCACAGATTCCTGTGGTCCCCACTGCTCCTAGTACAGATCCATGTGGTCCCCACTGCTCCTAGTACAGATCCATGTGGTCCCCACTGCTCCTAGTACAGATCCATGTGGTCCCCACTGCTCCTAGTACAGATCCCTGTGGTCCCCACTCCTCCCAGTACAGATCCCTGTGGTCCCAACTGCTCCCAGTACAGATCCCTGCGTTCCTCACTGCTCCCAGTACAGATACCTGCGTTCCTCACTGCTCCTAGTACAGATCCCTGTGGTCCCCACTGCTCCTAGTACAGATCCCTGAGGTCCCCACTGCTCCTAGTACAGATCCCTGTGGTCCCCACTGCTCCCATTACAGATCCCTGTGGTCCCAACTGCTCCCAGTACAGATCCCTGCGTTCCTCACTGCTCCCAGTACAGATCCCTGCATTCCTCACTGCTCCTAGTACAGATCCCTGCAGTCCCCTCTGCTTCCAGTACAGATCACTGTGGTCGCCACTGCTTCCAGTACAGATCCCTGCGCTTCTCCCTGCTCCTAGTACAGATCCCTGCAGTCCTCATTGCTCCCAGTACAGCATCACTACTGGTCACAGAATGTGAAGAAATTGTCAGAGAACCTCCAAAAGCAGACGAGTGGAAGCATGAGACCAAAAGAAGCAAGAAGACCATGGAGACATCACCAATCATACAACTGAGAAAGCGATACCAAGGCCTTGTGGAGGATGAAGATGGCACACCTAAGGATGAGGCACTACCAGGAAGCAAAGAAGAAAAGGGCACACAGTGGTGGGAGACTCACTACTGAGAGGTACAGAAGCAGCCATCTGCAGACCGGACATAACCACAAGAGAAGTATGCTGCCTCCCAGGTGCGAAGATCAAGGATGTGACCGATAGGATACCAAAGCTCATCAGTTCCAAGGATGTTCACCCATTTCTCCTGATACATGTTGGCACCAATGACACGGCAAGGAAGGACCTACCGACAATCTGCAAGGACTTTGAAGAGTTGGGAAAGAAAGTAAAGAATCTGGATGCACAGGTAGTTTTTTCTTCTATCCTTCCAGTAGACGGGCATGGCACCAGGAGTTGGAACAGGATCCTTGATCCAAACAACTGGCTAAGATGATGGTGCAGACAACAAGGATTCGGATTCCTGGACCACAGAGTGAATTACCTGTACAGCGGACTCCTCGCCAGAGACGGACTACACCTCAACAAACCTGGGAAACACACATTCTCCAGAAGACTCGCTACACTCATCAGGAGAGCGTTAAACTAGAAGAAGAGGGGACAGGAAGAAAAACGTTAGACACGAACATGAAGCCAGATATTATACTGATGAAGGATATGAGGTGCGGCAAAGAAGACCCAAGAAAACATACTCGGAAGGGAGCTAAGAAAATTTATAAAACAATCCACAGGGAGGAGATTGGAACAAAACAAAATCCTCCAGACTGCATGATCACACATACCAGAAGCCTGACAAACAAGATGGAAGAACTAGAAGCAGAAATATCTACAGGTAACTATGACATAGTGGGAATAACCGAGACATGGTTAGATGAAAGCTATAACTAGGCAGTTAACTTACAGGGTTACAGTCTGTTTAGGAAGGATCGTAAAAATCGGAGCGGTGGAGGGGTTTGTCTTTATGTAAAGTCTTGTCTAAAGTCCACTTTAAGAGAGGATATTAGCGAAGGGAATGAGGATGTCGAGTCCATATGGGTCGAAATACATGGAGGGAAAATTAGTAACAAAATTCTCATTGGAGTCGGTTACAAACCCCCAAATATAACAGAAATCATGGAAAGTTTACTACTAAGGCAGATAGATGAAGCTGCAACCCATAATGAGGTCCTTGTTATGGGGGACTTTAACTACCCGGATATTAACTGGGAAACAGAGACCTGCGAAACCCATAAAGGCGACAGGTTTCTCCTAATAACCAAGAAAAATTATCTCTCACAATTGGTGCAGAATCCAACCAGAGGAGCAGCACTTTTAGACCTAATACTCTCTAACAGACCTGACAGAATAACAAATCTGCAGGTTGTTGGGCATCTAGGAAATAGCGACCACAATATTGTACAGTTTCACTTGTCTTCCACAAGGGGGACATGTCAGGGAGTCACAAAAACACTGAACTTTAGGAAGGCAAAGTCTGACCAGCTTAGAGATGCCCTTAATCTGGTTGACTGGGACAATGTCCTCAGAAATAAGAATACAGAAATAAATGGGAAATGTTTAAGAACATCCTTAATAGGCAGTGTAAGCGGTTTATACCAATAAAAGGACAAGAAATAGGAAAAACCCAATGTGGCTAAACAAAGAAGTAAGAGGGGCAATTATCAGTAAAAAGAAAGCATTTACACTACTAAAGCAGGATGGCACCGCTGAAGCTCTAAAAAACTATAGGGAGAAAAATACTTTATCTAAAAAACTGATTAAATCTGCCGAAAAGGAAACAGAGAAGCACATTGCTAAGGAGAGTAACACTAATCCCAAGCTGTCCTTCAACTATATTAATAGTAAAAGCATCAAAAGTGATAGTGTGGACCCCTTAAAAAATTGTGAGGAAAGAAAGGTTGTATATGACAAGGAAAAAGCTAATATATTAAACACCTTCTCCTCAGTATTCACGGTGGAAAATAAAATGCTAGGTGAAATGCTGAGAGACAGTGTGTGTGCACACGCTGCAGATTCTGCTGCGGTTCCGCAGCGGAATTGGCCCTGCGGATCTGCAGCAGTTTTTGCTGCGGTGTACAGTCTTCTACTAGGCATTGCTCCTACTGGCCAGTTTCCTACTCCACACTGATGAGGGGCAATACCCCGAAACAGCTGTCTGTGGATGGATACCATGTTTTGGCATAGGTGGTTTCCTTCATTGGAGACTGCCCTTCCCGTGGTTGTTCCTTCCCGGGGAAAGACCTGGCTAGTCATTGCTTGCGTTGAGAAACATGTGATGGTGTCTCCGCGGCTTGTGTTTTGCATATTTTACAGTACCTTTATAACCTAAGGAAATAAAAAACCACAGTGCCCACAGTGCGGAATTTTCTGCACGGTTTTGCTGTGGTTTCAAAACCGCAGCATGTCACTTCTTTCTGCAGATTCTGCAGCGGTTTGGCATCTGCTCCATGACCGGTGTCAAACCGCAGGGGAAATTCACAGGCTAATCCGCAGAAAATCTGCAGATAAACCGCAGGTGTTTTATATTTAAATATTTTTTATTGAAGTTTTTATAAAACTGGGAGGTGGATAGGGAGGGGGAACAAGAAAAAGGGAGGGAAAAGGGTAAATGTACATAGGAAGGGTAAGGGTCAAAAAAAATAGAGAACCCTTGTAACAAAGCATACATTAATAAGTATACAAAATACTGATGTCAATAAGAGACACAATAATGCTGAACCTTTAAGGAGGAGATACAAGAAGGCGGTCTAGTCAACCACTTAAGGAGGTGCATGAGAGAAATTTAAACTCGTCAAAATTCACTGTTCCAGACATTCCACTTATTAGTATAGGCGTGAATATTATTGTTACTGACTCCGAACCTCCATTCGATAGCATTATGTTGGTAGATTTTGTCTAGGATATCTGAAAATTTAGGAGGGTCAGGCTTCTTCCAAAAGTAAACCAAGTTATTTTTAACTACCAAAAGGATGTGAATAACTACCTGTCTCACCGACGGGTGTAATTGGTCCAAGTCCAAAGGAAGCAATGCTCTTTGGGGAGTCAGGGTAAAGGAGTCAATAAGACGTGAAACCTGGAGCCACCGACGTTTTAGTTTCGGGCAGCCCCAAAAGATGTGGAAAAGATTCCCTGTTGTCCGCATCCTCTCCAACAATGGGGGGAGTGGTCCTGGTTAATGTGGGAGAGTCTGATAGGCGTGAGACACCACCTGGTAAGTAGTTTGAAATAAGACTCGTGAAGAGTCATCGATATGGTAGATTTATACGTATTTTTTATGGCGATATCCCATTGCTCAATCAGAACAACAGTCCCAAGGTCGGTCTCCCATCTCCTTAAATATATGTTCTTGCAAGAGAGTTCCTCTCTGTTGACAGAGGAGTATATATTCCTTAAGCTCCAGGTATTTTTATTATTTAGGCTGCACAGCAGTGAAGACACAATTTCATAATTAAATGCTTTGCCTAATAGGATTTTTTGTACATTATCTTTCAGCATTAAAAAAGGGATAAATTCAGAGGAAGGGACATTCTATTTGGCTTTTATTTTTCTGAATGTGAGAAAATTAGACCCATCGTGTATGTTTTTTTATTTTTTTAATGCCTAAAGTACTCCAGATTTCTGAGAGAGGGAAGTCAAATATTAAAGGCACTACACAAAGCGGAAACCTCAAAGCGTGTTCAACTTTGTTACATTTTTTATGTGGTTTGATCAGTGATCTCCATGCAGAAATGATGGGACTGAAAATAGGGTGGGAAGATACCTTTTCGAGGCTCTTGAAACAAGAAGTAGAAAAGCAACTCTTTTAGAGAGCCAAATTTACTTTTGTCTCTCTCCAGGTAAAACCAAGCTGGAAATTTTTGTTTATTGTTGAGCCAATACCAGCTCTGCTTAATTAAAAAGGCCATATAGTATGCATGCAGGTTAGGCTTGAACCGCAGGTGTTTTGACCTGCAGTTTTACCTGCGGATTTCCTCAAATCTGCGCAGAATATTCCGCAGGACAATCCGCAGAGTGTGCACACACCCAAAGAAAACCCTATATTAAGGGTCATCAATCTAACCCAAGAAGAGGTGCGAAAGCAGCTAAATAAGATTAAAATAGATAAACCTCCGGGTCCGGATGGCATACACCCACGAGTACTAAGGCTAGTTTCACACTAGCGTTTCGGAGCGCAGCGACGGCCTGCGCACGGCCGCCGCTAAGCCCCGCCCCCTGCCGCGCCTCCGCCGGTAGCTCCGCCCACCGGCGCATGACGCTGCATGCGCCCTGCGTCCCCTATCTTTATCACTGGGGGCGCAGCCGTGCGCAGTATGCGTTTGGCGGCGCATGCATCCTTTTGACGGTGCGCCGACCTGCGCCAAACGCAACCTGCTGCAGTTTGGTTGCGTCGGCGCACCGTCAAAAAGGCGCATGCGCCGCCAAACGCATACTGCGCACGGCCTGCGCCCCCTGTGATAAAGATAGGGGACACAGGGCGCATGCAGCGTCATGCGCCGGTGGGCGGAGCTACCGGCGGGGGCGCGGCAGGGGCGGGGCTTAGCGGCGGCCGTGCGCAGGCCGTCGCTGCGCTCATAAACGCTAGTGTGAAACTAGCCTAAGAGAACTAAGTAATGTAATAGACAAACCATTATTTCTTATATTTAGGGACTCTACAGCGACGGGGTCTGTTCCACAGGACTGGCGCATAGCAAATGTGGTACCAATATTCAAAAAGGGCACTAAAAGTCAACCTGGAAATTATAGGCCAGTAAGTCTAACCTCTATTGTTGGTGAGATATGTGAAGGGTTTCTGAGGGATGTTATTCTGGATTATCTCAATGAGAATAACTGTGTAACGCCGTTATCAGCATGGGTTTATGAGGAATCGCTCCTGTCAAACCAATCTAATCAGCTTTTATGAAGAGGTAAGCTATAGACTGGACCAAGGTGAGTCATTGGATGTGGTATATCTTGATTTTTCCAAAGCGTTTGATACCGTGCCACACAAGAGGTTGGTACACAAAATGAGAATGCTGGGTCTGGGGGAAAATGTGTGTAAATGGGTAAGTAACTGGCTTATTGATAGAAAGCAGAGGGTGGTTATAAATGGTATATTCTCTAACTGGGTCGCTGTGACGAGTGGCGTACCGCAGGGGTCGGTGTTGGGACCTCTTCTCTTCAACATATTTATTAACGATCTGGTATACACAGTAAAATATCGATATTTGCAGATGATACAAAACTATGTAAAGCAGTCAATACAAGGGAAGATAGTATTCTGCTACAGATCGATCTGGATAAGTTGGAAACTTGGGCCGAAAGGTGGCAAATGTGGTTTAGCAATGATAAATGTAAGGTTATACACATAGGAAGAAGGAATCAATATCACCATTACACACTGAACGGTAAACCATTGGGTAAATCTGACATGGAGAAGGACTTGGGGATCCTAGTTAATGATAAACTTACCTGGAGCAACCAGTGGCAGGCAGCGGCTGCCAAGGCAAACAGGATAATGGGGTGCATTAAAAGAGGCCTGGATACACATGATGAGAGCATTATACTGCCTCTGTACGAATCCCTGGTTAGACCGCACATGGAGTACTGTGTACAGTTTTGGGCACCGGTGCTCAGGAAGGATATACAATTGTGGCCAAAGGTATTGACACCCCTGCAATTTTGTCAGATAATACTCAGTTTCTTCCTGAAAATGATTGCAAACACAAATTCTTTGGTATTATTATTTTCATTTAATTTGTCTTAAATGAAAAAACACAAAAGAGAATGAAGCAAAAAGCAAAACATTGATCATTTCACACAAAACTCCAAAAATGGGCCAGACAAAAGTATTGGCACCCTCAGCCTAATACTTGGTTGCACAACCTTTAGCCAAAATAACTGCGACCATCCGCTTCCGGTAACCATCAATGAGTTTCTTACAATGCTCTGCTGGAATTTTAGACCATTCTTCTTTGGCAAAGTGCTCCAGGTCCCTGATATTAGAAGGGTGCCTTCTCCAAACTGCCATTTTTAGATCTCTCCACAGGTGTTCTATGGGATTTAGGTCTGGACTCATTGCTGGCCACCTTAGAAGTCTCCAGTGCTTTCTCTCAAACCATTTTCTAGTGCTTTTTGAAGTGTGTTTTGGGTCATTGTCCTGCTGGAAGACCCATGACCTCTGAGGGAGACCCAGCTTTCTCACACTGGGCCCTACATTATGCTGCAAAATTTGTTGGTAGTCTTCAGACTTCATAATGCCATGCACACGGTCAAGCAGTCCAGTGTCAGAGGCAGCAAAGCAACCCCAAAACATCAGGGAACCTTTGCCATGTTTGACTGTAGGGACCGTGTTCTTTTCTTTGAATGCCTCTTTTTCTCTCCTGTAAACTCTATGTTGATGCCTTTGCCCAAAAAGCTCTATTTTTGTCTCATCTGACCAGAGAACATTCTTCCAAAACGTTTTAGGCTTTTTCAGGTAAGTTTTGGCAAACTCCAGCCTGGCTTTTTATGTCTAGGGGTAAGAAGTGGGGTCTTCCTGGGTCTCCTACCATACAGTCCCTTTTCATTCAGACGCTGATGGATAGTACGGGTTGGCACTGTTGTACCCTCGGACTGCAGGGCAGCTTGAACTTGTTTGGATGTTAGTCGAGGTTCTTTATCCAACATCCGCACAATCTTGTGTTGAAATCTCTTGTCAATTTTTCTTTTCCGTCCACATCTAGGGAGGTTAGCCACAGTGCCATGGGCTTTAAACTTCTTGATGACACTGCGCACGGTAGACACAGGAACATTCAGGTCTTTGGAGATGGACTTGTAGCCTTGAGATTGCTCATGCTTCCTCACAATTTGGTTTCTCAAGTCCTCAGACAGTTCTTTGGTCTTCTTTCTTTTCTCCATGCTCAATGTGGTGCACACAAGGACACAGGACAGAGGTTGAGTCAACTTTAATCCATGTCAACTGGCTGCAAGTGTGATTTAGTTATTGCCAACACCTGTTAGGTGCCACAGGTAAGTTACAGGTGCTGTTACTTACACAAATTAGAGAAGCATCACATGATTTTTCGAACAGTGCCAATACTTTTGTCCACCCTCTTTTTTATGTTTGGTGTGGAATTATATCGAATTTGGCTTTAGGACAATTCTTTTTGTGTTTTTTCATTTCAGACAAATTAAATGAAGATAATAATAACAAAGAATTTGTGTTTGCAATCATTTTCAGGATGAAACTGAGTATTATCTGACAAAATTGCAGGGGTGTCAATACTTTTGGCCACAACTGTAAGGGAACTGGAGTGAGTACAAAGGAGGGCAACAAAATTAATAAAAGGGGATGGAGGAACTTCAATACCCAGAGAGATTAGCAAAATTAGGATTATTTAGTCTACAAAAAAGATGACTGAGGGGTGATCTAATAACCATGTATAAGTATATAAGGGGACAATACAAATAGCTCTCCGAGGATCTGTTTATACCAAGGAAGGTGACTGTCACAAGGTGGTATTCTCTGTCTCTGGAGGAGAGAAGGTTTTTCCACCAACATAGAAGAGGAAGAGGATTCTTTACTGTTAGGGCAGTGAGAATCTGGAATTCCTTGCCTGAGGAGGTGGTGATGGTGAACTCAGTCGAGGGGTTCAAGAGAGGCCTGGATGTCTTCCTGGAGCATAACAATATTGTATCTTACAGTGATTAGGTTCTTTAGAAGGACGTAGATCTGGGGATTTATTCTGATGGAATATAGCCTGAACTGGATGGATAAATGTCTTTTTTTTGGCTTTGCTAACTATGTTACTGATCCTGCAGTCCCCATTGCTCCCAGTACAGATCTTTGCGGTCCCCACTGCTCCCAGTACAGATCCCTGCGGTCCCCATTGCTCCCAGTACAGATCCCTGCAGTTTCCACTGCTACCAGTACAGATCCCTGTGGTCTCCACTGCTGACTATGTCTCATTTAGAGAACATGCCATTTATGACGACTCTTTGTTTCCTATCAATTAACCAATTCCTTTCCATCTGCATATATTTTCCCCCAGTCCTTAATTCTGTAGCTTCGGTATAAGGCTGTTATGTGGACCAGTATTAAATGTCTTGGCAAAGTCCAGATAAATCACATCAGCCGCATCACCAACACCCAGATTTGAATTTATCACCACATAGAAACCCGACATGTTAGTTAGACACGACTTATCTTTCATGAATCCATGCTGGTTGTCAGTTATTATACTATCTACAATATACCTCTTATGGTCATCTCTTATGATGGCCTTATATATGTTACACACTACTGATGTCATACTTACCGGACGGTAGTTGCCTGGATCCACCTTATTACCTTTCTTATACCATGTCAGCCATCCTGGAATCCTGTGGCACCGATCCTGTTACAAGATAGTCTAAGAATATAAGATACAGCGTTCTGTCAGTTACTGAGCTCAATTCCCTCAGTATCCGTGGATGAATGCCATTTGGAAATAAGGCTTCTCAACAAAGTCACCGATTATGGTTGAGATGCCTGAAGCTGAATTTCACATTTTTGCACAACAAAATTTTGTGACTTTTCAAATTGATTTTTGCCAGTTTTCGCGAATAAACTCTTTGATGAATCAAGGTCTTAGGCTGAAAAAGCTGACCTACAGCTCAGAGAACCCACCATAATACTGATGACCTAGTGCAGGGGTCCCCAACCGCCGGTCCGCGGCCCAGCACCGGGCCGCTGCAGTGCCCTTGCCGGTCCGCGGACACAAGGGGAACCAGGGGCGGTCAGTGGCGTAGCGGGGGTTGGGGCGGCGCGCAGCAGTTCTTAGCGGCGGCCAGGGAGCGATCAAGCAGCTCCGCTGCCTGCAAGAGGGAATAGCAGGAGCGGAGCTGCAAGGACCCGTCCACTGCGTCCAGCTTCCTGCCCGCCGCCCGCGCTTCCTGTCTCTGACTGACACAGAGAGGAGAGCGTGGCCGCTGCTGTATCAGAGCGAGGAAGCGCGGGCGGCGGGCAGGTGAGAGGAGAGAGGTGGTGTCTATGTGTATGTATAATGTGTGTGTGTATGTATGTCTGTGTGTGTGTGTGTGTGTGTGTGTGGTGTGTGTGTGTTGGTCTGTGTTTGTGTAGCCTGGCCCTGGAGGAGATGGGGACATGAGGAGAAGGCCATGAGGGGAGTGATGGAGAGACGGCAGTGATGGGGTGAAGGCAATGATGGGGAGAGGGGAGTGATGGGGTGAAGGCAATGATGGGGAGACAGCAGTGATTGGGTGAAGGCAATGATGGAGAGATGGCAATGATGGGGAGAGGGGAGTGATGGGGTGAAGGCAATGATGGGGAGAGGGGAGTGATGGGGTGAAGGCAATGATGGGGAGATGGCAATGATGGGGAGAGGGGAGTGATGGGGTGAAGGCAATGATGGGGAGACAGCAGTGATGGGGTGAAGGCAATGATGGAGAGACAGCAGTGATGGGGTGAAGGCAATGATGGAGAGATGGCAGAGATGGGGTGAAGGCAATGATGGAGAGATGGCAATGATGGGGAGAGGGGAGAGATGGGGTGAAGGCAATGATGGAGAGATGGCAATGATGGGGAGAGGGGAGTGATGGGGTGAAGGCAATGATGGAGAGATGGCAGTGATGGGGTGAAGGCAGTGATGGCGAGATGGCAGTGATGGGGTGAAGGCAGTGATGGCGAGAAGGGAGTGATGGGGTGAAGGCAATGATGGGGAGAAGGGGGTGATGGAGCACTTATTCAAAAACTATGGTGAGTTGAGTCACATTATAAATGTTATTTAATTATAAGTATGCACTGCTACACTACAACCGCGTCCATAGCCCCGCCCCCTTATGACCAAAGCCCCGCCCCTGCCACACCTCCATCCCCGCCCTGCCGGGCCATGGAAGAATGGTCTTGCTTGAAACCGGTCCCTGGTGCAAAAAAGGTTGGGGACCACTGACCTAGTGGACCACAGCTGGGACCCCTATTTCTTCAGTTGCAGTCAGTCGGTCACTCTGCAGTATGTATCAGATAAAGCCAGCTCCGACAACCGCTTTGTGAGCCAGAAATAAGCTCAGGGCAGTTGTCACTGGGATGTGGATGGAAACAGGTTCAGATCAGACTTTGACATAAAGTTACATTACAAGAATGAAATGACGGGTGATTGTTATATTAGGAAACACCCAAGTCCTTCACTGCTGGGAGCTGTTATCTCTGTGGCCTCAGATAAGCGGAGAGTTCAGATAAATGATGGCCCTGATTTAGGGAAGTGCTGGGATTTTAAGGCCCCGTCTCACTAAGCGATCTCGGTAGCGAGATCGCTGCCCGAGTCACAACTTTTGTGACGTAACAGCGATCTCACCAGCGAGATCGCTATGTGTGACAGCGATCAGCGAGCAACCCCCCCCTGCCGGTATCGCTGATCGCTGGAAGAAACCTCTGGACATTTCTTTGGTCGCTGGTCTCCCGCTGACCAGCACGCATCGCTGTGTGTGACAGCAGGAGACCAGCGATCAGGTGTAAAAAATAATAAAAAAAAAAATATTGTTATTCTCACCTTCCGACGTCGCGTTCAGCCATCCTGCCTCTCTCCACGCTCTGGTCCCAGTAATCCTTTGCACGAATGACCGCAAGACTTTGTTATCCTTCGAGACCGTGACATCTCGCGGTCATTCGTGCAAAGGATCACTGGGACCGGAGCGTGGAGAGAGGCAGGATGGCTGAACGGGACGTCGGAAGGTGAGAATAACAATATTTTTTATTTTGATTCTATTTTTTACAGCGATGGCAAGCGATGCCGGGCGCTCGGCAACGCTGTGCTGATCGCTGGTGAAGCTGTCTGTGTGACAGCTCACCAGCGAACACATAGCGACTTACTAGCGATCCTGACTTCTTGATATCGGTGTCGGGATCGCTGGTAAGTCGCTTAGTGTGACGGGGCCTTTACACTGGTTTCTCTCTCTTATAATAGGACATTACAGGGCAGAGTCGGACAGTCCACAGTGACAGCCTCCATTCCTCACCGGTCACTGACACCGCGGGAACTTACAGAAACTTTTAGGGTACGTGCACACGCTGCGGAATCCGCTGCGGATTAATCCGCACGGATTTTGCAAAAACCGCAGATAATCCGCAGGTCCAAAGACCTGCGGATTATCTGCGGTTTTGCCTGCGGTTTGGTCCTGCGGATTCACTATCTCCACAATGGTGAAGATAGGAACCCGCAGCGGTTTCCGCAGAAAGAATTGACATGCAATTCTTTCTGCGGATTCAAAACCGCAGCAAATCCGCGCGGTTTTTTCCGCAGCGTCGGCACAGCGTTTTTTTTTTCCCATTCAAATGAATGGTACTGTACACCGCAGCTAAAACTGCTGCGTGTCCGCAGCGGCCAAAACCGCTGCGGAAATGCAGCGGAATCCGCAGCGTGTGCACACAGCCTTAGGAAAACTCTGATTCCTGGGATGGAGACTCCACTTGGAGCAAAGAGTAGTATAAATAGCGAGAGGGACGGGGATGGAAGGATCAGACAGGAGATCCACAGGAATATAGAGGGCGCCCAGAAGAAGCAGAATGGTCCTTACAAGAACATCTCTCATACTTTTGGAAGTGCATTGAGCAGCAAGGTGGTGTGCTGGTAAAAGGGGAAAAAAAAAAAAAAAAAACTATTTTAAATCTTCTTCCTGAGCGAGTGTGAACGAGCTGAGTGTGACCTGAGTGTAAGTGCGAACTGTGGTAAGTGTGTGACTTGAAATTCAGTGACTTTAGATTCAGGGAGTTTCCAAGGGAGGTCTTACTGAATTGCTGTTATATTAATACTTTTTTTTTTTTTTTTTTTTTAATTAATTTATTTTTGCTTATCTTATTGTCTGGTGCAATCCCCATTAGGATGTGCTCCACTATTGCCAATGCCATCCAGTGCACGTCTTGCCGCATGTATGAAATCCTTGAACAGCCGGTGGAGGGTGCATACTGCTGTGCAAGATGTGAGCACGTTGTGCATTTGGAAGCCCAGATACTGGATCTAAATGTGCAGCTGGCAACACTGAGATCCATAGACAATATGGAAAGGAGTCTTCTGCTCACTGAGCAGACGCTCAATGGGATAGATGAGGGGGGGGATGCTAGGTTGGAGCTGCAGGACAATGAAGCAGCTAGCTGGGTGACAGTTAGAAGGCGGGGTAGAGGGAAGAGCACCAGGGAGGCTAGTCCTGATCTGGCACACCCCAATAAGTTTGCTAAGTTGGCAGATGAGGGGAGTGTCAGTGCAGGAGTAGCACTGCTGCAGCAAGGCATGTCCTCTGAAAGCCGGAGGAGTGTCTGCTCCAGTAAGGGGGGAAATAGGAGAGCAGGGCAGGCCAGACAGGTTCTGGTAGTGGGAGACTCAATTATTAGGGGAACAGATAGGGCAATCTGTCACAAAGACAGGGATCGTCGAACGGTGTGCTGCCTACCTGGTGCTCGAGTCCGGCACATCGCTGATCGGGTTGACAGATTACTGGGAGGGGCTGGAGAGGATCCAGCGGTCATGGTGCACATTGGCACAAATGACAAAGTTAGAGGTAGGTGGAAGGTCCTTAAAGATGATTTCAGGGAATTAGGCTGTAAGCTTAAAGCAAGGACCTCCAAGGTGGTATTTTCGGAAATACTTCCTGTACCACGTGCCACGCCAGAGAGGCAACGGGAGATTAGGGAGGTTAATAAGTGGCTCAGGAATTGGTGTAGGAAGGAGGGGTTTGGGTTCCTGCAGAACTGGGCCGACTTCTCAGTTGGCTACAGGTTCTACGCTAGGGACGGGTTGCACCTCAATGGGGAGGGTGCAGCTGTGCTGGGGGAGAAAATGGCTAGAAGGTTGGAGGAGTGTTTAAACTAGGGATGGGGGGGAGGGTATTCCTTTTATAGGAGGGGAAGACAGTGCAGATAAAGACCTGGGCACAAATAATGACATTGGGGGTGGAGGTGGCATGGGGGGTGGGGTTAGAACAGTTAATAATTTAAGAAAGAATAGAGGTACAGAGAGATACATAAAGTGCATGTATACTAATGCCAGAAGCCTCGCCAACAAAATGGAGGAATTGGAGTTAATGTTGTTGGAACATAATTATGACATGGTGTGGATATCTGAGACATGGCTGGACGAGAGCCACGACTGGGCGGTTAATTTACAGGGCTATAGTCTGTTCAGAAATGACCGTACAAATAAGCGAGGGGGAGGCGTGTGTTTATATGTAAAATCATCCTTAAAACCCATCCTTCGTGATAATATATATGAATCTAATGAAAATGTAGAGTCCCTGTGGGTAGAGATAAGGGGAGGGGGGAAAAATAATAAATTACTGATAGGGGTTTGTTATAAATCTCCAAAAATAATGGAAGCTACAGAGAATATCCTCATAAAGCAAATAGATGAAGCAGCGACTCAAGGAGAAGTCATTATTATGGGGGACTTCAACTACCCTGAAATACATTGGGGAACAGAAACCTGCAGTTCCAGCAAAGGTAATGGGTTTCTGACAACGATGAGAGACAATTACCTTTCACAACTGGTTCAGGACCCAACAAGAGGGGGGGCACTGCTAGACCTAATATTAACCAACAGGCCAGACCGCATATCAAATGTAAGGGTTGAGGGTCACTTGGGTAATAGTGATCACAAATTAATAAGTTTTCATGTATCCTTTAATAAGATGTGTAGTAGAGGGGTTACAAGGACACTAAACTTCAGGAAGGCAAATTTCCAACGGATGAGAGATGATCTTGGTGCAATTAACTGGGACGATATCCTGAGACATAAAAATACACAAAGAAAATGGGAGACGTTTATTAGCATCCTGAATAGGACCTGTGCACAATATATACCGTATGGGAATAAACATGCGAGAAATAGGAGGAAACCACTATGGCTAAATAGAGCTGTAAGGGGCGCAATAAGAGATAAAAATAAAGCATTTAGAGAATTAAAGCAAGTAGGTAGTGATGAGGCATTAAATAAATACAGAAGATTAAATAAATTCTGTAAAAAGCAAATCAAGACAGCAAAGATTGAGACAGAGAGACTCATTGCCAGAGAAAGTAAAAATAATCCCAAAATATTCTTTAACTACATAAATAGTAAGAAGCTAAAAAATGATAGTGTTGGCCCCCTTAAAAATAGCCTGGATGAAATGGTGGATGAGGATGAGGAAAAAGCCAATATGCTAAATGACTTTTTTTCAACAGTATTTACACAAGAAAATCCCATGACAGATAACATGATCAGGGTTAAAAATTCTCCATTAAATGTCACCTGCTTAACCCAGCAGGAAGTACGGCGGCGTCTACAAATCACTAAAATTGACAAATCCCCGGGCCCGGATGGGATACACCCCCGAGTACTGCAGGAATTAAGCACAGTCATAGATAGACCACTATTTTTAATCTTTAAAGATTCCATAATAACAGGGTCTGTACCACAGGACTGGCATATAGCAAATGTGGTGCCAATATTCAAAAAGGGGACAAAAACTGAACTTGGAAATTATAGGCCAGTAAGTTTAACCTCAACTGTGGGTAAAATCCTGGAGGGTTTTCTAAGAGATACTATACTGGAGTATCTGGAGAAGAATAACCTTATGACCCAATATCAACATGGGTTTACAAGAGACCGTTCCTGTCAGACTAATCTGATAAGCTTTTATGAAGAGGTAAGTTCCAGACTGGACCAAGGGAATGCAGTGGACGTGGTGTACATGGAATTTTCAAAAGCTTTTGATACGGTGCCACACAAAAGGTTGATACATAAAACGAGAACAATGGGGATAGGGGAAAATATGTGTAGGTGGGTTAAGAGCTGGCTCAGGGATAGGAAACAAAGGGTGGTTATTAATGGAGCACACTCGGACTGGGTCACGGTTAGCAGTGGGGTACCACAAGGGTCAGTTTTGGGCCCGCTTCTTTTTAACATATTTATTAATGACCTTGTAGGGGGCATAGAGAGTAGAATTTCAATATTTGCAGATGACACTAAACTCTGCAGGGTAATTAATACAGAGGAGGACAATTTTATATTACAGGAGGATTTATGTAAACTAGAAGCTTGGGCTGATAAATGGCAAATGAGCTTTAATTGGGAAAAATGTAAGGTCATGCACTTGGGTAGAACGAACAAGTTGTATAATTATGTGCTTAATTGTAAAACACTGGGCAAAACTGTCACTGAAAAAGACCTGGGTGTATGGGTGGACGACAAACTCACATTTAGTGGCCAGAGTCAAGCAGCTGCTGCAAAGGCAAATAAAATAATGGGATGCATTAAAAGAGGCATAGATGCTCATGAGGAGAACATAATTTTACCTCTATATAGGTCAAAAGTGCGACCACACTTAGAATACTGTGTACAGTTCTGGTCTCCGGTGTATAAGAAAGACATAGCTGAACTGGAGCGGGTGCAGAGAAGAGCGACCAAGGTTATTAGGGAACTAGGGGGTCTGCAATACCAAGACAGGTTATTACACCTGGGGTTATTTAGTTTGGAGAATCGAAGGCTTAGGGGTGATCTTATTACAATGTATAAATATATGCGGGGACAATACAAAGACCTTTCTAATGATCTTTTTACTCTTAGACCTGTGACGGGGACAAGGGGGCATCCTCTACGTCTGGAGGAAAGAAGGTTTAAGCATACTCACAGACGCAGATTCTTTACTGTAAGAGCAGTGAGACTATGGAACTATCTGCCATATGATGTTGTAATGAGTGATTCACTACTAAAATTTAAGAAGGGACTGGATGCCTTTCTTGAAAAGTATAATATTACAGGGTATATACACTAGTCTCCTTAATATTGCGTTGATCCAGGGAGCTAGTCTGATTGCCGTATGTGGAGTCGGGAAGGAATTTTTTTCCCCAATGTGAAGCTTACTGTTGCCACATGGGGTTTTTTTGCCTTCCTCTGGATCAACATGTTAGGGCAAGTTAGGATAGGATATGGGTTGAACTAGATGGACTTAAAGTCTCCCTTCAACCTTAATAACTATGTTACTATGTTACTTGTGAGTATTGTAGAGACCGTGTTATACTATTGTATCCAGTAAGGGAGATTATAACAAAATTTAATTTATCCAGAATTCAAATGTTAATTCCAATAGTCTGGAAAACGTTCCATGATTTATAGGACTTTTCTATGTAATAACCGTGAATGCCTGATAGAGCAGCAGATTGGAGGTTCGGTGGATGCCGGATTAACACTTTATAGTAATAATCCCACAGATGAGGATATGAGAAGATGCCTGCTACAGTGACACATTAGCCAATGATGGGACAGTAGTAGTCCCATCATCCGGCTAATGGGTTGAATGAAAAAATAAATAAATAAATAAAAAACACACACATATAGTCCATAAAAGAATAACCCAAATCCTGAACACGGAGGACCGCGAAGACTACAAAACCTACATGAGAAAAAATCCTCCAATTGATTCATTTAAAAATATAAATTTTATTGAACCATGTCTAAAAGTTTAAAAGGGATGACAACACGCAGGAAAAAAAAAAACTAGCGCACATTGAGCAGGAGGATGAGTTCTGCCCTACAATAAAGGTAAGTATGTAATAGAAATCCCTAAATGATAAATAACATACAAGTAAATTAGGGCTCAAACGCATCCTGCAGGACAAAGCTGGGTTGTTACTATCTAAGCAAAAAGATTCCAAAGACATTGTATATCAAGTTGATGAGACAAGACGGAACTGAAAAATCAGATCAACTTGGGAGCCTAAAAGATGTATAGAGATTTCTTTGCACACCATAGCCAGTCAACAAATCAACATAATAAAAGCTAAATAGGAATAAATATGAATACAAATATATACAGGCTAAAGAATACACATGATTACATAATTACCCAGGGTCCAGACTGCTGCAATGTACCCCTTCCCAGGACTGTAAAGCAAAAGAGTAGTCATAAGAACAGTGCTCGTTTGAAGGCAATTCTGCTTATCCTTAAACAAAGAAATATCCAGGAATTTGATTGATGTTTGACTATGTTGACTGGTCAAATTGATTTTCTATTTATTTTTGTTTACTTCAGAAAAAAAATTCCATCAAATGACATTGAGCCTTGCCACAAAAAAAGAATATCGTCAATGAATCTTGACCAAATCAAAACTTTCTCTGAATGTTTGATGGGATTAGTCATAAAACATTCCCGCTCCCACATATAGTCCATACTCATCATAATCAGCTAATCCCCGAAGCCCTCGCTTACCTGAAAAAAATTTAAAAAATAAACAAACAATACACTCCCTGTGTCCGACATAGTCCATATAATGACGATTGCCCCACGACGATCTCCTGTGGAGAGCTGTCACATCAGCAGATGCGACCGCTTTCCAGGGGTTCCGGTGATACAATGACGGAGATAATCCTCCGCATTGTATCACTCTGCGGCACTACAGAGTGAGAATTTTCTCACGTTGTAGTGCCATAAAGCGAGAGGCTTAACTCTCGATTACACACTGTGGGAAGGTTATCCCTGGTCAGTGTGTCATCGGAGGCCTATAGAGCGGTCACATCTGCTGTTTTTTTTTTTTAGTATTTTTGCAGGTGATCGATGGCTTTAAATGGATTTATTATTATTATTATTTATTTATATAGCGCCATTAATTCCATGATGCTGTACATGAGAAGGGGGTTACATACAAAGTTATAGATATCGTTAACAGTAAACAAATTTACAATGACAGACTGGTACAGAGGGGAGGGGACTCTGTCCTTGCGGACTTACATTCTACGGGGATTTAGGCATACAATAAAAATTATTAAAACCTGCGTAGTTTTATTTAATTAAAATACGCTATTAATGTGTGTATTTTTTTAACCCTTTATTACTATAAGATTAAATGGATAGGCGTCTTATTGACGCCTCTCCATTATTAACCGGGCTTAATGTCACCTTACAATATCCCCCTATCCTACCGCTACACGGCAGTGGGAAGTGAGGGGCTAAGTGCCAGAATTGGCGCATCGTACAGATGCGCCATTTCTGGGGTGGCTGCGGGCTGGTGTTTGTAGCCAGGGGTGGACAATTTCCATGGCCCCTTCCTAGGCTATGAATATCAGCCCGCAGCTGTCTGCATAGCCTTTCTGGCTATAAAAGATAGGTGGACCCCACGACATTTTTTGGAGGGGTTCCCCTGTTTTAATAGCCAGTAAAGGCTATGCAGACAGCTGCGGGCTGATATCCATAGCCTGGGAAGATTCATGGGTATTACCCCCTTCCCAAGCTACAAATATTGGCCCCCGGCCGTCGGCTTTCCCTCTCTGGCACAGAAAATTAAACGGGAGCCCATGCCATTTTTTTTTTAAATTAAATAGATATTGCGTTTAAGGCCGGGGTCACACTTTATGAGAAACTCGCACGAGTCTCGCACCTCAGTACCCGGCACTGCCGCCGGCACTCGGGACCGGAGCGTGCGACTGCATGTATTTCTATGCATGTATTTCTATGCAGCTGAACGCTCCGGTCCGAGTGCCGGCGGGAGTGCCGGGTATTGAGGTGCGAGACTCGTGCGAGTTTCTCGTAGAGTGTGACCCCGGCCTAACACAGATTTTTTCTGTCAATAGATAGATTTATCTATAGATACATAGATATATCTCATTCCTTCTATTTATCTGATTATTTCTATCTATCCATATCTATAGATATATCCATCTCATTCCTTCTATCTATCTATCCATCACATATCTGTCCCATATCTACATATAGATAGATATGATAGATAGATAGATAGATAGATACATAATAGATAGATGATAGATAGATATGGGATAGATTTGTGATGGATAGATAGAAGGAATGAGATAGATAGATCCATAGATAGATCTCTAGATAGATAGAAGGAATGAGATAGATAGATATACTGTATCTATCTCATTCCTTCTATCTATCTAGAGATCTATCTATGGATCTATCTCATTCCTTCTATCTATCCATCACATATCTATCTGTCTTTCTATCCCATATCTATCTACAGGTAGATATGGGACAGATATGTGATGGATAGATAGATCTATAGATAGATGGAATGAGATAGATAGATCTATAGATAGATAGATGGAATGAGATAGATAGATAGATAGATAGATAGATGGAATGAGATAGATAGATGGATAGATCTATAGATAGATAGATATATCTATAGATAGATCTATCTATAAATAATATCTATCCATCTATCCTATATCTATCCGTTTGTCTGTCTATCTATCTGTGTGTAATGAAGTGTGGGTTGGACAAATGTAAAAGAGGAGGTTGGACAGAAATGACATCACAAATCTTTTTTTAAGTTAAATAACATATCTTTATTTAGCTTGCAAAAACGCATACAATGCGCATGAAAAAAACGCATGAAAAACATCAAAAACGCGCTGATTTTTACCTGCGTTTTCTGCTAAGAGATGCAGGTTCTGTGCAGAAAATTCTGTAGGCAAATCTGCAACGTGTGCACGCAGCCTTGGCGTCTCACTCTTTGGCACTTAATCGACTGGCTTGACTTCGGCATGTTCAGACTACTCTCCGGCTTCGCCGGTCACCGCCGCTACTCGGCATCTGGCTCCGCCTCCGGCCACTCCCCCAGTGGTCACCTGTCTCAGGTCCTGTGCTCCGGCAGGTAAGCTCACCGCAGCGCTCCTCACACACTCTCTGTCCTTCTGTAACACGTGCACGGACTCCTGCTGTAAGTCTGCAGCAAGGTTCTTGATAAAAATATTTAAATAGTCAATGTTTGCCTATATCTTAGCGTCTGCTGTATTGTTCTGTTCGCCTATTATACAGTCATAGCAGCTTGCAATTGTTCACAATTGCTTTATTCTATTGCTGGTCAGTTTTTTATTTCTGTAGTATACAGTTGGGTGTGATGATTGCCTCCATATTCGGCATCAGCCTTAGGCTATAGGATTACACCAACATATTTTCTCTGCATTTAGTCGATTATGCTAATCCGAGTGTGATCCAATTTTATCAGACATGGAGAAGATGGAAAAATTAAATTCTCCATCTTCTCCATTGTGTCCGTCCGTGAAAACCTGACCACACTCCATCCGAGTGCAGTCCAATGGTTTACACTCATCGACTTGTATGGCCGAGTGCGATCAGAATCAGTATTCTGAATACTAGTTAATCTATCTGGCATTGTGACGTTGTTATCATGACTAAGGGTGGTTCACACCCGAAACGCGTAGAGCTATGACCTGTCTTTTCTAACATCCCTGCTGGAGGTTTGCGTTTTAACCTTTTCCACTGATTTGCTATTTTGCAAAAATTAACCTTCTACTGTCCGTGAAGCTGGATTTTACTTTCTTCCATTTTTTTTATCTGTTATGCTTATAAAATTATAATAAGGCTGCAAGAAAATGCTAGGAGTTGTAGGTTCAGCCTCGGCCGGGAGCTGGTGGCGCCCTTTATTCTGCATAGTCACAATTCATGTTATCTTGATTTTTGAATTTTTTTTCTAGCAATTACAGGAATTTTCTATGAGCTTGACTTGCAGTTTATTTACAATATCCTGGAGCTCTGGAGCCCACACGTCTGTCAGGCTTCAGGTATTAGTCAGCTCTTTTTTTAAAGGGGAAATCCACTCCACAAGATTAAACACTCGCGTCCCAGCGACCACAAAATGCAGAGCTACCAGTAACTTCATGCCTGTGCGATGTGTAACCTAAATAACTCAAAAGTGCAAAGCAGAGGTCACACAGTGTGTGATGGTGGGGCCGGCGCGGCAGGGGTAACGCGGATCTGGGGATGTCCGATAGCAACAAGTCTGAGAAGGAGTTATATGTTTTCATGCTCGTCACAGTCAAAGATTTGCATAGAGGCAGGACGCAGATTGGTCGCCAATGCTTGTGGCCGACAGTGGAAATAGAGAACCTCAGTGGTTTTGGTTTGGAGGGGCTTGTTACAAAGAGACAGGATAGGTGAAACTTGTAGCGTTAAACTAGGCAGATAGATTACAACAGGATATATCTATGTTGAGTTTTATTAAAACATTGTTTTTCTTGCTCCCTAAAGGGTAAGCATCTGTTAAAAAATTACAGATGAGCGAATCGATAATCAAATTAGTTAGCAAATTCCCCAAAATTTTGTATCTGCCAAAGTTTTTGCTGCATGATTTTAAGGAATGGGTTAATGGGAATCTGTCACCCTTTTTTTTTTTACTATCAGCTGCCGCCACTGACATCAGGGGCTTATCTACAGCATTCTGTAATGCTGCTGATAAGCCCCCGATGTAACCTGAAAGATAAGAAAAACACGTTAGATTATACTCATCAGGGGGGGCGGTCCGGTCCGATGGGTGTTGCGGTCTGGTCCGACGCCTGCCATCTTCATATGATGCCGTCCTATTCTTCCCGTCCTGTAGTGGCTCCGGCGCAGGCACACTGCTCTGCCCTGTTGAGAGCAGAGCAGAATACTGCAGTGCGCAGGCGCCAGACCTCTCCCAACGCCTGTGCACTTCTAGGACTCTGCTCTGGACTGGACCGCCCCCCCGGTGAGTATAACATTTAATTCCCCTGTCCTTTGAAGGAACAAGATGAAAAGTTAGACAAGCTACCCGATGCCTTGATATTATCAACATAAAATGTGAAGAAGACCCTGGTGGACCTCTCTAGGCTTGCACAAGGCCGATCTTCCTACAGATCATTCATCCGTCAAGTCGCCATGGCTCGAGATTGAGACAAAGTAAAAAAAGAAAAAACCCTGCACCTCTCGATCACCTGTCCTGCCTCCGCAGCTTTCTGCTCGGTCCTCCGTTTGCATCGGATCAGTTTTTGGACCTGATCTTCTAGGGTTTACACGCCTCACTAAAAAAAAATCTACCAGCGTGAGTCTCTTAATGAATCAGGAGCGCCCGCTCCAACATTCCTCCTCACCAAGACTGTGAAAAACCTCAAAAAAGAATGACTAAGGGGTTCCAAAATCAAAATAGTAAACCAGAAAGCACAACAAGGAAAAACCCATAAAATATAACTTTTAATTCAATATTAAAAGATACCACACACATGTAAAATTACACACAATACCATGGGGTCCAAAAAAAAAGAGAAATATATATATGTATTTCCAAGTATGGTTAAATCACAGAAGGGGCAGAAAAGCTATAATGCCCTAGAAAGCCCTAATAAGGCCCTTCCTAACCGCGGAGGATGGCACCCTAGTTGTTGACGACATGGCGCCCCCGCTCAACGTCGGCGTCCCTAGTAACGCCCTAGACCACCCTGTGTATACAAAAAGGGGACACAAAAAAAAAGCAAAAAAAAGCACACACATACACCACAGTACCGAAAAAACTAATATAAAGTGCTAAAGTGCTGTAAACTTATCTCGTAGTAAGCACGCTCTCAAAAAAATGTCATCTTATCTCGGAGTAATATCAGAAAAATGAGAGCTAAGGCAGCTTATCGACACTTATCTCGTAATAAAAGTAATATTAAATGCTGCTACCGGGCAGACGTGTGATTTAATGTGCCTCAGAAAAACGTCTACAGTAAAAGATGTAGCAATAAAGCACTCAATGAAATCACAGGACAAGCCTGTATAATGAAGCACACTCTGAAGGACAGAAAATAACACAGTATGTAAATAACCCACATAAAAAAATATACTTATCAACCATTGATGACACCACAACCCAACGCGTTTCCCCCTCTGGATAGCTGAGGTTCATCAGGAGTCAGAACAAAGGGGTCTCATCACCCCTGGCCGAGAGAAAAAATGCAGTGTGCCGCTACGCGGTTAGGAAGGGCCTTATTAGGGCTTTCTAGGGCATTATAGCTTTTCTGCCCCTTCTGTGATTTAAAACCATACTTGGAAATACATATATATTTCTCTTTTTTTTGGACCCCCTGGTATTGTGTGTAATTTCACATGTGTGTGGTATCTTTTAATATTGAATTAAAAGTTATATTTTAGGGGTTTTTCCTTGTTGTGCTTTCTCCTCACCAAGACCGGCAAGAAAATCAGTGATCTTGATAAATCGCCCCCCATAATATTTCTTTTTTTTTTTAAATTTCAACATTGGTTTTTGTGCTATTATTTTTATTTTTTTTGCATTTTTTTATTTATAGTAAGTCCCATTTGGAGACTTCTCTATGTTATCTGCTGATGGGCTATATAATACTTAATCCTGTTTTAGGCCTATAGCTGCCTTCTGGTACCACTATACAGTTTCACAGTAGAAACGGAGGGGAGGGGTGTAATACAGGAAATGATCACACATAGCTGCTTCAAATGTATTAACAGTTCTTGGGGGTTAACTTATCCTGTCAGATGTTTCTCAAGACGTGGTAGTCCTGGAGCAGGTGATGGCGCCAACAACGGCTAACGCGGTGATTTTCCGATGTCGTCCTGTAGATATCGATGATCCGTCTTCTGGCAGCAGCAGTTAGTCTCCGGTACCTTCCGCTGAGCCACGGCACTGTCTGAGCCCGACGTGTCCCGGCAGATATACACTGTTGAATAAGGGCGCAGATGGCAGTCCCGCACCCAGTCTCTCTCTGGCAGCAGGCACGCAGTACTCACTAGCCCGGAACGTTCAACACCTCGCTTTGTGGTGACCAACGGGCACACCGCACGACTCTCCTCACAGTCTCTGTCAGGGGTGGCAGGGCAGCTTGAGCGCGGGCCTGCGCTATATCGATGCTCGAGGGCTGGAGCACTCACGTCCCCCTGCTGCGTGCTCTCTCTTCCTGCCAAGAATGAGAAGTAGAACTTGACCATGGCATATATTTCTATCATTGATCATTAAGCGGTAAGCAAGGCTTCCAGAACTTCTACAAATACAGATATATTGGTATTTTTGGTCACCAGATGATGCCACTATAGCTGTGAAGTAACATAGTAACATAGTTATTAAGGTTGAAGGGAGACTTTAAGTCCATCTAGTCCAACCCATATCCTGTCCTAACCTGCCCTAACATGTTGATCCAGAGGAAGGCAAAAAAACCTATGTGGCAAACAGTAAGCATCACATTGGGGAAAAAAATTCCTTCCCGACTCCACATACAGCAATCAGACTAGCTCCCTGGATCAACGCAATATTAAGGAAACTAGTGTATATACTGTTATGAATGAGTCACCGGAGAAGGAAAAAACAAAAATAAAAGCTAAGTCCAGAAAACCGGAGAGGTTGGTAGCTAGCGGATTGCAGACCCCTGATCCTATTCACAACAACTAAAAGTAGCCGTGGAGTGTTCCTACGGTGGTCCTAGACACCTCATCACAGCCGGAGAACTAAATAAGCCTAAAGAAAGAAAGGGGAAATCAAAACTGCCCCAGAGCAGACCCCAAAGCAATAAGACAGCCCCCAACATGTATTGACTGTGAAAACAGATGAAAACAAACACAGACAGAAAGACAGGCAGAGCAAATGATGGGGCCCAACTAACTAGATAGGAAAGGACAGAAAAGATGCTGGCTGCAATCCGCAAAAACCCTACCAAAAATGTCCCAACACGTCTGATAGGAAAAACGGCCCTGAAGTCACTAGACTTCAAAATCCCTATATCAGCACTCCAATATATTCTGAAGACAGAGCAAAAGAGAATTAACCGATCAGGGACAAAAATAGAAATTCAGCAAAGCCCCAGCCGGGGCTGGCTGAACACAAAACTAAGCAAATCAGACAAAATCTCATGGAACAATAACAGAGCAAAAACTTAGCTTTAGAAGACAGGAACTGAACTGGAGGCCAGAGCTCAGAGCAGAGAAATCACCAGCAACCCTACAGGGCGTTGGCTGCCTTATATCCCCTCAGAGATTCCGGATGTCCAATCGCAATCCACCTGTTCAGGTGACAGGTCTCTCCCATCCAAATCAGTTTTACCACCTCCTTTCACTAGCAGAGGGAGTTCATCGGACATCAAAGGTGAATGAGAAAATGAGCTCATAACATTACCTCCCCCTTGAGGAGGGGTCACCGAACCCTCATCCACACCACCAGGCCGATCAGGATGGGCCCAATGAAAAACACGAACCAATCTTTCGGCATGAATATCGGATGCAGAGACCCAAGAATTATCCTCCAGGCCATAACCCTTCCACTTAACCAAATGCTGGAGTCTCCGTCTAGCCAGACGAGAATCCAGTATCCTCTCAAACTCATATTCCACATTACCTTCAACCAATACAGGGTCAGGAGGTGCCACCACAGGAACTACTGGCTCAACAAACCTCTTCAACAGAGACTTATGAAACGTGATGGATCTAAAAAGTAACAGGAAGAGCCAATCTAAAAGAGACCGGAATAAGAATCTCCAAAATCTTGTAAGGTCCAATAAATCTAGGTTTAAACTTTGGAGAAGCCACCTTCATAGAGATATTCTTTGATGACAACCAAACCATATCACCCACCTTAAACTGGGGACCAATGGTCCTATGCCAGTTGGAAAATCACTGGGCCTTTTCCTGGGAAAGAGACAACTTATCCACCACTTGGTCCCAAATCTAGTGCATTCTCTCCACCACAGTGTCAACACCTGGGCAGGCAGAAGACTCCACCTGCCCTGAAGAGAATCGAGGATGAAACCCAAAGTTAAAAAAAAAGGTGACATCAAAGTGGCAGAACTAGCTCTATTATTTAAAGCAAATTCGGCCAAGGGCAAAAATGAGACCCAATCATCCTTGTCAGCAGAGATAAAACATCTCAAATAAGACTCAAAGTCTGGTTTGTTCTCTCCGTCTGCCCATTGGTCTGAGGGTGAAACGCAGAGGAGAAGGACAACTGAATTCCCAGCTTGGAACAAAAAGTCCTCCAAAATCTAGAAACAAACTGAACTCCTCTGTCAGATACAAAGTTCTCAGGAATCCCATGCAAGCGAACCACCTGTTGCAAAAACAAGGGCACCAACTCTGAGGAAGATGGCAACTTAGGGAGTGGTACAAGATGGACCATCTTAGAGAATCTATCACAAATCACCCAGATAACAGTCATTCTCTGAGAGACAGGCATATCACAAATAAAATCCATTGAAATATGGGTCCATGGCCTCCTGGGCACCGGCAAAGGCATCAACAACCCACTAGAGCGAGAACAAGGTTTAGACCGGGAGCAAGTCCCACAGGACTTCACAAAATTCCTGACATCACGAGATAAGGCTGGCCACCAAAAAGACCGGCTCACCAAATCTCTAGTACCAAAAATACCTGGATGACCAGCCAATGCGGATCAATGAACTTCAGACATCACTCTCTTCCTCCACTGGTCTAGAACATACAATTTTCCAATGGGACAACACTCAGGTTTGTCCTCCTGAAACTCTTCCAGAGCACGTCTCAAATCGGGCGAGATGGCAGAGAGAACTACCCCCTCACCTAAGATGGTAGCAGGCTTGGTCACAATAGGAGAATCAGCAAAGAAACTCCTAGTGAGGGCGTCTGCCTTGACATTCTTAGTGCCCGGAAGAAAAGAGACCACAAAAACAAAACGTGTGAAAAACAAGGCCCACCTAGCCTGTCTAGGATTCAAGCGTTTGGCCGACTCAAGGTAAAACAAATTCTTGTGGTCAGTAAGGACCACGACTTGATTTTTAGCTCCCTCCAACCAATGTCTCCACTCCTCAAATGCCCATTTCATGGCTAACAGTTCCCGATTCCCCACATCATAGTTGCGTTTGGATGGGGAGAACTTTAGGGAAAAGAAAGCACAGGGATTCATTTGAGATGTTACCGGATCTTTTTGGGACAAAACAGCGCCTGCACCAATCTCAGAAGCGTCCACCTCTACCTGAAACGGGAGTGAGACATCAGGTTGCCGCAAAACCGGAGCAGAAGTGAACCTCCGCTTCAGCTCCTGAAAGGAAGAAACAGCCTCTGGAGACCATTTCAGCACATCAGCACCCTTCTTAGTCAAATCAGTCAATGGTTTGGCAATACCAGAAAAATTAGCTATAAATGTACGATAAAAATTAGCAAAACCCAAAAACTTCTGGAGGGCCTTCAAAGAAGTGGGCTGAACCCAATCATAAATGGCCTGTACCTTGGCCGGGTCCATTTCAATAGTTGACGGAGACAAAATAAATCCCAAAAATGAAATCCTCTGTACACCAAAAAGGCATTTCGATCCTTTAACATACAGGGAATTCTCCCTCAAAATCCGGAACACAGTCCAAACATGTTCCACATGAGAGTCCCAATCCCTGGAAAAGATCAAAATATCATCCAGATAGATGATCAAAAATTTATCCACAAAGTCTCGGAAAATATCATTCATGAAGCACTGGAAGACTGAAGGGGCATTAGTGAGCCCAAAAGGCATCACCAGGTACTCAAAATGTCCCTCCGGAGTATTAAACGCCGTCTTCCATTCATCCCCATGCTTAATGCGAATAAGATTATACGCCCCCTGAGGTCAAGCTTGGTAAACCAGCAAGCACCTTTAACTCTGGAGAATAGATCAGAAATCAGGGGTAACGGATACTGATATTTAACAGTAATTTTGTTGAGGGAACGATAGTCAATACAAGGCCTTAAAGAACCATCTTTCTTGGCCACGAAAAAAAAAACAGCACCCAAGGGTGACGAGGATGGTCTAATATGACCCTTCTCCAACGACTCCTTAATATAAGATCGCATAGCCTCGTGCTCGGGCACAGATAAATTGAAAAGTCGACCCTTGGGAAATTTACACCCAGGGCTCAACGCAATTGCACAGTCATAACTCCTATGAGGAGGCAAAGACGCAGCCTTATTCTCACTAAATACATCATAAAAATCAGCCAAATAGTCAGGAACATCATGCGACTGGGGAGAGGTGGAGAAAATAGGAGCATCACTAAGAGCACACTGACAACCCCAACTCACCACAGACACAGATTTCCAATCCAAAACTGGATTATGGATTTGCAACCAGGGAAATCCCAGAACAATGGTATCATGCAAATTATGCAACACCAAAAATCTGCAATTTTCTTGATGGTCTGGGGCGACCCGCATTACCACCTGGGTCCAAAACTGAGGTTTATTCTTCGCCAAAGAAGTAGCATCAATACCCCTCAAAGGGATAGTGTCAGAGACACCGCACTACACTTGCTCATAGAGCCAGTGCACGTGTCCTGAGTATAGAAGCAGTGCTAAACGAGGTACAGGAGGGATAAACAGACGGGAGATCAGACAAAGCCAAAGGTCATACACAGGATCACAGTACAGTACCAGGGATGAGACAGAGCGGATAATCAGGGCCAAGCAGAGATCAAAACCAAACAGACATAGGAGGTACCAGGCAGAATCCAAAGCGATATCCAGGAAACAGACCGAGTCATACACAGAGAATCAAGTAACCAGAACACAGCACAAACACACTCAGGGGTCACCACACAATGCCAAGGGAGAAAGTATAACTGACAGGGATGGGAGCATCCTGAGGCTATAAGAAGCCTCCCCCAGAACCAGGGAGAGGCCACAATCATAGCCCCAGGTGTGCAGGTAAGCCTGCACCGGGATCACAACCTTTAACCCCAGAAATGCCAGTCATCAGTACTGGTTCCATACATTAACCCCACGTGTGCGAGTCAAACCCGCACTGAGATCATGACAGATAGGCGTCCGCAGAGGTGTCATAGGAAACCAACAACGTTTAGCAAATCCAAGTCCATCAGGTTCAGAGCTGCTCCTGAATCCACAAAAGCCTTAGCGGAAAATGTGGACAGGGAGCAGATCAGAGTAATTGCCAGAAGAAACTAAGGTTGACCACCAGCCACAGCAAATGTGTGTGCAAAACGTTTCTCTCGTTTAGGGCAGACAGAAATAATATGAGAGGCATCTCCACAGAAAAAACACAGCTTATTACGCCTTCTGAACTCCTGACACTGCGCCCTAGACAAAACTATCACATTGCATAGGTTCAGACATTTGTTCAACAGGTGGCAACATTTCTCGTGTAATTTTACGTTCACGTAAACGCCGAACAACCTGAATGGCTAATGACATAGAATCGTCAAGACCAGAGGGAACAGGAAATCCCACCATAGTATCTTTTACGGTTTCTGACAAACCCTTCCGAAAGAGAGCTGCCAAGGCACCATCATTCCAGGTAGTAAGGACCGCACACTTTCGGAATTTTTGACAGTATGACTGCAGAATCCTGACCCTGGCTCAATGCCAACAGGGCTTTCTCAGCTTGATCAATAGCATTAGGTTCATCATACAACAACCCCAAGGCTTGAAAAAAATGCGTCCACATTAGTTAGAATAGGATCACCAGGTGTCAAAGAAAACGCCCAATCCTGGGGATCGCCGCGCAGCAAAGAGATGACAATTTTAACCTGCTGCGCAGAGCTCCCCGATGAGTTAGGCTTCAAGGCAAGAAATAATTTACAATTATTCTTAAAATTCAAAAATTTAGACCGATCCCCAAAAAACATCAGGAGTAGGAATCTTTGGTTCAGCAGCATGTGAATGAGCAAGATAGGTGGAAATTCCCCGCACTTCAGCAGCGAGCTGCTCCACTCAGACAATTGCTTAATCTCCATTAAGAAAAAAAAAATTCCTCCTACGGCCCCAGAGAAAAAGAGGAAAAAATGTACATAAAAAAAAAATTCTGACACTTTTTTTTTTTTTTTTTACAATTCTTTCCTGCTATTGAGTACCCTAGAATCTGCAGTATGGCTGGTGATTCTGTCACCGGAGGAGGAAAAAACAAAAATACAAGCTAAGTCCAGAAAACCGGAGAGGTTGGTAGCTAGCGGATTGCAGACCCCTGATCCTATTCACAACAACTAACAGTAGCCGTGGAGTGTTCCTACGGTGGTCCTAGACACCTCGTCACAGCCGGAGAACTAAATAAGCCTAAAGAAAGGGGAAATCTAAACTGCCCCACAGCAGACCCCAAAGCAATAGACAGCCCCCAACATGTACTGACGATGAAAACAGATGAAAACACAAACACAGACAGAAAGACAGGCATCGCAAACGATGGGGCCCAACTAACTAGATAGGAAAGGACAGAAAAGATGCTGGCTGCAATCCACAAAAACCCTACCAAAAATGTCCCAACACGGCTGATAGGAAAAACGGCCCTGAAGTCACTAGACTTCAAAATCCCTATATCAGCACTCCGATATATTCTGAAGACAGAGCAAAAGAGAATTAACCGATCAGGGACAAAAATAGAAATTCCGCAAAGCCCCAGCCGGGGCTGGCTGAACACAAAACTAAGCAAATCAGACAAAAACTCATGGAACAATAACAGAGCAAAAACTTAGTGATGAAAGCGCTGCGGAATATGTTAGAGCTATATAAAAATAAAGATTATTATTATTATGTCCCCACAGTGCCCCCTATGCAGTATGATATCCCAACCAGGGCTGTGGAGTCAGAGTCGGAGTCGGTGCTCATTTTGGTGGAGTCGGAGTCGGTATAAAATGGTCCGATTCAGACTCCTAAAATGTGCTGAATATTTTTTCATAGGAATTTGGGAAAGTTATGAAATGTCCTATAAATTACTGTTCTATTCCTGATCTAAGGCTACATTCACACACAGCATTTTTCCTGCGTTTTTTGAGGATACGTTTTTCAATTGTAAAAGCAGATCAGCTTTTTAAAAAACCGCATCACCTGAAAGGTTTTTCAGCTTATAGATAATGTTTTCAATAGCAAAAGCAGATTAGAAATCTGCTCTATCTATCCATCTGTCTATCCATATCATATCTGTACCAAAAAGAATGAAAGCCGGGTAAGCACACAGACTAACACTCCTTTTTTTTAGCACCAGTCAGGTACACCTCAAAGCTGCCCAAAAGGAAGCCCAGGACAGGCATTGCTCGTCTTCAGTAACACATCATCATCAATTGATAGTTGGAATAAATAGACTGCATTCATCACCATATCTTGTTAAGGTGTAGGCTTTATTTTCAAGTGTAGGTTTGTGAAGTATGAGGTTCTGCAGCAGCTGAGATGTGCAGTATGAGATTCTGCTTAACAGTATGAGGTTCTGCCCCCCCAGGTTTGATCCTGGCTACGCCCATAGTGTGAATGTAGCCTGAGGATCTAGGCTTTATCTTAGCCGAGATATGTCATAGTGTGTGTGTATATATATATATATATATATATATATATATATACACACACGCACATACAGTATATATATATATATATATATATATATATATATATATATACATACATACACACACACACACACACACACAGTACAGACCAAAAGATTGGACACACCTCAAAGAGTTTTCTTTATTTTCATGACTATGAAAATTGTAGATTCACTCCGAAGGCATCAAAACTATGAATTAACACATGTGGAATTATATAATTAACAAAAAAGTGTGAAACAACTGAAAATATGTCTTATATTCTAGGTTCTTCAAAGTAGCCACCTTTTGCTTTGATTACTGCTTTGCACACTCTTGGCATTCTCTTGATGAGCTTCAAGAGGTAGTCACCGGAAATGGTTTTCACTTCACAGGTGTGCCCTGTCAGGTTTAATAAGTGGGATTTCTTGCCTTATAAATGGGGTTTGGACCACCAGTTGTGTTGTGCAGAAGTCTGGTGGATACACAGCTGATAGTCCTACTGAATAGACTGTTAGAATTTGTATTATGGCAAGAAAAAAGCAGTTAAGTAAAGAAAATCGAGTGGCCATCATTACTTTAAGAAATGAAGGTCAGTCAGTCCGAAAAATTGGGAAAACTTTGAAAGTGTCCCCAAGTGCATTGGCAAAAACCATCAAGCGCTACAAAGAAACTGGCTCACATGAGGACCGCCCCGGAAAGGAAGACCAAGAGTCACCTCTGCTGCGGAGGATAAGTTCATCCGAGTCACCAGCCTCAGAAATCGCAGGTTAACAGCAGCTCAGATTAGAGACCAGGTCAATGCCACACAGAGTTCTAGCAGCAGACACATCTCTACAACAACTGTTAAGAGGAGACTTTGTGCAGCAGGCCTTCATGGTAAAATAGCTGCTAGGAAACCACTGCTAAGGACAGGCAACAAGCAGAAGAGACTTGTTTGGGCTAGAGAACACAAGGAATGGACATTAGACCAGTGGAAATCTGTGCTTTGGTCTGATGAGTCCAAATCTGAGATCTTTGGCTCCAACCACCATGTCTTTGTGCGACGCAGAAAAGGTGAACGGATGGACTCTACATGCTTGGTTCCCACCGTGAAGCATGGGGGAGGAGGTGTGATGGTGTGGGGGTGCTTTGCTGGTGACACTGTTGGGGATTTATTCAAAATTGGAGGCATACTGAACCAGCATGGCTACCACAGCATCTTGCAGTGGCATGCTATTCCATTCGGTTTGTGTTTAGTTGGACCATCATTTATTTTTCAACAGGACAATCACCTCAAACACACCTCCAGGCTGTGTAAGGGCTATTTGACCAAGAAGGAGAGTGATGGGGTGCTACGCCAGATGACCTGGCCTCCACAGTCACCAGACCTGAACCCAATCGAGATGGTTTGGGGTGAGCTAGACCGCAGTAACTACCTCTTGAAGCTCATCAAGAGAATGCCAAGAGTGTGCAAAGCAGTAATCAAAGCAAAAGGTGGCTACTTTGAAGAACCTAGAATATAAGACATATTTTCAGTTGTTTCACACTTTTTTGTTAAATATATAATTCCACATGTGCTAATTCATTGTTTTGATGCCTTCAGATTGAATCAACAATTTTCATAGTCATGAAAATAAAGAAAACTCTTTGAATGAGAAGGTGTGTCCAAACTTTGGTCTGTACCGTATACATGTACATGTATACAGTGTATTACATATTTGCAATTTATTACATTTTTTTGTGTTCTAAAGTTGTATGCCAATAAATAGATATTGTTCTAAATATCTTGATTATTGTATCATAGAAATGATTAAATGCCTGATGTTCACATTTTACTACAATAAATTTTTCACTTAAATATAAGCAATATATGTGGGAGTCAGAGTCAGAGTCGGTGTAAGGGAAATTGAGGAGTCGGAGTCGCAGATTTTGCTTACCGACCCCACAGCCTTGATCCCAACAGTGTCCCAGTACTGTATTAATCACACACAACCCCCAACACAGTATTACGTCCCCACAGTTTCAAGAGGCCACCACAGTTTCCCCACACAAAGTATGATGTCCTCAATCACCCACACACATAGTTCCCCTATAATATGATGATTTCAAACACTCCCCACAGTATGATGCCCAAAACAGATTCACACTCAATATGATTCCCACACAATCCCCCACACAGTGTGATCTCCCTACGGTGGCTCCTCAAACACAATATGATGCTCCCCACAGTATACCGTATTTCCCCAATGAATGAGGTCCCCATAGTGACCCCCCACATAAAATGATCTCCCCACACAGTATGATAACCCCACAATTGCCACTACTAATAATAATAATAAATTTTATTTCTATAGCGCCGACATATTCCGCAGCACTTTAAATTTCAGAGGGAATTTGTACAGACGATAGACATTACAGCATAACAATAATCACATACAGTCATGGCCAAAAGTATTGACACCCCTGCAATTCTGTCAGATAATACTCAGTTTCTTCCTGAAAATGATTGCAAACACAAATTCTTTGGTATTATTATCTTCATTTAATTTGTCTTAAATGAAAAAACACAAAAAGAATTGTCCTAAAGCCAAATTGAATATAATTCCACACCAAACATAAAAAAGAGGGTGGATAAAAGTATTGGCACTGTTCGAAAAATCATGTGATGCTTCTCTAATTTGTGTAAGTAACAGCACCTGTAACTTACCTGTGGCACCTAACAGGTGTTGGCAATAACTAAATCACACTTGCAGCCAGTTGACATGGATTAAAGTTGACTCAACCTCTGTCCTGTGTCCTTGTGTGGACCACATTGAGCATGGAGAAAAGAAAGAAGACCAAAGAACTGTCTGAGGACTTGAGAAACCAAATTGTGAGGAAGCATGAGCAATATCAAGGCTACAAGTCCATCTCCAAAGACCTGAATGTTCCTGTGTCTACCGTGCGCAGTGTCATCAAGAAGTTTAAAGCCCATGGCACTGTGGCTAACCTCCCTAGATGTGGCCAGAAAAGAAAAATTGACAAGAGATTTCAATGCAAGATTGTGCGGATGTTGGATAAAGAACCTCGACTAACATCCAAACAAGTTCAAGCTGCCCTGCAGTCCGAGGGTACAACGGTGTCAACCCGTACTATCCGTCGGCATCTGAATGAAAAGGGACTGTATGGTAGGAGACCCAGGAAGACTCCACTTCTTACCCCAAGACATATAAAAGCCAGGCTGGAGTTTGCCAAAACTTACCTGAAAAAGCCTAAAACATTTTGGAAGAATGTTCTCTGGTCAGATGAGACAAAAGTAGAGCTTTTAGGGCAAAAGCATCAACATAGAGTTTACAGGAGAAAAAAGAGGCATTCAAAGAAAAGTACACGGTCCCTACAGTCAAACATGGCGGAGGTTCCCTGATGTTTTGGGGTTGCTTTGCTGCCTCTGGCACTGGACTGCTTGACCGTGTGCATGGCATTATGAAGTCAGAAGACTAACAACAAATTTTGCAGCATAATTTAGGGCCCAGTGTGAGAAAGCTGGGTCTACCTCAGAGGTCATGGGTCTTCCAGCAGGACAATAACCCAAAACACACTTCAAAAAGCACTAGAAAATGGTTTGAGAGAAAGCACTGGAGACTTCTAAGGTGGCCAGCAATGAGTCCAGACCTGAATCCCATAGAACACCTGTGGAGAGATCTAAAAATGGCAGTTTGGAGAAGGCACCCTTCAAATATCAGGGACCTGGAGTAGTTTGCCAAAGAAGAATGGTCTAAAATTCCAGCAGAGCATTGTAAGAAACTGATTGATGGTTACCGGAAGCAATTGGTCGCAGTTATTTTGGCTAAAGGTTGTGCAACCAAGTATTAGGCTGAGGGTGCCAATACTTTTGTCCGGCCCATTTTTGGAGTTTTGTGTGAAATGATCAATGTTTTGCTTTTTGCTTCATTCTCTTTTGTGTTTTTTCATTTAAGACAAATTAAATGAAGATAATAATACCAAAGAATTTGTGTTTGCAATCATTTTCAGGAAGAAACTGAATATTACCTGACAGAATTGCAGGGGTGTCAATACTTTTGGCCATGACTGTAGATCATAACAAATACCAAGAGGAATGAGGGCCCTGCTCGCAAGCTTACAATCCATGAGGAAAGAGGTAGACACGAAAGGTGGGTGGTAACAGTTGCCCTGATTGTATGGACCAGCCATAATGTTAAGTGTGTAACAGTACAAACACAGAGGGCTAATGGATGCATAAAGCATGTGGGAACATGATGCGGGGAACCTGGTTATGGTAAAACTTTTGGCTGTGCCACACAGGGATAGATTAGGATAATGTGTTGAGGCGCTAGGCCAGTCTGAATAAATACGTTTTCAGGGCACGCTTAAAATTGTAGGGATTGGGGACTAATCGTATTGACCTGGGAAGTGCATTCCAAAGAATTGGCGCAGCATGTGTATAGCCTTGGAGACGGGAGTGGGAGGTTCTGATTATTGAGGATGCTAACCTCAGGTCATCAGCAGAACGGAGGGCGCGGGTCGGGTGGTATACTGAAACAAGGGAGGAGATGTAGGGTGGTGCTGAGCCATGGAGGGCTTTGTGGGTGAAGGTAATAAGTTTGTACTGGATTCTGGTGTGGATGGGTAGCCAGTGTAATGACTGGCACAAGGTAGAGGCATCGGTGTAACGATTGGTGAGGAATATGATCCTGGCTGCAGCATTCAAGACAGATTGGAGAGGGGAGAGTTTGGTAAGAGGGAGACCGATTAGAAGAGAGTTACAATAGTCCAGACGAGAATGAGTAAGAGAAACAGTAAGAGTTTTTGCGGAGTCAAAAGTAAGAAAAGGTCGAATTCTAGAAATGTTTTTGAGGTGCAGATAACAAGAGCGAGCCAGTGATCGGATGTGGGGGACAAAGGAAAACTCGGAGTCAAGTATGACCCCAAGACAGCGGGCATGTTGAGTATGATACCTCCATAGTGACTACCCCACACCTATATGCCCCTTAGTCAGTAACACAGAATATTGTCCCCATCGACCCTCAGTGATACTTCCACAGCATGACACCCCCACAGTACCCTTTGCATTATGATGTCCCTAGAGCAGCCCCACACAAATTATGAGGCCACACAGTAAGCCCCCACTGTATCATGCCCCCAAAGTCTCCAAACATATGATTAGGCTTGACAGATCCCACACAAGTACTGCAAAAATTAAAAGGCCTCTCCAACTCATGGTCCTCATTGTGTCTGAAGTGGACTGCCACTATTAGCGAGACCCCACTGCCTCATGTATTTCTTTTAGCCAAACTTACTGAATGCAAGCGGCTCTCGCAGTAATAGCTTCCCATATCATATCCACATGATCCAAATCTTTATTTAAAGGCAATTTTATTTTAGAATTTGCTTGAAAGATTAACCACATCTAATGGAAACCACAGTACACTAACATTGCACTTATACTTGTGCTAGAAAGTATGACATTATATTCATTCTGAGAATGGGTAGGAGGCGTAAAGCACAACTAATGGGGGATGGTAAATATGGAAGTTAAAACTACTCAGGTAATATTCTGTAAGTCTCTATCGCGGTATCAAAACAAGTCTGACCAGTTGAGTGGTGGACTCCACAAGATCTGTGAAGGTGTTCTGTGGTTTCTGCCACAAGACATTAGTAGATCCAATAAGTGGCTTGGACTTCTTCTGCAGCACATTCTGCAGATGATCGATTGGACTGAGATCTGAGGATTTTGGAGTCAAGTTCAAAATTGCTCTATGGTCAAATTCTGATGTCCAGTTGCCCATCGTAGGTACATTCAGTGATGGAAAGTGGTCAACATGGGTACTCTGATCTACAACTACACAACTTAAATTGATAGCAAGCTGTGATGCTCTGCATGTTCTGACCTATTTCTATCACAATTGAGCTTCTCTGAATTTTTGGACATGAGTATATGACTACAGAGAGTGCAGTGGAATAATCATAAAAGTGCACAATGTAAAAAAAAAAATGAGAACACCCAAAAGAACAATGTAATGCAAGAATTACCATACAACATGAAGTAAGAATGCAGTCGGATAGCTGCAGCCAACAGAAACATTAAAGTATATTAGTAACCGGATATACCCATGCACATCGATAGAACAAAAATGGAAAATATATATAGAAAAAAATAAAAATGAGTATAAAAATAAATATTAAAAAGAATGGCCAATAAGAAAAAAGGTGAAGGAAGAGAAAATTATGTATGGTAGGTACTGGTGCACACCTCAAAAGTCGGGGAAAGCCATGAAAATATAATAATGGGGTAAAGAATAAAAACAAAAGTGCAGAAATAAAACACGTGTACTGTACATCATGCATGGAGAAAAAGTAAAAGGTAAAAAAGTAAATATAAACGAGTATATATACAGGTGCTTCTCACAAAATTAGAATATTATCAAAAAGTTAACAATCAATGATCGTTTAGGGAGCCATGTCATCTGCTGGTGTAGGTCCACTGTGTTTTATCAAGACCAAAGTCAGCGCAGCTGTTTACCAGGACATTTTAGAGCATTTCATGCTTCCCTCTTCCAACAAGCTTTTTGGAGATGGAAATGTCATTCTCCAGCAGGACTTGGCCCCTGTCCACACTGCCAAAAGTACCGATACCTGGTGTACACACAACAGTATCACTGTGCTTGATTGGCCAGCAAACTCGCCTGACCTTAACCCCATAGAGAATCTATGGGGTATTGTCAAGAGGAAGATGAGACACCAGACCCAACAATGCAGACAAGCTGAAGGCTGCTATCAAAGCAACCTGGGCTTCCATAATCCCTCAGCAGTTAGTAATTAGGTTAGTAATTCACAGGAATGCAAAATCCACAAAAACGTACATATTGTGAGTCTGTAAAGACAAATGTCGACACTGCTATTTTTTTTTTTTTTTAAACAGCCCAATGTTCATTTTTCTGTAAAGTAGTTATACATTTCTCTTCATATTTTGAATGAGAAAACAGTGTGCAATGTTCCCAAAGCATGGAAATAAATAAATAATAATGATAACATTTTGAACAAGTTTATGAAGGGTTATATACTAATGAAATGTACTCAAGAACACGTAACACTGTATGGCTGAGAACTGTAACCCATCAAAGTTTTTAAACCCTTTTTTTAGTGTTATATATCACAAAAATGCACCCCAGAACACGGAATAGTGAATGGGTAAGAAATATGCACAAACAAGCAAAATTTTCAAACACCTTTTTTCTACTGTTATATACTACCAAAATGTGACAAAGCAGGTAATACTGTATGGATCAGTAATCTAATCATGAATTTTTTTTATGCCTTTTGTAAGATTTACATATCACAGCAATGCAACAATAACTGTTAAACTGCATGGATGAGTCATTGAATCCCTAAAAAATTTTGAACCAAAATATTTTGAAAATGTAGTTGATGTAAACGCTTTGCAGAAAGTGCACAGCCAGATAGAAAATTATGAGGTGGGTCATCCATAGACCACAAAAAGGCAACAATTGGTAGGCCTCATTAAAATATTGAATATTACAAACACTTTATATGCTGTTGTCATCTGGTGATGTGGAAAAGTGTGGGCTAATCCAGGCTTTGTTCATTTTTATGAGAGTGAGCCTGCCTGTATTCTCTGTTGACAGGCAAAAGTAACTGTCTGTTATGGCTTCTCCAGCGGCAATAAAATCCCGCGCAGACAAGATGCTAGTGGCAGGGCAGCACAACACCTCCAAGGCATAGAGGGACAGCTCATGCCAGGTGTTCAGCTTTGAAACCCAATAGTTGAAAGTCACAGAGGAACTATGGAGTACACTGGTTTGGTCGGCCAGGTATTGCTTGGTTCCTTGTGGTCAGTCACATTTTGATCTTGGCATTGCACAGGTTGCAAATGGCCATTTTGTTTGTCTCAGGACTCTCTTTAAAAAAAGTCCCAGACTGGGATACACCTAACTGTTTAACAGAGAATTTCAGGAGAGTTGGTGCTCTGCGGAATAGTTGCCCGCCTTCTCCCTCTGGTGACTCCATTGCCTCTGCCTGTCTGTTTCAGTCCTGCCAATCTCTTCCCCTCAGCACTGCTGGCTCACTCACATGTCAGCTTCCCAGGTAGGAACACTGCATGGCTGAGAAATGGAAGCATGTGTGTCACCCCTGAGGGTTCAGTCGCCACAGAGGTACTGCACCTCACCCAGAGGTGTGGTACCCCACTTCCCAGGTAAGATGGAGGCACCTAATAGGACTCTAACACAAGTATCCAGCACTCATTTATAGCAGCAGGGCACCCTGGCTGGACCGTACGGGAGGAGGATCTCATCCCTGCTGGGTAGGAAAGAGTGTTGGGAGGTGGGTGGAGCTAGGAGGTTGAGAGCGGGAGAATAGTTTAGTGAATGGGAATCTTCCCTGGGGGGAGGAAGTGAGAGGGCGAGTGTGCAGCAGCTCCCTGTCAGCAGGAGCTGCTGGGAAGGAAAGAGACTGAAGGAAGCTCCCTGAAGAGGGAAGGGATCCCAGATGCACGGTACAGCGACCATACTGTCCGTGTGGTTCGTTCGACGCCGGCTGACATCGGGTGGAGGGATCCGTCGCAGTTTAGGGACTGGTCCTAAAACTAGTGGAGTGGACAACAGACTCAGCTAGATAAACCAGAGGCTGTGAGCATTGCAAGTGCTGCAGCCAAATCCACAAATACATCGCTGAAAAGGCAGTCATATAGGATCCAGGGACCTAAAGGTGATTCCCAACAAGATCCGAGTCTGCTGGCTTGGGACACTGTTTGTGAAGGTGTTGGACAGGAGAGAGGAAATCAGCACAGGGAGATGGCCAGGAAAGGAACACACTGACGGGAGTTCTGGAAAGGTGTTCTCCATCTGCCTGGAAGTTTGTTGGACCCCTCACCTGGAGGACGCAGTACCAAGCGGGCATCTGTGCGCACCAGAACTGTGAGTAAAGCTTTGGAACTGCACTCAGCTGTGTCCTCTAATTCTTCCTGTATCACCTATCCAGCTCTGCTACATCTACCATCACCAAACACCACATCTTTGCTAACACCACTGCCCTGGGACAAAAGTTCTGCCTGTGGAGAGCTATTCCAACTCTGCTGCATCACGCCATCAGTCCCAGAGGATCCTCACTGCAGCGCGGGTCGCCTCTGACCAGATACCAAAGGTGGCGTCACGAACTTATCTACACATAGACTATTCCTCATATAAGTTCTTATTTTATATGGACACTCAGGGCCACGGACTGGGCCACTGCTGCCTGACACATCCTTTTAAGACACCGGCCTGATACCAAGTAACCCACAGCCCATATGGGGTGCTCCACATGTACAATTTTTAAAAGCTTGTTAGCTGTTTTAGAGATCATAGAAATGTTCACAGACCACATAACACTGTATGGCTGAGAAATGGAAGCCTACATAATTTTTAAACGCTTTTTAGCAATTTTTGAAGAAAATAGAAATGTTCACAGACTACATAAGACTGTATACAAAACCTACAAGAAGCAAAATGAACATAACCCTGCTGTAGCTAAATAAGTAAAAAGCAAAAGTGCATTTAAATAATATAGGGTTCTTAGTAACACTGTTTTTGATCAAACATAGCATAAAAGCCATCCCACCATCAGCAAGGTGACTGTTTGAGATGGTCCTACACTATCTAATAATTAAAAACCCTACCATGTGTCAGAATTGACCTCAGTGTGAAAATAAGGGCAAACAAAGAACCAGGTCCCAAACTGGGAACATCAGCGTTGGGTAGCTTTTAAATGTAATTACCAGCTCAAGGAAGGGAGGCCATGCTCTGGCTTGCACAAAATGCAAAAATACAAAGAAATATTTTTAAAAGCTTTTTTTTTTTTTGCAGTTTTTCAGATCACAGAATTGTTCACAGACCATGTAACACGGCATGGCTGAGAAATGGAAGCCTACAAAATGTTTAAAAGCTTTTGTTCTCTTTTAGAGATCACAGAAATATTCACAGACCATGTAACACTGTATATCTAAGAAAAGGAAGCCTACATTTTTAAAAGCTTTTGTTCACTTCTAGAGATCACAGAAATGTTCACAGACCACGTGATACTGTATTTCTGAGGAATGGTAGACTACAACACTTTGAAAAGCTTTTTAGCAGTTTTCAGATCACAAAAATGTTCACAGACCACGTAGCAGTGTATGTCTGAGAAATGGAAGCCTACAACACTTTGAAAAGCTTTTTAGCAGCTTTAGAGATTACAGAACTGTTCACAGACCACGTAACAGTGTATGTCTGAGAAATGGAAGAATATACAATTTTTAAAAGCTTTTTAGCAGTTTTACAGATCACAGAAATATTCACAGACTACCTAACACTGTACAGTATGCCTGAGAAACAGGGGGTAACGTTTCTCATTGTGGAGGATGACATGTCAAGCCTGACATGCCAGGGTGAGGAGACTTTTAAGCTTAACACAGTGTCTGAAAATTGAGATTTTGGTTTTGGATTTTATCCTAAGTCATGTGACAAGCCTCGTTAGAGAGTCGATATTGACTTTTAGGATTGCTACTTCCAATCGGTGGCACTAGAGTTCTAGTCCTCTTCCTCTTTGAAAAGACAATTTGCATACTGTATGTCTGAGAAATGGAAGCCTGCCAAATTTTTAAAAGTTTTTGTTCACTTTTACAGATCACAGAAATGTTCACAGACCACGTAATGCTGTATGGCTGAAAAATGGATGTCTACAAATTTTTTTGCAAAGTTCTTTACAAGCTCTTTTACAAGCTCATAATACTTGATTGATCAAAATATATTCAATTTTTTTAACTCCAACAAAAAACTGCAGCTATAAATTTGCAAAAGAACTGCGCAGCCCTAATCCCTATGTCACTCCTCCTGCGACTCTTTCTCCCTACCCAAGCTAAACGCAGATTGTATATGATACAAACGATTAGCCCTTAGAAGGGCTGTTAGCAAGATGGCTCAGATTCAGCACCAGTATCAACACTACAGGCCTCTGATTCGTTACACTGTGCACACAGTCTATCGTGTCTAATATTGGAGATACCTGGTTGCTGAGGCAAGAAGAGGCTGCTCATACTGGTGTCCACCCTGTCTATCTGATCTAAAATTGGAACTACCAGGGATGCCGACAGGTAAGAAGAGGATGTTCACACTACTGTCCACCGAATCTATCTGATCTAATACTGGAGATACCAAGAGTGCCGAGGTAAGGAGAGGCTGCTCACACTGCTGTCCACGCTGTCTATCTCATCTAATAGTGGAGATAGCAAGGGTACTGGGTTAAGAAGAGGCTCCTCACACTGCTGTCCACCTTGTCTATCTAATCTAATACTAGAGATACCAGGGGTTCTGAGGTACTGTAAGAAGAGGTTGTTCACAATGATGTCCACGCTGTCTATCTGATCTAATACTGGACATTGGGGTGCTGAGTTAAGAAGACGCTGCTCACACTGCTTTCCACATGAACTTTGTGAGTGCTAATCAGATGCTGTGACCTGGATATAACTTGACAGTACATGATACAGGTTATCTACAGGTCACAGTAGTGGGGTTTCCTTCTGCACAACTTACAGGCATCTATCTCTATTAATATTCTAAGACAAGTTTCTACCAGTGTAAAAAGACAGCAGCTATTTTATCGTTCTATAGTGATTATTTTCCTAAGTAAAATAAATGTGATTTGCTAAAGAAAGATATTTAGGATTACATTTATAATGACCTGGAATGTATTTGTGACTAGGGCTTCCACATCTCGACAAAAACGTGTCAGTTTTATATCACCCTACTTTTGTTTATACGAATGATTTAGAACAAATAAAGACTTTTTTTTCTTTTTATGGTCTTCTATGCAATTTATAATGACATTTTCTTTATTCTTTTCTATATCCAGAGAACCTCTTTAACCCCTTCCTGACATCTGACGTACTATCCCGTCCACGGGACCCGGGCCCCTATGACCGGGGACGGGATAGTACATCATCGCGATCAGCGGCGCTCACGGGGGAGCACATATGGGGTACCAGTGTACTCAGGATAAATTGGACAACAACTTTTGGGGTCCAATTTCTCCTGTTACCCTTGGGAAAATAAACAAAAATTGGAGACTAAAAGATCTTGTTTGTGGAAAAAAATATGATTTTGTTCTTTTCACGCCCGGGCGTTATAAACTTCTGTGAAACACTTGGGGGTTCAAAGTGCTCACCACACATCTAGATAAGTTCCGTGGGGGGTCTAGTTTCCAAAATGGTGTCATTTGTGGGGGGTTTCCACTGTTTTGGCACATCAGGGGCTTTCCAAACGCGACATGGCGTCCGATCCCAATTCCAGCCAAAAAAGTCAAATGGCGCTGCATACCTTCCGAGCTCTGCCATGCACCCAAATAGTAGTTTACACCCACATATGGGGTATCAGCGCACTCAGGAAAAATTGCACAATAACTTTTAGGGACCTGTTACCCTTGGGAAAATAAAAATGGGGGTTGAAAAGATCATTTGTGGAAAATATGATTTTTTAATTTTACGGCTGTACGTTAACTTCTGTGAAGCCCTTGTGGGTTCAAAGTGCTCATCACACATCTAGATAAGTTCCATAGGGGGTCTAGTTTCCAAAATGGGGTCACTTGTGGAAGGGTTAATAAACTTCTTGAATGTGGTTTTGAGCACCTTGAGGGGTCACTTTTGGGAATTTTCTATCATATAGACCCCTCAAAGTGACTTCAAATGTGATGTGGTCCGTAAAAATAAAATGGTGTTGCAAAAATGAGAAATTGCTGGTCAACTTTTAACCCTTATAACTTCCTAACAAAAAAAATTTTGGTTCCAAAATTGTGCTGATGTAAAGTAGACAGGTGGGAAATGTTACTTATTAAGTTTTTTTTGTGCCATATCTCTGTGATTTAAGGGCATAAAAATTCAAAATTGGAAAATTGTTTTTTTTCCACAAATAAACGCAAGTTATATCAATGAAATTTTACCACTAACATGAAGTACAATACGTCATGAGAAAACAGTCAGAATCATCGGGATCCATTGAAGCGTTTCAGAGTTATTACCTCATAAAAGGACAGTGGTCAGAACTGTAAAAATTGGCCCGGTCATGAACGTGCAAACCACCCTTGGGGGTAAAGGGGTTAACAATTGAAAGAACCAAGTACTAAATTTATGTAGGCAGGCCAGTTCTTGCAATTCAGATAGAAATTCTGTATATAGTATCACGATCAGGGTCGAACTGGCCCAACAGGACAGCGGAGGATTCTCCGGTGGGTCTTGGGGCTTTGGCAGGCCCCCTTGTGTCAACTGAATGTGTGTCTTCTGATGCACATTCAGTTGAAATGCATTGCCCCTCTGCAGTAGCCCGCCGACCCAGCAAAGGCAGACATCTGCCTTGTGTGCATGCACCAGTCGCCTCTGAACCCTCAGGGGAGCCAGCCTCTGCTAGCTCAGCTGCCATTTTTACATGAGTGCACCGGATCTGTAGATTAGGAGGAGGACACAGTGTGACGCCGGAAGCGCAGGTAAGTGGAATTTTTTTTTTCCTTCTGTGGATGTGGCATGGTTCGGGGGTCAAGGAACCAGGATGGATATATGGGGGCAAAGATGGATACATGGAGGAGCCAGGATGGATATCTGGGGGGGCCAGGATGGATATACGGGGGAGGCAGGATTGATATATGGGGGGTCAGAATGAATATATGAAGAGGCCAGGATAGATATTTGGGGGGGCCAGGATGCATATATTGGGAGCTAGGATGGATATATGGGGGCTGGATGGATATATGGGGGGCCAGGATTGATATATGGGGTGGTCCCCCCATATATCAATTCTGGCCCCCCATATATCCATCCAGCCCCCCATAGCTAGATATTTGGGGGGGGCAGGATGGATATATTGGGAGCTAGGATGGATATATGGGGGGTCCAGGATAGATATATGGGAGAGCCAAGATGGATATATGAGGGTGGTAAGATAGATATATAGGGGAGTTAGGATGGATAAATGGCGGTAGTAGGATGGTTATATGGGGAGGCAAGATGGATATATGGGGGGCCAGGACAAGGAACCTGGATGGATATATGGGGGGCCAGGATGAATACATAGGGTCAGAAAAAGGGGCATACGGGGGTCAGGATGGATATATGGGAGGGCCAGGACAAGGGTCATATGAGAGCCAGGATGGATATATGGGGGGGGCAGGATGCACATATGGGGTCAGGATGTTAATGTGGGGGCCTGGGTGAATATGCAGGGGAGCCAGGATAGATATATGGAGTGGCCAGGATGGATATATAGAGGTGCCAGGATGGATATATGGAGGGGCCAGGATGGATATATTGGAGGACCGGATGGATATATGGAGGGGCCAGATGGATACATGGTGGGGCCAGGATGGATATATTGGGACCGGCAGGATGGATATATGAGGGCATTAAGATGGATATATGGGGCCAGGACAAGGGGCATATTGGGACCAGGATGGATATATGGGGAGGCCAGGACATATGTGGACCAGGATTGGATATATGGGGGCCAGAAAAAGGGACATTTGGGGGCCAGAATGCACATAGGAGGTGCCAGGATGGATATCAGGGGGCCAGAAAGAACATATGGGGGCCAGACTGTACAAGAGATATAGGGGGCCAGGCTGGGGCATATTATATAAAATAAAGGGGGGCGAGCTAGATGTGATTATTAAATAAAAGTGGCCAGGATAAGGGACTTAACTACTGTTTGGGGCCAGAATGAGGAACATACTTTATTAATTTATGGTGACAAGTGAGGAATATAATTTCTTTAGGGCCCAATTAGGAAAATTAAAACTACTGTAAAATAATTTACTTTTCAGGAAACTGTTTTCCATGGGGGGGGAGAAAAGGGTGGTCCTGTTACTGTGCAGGGAAGCACTATGTTGCTTTTTTTATTCATCTGATGTAGAGTAGAATTCGGGTAAAAAGTTTGGAATGTTCTTTGGAAGCGATCAGCTATTGATGATGGTGTGTTATTTTCTACAGAGACAAGTCCTGGCTGGAAGAAATGATGGCAGTTTGCACCAGATGAAGATGAAAAGCGAAGATGAAGACTTCAACTAGAGATGACACTGGTAAGTCAGTGTATTACATGTACCCGCACACTATATACAGAGCTCCTGCGTATAATGTCACTGGTCATCCTTGTATTACCTGTATACTGACATTATACAGAGCTCCTGTACACAAAGTTACTAGTGATCACTGTATTACATGTACACTATATACAGAGCTCCTGTGTATAATGTCACTGGTGATCACTGTATTACCTGTACACAATATACAGATCTCCTGTGTATAATGTCACCGGTGATCACTTATACTGTATACAGAACTCCTGTGTATAATGTCACCGGTGATCACTGTTTTACCTGTACACTAAATACAGAGCTCCTCTCTATAATGTCAGTGGTGATCACTGTATTACCTATACACTACAGTGCCTTGTGAAAGTATTCGGCTCCCTGGAACTTTTCAACCTTTTCCCACATATCATGCTTCAAACATAAAAGATACCAAATGTAATTTTTTGGTGAAGAATCAACAACAAGTGGGACACAATTGTGAAGTTGAACGAAATTTATTGATTATTTTAAAATTTTTGTGGAAATTCAAAAACTGAAAAGTGGGGCGTGCAATATTATTCGGCTCCTCTACTTTCTGGGCAGCAAACTCACTCCAGAAGTTCATTGTGGATCTCTGAATGATCCAATGTTGTCCTAAATGACTAATGATGATAAATATAATCCACCTGTGTGTAATCAAGTCTCCGTATAAATGCACCTGCTTGGTGATAGTCTCAGGGTTCTGTTTGAAGCACAGAGAGCATCATGAAGACCCAGGAACACAACACGCAGGTCCGTGATGCTGTTGTGGAGAAGTTTAAAGCCGGATTTGGATACAAAATGAGTTCCAAAACTTTAAACATCCCAAGGAGCACTGTGCAAGTGATCATATTGAAAAGGAAGGAGTATCATACCACTGCAAATCTACCAAGACCCGGCCGTCCCTCTAAACTTTCATATCAAACAAGGAGAAGACTGATCAGAGATACAGTCAAGATGCCCATGATCACTCTGGATGAACTGCAGAGATCTACAGCTGAGGTGGAACAGTCTGTCCACAGGACAAAAATCAGTCGTACACTGCACAAATCTGGCCTTTATGAAAGAGTGGCAAGAACAAAAGCCATTTCTCAAAGATATCCATAAAAAGTATTAGGCGACAAATTTCTGCGTTTACTCCGCAGGGATCCAGACACTCACATTCTGCAGTCTCCTGCTGTATATCTACTGCAGAGGAGATTGCCTTGCAGCAAATCTCTCCTGAGGCCAAGTCCTTCTGTCCTCCTACTGAGCATGCTCATGGGACGATCTCCCATTGAAGATCGGGAGTCATGTGCTCAGGTCCCGCTCCAGATCTCATTGGTCCATCTCAGATATCTGGAGGCTTGCAGAAGGTCCCAGCTGCTATAAAAGGCGCGCATGGCTGTTCCGCCATGCGCTAGTATAGACTTACTTGCTGCTGTGTGTATGAGGACGGATGTATGATTCTGGTGAATGACTCATTATAAAACCCCTTCCCTCTGATATTACGTATGTGGTTAGGGACGGAGTTAGAATCAGCGCCAGCGCTCCTCTGCTGCAACATCCACAGCTGCTAGCATCCGACATTGCGCTTGCGCCTTAGCCTTGCCGTTTAGGGGCAGTGTCCATGCTGCGCTGCAGTAGCAGCCCCTTTGCGTCCACTGTTGCGACGCTCCGCACACGGTAGGTCTAGACGGACGTAGTGCCGCCGTCTTGGGCTACTCCTGTGACCTGATACCATGTGTGCGCTTTTACTGAGTACTGTGACCTCAACAGGCTCAGTCTTGTTTTTGTACTTATTTGGCATCTCTGTGAATTAACTGAGATTGCTCTGTGCACCTGGGTGGAGTTTAACCCTGTAGGCATTTCCGCCATATTGCTCCTGCCACCACTTAGCAGCGGTTATATCACCTACTGCACGGTGGACCCCGAGCAGCGAACGCACTTTATTATTTTTATTTAGTGCGTTCCGCCGTTCCTAACAAAAAAGTGTCATTTAAAGTATGCAACAAGACACCTGGGAGACACACCAAACATATGGAAGAAGATGCTCTGGTCAGATGAAACCAAAATCGAACTTTTTGGCAACTATGCCAAACGATATGTTTGGCGTAAAGGCAACACAGCTCATCACTCTGAACACACCATCCCCACTGTCAAACATGGTGGTGGCAGCATCATGGTTTGGGCCTACTTTTCTTCATCAGGGTCAGGGAAGATGGTTAAAATTGATGGGAAGATGGATGGAGCCAAATACAGGACCAGTCTTGAAGAAAACCTGTTGGAGACTGCAAAAGACCTGAGACTGGGACAGAGATTTGTCTTCCAACAAGACAATGATCCCAAACATAAAGCAAAATCTACAATGGAATGGTTCACAAATAAACGAATCCAGATATTAGAATGGCCAAGTTAGAGTCCAGACCTGAATCCAATCGAGAATCTGTGGAAAGAGCTGAAAACTGCTGTTCACAAACGATCTCCATCCAACCTCACTGAGCTCGAGCTGTTTGCCAAGGAAGAATGGGCAAGAATTTCAGTCTCTCGATGTACAAAACTGATAGAGGCATACCCCAAGCGACTTGCAGCTGTAATCGCAGCAAAAGGTGGCACAACAAAGTATTAAGTTAAAGGGGCCGAATAATATTGCACCCCCTACATTTCAGTTTTTGAATTTCCACAAAAATTTAAAAATAACCAATAAATTTTGTTCAACTTAACAATTGTGTCCCACTTGTTGTTGATTCACCAAAAATTTTCATTTGATATCTTTATGTTTGAAGCATGATATGTGAGTGTAGGTACCAGCAGGTTTGCAGGATGCAGTGACGAGACGCGAGACTGGTTGAACTTTGAAAAGCAAACCTTTATCATTTAAAGCCGCTAGGGCTATACTAAGCAACCAAAAAGGGATAACAACAGTTGTCCTCGCAGGGACTCAGTACAATTAAACACTATTTGAAAAGAACACGACTAACCCGGCCGAGGCCGGTTACAATGGGGCCACGGTATGGCAGTCTACGGGTCCTTATAATCTATGTCACTTATCCGTCCTGACGTCCGCTTCTCTGTGGAAGCTGCGTTTCACGTGAAGCTGCTTTGGAGCCTTTGAGGAGGCTGCTGTGGTGTCTTTGATGAGGCTGCCTTGGCGTTGCAGCCGCTGGGCCCAGCTGCTGAAGATTTGGCGTAGTCTTCGGGCGTTCCAGCGCCCAGGAGGAGTTGGGGCACAACAGGCCCTGATGGAGTCCTGAGATGAAGTAACCCCCTGTTGTAACAGCAGGGTTGCGCTTGTTAGCGAGTTCAATGGGACTACTGTCCCCAAGCAGGGTTGTGTCGCAGTGCTCGAGTGGCGGTTTACTGGCCGCGCGCACAGCCTGAGGCTGTGTGCAGAGTGTCTCTGTTGACGAGGAACAGGCCCAAACTGCCGACTGTAGCGGGGTGAAGGCGGCTGTGAGCGGTGATATACAGGCCGCAACCACGGGCTGAAGTGAAACGGCAACGTCCGTGGGTGGCAGCAGGCAGGGGGGATGGCAGCAGCCGGGAGAGGGAGCGGACAGACCGCGGAGGGCTCGAGCTCAGCGGTAACGGCCGAGGATGACCGGGGGCAGGCCGTATCCTGGGATTGGGGTGAAGAGACAGTCCCCTGTTGGTAAGCTCGGCGCCTCCTTCCTGAGGGCCACTGCATATCTACCCTCTGCTGCTGGTCTCTTCTCTGAACTGTCAGTGTCCTTCCCATTCTCTCACACCTCCTTCCGTCTCCTGCTCCGTGTCTGATGTATCACCAACTGCCTCCTCTGCGCGCTCCCTGCCCCTTTTATACTCGCCCCTCCCCTTGCTGTCCTGTCACTTTCAACAGTCCACTCTCCTCCTCTGTCCCCCGGGAACTGTTTCTTTAGGAACTCAGATGGTGGTCCCCTTGGTTCCGGCCCGGACACTTTGTGGGGGTCCTCCTCCTACATGGGAAAAGGTTGAAAAGTTCCAGGGAGCCGAATACTTTCGCAAGGCACTGTATATACAGAGCTCCTGTCTATAATGTCACTAGTGATGGTAATATGTGGTCTGGTCATGGTACGGTGGTATTTGTCCCTTGTATGTGGTATTATTCAGTCACTAAGTGGTCTGGTCATGGTGTGGCGGTATTTGTCCCTTGTATGTGGTATTACTCGATCACCATGTCGTGTGGTCATCGTGTAGTGGCATTTCTTAGCTGTGTGTTAATATTGTTCTTGGTATATGGTATAGTGGATTGTATTGTGAATGGCGGTCAGTTGTTCTCTCTGATATTAATTAAGAGAAGATTCTTTATTTCCATTAGAGATTAAATACTTGGAACAATATGCACTTACAGGGTTTCTCCGGTGAAAAAACAAATCACCTCTCCACAGGATAAGTGATGACTCATCCTGTGGGGCCCATGGATCATTGATAACTTGTTTTAATCAAAGATCCCCTTTAATGTAAACTATCAGAATTATACATCCCAGTTATGGGGGCGCACAGTAGATGTGCAGCAGCCGCCTGTGTTTTACAGCCGATGTTCCACTATAATGGGGATAACGACGACATCAATGTAAAGAAAAATTATTTGCTGGAAAAGAGCGGGCAGGTTCTTGTAGTGCAGAGAAAGATTCTGTAGATATGCTCGGCAGAGAAGGGAATTTGTGGACCAATGTTCTGATATCAATGCATAGAACTTAACGTCTTTTGTGAAATTAAGCAGGGTGGTCTTGCAATAAGGAGAAGGGTTCTGACTTGTGATGAGCTTAACAAACAGGTGATCCCTACATGTGTTGCGGCTGTTGAACAGCCAGGAGAAAAGCAGTCACGGAGTCTCGACCATATCTTTCGAGCATGCCGAAGACACTCAGCACACGAGCATGTTCGCTCATCAAAATTTTACTATTTTAACTGCACACTGTTAAAATAGTAAAATCAGGTAGCACTCATCCACCCTGGGTCCAGCTTCGGCTCTCCCCTGCTCCTCTGGTCTCGTTACAGTGGTGATGTCACGACAACATATCACCACTGCAGGCCATCACGGAGCTCAGTTGGCACTACCTATATAGATGTCATGAGCTTCTAGGCTCAATAATAGGCTAAGGCCATGATGTGCACTGTAGTAGTGATGCTGTCATGCTGGTGGGTGTGTACTAACTGCACCACGCGCCGGGCTTACCCTGGGAAGGGGTGACTGTGACTACCTGGTTCTTCACTAGAGCCTCTGATAGTGAGGTTAGACTTGAGCTGCAGGTACTACTTCAAGGCAGTCCCTTGTCCTGCAGAAGCTGACTCCATGGGTCAGAGACATAGGTACGAACTCTGAGTGTCAGACAGGTAGCCACCAGATGCTGTTTCAGGACAGTTCCCAGGACCACAGCAGCTGACCCCAAGGGTCAGGGTCACAGGTATGGACTTGGAGTGTCAGGCAGAACAGGATAAGAATCACTGGCAGCGTGGATACTGGTTCTGGTTCAGACAGAACAGGCTCAGGATCACTGGGCAGGCACTGGTACAGAATCACAGAATGAGTTTAGGAACTGACAACGGACTAGTAGGTTGAAGACAGACTAGGAAATTAAGTTGCTTAGGCACCTCCCTACAGGGAAGGGTGCCTTAAATATCTAATGCCTCTCTGCTATAGGCTGGGAACACGTCTGGAGTGCACGCGCTGCCCCCTTTAAGAAGCGGGGAGCGCACGTCGTAAGCACATTGCTAGGAAACTTGCGCGTCATGCACTGACCCCGTAATCAGGAAACCGGAGCAGAAGACACTGCTGAGCGTCTGTGGTAGTAAGCATGTTGGTGTCTCTGCTGCAGGAAAGGAGAGGAGCCATGCAAATGTCACTGCTGCAATCAGTACACAGGGACCAGTGGCCAGCTGAGGCTGGACCCAGGGAGGATGAGTAATACATGACCTTATTTTTGTAGCACAGTCCTAACCCTATAGAGGCCAGAAGTTTATTTAGTGCAATCCCCTGTTATAAGTGACTGAGCTACAGCAGGATCAAATGCAGTTGAGCTACTTGACAATAGGGCACTGAGGAGAGAGAACGCCAGAAGGGGTCTCCAAAGAACTTGGAGAGTTATAGCTAGACAGTAGAAAGATATGTAGCAACCAGTGTCAGGTTGCTGCTGCTAAAGCAATAAGATGGGATGCATGAATGGACATATTATTGGTGCATCCTGTCCAGCCCTACAGAGACCAAACAGGTAAGGAGGCCATTACCACCTCCAAAGCTGCAAGCAGCTTCGGTCATAGATAGAACTATTGGACTGCAAAGGGCCCATACACTGTTCTCACATAGTGGCTCTTTTATGTCTTTGTCCACCATTGATGGAACGAATGCAATACATGTACTCAAATATTCATCTTAGAAAGGCTCTGAGTACAATGTAGGGCAAAGCAATTAGTCAAGTGGAAAAATTGTTGAATTTGCAACTTAATTTTCCTTCTTTGCAGTGGAAATGAAATTACACAGATCTCCGTCTGTTACAGTGGTGGCTTTTGAGGTAAATGTGAGACATTTGCTAAGTGTTTTGTATAATTAACACATCGCGAGCCCAATCAGTCAAGTCAGCTCTGAAGCCACACGAAGAAAGGTGTGGCCTCGCCAGATTTATAACACAGCCACAGGCTCGTAATACCCCCCCAAACATCGGCTCCCCTCCACCAGGCACAAGGATGAGACAGGCGAGGAACTGGCTACGGTGGCAGGTAACATATTGGTCATTTTTTACCTATACATTATGCTTTTATATTTTATTTTTTGTGTTATTTTTGTTTCAATTATTTTTATAGTATTATGTTTTTATATTTTACATTTGTATTATTATTTCAATTATTTTACTATTTTTACTTTTTTTAATTTGTTGGCTGCAATGCATTTTTTTAAAATATTTTCACAGTTTAATTTTAAGAGATGTTATCAAATTCATGTTTATTTATTTTTGTATTTGTACAATACAAAAAACTCCTTAATGGTGTATAATATTTCACTGAACTACTCGGATAGTTTTTTACCTATTTTTTTAGGGCAAAAAAAAATGTATTTAAAATGATCTAATGTCCCAAGACTTCTCATCTCTTTCACAATTTATAAATTCCTGCTTTCTGCAAAAATATTTTCAAAATACCCAATCAGGGAATTTTGAGGTTACAGAGGGATGATCCCATTCAAGACCCTCAGACACTCAAATATAACCGAGAGTGGAGCGCAGGTACAGAAGTCTCTTAGGCTGGAAACAAAAAATATGGAGAATTTTTTTGAGGATGCAGTCCAAAATCCTTCTCAATGCTTCAACTACCTACTCATTCTAAGGGAAATCAATTTCCTTTAAATTAGGGGTTTTTTTAAAAAAAAATTTCTGTTGAGGTTTTGAAAGGCACCAGGAGATTTAAAAAAAAGTGCATATACTATGCTTCAAACTAGGCACTATCTAATCAAAAAGGTCTCAGGCTTCCAAAATTTTTCAGGAAAAAGAAAAATTGCTCCAAAAACTCCCCTAAAGAGGAGCATTTCCTAAATTGATTTCTGCTTGAAAAACTCAGTGTGAATATGACCCTTCTCCGGTGGGCCTAGTACATCCACGCATTATATAAACCATTGAAGTTAGCTGATATTGTGTAATACTTCATTTGTCCTGCAGTTGTGCTGTTGAGAAAGGGAACACTTGATGGTAAGTTCTTTCACAAGTTACAGTGGGTACGGAAAGTATTCAGATCCCTTTAAATTTTTCACTCTTTGTTTCATTGCAGCCATTTGGTAAATTCAAAAAAGTTCATTTTTTTCTCATTAATGTACACTCTGCACCCCATCTTGACTGAAAAAAACAGAAATTTAGAAGTTTTTGCAAATTTATTCAAAAATAAAAACTGAAATATCACATACTCATAAGTATTCAGACCCTTTGCTCAGTACTGAGCAGAAGCACCTTTTGAGCTCGTACAACCATGAGTCTTCTTGGGAATGATGCCACAAGTTTTTCACCCCTGGATTTGGGGATCCTCTCCAGTTCCGTCATGTTGGATGGTGAACGTTGGTGGACAGCCATTTTCAGGTCTCTCCAGAGATGTTGGGTTTAGGTCAAGGGTCTGGCTGGGCCAGTCAAAAATGGTCACAGAGTTGTTCTGAAGCCACTCCTTTGTTATTTTAGCTGTGTGCTTAGGGTCATTGACTTGTTGGAAGGTGAACTTTCAGCCAAGACTGAGGTCTAGAGCACTCTGGAAGAGGTTTACATCCAGGATATCTCTGTACTTTGCCATATTCATGTTTCCTTCAATGGCAACCAATTGTCCTGTCAAAGCAGCTGAAAAATACCCCCATATCATGATGCTGCCACCACCATGTTTCACTGTTGGGATTATATTGGGCAGGTGATGAGCAGTGCCGGGTTTTCTCCACACATACTGCTTAGAATTATCACCAAAAAGGTCTATCTTCATCTCATCAGACCAGAGAATCTTATTTTGCTTAGGCTGGGAGTCCTTCATGTGTTTTTTAGCAACCTCTATGCAGGTTTTCATGTCTTCCACTGAGGAGAGGCTTCCGTCGGGCCACTCTGCCATAAAGGCCCGACTGGTGGAGGGCTGCAGTGATAGTTGACTTTGTGGAACTTCCTCCCATCTCCCTACTGCATCTCTTGAGCTCAGCCACAGTGATCTTGGGGTTCTTCTTTAACTCTCTCACCAAGGCTCTTCTCCCAAGATTGATCAGTTTAGCTGGACAGCCAGATCTAGGAAGACTTCTGGTGGTAGCAAATTTCTTCTATTTAAGGATTACAGAGGCCACTGTGCTCTTAGGGACCTTGAGTACTGCAGAAATTCTTTTGTAACCTTGTTAGATCTGTGCCTTGCCACAATTCTGTCTCTGAGCTCCTGGGCCAGTTCCTTTGACCTTATGATTCTCATTTGGTCTGACATGCACTGTGAGCCCTTGAAGGAGAACCATCTCAAGGAGGACCACAAGGAAATGGACAGCATGTGACTTAAATATGAGTGTCTGAGTAAAGGGTCTAAAAACTTATGACCATGTGATATTTCGGCTTTTCTTTTTTAATAAATTTGCAAAAATTTCTACATTTGCTTTTTTTCAGTCAAGATGGGGTGCAGAGTGTACATTAATGAGAAAAAAAATGAACTTTTTTGAATTTACCAAATGGCTGCAATAAAACAAAAAGTGAAAAATTTAAAGGGGTCTGAATACTTTCCGTACCCACAGTACATCTGAGCTGACAGTTGTGTCCAGCGTGGCTGCTCGTTGCAGGACTGGCAGGATGAGTATAGCTCTGAAGAAACCCAACTCAGAAAAAGAGGTGTCCAAAAATATATCGGACATACTGTTGGCAGTAGAGGTCTTTGATTTGATGGTGGTGCTGGAGGGGCAAAGCAAGATGTGGCATCCATTAATCCCCGCTTGGATGATAAAATATTTTGCGCTTTTATATATATACTAGCTGAAGAGCCCGGCGCTGCCCGCGCATAGTAACTAACTACAGTTAGTTATAACAAATTATAATTATATCTATATATATATAAAGCTGAGTGTAGAGCCCCGCCCACTCCGCATAGCCACATTCTCTATAAAATCCCACATCATCCTGTCAGCCAGAGCTACCGGACTACTACGCCTAATATCCCACATTGTCCCGTCAGCCAGAGCCACCGGACTACTACCCCTAATATCCCACATCATCCTGTCAGAGCCACCGGACTATTACCCCTAATATCCCACATCATCCCGTCAGCCAGAGCTACCGGACTACTACCCCTAATATCCCACATCATCCCATCAGCCAGAGCTACCGGACTACTACCCCTAATATCCCACATCATCCCGTCAGCCAGAGCTACCGGACTACTACCCCTAATATCCCACATCATCCAGTCAGCCAGAGCCACCGGACTACTACGCCTAATATCCCACATCGTCCCGTCAGCCAGAGCCACCGGACTACTACCCCTAATATCCCACATCATCCCGTCACAGCCACCGGACTACTACCCCTAATATCCCACATCATCCCGTCAGAGCCGCTGGGCTGCTACCCCTAATATCCCACATCATCCCATCAGTCTGGGGTCAGAACCAGAGCGCTGAGTGGAACGGTCCTAACTTCCATACCAATGATCCCTTTAATAGAAGCCTGGGGTCAGAATCAAAGCACTGAGGGATTTGCCCTAACTTCCATATCAATGATCCCTTTAAGAGGGAAGATGTGCCTACGGGATGGAGGATGTGTGATGTGTATATGGGCACGGGAGGGGGGATTCATTTCTGTCATGTGCTCTCTGCTCCTTTTTGGGGGGCAGACAATGGCTGGGAGCTTATGTTGCCAGGGATGCTAGATTTCTCCCACCATGTCAGTGTCCGCTGAGGTGTTGTCAAGTGGGAAAACTTGCTCATAGCAACCAATCACAGCTCAGCTTCTTTTAACCAGCTCTGGTGAAATGAGAGATGCTTAGTGATTGGTTGCAAGGAAAACTGTTGCTCATAGCAACCAATCACAGCTCAGCTTCTTTTGAACAGCTCTGGTGAAATGAAAGATGCTTCGTGATTGGTTGGTGATACACACATACATTCAGAGATATATATATATATATATACACACACACTCACTGGCCACTTTATTAGGTACACCTGTCCAACTGTGTGTTAAGACTTAATTTCTAATCAGCCAATCACATGGCGGCAACTCAGTGCATTTAGGCATGTAGACATGGTCAAGACAATCTCCTGCAGTTCAAACCGAGCATCAGTATGGGGAAGAAAGGTGATTTGAGTGCCTTTGAACGTGGCATGATTGTTGGTGCCAGAAGGGCTGGTCTGAGAATTTCAGAAACTGCTGATCTACTGGGATTTTCACGCACAACCATCTCTAGGGTTTACAGAGAATGGTCCGAAAAAGAAAAAAAAATCCAGTGAGCGGCAGTTCTGTGGCCGGAAATGCCATGTTGATGCCAGAGGTCAGAGGAGAATGGGCAGACTGGTTCGAGCTGATAGAAAGGCAACAGTGACTCAAATTGCCACCCATTACAACCAAGGTAGGCAGATGGGCTACAGCAGCAGAAGACCACACTGGGTACCACTCCTCTCAGCTAAGAACAGGAAACTGAGGCTACAATTTGCACAAGCTCATCGAAATTGGACAGTAGAAGATTGGAAAAATGTTGCCTGGTCTGATGAGTCTCGATTTCTGCTGCGACATTCGGATGGTAGGGTCAGAATTTGGCGTAAACATGAAAGCATGGATCCATCCTGCCTTGTATCAACGGTTCAGGCTGGTGGTGGTGGTGTCATGGTGTGGGGAATTTTTTCTGGGCACTCTTTGGGCCCCTTGGTACCAATTGAGCATCGTTGCAACGCCACAGCCTACCTGAGTATTGTTGCTGACCATGTCCATCCCTTTATGACCACAATGTACCCAACATCTGATGGCTACTTTCAGCAGGATAATGCGCCATGTCATAAAGCTCGAATCATCTCAGATTGGTTTCTTGAACATGACAATGAGTTTACTGTACTCAAATGGCCTCCTCAGTCACCAGATCTCAATCCAATAGAGCATCTTTGGGATGTGGTGGAACGGGAGATTCGCATCAGGGATGTGCAGCCGACAAATCTGCGCCAACTGTGTGATGCCATCATGTCAATATGGTCCAAAATCTCTGAGGAATGCTTCCAGCACCTTGTTGAATCTCTGCCACGAAGAATTGAGGCAGTTCTGAAGGCAAAAGGGGGTCCAACCCGTTACTAGCATGGTGTACCTAATAAAGTGGCCAGTGAGTGTATATATATATATATATATATATATATATATATATATAGAAAAAAAGTCTCCTTCCAAGAATCATAACTGCTCAATTTTTTCTACCGTCATACTCATATGCAGGACGAGATGGAATCTTGAACGTCACCATCCGTTTTAATATATGATGTAGTGAAAAAATGGGGGGAAAAAAATCAAAGTGCAGTGAAAATGGTTAAATAAACACAATTTTGCTATTGTTTTTTAGGGTTTTGTAAATTGTCCTGGCAACATGATTTGAATGGGTTTTTTATTTTAAAAAAAAAAAAGAAAAGAAAAAAGTTTGTAAATTGTAAAAAAAAAAAAAAAAAAAAAAGTTTTACTTTGTGTCATCACTTTCAGAGGCCGGTAACTTCTTTTTAATTTTCTATCGATGCTGCTGTACAAGGGCTTTTTTTTTGCATAGTGGGCTTATGTCTTTATGGATGCCATTTTGGAGTTCATACTTTGATTGTTTTTGACTTAACGCAATCAGACTTTTTCAGGTGTGGCGATACAAAAATATACTACTTATTGTATTTTTTTTTTTTTTTAGGAGAAAAGGAGTGATACTATAAATTTTTAGATTTTTTACATTTCGGCTATATTTGATAAACTTTTTCTATACTTTATTTTCTACTCCCTTTAGGGGATTTCATAGCATGACAATGTTAGAGTTGGAGGGGACCTCCATGGTCATCGTGTCCAACCCCCTGCTCAATGCAGGACTCACTAAACCATCCCAGACAGATGTCTGTCCAGCCTCTGTTTGAAGACTTCCATTGAAGGAGAATTCACCACCACTCGTGGCAGCCTGTTCCACTCATTGGTCACCCCCACTGTCAAAAAGATTCATCTAATATCTAATCTGTATCTTCTCTCTCAGTTTCATTCCATTGCTTCTCGTGTTTCCATGTGCAAATGAGAATAATGATGATCTTTCTACGCTGTGACAGCCCTTCAGATATTTGTGGACAGCTATTAATAATTTGTAAGCACAATACCCAAGCCCATTATCCCAACAAAGGAACAGGCTACACTCCAACTGATATATCTCAAAGATCATGTCACTCTTAAATGACACACAGACCAAAGAGTGTCAACAATTTTTTATATAAAATTAAAAAAAAAAATTAGTTGAAAATGTAAACAAACACATAAAACGGTTGCCTCAAACCAAATAATACATAAGCAAGGAGAGCAGCAGTGACAGAAAGGGTACACGAATGTTATACAATATCTCTATACTCCATATTGTTGGGTTAATATATTTGTACACAATGCTAACAATTAATTACACAGGATTATTAGGTTTCGATGAAGGACCCAACAAATAAATAACCAAGAAAGAAAGAAAGCGGAGTAACCATAAACCACAACAACCAATGTGAAAGAAATAAGATTAAATCTTTATTGACTTAACATTAAAAAATATCAGACATTTATCAATACATATGAGGTGCAATAGGGAAAAAATCATTCCGGATAACAGAGCAGGTAACCACCCCTACATATAAAGAGAGTGATAATGAACCAAAGGACCACAAATAAATAATTACTGCCCTCAAAATGCCATAAATATCATCTCATTATCTCATAAAAGGCCCAAAAGTGCTGAATGCAAAATAATGTCACAGACAACGGCGAGATGTGCTTCAAAGAAGTCCCAATTAATCAGACCAGGATAATACCTGGCATCTAGCCGCTAATATCACTCACCCATAATGAAGATGTAGAGTAGGGGAGACGTCCTGCTCGACCCCGACGCGCGTTTCGCCACGGCTTTCTCAAGGGGAATAGATTTGTACACAATGCTAACAATTAATTACACAGGATTATTAGGTTTCGATGAAGGACCCAACAAACAAATAACCAATCCTATTCTAAAGCGGCAAGGCACAAAAAAAACAAAAACACAAAAAAAATGTAAATACTGACTATTAATAAAGTGCCTAGTGCAAACACAGATTTCAATATCTATACATGGTATGCCAAATTCATGCCACAAACGTCAATCCTTCATGGATATATTATGAACCACAAAAAGATGTAAATACTGATAATAAAGTGCCTAATGCAAACAATATATGTGTTAGGCATCAGATTTCTGTCGCTGCACAGCGAGGATCCCGTGCCTTGCCTCCGACGGTCTCCCATTCCTCTCCAGCCGCAGAGGAGGGCACTCTGCCCAGACCAGCTCCGTGGGTTTGCTTGCTGCTGCCACCTCTGGCACCGCTATGGCAATGCATGCTGCTCAGCAGCGAGATTCTCCAGGGACTAAGTCCTCATGTCGGGCCACTGAGCATGCCCGTGGAGTGATCTCCCATTGGAGATCGAAGGTCACGTGCTGAGGTCCTGCTCCTGTTCGGATTGGCCCATCCGAGAAGCAAGGAAGGTCCCGGACGCTCGCGGTTATAAAAGGTTCGCATGGCCGCTCGGCCATGCGCTAAGATAGACTGTAATTTCAGACTATGTGGAGTGAGTGATGTATGCACGTATGAATGTCTCTGGTGACTGACTCATTAAGAACCCCTACCCTTGGTACGCATGTGTTGTGAAGCCTAGCCTGCTAGCGCCCAGGCTTAGATGTAGGTAGGTTAGAGTTGGAGTCAGGCTTTAGTCCACACCAGTGATTCGGCACGCCTCAGTGCGAGTGCTCCACATTCCATAGCCAGTGTCTTTAGCGGCGCTCGTGGCAGCGACGCCGCGCGCTCAGTGTGCCTAGAGAGACTCTAACCCCGTGTCCTTGGGGTAGAGTTCTGTGGCCGTTCACTGTGCGCTCTTTTGGCCGGGCTCTGTGAGCTAAACAGGCTCCGGCATTTACTTTCAGCGGTGGTGCGGCTCTGTGAGTTAACAGAGTTCGCTACTGTTCACATTGGGTGACGTAACCCACGTGTGACTGTTTTCACACTGCTTAAGTCTCCCGCCATTATCTAGCAGCAGCGTACCACCTCTGCACAGTGGACCCTGGGCTGCGAACGCACCTACTACTATTTTATAAGTTGGTGTGTTCCGCCAGCTGTAACAATATGTACATGGTATGCCAAATTCATGCCACAAGGAATCAATCCTTCATGGATATATTATCAACCAAAATTCACCAAAGTAATTAATAAACACCCCAATAGCAATTTCACCTTCATTTAAATGATCAATAGAAATCTCATAAAGTAATCATTCAAAGGCATAAATATAACCATGGCTATATTGCCATGGCCTCCCGTGTCTCAGTTAATACACAATCACTGCGAACAAATAAATAAGAAAAGGCCAAACACATATTACCTGAGCCTATTACGTAACCATTCTGGACACCAGGTGAACGCTGTCTCCCTGCACCCCGACACGCGTTTCGCCCATGCTTCTTCCTGGGGGGAGTGTCTAGCTAACCAGCATCATCCTACTTATACCAGTAATCATCCAATAAGAATGATGGGGGGGGGGGGGGGAAAGACAGTTCTCTTCAAACTTAACAACTCATAGTGTGTCATAAAATCATCAAAAGAGAGGTATTCTATTACGTAGCTTAACTACACAAAATCCCAGTATACCTCAATATTGCGTGAAATCATTAGAAGGGAGGCATTGTATTAGTTCAACCACATGAAATCGCAATATACCTCCCCGTTGCATGAAATCATGCAGAGGAAGTACCAAATAAGGTGGTTCAACCCACCTACCCCAGAGTTCTGCCTCTCCACCCCATCAGCACGCACTGTCACAACCCTGCAGCGCTGACCATCTGGCCGACACATGGACAGGAGGAGCGCAGATAGCACCCCCCCTGCAGGAAGGAGGCACACCACACTCACACCAGCCAAATGTCGGTCAGAGTAATCACGCACACCCGTGAGACAGCACACGCTGATTGTTGTAAACCAGCCTAATGTGAATGGGGCAGTTTTACTATAGAGACACAATATGAACATAGAGACCATACTTAGTGACTTTAACTAAACAAATCATGTTACATATACGTTGTCAGATATAAACATACCGTATATACTTGAGTATAAGCCGACCCGAGTATAAGCCGAGACCCCTAATTTTGCCTCAAAAAAACTGGGAAAACTTATTGACTCGAGTATAAGCCAAGGGTGGTGCTGCACAAGGGTTAATGGTGGTCCAAAAAGATGCTCCATAGATAAATTCCCCCCATAAAATGCTTAACAAGGGTTAATGGTGGCCCAAGAAGATGCTCCATAGATAACTACTCGCCCCATACAATGCTGCACAAGGGTTAATGGTGGCCCAACAAGATGATCATAGATAACTACCCCCCCATACAATGCTGCACAAGGGTTAATGGTGGCCCAACAAGATGCTCCATAGATAAATACCCCCATATGCTGCTGCACGAGGGTTAATGCTGGCCCAAGAAGATGCTCCATAAATACCCCCCATATGCTGCTGCACAAGGGTTAATGCTGGCCCAAGAAGATGCTCCTTAAATACCCCCCATATGCTGCTGCAATAATAAAAAAAAAAAAATGACATACTCACCTCTCCGTCGCTGGGGGCCCTGTGCCGGTGTCCTGAGCCCCCGGCACTGGCGATATTTACCGGTCCCTGTTTCATCGCCATCCACCGCTGTGTCTCCCGGCTCTCTGCAGTGACGTTCATCAGAGGGCGCACACTGACTACGTCATCGTGCCCTCTGCTGAAGTCACAGCAGGAGGACCCGGGGACACAGCGATAGACGGCGGAGGAACGGGGACTGGTGAATATTGCTCTGCCCCCCAGTCATACTCACCCCCTCCTGGCGTACGGTCTTCTCTACAGTCCCTGCTTGTTCCATGGTGTCGGCGATGCAGCTCTTCCAGGTTCCAGCAGTCACGTGGTACCGCTCACTACTCATAAATATGTGCATATTCATGAGTCTAATGAGCGGTACCACGTGACGCAGGAAGAGCAAGGGCGCCGAGACCAGGGGGGCTGCAGAGACCGCGCCACGAGGGGGTGAGTATCATCTCTGACACCCCCGCCGACCCCTGTATATGACTCGAGTATAAGCCAAGAGGGGGTTCTTTCAGCCCAAAAAAATTGGCTGAGAATCTCAGCTTATACTCAAGTATATACAGTATAAAGAAAATCCATGCAAACATGGTCAAATATACAAGAAAACCATATATATCCCATACTTTGCACTCCACTCACCATCCTGTTAGCTCTTCTCTGAACATACTCGTTTATCAGTTTTTTTTAAATGTGGTGCCCAGAACTGGACTTGAACCAGTGCTCATTTCATCCCTGATTCTACGTACTGCAATACATCCATTACGAGTAGCAATGGAATGAAACTGAAAGGGAGAAGATACTGATCAGATATTAGAAAAAAACATTTTCAACAGTGACAGCGGCGATTAAATTGCTAAACAGCAGCGATCAGAGTGAGCAAAGGTTGCTGTTACAGGAAGATGTCCACCTCATTCATGGGGATGTGACATGTAGACATGCTTCACACATCACAAAGGATTAAACCTGCAGATGCATGGTGGCATTTTTGCATTTCATATTTTGGGGGTACTTTGAGGGTTTTAGGATAGTGTTTCACCCCTTGGTGAACTATATGGACACCTTAAAAGGCTGATTGTGGACGGTTATGTGGACATTTCACGTGTAGTCTAGGGAGCTATCCTCTGCTTGTTCAAGATGCAATATCAATGACTTGATGATCAATAGGGGTCCGAATGCTAAGACCCCTCCTTACCCTGAGAATGTGGCTTTAAAATGTCCCAGTAAAATAGAGATATGGCAGCACATGCGCAACAGCTCCCATTTGTTGTCTATGGGACTGGCAGAGATAACCCAGCTATCTTCGGTAGGCCACAAAGATGGAAAAGTGGTGAATATGTGTGACCACCTCTCCATTCTACCGGGGCATTTCAAAGCCACAATCTCAGGGTCAGGAGGGGCCCTAGCGGTCTGACCCCTAGTGATTATCAAGTTAGCACATTTTCTTGCATCCATAGAATAGGTAGCTGGAATAGGAGAGAGGAGTTTCCGACTAGGGTAAAGTGTGACCTTTTCACTACTTCTGTAGGTCGTCATCACCATTATGGCTCTGCTACTCATCCCCCATCCTGTAGACGGCGCAAAGAATCCCAATAAAAACAGCAAATGCTTCAAGAATAAGAAAGGAGTAAACTTCATCCAGGTGCGTGTGGACAAACCCGTTGCCCATCAAGTAGATGTCAGTGGGATCAGAAGTTTCCCGAAAAGAAACATTGTGCCCTTTGAATATAAGTAAGTGATAAAAATAATGGTGAAAACTACTGTATTTTTCAACGATCACTTGATTTATTTTGTTTAATATATATACACATATACAGTCCTGGCCAAAAGTTTTGAGAATGACACATATTATATTTTCACATGATCTGCTGGCCTCTGGTTTTTATGTGTGTTTGTCAGATGTTTTCATCACATACAGAAATATAATTGCAATCTTATTATGAGTAACAAAAGGTTATATTGACAGTTAGAATGAGTTAATGCAGCAAGTCAATATTTGCAGTGTTGACCCTTCTTCAGGACCTCTGCAATTCTCCCTGGCATGCTCTCAATCAACTTCTGGATCAAATCCTGACTGATAGCAGTCCATTCTTGCAAAATCAATGCTTTTGTTTTGTCTGAATTTGAAGGTTTTTGTTTGTCCACCCGTCTCTTGATGATTGACCACAAGTTCTCAATGGGATTAAGATCTGGGGAGTTTCCGGGCCATGGTCCCAAAATCTCTATGTTTTGTTCCCTGAGCCATTTAGTTATCACCTTTGCTTTATGGCAAGGTGCTCCATCGTGTTGAAAAAGGCATTGTTGATCGCCAAACAGCTCTTGGATGGTTGGGAGAAGTTGCTCTTGGAGGACATTCTGGTACCATTCTTTATTCATGGCTGTGTTTTTAGGCAAGACTGAGAGCGAGCCCATTCCCTTGGCTGAGAAGCAACCCCACACGAATGGTTTAAGGATGCTTGACAGTTGGCATGAGACAAGACTGGTGGTAGCGCTCACCTCGTCTTCTCCGAATAAACCGTTTTCCAGATGTCCCAAACAATCGAAAATGGGATTCATCAGAGAAAATGCCTTTACCCCAGTCCTCAGCAGTCCACTCCCTGTACCTCTTATCAGTCTGTCCATGATGTTTTTCCTGGAGAGAAGTGGCTTCTTTGCTGCCCTCCTTGAGACCAGGCCTTGCTCCAAGAGTCTCCGCCTCACAGTGCGTGCAGATGCACTCACACCTGCCTGCTGCCATTCCTGAGCAAGCTCTGCACTGCTGGTAGCCCGATCCCGCAGCTGAAACACTTTTAAGAGACGGTCCTGGCGCTTGCTGGTCTTTCTTGGGCGCCCTGGAGCCTTTTTGGCAACAAGGGAACCTCTCTCCTTGAAGTTCTTGATGATGCGATAGATTGTTGACCGAGGTGTAATCTTTCTAGCTGCGATACTCTTCCCTGTTAGGCCATTTTTGTGCAGTGCAATGATGACTGCACGTGTTTCTTTAGAGATAACCATGGTTAACAGAAGAGAAACAATGATGCCAAGCACCAGCCTCCTTTTAAAGTGTCCAGTGGTGTCATTCTTACTTAATCATGACAGATTGATCTCCAGCCCTGTCCTCATCAACACCCACACCTGTGTTAATGGAGCAATCACTGAAACGATGTTAGCTGGTCCTTTTAAGGCAGGGCTGCAATGATGTTGAAATGTGTTTTGGGGGATAAAGTTCATTTTCTAGGCAAATATTGACTTTGCAAGTAATTGCTGTTAAGCTGATCACTCTTTATAACATTCTGGAGTATATGCAAATTGCCATTAGAAAAAATGAAGCAGTAGACTTTGTAAAAAATTAATATTTGTGTCATTCTCAAAACTTTTGGCCATGACTGTAGAATAAAGCTATAATAATATAATTATCACAAGAGAAATCTAAAACTCAAACATTTGGTGACCACCCGTCATCTTCATCACTTCTTCTCGGTCACTTAATTATGCTCAGTTTATGAAGGATCTCGGTTGTTCCAAACATCTTGGAGCCCTGACCCCAGATCTACTGTGTATGAGGCTGGTGCGGATCCTTCTGTGTCTTCATGTGATCCCAGGCAGACTGGATGATGTGAGATCAGGACTCTGTGGGGTCGGACCATCACCCCCAGGACTCCTCGTTCTTAATGACATTGGATATTTGGGGTCGTTGTCTGGCTGCAGAATAAATTTGGCGCCAATCAGACGTTTTCTGATCATATTTCATGATGGATAAGTACCTGCCGGGACTTCACAACATTAAGGACACTATTAATCCTGACCAAGATGAGTCACTTGTCCTTGTTTCCATGTAGAGGGTATAACTTTTAGACTTAAATTCTTCCATGAAGATGACTTCTGGCCAGACTTCTCCAAAATATAATAGATGGGTGTAGCTGTATCTCACTAGTTGCTGCCAATTCTAAGCTGATGGCAGTTCCCTCAGGCTGAGCACTGTGTCTATGGTCCTCAATGTGACCATTTCTTGGCGCTTCCTCAAAAGAAGCTTAATCAGAACATCCTGTACGCCCAATCTGATTTGCTGATGCAGTATAACTACCTTGTCTTCTCATTGTGTTTGGACCTGTGACATGAAACAGTCTTCCACAACCTCAACTTTGTAACGGTTTGTCCGTTTCTCTCCCAGTGATACACAGTTTGTTTTAGTAGACTGTTTTAACTTACGCATGAAAGTAATGATCATTATCACCTGTTTGGTATAATACACCAGACTATAATTCTTTAAAATCCCTGACTTTTTGTAAGTGTACCTGGAAGAACTGACACCATTTTGAAGGCAAAGTGCGCTCACCGAATATTGATGGGATTGACATTTCTCTTTTGTGCATTTTGATGAAAATAGATTAACATCAGGTTAAAACATTTTTAGATTAATCCTATATTACCATTTACTGAAAATCATATGGTTAGAATGATGAAGCTTTAAAATAATGTAAAACTTTTAACCCATTCATGACTGTAAATGTGGTTTTAAAGGGAACCTTTCAGCAGGATTGTGCACAGTAACCCACAGACAGTGTCAGGTCAGCGTCATTATACTGATTACAATGATTCCTGGTGATGAAATCCGTCTTGTGGTTGTTGTTTAATCTTTATTTTCAGTTAATGAGATTCTTGAGCTTTATTGCGTCCTGTGGCCGGGGCTGTGGGGGTCTTCATATGATGCTCTGCTTAGCTATTCATACGGATGGCATCAAAAGTGCTTCCAAAACATTGATAGGCCATCATGAGGGCCCAACAACAGCTGCCAGGCCTGACATTGATATCTTCTGTTTAGAATATTTAGTGCAAAGTGTTAATTTGAAAAAAAAAAAAAATTAATTCAACAGAATTTCTAATAAATAAAAGTTAGTTTTAAATATGAAGGAAAAAAAGCAAATTACTACAACTTATCCTACAAGCAAGCCCCTTATAGGTATAATTTATAATGTTCTTAGTCTATAGCCAGATGGAAATATATACATCATATATTTTAAACACATTTTATAAACACCACTTTTTTTTTTTTTTTTTTTTACAGATTAGGCATGAACATAGCGATACCAAAAAAAGTAGCCATAAAAAAAAAAAAGGCAAGCTAAACAAATATACCCCACACGATTGTAGAAATTAGGATTATACATTTACTTTTTATCTTAATTACATCATAATTTATGGCTCAGAGTAGAAAAAAAAAGTGTTAAAATGAAGATTACCGTAATTGTAAAACTAAGAAAATAAACTTGCAAACATTGTGGAAGCCAAACACTTTCTCTCTTTTCCACAGGCACATTATGAACCCCAAAGGGTATCCAGAGCGGATTGTGGAGGTCGTCTGCTCCAATAAATGTATGGGCAATGACATGAACGTGGCGCAGATTAAAAGAAACATTCATTACCTGAAGAGAGAGGGCGACCTGCTGGTGCTGGGCGAGATGATAGTGACGGTGGGCTGCACGTGCGTCTACCCCGAAGTGAGGGAACAGCAGAAGACATGATCTTCGGAGATCGCACTATGAAAGACATTGCTGCTCCCTGGGCCCTCAGAGGGCGGACGTGAAGGAGGAGGCGGCAGACTATGAGCGCTGCTCCACCACTTGTGATTTTAATATTTGTTTAACCCTTTATAGCATGCACCCACTGACAAGTTAGCATTAAAAGGGGTTGTTGAGAACTGGAAAAACTAGGGACCCCCACAAACAAACCTATCCAAAAGGTACCCAACAGTTACCCAATTTAAAGGGATATTCTGATAAGTCAGCAATTACCCATTGGACAGGTGATAAATGCTTGACAGGAGGTGATCCAGTACCTGGGATCCTTCCCCTTTTTACACAAAAATTAGCCAGGTGCCATACTTTGCAGTAGTCATAACAGGGAACAGCTTTATTAGGTAGGACACCACGGGAAACTTCATGCTCTAGGACCCTATTCAGTGGAAAGTGTTAATATAGCGTAACATGATGATACCCTTAAAGAGTGGTGTTCACTTATTGCTTTCATTTTTTCATACAATTTCCAGTTAAAAACATTCCCATGACACCTCCTCCATTGTGGGAATTGTAGTTTCACAACTGCTGGAGAGTCACCCCCTCACCAGTCCAATTCCTTATAAGATATGTAATAACATTGTCAATCTTACAGCGCCTCCTAGTGGACAAAGGCAATATTTTCAATTTCCTGAGTTGCAAATGAAGAGTCTCTCACGAAGGGAAGATCAGATCCAAACTACGAGTCCATTTTCCTTTAACACTGTGTGCTACTGAGTTATTGGGGGCCCTGTATAATGTGAAAAGCGACAGCTGGAAATTACTATTAAACATTGGTACTTTAAGTGCTTTAGATTCTTCTTTTGGCATCTATTATAAAAGGAACAGTGAGGGCACAAAACAGCAGCAGATGTCAGGACAACACGCAAGTTCCTGCAGTCACAGTTCAGAACTTTGCAAAGCTTTTTGGTCAAATTTCCAGAATCAATTTTCTACTTATGTGCCAAAAAGGACGGGGAACAACAATGTATGAGCACTAGTGATGAACAAGCATGTTCAGATAAGGTGTTATGAGCACGCTCATGTCCTAATCGAGTATTTTTGGTATGCTCAAAAAAAAAAAAAAAATGCTCGAGTCACCATGGCTGCATGTCTCGAAGGTGTTCAACAGCCACAACACATGGAGCTGTCGAACAACTGCAGCGACTCAAGTTCCACCCCCCCCCCCCCCGAGCACACCAAAAATACTCTTAGGTAGGACACAAGCATGCTCATATAACATTCTATCCAAGCACGCATCACTAATTAGCAGCAAGGCTTTTCAAGACACTTGCCAGATATCGTACACATCCTTGATTAATATATGTGCATGATACCCGCCAACCGTGTGTACAAGACCTGGCAAGGGACAGACGGACAAGCAGGGTAGCAGCTGAGCCATCTCACAGCCAGATGCAGAAGCGCAGCAACAAATGTAACCTTTATAAAAACATAATTAAATTCAGTTTGGTTCCAAATTGGACTTTCCCCTTGTTCCGGTTTGGACTGGACAACTGCAACCACGATGGGTTAGAGGAGAGTTGGTTTTAACTCTACGTCAGGCCTTTCATGTGTAAATTGTGTATTTAGGAGTATTGGGATAATTTACCCTGAGGTGTCAATAAATGGTGAATTTTTGATTGAGCCGCCATATTCAAAATATGAGGATTTTTGTGTACTCACAGTAAAATCCTTTTCTCCGAGGCGCTCATTGGGGGACAGACCACAGGTGTTATGCTGCTGCTGCTGCCACTAGGAGGCTGACACTAAGTTGAGACAAAAAAAAAATTAGATCCTCCTCTGCAGTATACAGCCTCCTGCTGGCTCCAAGTGAACGAGTTCGGTGCAAAAGCAGTAGGAGATCATTAATATCACATCAGAGTATAACCCATTGAATGAAAGACAAGAAGCAGAAGCCGTCAGGCAAACAGGGTGGGTGCTGTGTCCCCCGTGGAGAAAAGGATTTTACGGTGAGTACACAAAAATCCCTATTTCTCCTTCACCTCATTGGGAGACAGACCATGGGACGTCCCAAAACAGTCCATGGGTGGGCATCAATATAACAGATAAAACCCTGTGTAGTGACCGACTAAGGATGCACTACCGCCTGTTGCAGAATAATCTGCAGAGAACCACATGTGCAGAGGTCTGAGTATGACTAGTGCTTCAAGGATATGAAGCTGAACCAAATCGCAGGCTTGTTCCATTCAAATGCGAAGCCGGATGACCCAGAGGGCGGACATCGACCACGTAGAATATGCCCTAATTCCTACTGGGATGGGCACGCTTCTAAAGTAGTATAACTCTTCAATAGCCTGTATCAATTTCTCTGGCTATTGTGACCCTGAAGTGGCTTACAGGAGAGTGCCGTCCACAGGCCATACGTCCTGAGAGCTGTCACTGCATGCAGGGCGCGTAGCTTTATCCACCCGAAGTATCAGTGTCGGGCCCAGACAGTCATCGTTAAAATGGAAGGGCCAAACAACGTTGTACAAAAAAGGGGCAGAAGCAGTCTGAGGACAATCGTGTCCAGTTGGAAAAGCAGAATGAAAAACCAAATGAGCTCGACAGGACATAGCAGTCATCTCCGAGTGTTGCCTGATAAAGGACACTGCGACAAGAAGAGCAACTTCCCAAGACATCATGGAACGGCTCGAGAGGCGTCTCTTAAAGCGCACCCAGGACCAAATTAACGTCCCAGGCATCTAACGGACTTTTGTAGGGGAGTACCGGAGAAGTCCTGTGAATGAAAGTCCTGACTTACGTCTTGGAAACAATCCTACACTGGAACATAGGCCAGATCTTGGCTCTTTGAGGGAGGTGAGCGTCACAATCCTGATTCCAAGTCAGTCTGGAGAGAACTCTCAAAAGGAATGGAGCGGTGAAGACGCGAAGACGACCGCGGTCCCTACACCACGCTAAAGAAGGTGTTCAGGAGAGGGGATAGATGCGACCTGATATCGGTCTCTGGGCGCCAATTATGGAGGAAACCCCTGAGGAGAGTTAGGCTAGAGTTCAGGCTTTGAAAGCCAGACCGTTAAACACCAGATCGTGCGATCTGGTGATCCATTTGGATGTTAGGAGAGCATGTCTGTACAATGCAACAGTCACCTGTGGACGGCGTGTACGATCTGTAGTAGCTCTGCATATCACGACCGGCGAGACCAATCCCGGATGCCTAGGGATACTGAAACAGCCTCTACCTTTGTTTACGTGATGACCGTTGGCAGGGAAGGAAGGCGAACCTGGTGCGACGGAGTAACCAGTCATGCACCCCTATGGCGCTTTGGTTCCCGAGACGGGGCGCAGAAGCTGGGTACCTTGGCGTTCAGTCTTGAAGCCATCAGATCCCCAGAGTCCCCTAACGAAAGCAGGTCTGTTAAAGGGCCTCTGTGGTATATGCCACAACTGTGGCATTATGCTATTGAAATTGAATTGGGTGACTCGCGAGTAGACACTGGAACTGCTGCCGGGATAACCAGATCGCTTGGATTACCAGGATATACAAAAGACTGCTCTCCAACCAAGGAGGCTGGCATCAAAAGTCACTACTGGTGAGTGGATCAGAAGAGAAGCTTTTTCCCCTTGGTATAGATCAATGTCCACTGCCTGTGAGGCTATTTGACGTGTGGGGGCGAGCTGCACTAGCCAGTTTTCTGGCGCAGACTGCCAGAAGAGTATACAGTTAATGGAAGGGGATCACTTCAACTGCTGCTGCAATTCCACCACCCACCGTACCCTCATGGCAATTCCAAAGAACCAAGAGGATGAGTGTCAGAGCGTGAACTGAAGATGCTGTTTAAGATCAAGGTAAGGACCGAACGGACAGACTCCATCCGTGGATGGTATACCTTGGCCAAGATCCAGTGTGGGCCCTACAGAACCATAAATTCTGGGAAACACAAACAGATTTGAGTAGAAGTACTCCATGGTTACCTTTTGTAGCATAGGATAATGGCTCTGTCCTGACACCGTGAATCTATGGCTCGGAAAGAAGTCCTTATTCCAACGCCTAAGTTTTAGGAGGACGTGGAGGAAAAACATCATATAGAGGGACAATAGGAAAAACAAAATCTTTGTATCTAGAAGACACCAAGTTTTGAGCCCGTTCGACACGAACGGCATAAAAGACCTCACGAACCAGGAATAGGCAGCCGACCATGTGTATCGACGGCTTACGCCAGAAATCGCTGGGCAGAAAAATGTCAGGGACCTCTCTTAGGTCCAGACCATTTGGGGTTGACCCTTACATTGCTGGCTGGATCTATGTGAAGACTGAGATCCTTTGCCAATGGGAGCGCAGGATTTATACGAAAGGACCAAATTCAGATTTGTTGCCGACGCCAATGAGGAAGATGCCTTAAACCTTGCTGGGGAAGAAATTTGTTCTTCCCTCCCATGGCCTGAGATAAGCTGAACCGACTACTATCCATGTAAACCCACTCTGGTAAGAAAGATGTCAGAGATCCTTCCCTCTTTCCATTCTCTGAGCCATAATTCCCTATTGAGTGTGATGGCACAGATAGTGTGGTGCAGCCAGCCGCATGTAAAAAGGTGTCCATCTAAAAATGGGAAGAGTGATGGTTTCGAGGCCCACAAAACGGAACAAATCAGATTCTCGTCTGTCGGTCTGCAGGACCTTTAATTGGACTCCCCACCCGGCCTAGATAGCCCAAAGATTCAACGCAATGTTTCCGCCAACCAGCTGAAAGCAAGGGTGATTCCTCCTTCACGGAGGCTTCTGACTTGGTTATCCCATCTATCAACCTTTGTCGGGTAACTATACCACGAGCCACCCGGTGAGTGGTAAACTCTATTATGGGGTATAGTCCACCAAAAGAACGCTACGTGTTCCGGGACAGACCCGGCATCCTCGTTAACCTTCAGAAAACTGGATGACTGCCTCGAAAAAGCGAATCTGCCATTTTTTATTTTTTTTTGGCAAATCCAGATTCAAGGAAAACATTAAGCTGATACACAGAGTCGTGTACTCAGTAAACTTGTGGTGAGGGGGTGCGAGACACTGAAAACACGGACACAAGCATGTTGTTCGGATAGCGTACTGCGAGTCCTTTCTCTAGATATCTGCGCATTTCTAGAACGCCTGATAATAGACACCTGCCATGATCCTGCGAACGCTACAATACACAGAGGGATCGCGGAGAATCTGTGACAGCGGCAAAGCTCGTACCGGGGGGGGGGGGGCGCGGTGTCTCGTAAGTTGGGCCCAGTGGTGGCGGAGTTCAACACTGAGGTGGTGATGGCTTATGGAACTCCCTGAATTAACCTGTCAGGCATGCGCAAGGCCAGTATAATTCTAGTAGAAGTGCTGCCAAAGCCAGCACTCTAATCTACTGGCCGGGGATATAGAGGGTAAAAGAACACACACATATATACACGTGTGTGTATATATGTGTCCATATAGCTCCACATACAGTATCCTCCAGGTCTTACCCTGAGACTGTGGCCCTTCCCCAGGGAAATAGTATCCTTGTCAGCGCTGTGAATGGGCGCCATCTTTGCTCCCGGTGTTGTATGGCCATTCAAGTCAACTCTGGTGGAGGGCGAGGATGAGGGAGACAGTCATCTACTGATGGACAACTCCCAAAGAGCCGTGGTTCCACAGCCATCACGTCAGCACATAATGCAGCCCGACAAGGAATATGGCCACCAAGATTAGATCCTCCTCCTGTGGCTGTGGAGGAGTGAGAGCAGAGCTGCCGCTCTGCATGCAGGTCAGGGCTGCGACCGGGACGGTGCAGGAACCCTCAATCCACCAGCCCCTCTGAGGGGAGAGGGACCGTCCAGCTCCCTGCAGCACAGCTGTTCCATCAGTGGTGGTACAGTGGGAGATCTGGGTATCCCAAGGGTTCACTCCCCTAGGATTTCACCGGGCTATTAGGGTTGGCAGAACAGCATGCTTGGCTGCAAGCAAGCGCAGATCAAAGCTCACCTTTGTGCTGCGTGGATTCCATGGCACTCACCGCAGTGCACGTCCCAGCATGGAGCCGCCCCGATGAGGCTTCAGCGCGGAGGCACGCGTTCCCCAGGAGCCCTTTGTGCGACCCTCGGACCCGCTGCCTCCAAATCAAGGGGAAGGATCTGGTCGCTTTAAGGGACCACAGGTAATCTTCAGTACGGTACAGGGAAAGGGTGGTTTCACATTAGCGTGTCAGGGCGCAGCGACGGCCTGCGCACGGCCGCCGCTAAGCCCTGCCCCCGCCGTGCCTCCTCCGGTAGCTCCGCCTACCGGCGCATGACGCTGCATGCGTCCCCTATCTTTACCACTGGGGATGCAGGCCGTGCGCAGTATGCGTTTGGCGGCGCATGCGTCCTTTTGACGGTGCGCTGAGCACAACCAAATTGCAACAGGTTGCGTTTGGCGCTGGTCGGCGCACCGTCAAAAGGACGCATGCGCCGCCAAACGCGTACTGCGCAGTCTGCGTCCCCAGTGATAAAGATAGGGGACGCAGGACGCATGCAGCGTCATGCGCCGGTAGGCGGAGCTACCGGAGGAGGCGCGGCTTAGCGGCAGCCATGCGCAGGCCGTCGCTGCGCCCTGAAACGCTAATGGGAAACCACCCTAAGAGAACGCCTCAATCCACCATCCCTTAGAAAGGAAGTGGAGAGGGACCGTCCGCCTCCTTGCATCATCTGCTTTAAAAGTGGTGAAGCAGTGGGGCTGCACGGACGCCATATAGAGTATAGAGGCCTCTGTGCATCCTATGGGTTCAATCCCTAAGGATGGGCAGGGCAGGTTGACCGGCATAGGCCTGGTTGCAGAAGAGGATACATGAAGGCGACACTCCATGGGCTCGTCCGTAAGATGGTGCAGGGAGATCGGAGGCCTTTAAGAGACCAGTCGCCCTTGAATAAGCTCAGGCATGGGATCCCATGTCGCAGGAGAGGATACGTGGAGGCGACACTCACACATGCTCACCTGTTGGTTTTGGGAAATAGGAACCTTGAAAGGCTCCGTTGCCCCTTCACCCAGATTAAAAAATGAAAAGGAAAACAAAATTTAATATATGGTCTGAAGACCAGACCAGTGTGCCTCCTACAGAGGCTAAGCAAGAACTGATTCACTTGGAGCCAGCTGGAGGGTGTATACTTCAGAGGAGATAACTCTCAACTTAGGGTACCGTTACACTTAGCGATGCACCAGCGATCCCGACAATGATCTGGATCGCTGGTGCATCGCTAAGTGGTCGCTAGTGAGCTGCCACACAGGCAGATCTCACCAGCGACATAGCAGGGGTCGGGGGTCGCTACTTACCCGTCAGACGCGGCGATCCTGACATCCTCCCGCCCGCATCCACACGTCGCTCGTCGGCGCCAGCAGGACGCGCCCGACGAGAAATGGTCCAGGACGTTCTCGCGCGACCAGCGGGGGAGCCGGTCAGAGGCAAGTATCATTTGTAGTGATATCGCTAGCAATATCGCTGCTACATCACAAAATCTGTGTAACGGGCTATGTGTAACGGGCCCCTTAGTGGCAGCAGCACATGGTCTATTCCCCCAATATGGCGAAGGACAAAAGTAACTTTTTTTTCCCCCAGAAACGATGGGCAGAATTCACTTCTTCTATCGACCTCATTAATGAGCTTATAGTTGAACATTTTTTGGAACGAGAGAAGGATGGGGGGAGGGGTCAAAATGTTACAGACATCCAGGAAATGCAGAAAAAATAGAATTAGTCTTACCGGTAATTCGGTTTCTAGGAACCTTCCACGACAGCCATATCGGAGGATGTCTCCCCACCCTAATGGGGGACAGGAAATGCACAAGAAAAAAATGCAGAAAAAAATAGAATTAGTCTAAGGCCAGGGTCACACTGGCGAGGAATACGGCCGAGTGAGAGGCGCTAAAAGCACGCATTAGACACGGACCAATGATTCTCTATGGGGTCCCTCGCACCAGCCGTATATTTCTCATCTGCATTCTACGCTCCGTGCCAATCGCAGCATGCTGCGATTGTCAGCGTACTACGGCGGTAGTACGCCAATGCAAGTCTATGGGTGCGCAAAAAATACGGATTACACACGGACCACACATGTGACTTGCGAGAAATACGCACCCGGTGTCTTTTAGCAAAGCCGGCAATTCAGTGCGCTATACAGTAAACTCAGTTTTAATAAAGAAACGAAAGAATAGATATAGACACATAGAAAATATATATATATATGTATTCTATGTGTCTATATCTATTCTTTGGTTTGTGTTATAAACCCTGTCATAGGGCTCCATTATATGTCCATTTTGCGAGCCTGCGAGAAAATCTCGCCATACGGATTACATACGGATGCTTACATGCGCAAAATACGTGACCACACCTTGATTACGGGTGACCTACGGAGCACTGTTTAGGGGCCATTCATCCGTATTATGCATGTAAAATACTGACTGTATTTTGCGTTGGTTAGTGTGACCCCGGCCTTACCGGTAATTCGGTTTCTAGGAACCTTCCACAACAGCCATATCGGAGGATGTCTCCCCGCCCTAATGGGGGGACAGGAAATGCACAAGAGGTTAAATAACCCTGAAAAAGATAAAATTTCAGCTCACCTCTTGTAAGTTCGTAAGAACTATTGAAAAGCTCTGAGCGCGGACACGTCTCTGCCAGGACGTATAATGACTCCAAGAAAGGTCCAGCTCCAGAAATGTAAAATCCAGGATTTTAATTGTATCATGTTTAAAATACATTCATGGCTGCTTGTGATCAAGTAACAGCAACAAAGTTCACCACATGGGGATATTCTCCAGGTCTCTGTACACGTTTCGAGCACAAATGCTCTTAGATTCAGAGTAGCTGTGGAATATCAGCTGAACCACATATAAAACTGTCACAGGTGATCTAATCAGAAGTGAACAATTTATACAAAAAATATAATCAGAAAAATAAGAAAAAAGGAAAAAACACAAGAACACATTAATACAAAACATAATAGAAATAAACATAAAAATTCAATAGTACAGCATAAATTCCTTTTTTTTTTTTTTTTAAATTTAATCTCAGAGGAACACGTGTATCAAGCATATATATCCAATGTGCCTCGGTTCCTTAAAGGTTTTTCTGTCTCCACCTCATAAATCTATTCTAATCCTCTCCGCTGCATGAATCTTCAAACCAGATAAATCCCTGTTATAAACAGAAGTAAAATGCTTTGACAGAAAAACATTCCTAGTAGTAGTTTACCCGACATCATATAGGTGTTCACATGTTCTCTCCTTTACAGATAGTGGATCCTGCATACTTTAAACCGCATTTAGTACATTCAGCTATATAAACCACAGTTTGAGTTACAATTTAAAAACTCTTTGATCTTATATACCTTACTATTAGAAGCATTAGAGAAAAATATATAAGATACACATGCAAACCTACTACAGGTCTATTGTGGATAATGCATTGGGGTATAACCCTCAAGCATGCTCAGATGACACTCAGTTAGCTGTTAGAGCACAATCAGATGAAGATACACATGCAAAACTTCTGCAGCTCTCTTGTAAATACATTGGGGTGTAACCCTCAAGCATGCCCAGATAACACCTAGTTAGCTGTTAAAACACAACCAAAATAAAGATACACATGCAAACCTTCTGCAGGTCTATTGTAGATAATGCATTGGGTGTAGCCCTCAAGCATGCTCAGATGACACTTGACTTAAAGCACAATCGAAAAACAGAAACATATGCAAACCTTCTACAAGTCTATTGTGAATAATACATTGGGGTATGACCCTCAAGCATGCTCAGATGACACTTAGTTGTTAGAGCACAATCAAGATAAAGATACACATGCAAACCTTCTACAAGTCTATTGTGGATAATGCATTTGGGTATAACCCTTAAGCATGCCCAGATGACACTTCGTTAACTGTTAGAGCACAGTCAAAATAAAGATATGCTCTTAGACTCAGTGTCTGGTGAATGTATGTACAGACGACCAGGTGGCGGCTCTGTATATCTGCTAAGATGCATTCCCTCTTCCTGCCCATGATGTTGATACCGACGAGCACAGTGGGCTTTCAGAGATGTAGGAGGAACGTTCTGTAATGAGTAGGTGAGGCTGATAGCTTGCCTGATCCAATTCGTGATCTGGTCAATCCTCCAACTCTCCGTCTGCTGGAGGTAGAAGAGAACTACTCTACAGACGTTGAGGGTGTGAAAGACTTCTTTCGTGTTGGAGGGGTTTGTACAGAAGGAAGGTAATACAATGTCCTGGAACCTATGAAAGTTTGAGACTACCTTAGGCATAAAGGAGGGATTTAACCTTAGGAAGATGCTATCTTCTATGATGGTCAAGTATGGCACCTGTATTGAAAGGGCCTGTAATTCTCCTATGCGCCTTGCGGTAGTAATTTCTACCAAAAACAGTTTTTAGTGTTACGCTTTCCAGAGCTGTGGAAGACAGTGGCTCAACGGTTCCCTGGTCAAGCCTTTGAGAACTAGGTTCAAGTCCCACGGAGAAACTGACTACAGTCTGGGACGGATTCTAGTTGCCGAGGTTATGAATAGCTTGATCCAGCGATGGCTTGCTAGATCTTGATTGTAAAATGAACTAAGACCTGTACCTTTAGGCTACTTTCACACATCAGGTTTTCGGCGTCAGGCGCGATCCGGCGTCGTGCCGGAACGCCGGATCCGGCAAATGTTTCGTAAAACCGGATGTGACGGATCCGGTTTTCTGCCGGATCCGTCTTTTTCTTGACAGACAAAACCGGATCCGTCTCATCCGGTTCATCCGTTTTTCTATCCGTTTTTCGACGGATTACGCCGGATCCGGTTTTTAAAATTGACCCTTGTGGCCTTCCGAACGGGATTGGCTACTGGAAAACTATATATAGCGTGTTCCTACAGCCCTTCTTTGACAGGTTGTAGAGAAGAAAGTGCAGGTTGGAGAGAAGAGCAAGTTACTGGCGAAGATGGATGTTGTCATTGGAAATATTTTGAAGAATTTGGCGGATTTTACAGCGGAGGCGAATCGTTTGAGGGTGATTGTTCTGGAGAAGGAGAGAGCGAGACAGCAGCGCATCAGGCATCGTAGACGACGTTTGTGGATCCACCCCATCACAGCCAAGAGAATGACGCGTGGGGTCTATTCTACACTCTGCATGGACCTTAGACGAAACCCGGATACATTTTTTGGATATGTTCGGATGAAAATGGAGAATTTTGATTACTTGGTGGAGCGCATTGCACACCTCATAAGAAAAGCGGACACCTATTGCCGCTTCTCTGTTTCACCCGCAGAGCGTCTGATGGTGACTTTAAGGTAAGCCACATTTATTGGATATGATCGCATCAGAGCACACTTTCACTGCAATCTTGTTGGTGGTAGTTTGTATCTCCAAGTGTTATAGCTCAGTTTTGGTATGTAATGCTGTGATTTAAAACTAATTTATTGTTTTTTAATTCCCCACAGATTTCTTGCAACTGGAGAATCCCTTTCGTCACTGCATTTCCAGTACAGACTCGGGATTTCCACCATATCTGGAATAGTGAAGTACACATGCCGTGCACTGTGGGACTCCTTAGCTGAAGAGTTTTTACCAGAGCCCACAACAGAGAGGTGGATTGAAATTGCTGACAAGTTTCAACAGATATGTCAGTTTCCAAACTGCTTGGGCGCTGTGGACGGGAAACATATCCGCATTGTAAAGCCAGCTGGATCGGGATCGGAATATTTCAATTACAAGAAATATTTTTCAATTGTCCTCATGGCCATCGCTGACGCGGAATACAAATTTATTGCGGTTGATATTGGGGCCTATGGCCGCTCCAATGACTCAAGTTTTCAAACTGTCTGCCATGGGGCGTAAACTGTATGGAAACACCTTCCAGTTCCCACCACCTAGACCGCTGCCGCAAACATCTGGTCCACCTATGCCATTTGTCTGTGTAGGGGATGAAGCCTTCCAGCTGTCAGAACACCTTTTGAAACCGTACTCTAGCAGAGGATTGACAAGACCATAACGCATTTTTAATTACCGCCTCACAAGAGCAAGAAGAATGGTTGAATGTACCTTTGGTATTCTGACAGCCAAATGGCGGGTCCTATTGACTGCGATCAACCTCAAGACAGAAACTGTGGACGAGGTGATCAAAGCGTGCGTGGTACTCCACAATTTTGTTATCTGCAAGGAACCCATTTCCATTGAGGACACCTCTAAAGAAACCACCTTGCAAGATTACCATGACATTACCACTAGAAGTTCTGTGACGGTTTCAGTAATGAGGGACAATTTTGCACTATACTTTATGTCACCTCAAGGCAGAGTACACTGGCAGGATGACAGAGTGTGAAAGATTTGTGCCCAACCAAACTTGTGTACCTTCTGTACCAACAGTATATACCTTTGCCAACCAAAGTTGGCTATCTTGTCATGGTCTCTATTTTTAGCTTTAGGCCACAGGTGTGTACCTGGTTGTGTTTTATGCAAAGTATTTCACCTTTTAACAAAAGTTGTGTACATTGTTAGGAAATCACCAACAATAAACACAACTTTTTATTTGAAATACTTTGCTTCAAACACAACCAGGAACACAACTGTGGCAAAAAGCTAAAATTTACCCACAGTTATATACCTAGTTTTGAATACCATTTCACCTTTTAAATACCCTGTATTTAACCTTTTTCGCCGCAGAAAGAAATGACAGACAACCAGTGTAAAATAATTTAACTTTTATTGAAAAATGTATTTTTTAGGCTACTTTCACACATCAGTTTTTTGCCGTCAGGCAGGATCCGGCTTTTTTTTTTTTTAGAAAAAACGGATCCGGCATAAATTTTGGAGAACTGTAGAAACGGATCCGTTTTTTTGCTGGATCCGTCTCTGTTCCTGGCGGCTGGCCAATTGGATCTGAGCATGCGCAGACTTAAAAAAACCGGATCCGGTTGCTGGATCCATCTTTTTCTGGATCCGGCGCATTCCGGCGCCCATAGACTTTCATTGTAGCAAAAAGCTGGAAGCGCCGGATCCGGCGCTTCCGGCTTTTTCGCCGGAGACAAAAAACGTTACAGTAGACGTTTTTTCAAGACGCCGGAATGAGACAAGTTGCCGGATCCGGCAAAAAACGGATGAAACGCAATGCCATCCGGCACGATCCGGCGCTAATGCAAGTCAATGGGGAAAAACCGGATCCGGCACTGCATTTTGCCGGATCCGTTTTTTCCAAAAAAAGCCGGATCGCGCCTGAAGGCAAAAAACTGATGTGTGAAAGAGGCCTTAGTAAACTTTTTTAAAATTTTAATAAACTTGTTTAATAAAACTTTGAAACTATAAAACTGAAACCATAAAACTGGTCATTTTTATTTAAATACACACATTATAAATCTGTGTAGTGTGTGGTGGAAATACTGCTGTAGGGGCTGCGGGACACTTCGACACTGGGAGTGTGGAGAGAGGACTGGGATCGTGGTGGGGAAGGAACAGTTAGAGGTGAAGGTGTGGAAAAAACTACAGAATGGGTGGACATGTGGGAAGCAGAAGAGGTGGTGGGTGGTGGAGTGGAGGGTTGGGCAGGGACTGTAGGAGCAGATGATGTTGATGGCAAGTTGTATGGGGAAGGAGTTTGGTACGGGGCAGGTTGCTGGAAGTGGGGAGATGTCTGGTACGGGGCAGGTTGCTGGAAGTGGGGAGATGTCTGGTACTGGGGAGGTTGCTGGTGCTGGGGAGTTTGCAGGTGCTGGGGAGGTGGATGGTGCTGGGGAGGTGGATGGTGCTGGGGAGGTGGATGGTGCTGGGGAGGTGGATGGTATGTAATAGGAGGGGGAGGATGGAAAGTGGCTGGAGGTGGATGGTATGTAATAGGAGGGGGAGGATGGAAAGTGGCTGGAGGGGGTGTAGATGTAATAGGAGGGGGAGGATGGAAAGTGGCTGGAGGGGGTGCAGGTGGAGGAACTACTGTGGTGGGAGGAGGTTGGGAGGTAACTTGCTGGAGAGCAGCGTGGCATGAATGCATTACATGCATCTGCTGGGCAGGAGAGAGCGTTTCCATGCGCTCCACAACAGACCTGAAAAAGGTGTGGTTTGGCGAAGATCTTGCTTCTGAATGCATGGTTTGCAGAAGTGTCTTCACCTCCAGAATGCTGGAGTTGATCTGCTGATAGCCTGCGGAGATTTGCTCTGACAAGACTTTTAGACAGTTCTGGAAAGATGCATTCAGATGCAAGAACTCTGGCGCATAAGTCTTTTCCTGACCCCTCTGCCGCTGCCGCCCAGTACCCGCAGGTGTACTAGAGGTGGCAGGGGCAGAAGGGTGGGGTAAAGGGAAAGCGATCTCCTCACCAGCAGCTTCATGTAATGTAGGCGGCCACGATGCTCCTGTGCTGGTGGATGGGACAGATGGGTCGAATGTGTGGGAAGGCTGGGAAGGTGCAGATGTACCGGGGCGGTCGAAGTGTCCCTCGGTGCCGGTCTCCTCAGGGATCGCCTCAGAAGGGTCCAATCGTGCAGGCTCCCGAGTGCTGCTCACCGTGCTGTGGAATAAAGAGAAAAAAAAACAATTAAAATACTGACATGGTATGGCCCTGGCTGAAAAAGTCTTAGTTACTCACCGGTTAACGGTGTTTTTCGGAGTCCATGACAGCACCACCGGAGAGAGGGGATCCGCCCTTCAGGAACAGGAAACCTACAGATACAAAAGGGCGGCACCTCTCCCACGCATCAGTTGGATTACAGAGCACAGAGGACCACAATGGTTAATAGCATAACTTATATACAATACTATACACGACTATTTAAATTACCCGTGTACGTATAAGAGGAAGGAGTGCACACCCAAAATAGACTAAAAGGGAGGGAATATACGGGTGCTGTCATGGACTCCGAAAAACACCGTTAACCGGTGAGTAACTAAGACTTTATCGGTCGTCCATGACAGCACCACCTGAGAATTACAGAGAGTAATAACTATTTAGGGAGGGACTACAGCCTGCAGTACCCTTATACCAAACGAGAGGTCTGTGGAAGCACCCAGGTCTAGCCTATAATGACTATAAAAGGTGCTCGGAGAGGACCAAGTAGCCGCCTTACATATCTGGTCGATGGAGACTTCTGATCTCTCGGCTCACGAGGTCGCCATGGCTCTGGTGGAATGCGCCCTCAGCTTCCCAGGTGGCGACCTGCCTTTTGAAGTGTATGCTACAGAAATTGCTTCTCTAATCCACCTGGCTAGTGTATTTTTTGACACTCTACAACCTTTCCTAGGGCCTTGGTGGGAAATAAATAGGGCATTATCTTTCTTCCAAGGATCGGTAGCTGCCAGATATTCTATGAGGCATTTCCTAACATCCAGGGTATGTAGTTTTTCTTCCTTCTCATTAGCTGGATTAGGGAGGAAGGATGGAAGGACTATTTCCTGAGTCCTATGAAAGTTAGAAACCACTTTAGGTAAGTACGCCGGATCAGGTCTGAGTATTACCCGTCCTAACCTGTATATAAGGAGGACGCCTAAATAATGCCTGGATGTCGCTTACTCTGCGAGCTGAGGTTAGAGCTACCAGGAAGGCTACTTTGAGGGACAGATTTTTAATGGAAGCTGATGAAATAGGTTCGAATGGAGCTTCCGTCATGGCCGTAAGGACTAGATTCAAGTCCCATGGCATGAATCTATCCTTCACTACTGGCCTGGACCTACCTGCTGCCTTAATGAACCTACTGATCCAGTAATTACCTGCGATGTTGCAGCTAAAGAGAGCCCCCAAAGCTGATACTTGTACTTTAAGAGTACTAGTGGAAACTCCCATATCCAGACCTTTCTGAAGAAACTCTAAGATCTGATTTATTGGAGTTGAACCCCCAGCAACTATTTCAGAGCGCTGCAGGAACTTCTTCCAAATTCTAGCATAGATCTTGGTAGTAATGGCCTTCCTATTCTTAAGTAGGGTGTTAATCAAGTCTGGGGAGAAGTCTTTTTCTTTTAAGAGTGCCCGCTCAAACTCCACGCCGTCAGATGTAGGCCAGCCACCTGAGGGTGGAAGACTGGGCCGTGGGATAGGAGATCCGGGATGTCCGGAAGAACCCAAGGATCGGACACCGACATGGTCCTGAGGCATGAGAACCATGCCCTCCTGGGCAAAAATGGAGCAATGACTATGACCCTTGCTCTGTCTCTCTTGATTTTTCTCAACACCAAGGGTAGTAGCGATAGGGGAGGGAAGGCGTATGCTAGCCTGAAGTCCCGCTTTATCAGAAAGGCATCTACCGCCAGGGGGTTCTCTCTGGGATTTAGGGAGCAGAATAGTCTTAATTTCCTGTTTTCCTTGGTGGCGAAGAGATCTACCTCTGGCTGTCTCCATTTTTGTATAATCAGGTCGAAGATCGAATTGTTTAGGGACCATTCTCCTTGTTTTAGTAGGTTGCGGCATTTATGTCAACAGGACAAGGGATTCCCAGCCAGTCTCCCATGCCGGTACTGGCCCGGCCTCAAGCTGCTTAACGGCTGCGCTCTGACGAGGGCATGCACATTCAGCTTAGAATGGTTGTTCTGCTAGTTGGAACAACCGTTCTGCCACATTCCTCAGGGGTTTGGAACGAGTCCCACCTTGGTGGTTGACATAAGCCACTGTGACCTGATTGTCGGAGAACACTCACACATGATGGCCCTGCAGATACATAAGTAACTTCTTAGCTGCCTGCTCTACTGCTGTCAGTTCTTTTCAAATTAGATGACATTTTTATCTGGTGATGGTCCCCATAGGCCCTGGACTAGGACTTCACCCATATGAGCCCCCCAACCGGAAGGGCTAGCATCCGTAGTGACTATGGGGGATATGTCACACTCCCAGGGAACCCCTCTGGACAAATTATCCTTTTCTAGCCACCACTCTAGGGACTCCCTTGTGCTTCGGGACAAGGTTAGCTGGCCCTCCAAGTAACCTCCAAGGATTTTTTGATGCAGTAAGACCTCCCCTGTAGTGTTCTTAAATGAAACTGGGCCCACTGGACCGCCGGATACAGGAGGAAAGGGAACCCAGAAGGGACATGGCTTTCCTGAGGGACATGGTGGGGTTATTGGCAGCGTTTAGGATCTGATAGTGTAGGCGAACAAGCTTCTCCGGAGGCAGCCTGTTTCTCAGAATCTAGAATCAGGCCTAAAAATTGCTGAATTCTCATCGGCTGTAACCGAGATTTTTTGATATTAAGCAGCCAACCTAACCGCTCTAGGGCCGACATTGCCCTCTGTAGCTGTTCCTTACAATGTTTTGCCTTTTCCCTATAATCAGGAAGTCATCTAAGTAGGGGACTACTAGAATGTTAGATTCACGTAGATGGGCCATAACTTCCGCCACCACTTTAGTAAACACCCGGGGAGCGACTGCCACCCCAAAGGGGGGGGGCCGCATATTGGAAATGTTCAACTGACCCATTTAACTGAACCGCTACTCTGAGGAAGCGCTGATGGGCTGTATGAATGGGTATATGGTAGTATGCATCTTTTAAATCTAACACCACCATAAAGCAGTTTTGAAACAACAACTTTATTGTTGAATTGATTGTTTCCATTTTGAACGGCCGTATAACCAAGAAATCGTTTGAGGGACTTGAGATTAATTATAGTCCTAAAGGAGCCGTCTGGCTTGCGGACCAGGAACAGAGGGGAGTAGAAACCTTTCCCCCTTTCTCCCTCTGGAACCATAGTCAGGACTTTCTTGTGGCAAAGCTCATGAACCTCGGCCTCCAGGGCAGCTTGTTCTGATGTGGAAGACCTGAGAGGGGTGACCTTAAATCGATCTAGGGGAACCCGGGTGAACTTTAGTCGTAAACCCGCAGCTATCACCCCCAGTATCCAGTTGCTGCTAGAGATCAGCGACCAGGCTGGGTAGAAGGCAGCTAGTCTCCCCCCACAGCATCTAGTCATTGGGGCGGTTTTTTAGTGTCACGTGATGGACATTCCTGGCGCCCCCCTCCTCCGAACATGAAACCTGTACCTCTCCTTCTTTTGTCGTCCCATCTGCCCTGATCTCTGGACGGCCTTCTATGGAAATATCCTTTCCTGGTGAAGGGGCGTCTATAAGAAGGATTCGGGAGGCTGGGGAACTTCTTTTTATCGTTCCTGGCTTTCTCTAAAAGTTCGTCCAGGACGGGGCCAAACAGATATTCCCCTCATATGGAATGGAGCAGAGTCGTGACCTGGCCTGGATATCTCCTGGCCAGCATTTTAACCAGAGGGCCCTTCGAGCTGTGTTTGATAACCCAGCTGATCTAGCCGCCATCCTTGCCGAGTCTGCTGAGGCATCAGCCAAGAAAGCCGCAGCACTCTGGATGATCGGTAGAGTTTTCCGACTGGATGCTCTTGGGGCTCCGTCCTTCAGATGGGAATCTAGCTGATCTAGCCAGACCATCACGGATCTGGCTATACAAGTGGCAGCTATCGCTGGTCTTAGGGCGCCTGCTGACATCTCCCATGTTCCCTTTAGAAAGGAATCCGCTTTTTTTATCCAGCGGGTCTTTTAAGGAGGCCATATCATCGAACGGTATGGAGGACTTTTTGGAGGCTTTGGCTACTGCCGCGTCCAGCTTAGGGGCCTTATCCCATCTGTTTACCACTGGGTCATCAAATGGGTACCTCCGTTTGAAGGCAGGTGGTAAGGAGCCCCTTTTTTCGGGTCTCTTCCATTCCCTTTCTATCAGGCTCTGGACCTTATCATTTAATGGAAAAGCTTTGTGTTTCCTGGGATCTAGACCTCCGAACATTACCTGTGCCGAAAGCTCTGGCTTTGAGTCTGCTACTGCCATGGTGGACCTTATTGCTTTAACTAGCTTGTCCATCTGGTCTAATGGGAAGCAGAATCGGCTTGAGTCTTCATCCGAAGAGGATGAAGTGGAGGCCGGGGAATCCGAGGAGTAATTGTTCCTAGGGGCAGCTGAGGACTCCGACGCTGAGAAACTAAATTCTCTCCCCCTAGAAGAGTCCCTTTTAGATAGGGCTTTCATCTCTGTCCCTGTAAGGATGGGGGAGAGTGCAAGGGCCTGTCAGTCTATGCCTGGGCCCCCGTCCCCTTCCAACCCCTACCGTCTGTCGCACACATGGCTGACAGTCTTTTGGGGTGGCCGTCTGGTAAGGGGCAACTACAGAGCGCACATTCCCTGTGCTTCTGTTTTACCGTAGCTTTCCTCCCCTGCGAAACCAGCATAAGGGAACACTGCATCAGGGTACATTCACGGAGATCTCTTACCCATGCAGATGAGGCAGGTACCGGATCACGGAGGGAGGCAGGGGGAATCCTTTAGACTGGAGGAACTTCTGCGGCTCTGCTCACTCGTCCGCTTCCACTCGTATGAGGCTTCACCGAGGCCTCCTTCTGTGGGTGCTCCTGCACGTCCTGCTGCTCTATGGGGGGTTCTGTCATCCATCGCTGGGCCTTCAGAAGCACCCCGGCAGCATCACCTCCTGCCCTTTAAGGCCTCCCAGTATCCGGTCAGCAGGGCACTGGCGCGGCACCTCCCCCAGGAACCCTCCCGCGACCTTCCCCCGCATGAACCGTCCCCCCCCACCGCCTCGGGTACCGCGCGTCCCCCCGGATCGCCGCGCACACGCGGCACACACTAGGAAGGCGGCCGGCACCCGACTTCCGGTTTTGGCGTTCCCGGCCCCGCCCCTTCCACCGCGCGTCAGAGGCCGCGGGAGCGCGCGGAAAGGAGTCGGCACGGCGCCCCCGGCTCCGGTATGCCCGCCGCCCCCATGCGCGCCAGCCTGCGCTTGGCGACCGGACGCAACCGCCGACCCGGCCGGAGGGGGTTTGAGACCGGACCCCGGGGGAAAACGCATCAGGAGGGGCCTGCATACATACCTGGTGCCCGCATTCTGGAGACGGCTGTCCACCGGTCCCTTTGCTCCGCCTGCTCTAACCACTGCCGTGGCAACCTACCCGGCCCCACCGTGGCGCTTCCAGGTACCCCGAGCTTGACCGAGGTAGGAGATCCCCCCGCTACCTGAGTCGGTCAGCCGGCCTGGGAATCCCTCGACGACTCCATGATGGACGATCTGAAGGAAGTCCCGTCCTCTAGGAACAGAAAACCAACTGATGCGTGGGAGAGGTGCTGCCCTTTTGTATCTGTAGGTTTCCTGTTCCTGAAGGGCAGATCCCCTCTCTCAGGTGGTGCTGTCATGGACGACCGATAAAAAAAATTTACATCTAACATTTTTTTTCACATGTGGTGTGTAATATTTACCTTCTGGTGACCATTGTTTCCCGGAGGAACGACAGGGCTTCTGCGTACTTGTACTTGCTCCTGCGTCCTCCAGATCCACTCGGGGCCCGCATCTCTTTATTGAACTCCTTCTTGAAACGATCCCTCACAGACCGCCACCGATTCACAATTCTGTTCCCTGAAACGAGAAAGGAGTGGTTAGTATACATCAGTGTTTCCCAAACTCCAGTCCTCATGGTCCCCAGGGGTCATGTTTTCAGGATTTCCATAGTAAATAGAAATCCTGAAAACATGATCCGTGGGGACCACGAGGACTGGAGTTCGGGAAACACTGGTTTACATCAAGCAACCGGTACTGTATATACTTACGCTCTGTAATCTGGGCCCGAACATCGAGGTCCTCCCAGCGGCCCACAAGGAGCGAACAGATTTCCTCCCAGAGTCGTCGGGTAACGATAAGGTCAGCGTGGCGGCGGTCAGCCATATTCCAGAGCGGCTCCCTTTCTCTGACGAGATCGATGAGGTGGTCCACATCGAGTCCTCCATCCTCACCGTCAGAGTCGGGAGCACGCTGTGAAGGCTGTTAAAGAAAAAGACAAAAATAACATAATTAGCCTCCACATAAGAAATGAAATAAAAAGTGCAAAAAAACAAAGCAAAAATATTTATACTTACACGCTGGTGACCGCCGCGTTGCTGTCGCCGACGACCCTGGGAGGCACTGCGAGGACCTCTTGGCCGAGCACCAGATTGGGAAGACTAGAGAAGAAAACAAAAAATGTTATGTCTTTGGATGTAGGCATTTGTTTGCTGTGTGTGGTCTGCAGAACATTGTTTTCTATGTGTTGTGTGTAGTGTGATGTTGTGTTTCTGCGTTTGATGCAAAAAACTTACCAATTGTGAGCCCACTCCAAGTGTCTGTCCACCCCTTCCTTCTTCTTCTGGGAGCTCCTCTTCATCTTGTGAATCCTGTTTTGAAATAAAAGGCAATGAATAGACATATATTACAGAGAAGATGGATTTTGGAAATAAAAACTTACCGTCAAACGCTGACGATGCGAGGGAGGGCTCCCAGAAGATGATGTGCTGTCTTCCTGGTGGCCACACTCCATGCCTGTGGGTGGTGTTCCAGCTGCTGCCATTGCTGCTGCTGCTGCTGCTATTGGGCGGCTGTTGAATAAAGAGAAACAAAGGGCCAATGAATATCTTGATATTCAATAGCCCTAGTTTGGAGGAATGGGTGATTTGATAATTACCGTCTCTCATCTGCTGCTGGCCTCCCCTCCTCAGCATGTTCTATTTGCTGCTCCATTTGGGGTGGTGGTGGTGCTGCTGATGGTGCTGCAGTGGTCTCCTGCCTTCTCCTGCTTCGCTTGGTTGCTTTCTTGGGTGGCATGTTGGGTGTGGCTGTGGGTCCCACTGTCTTGCTTTTATATATGTCTTGTGGGCAGAGCTACTGAGCATGCTCAGACCAAAAAACCGGATCCGGCGCATTGCGGCGCTCATAGGCTTTCATTGTGTGAAAAAGCCGGACGCGCCGGATCCGGCGTGTCCGGCTTTTTCGCCGGAGACAAAAAACGTTACAGTAGCCGTTTTTTCCAGACGCCGGATCGCGACACATTGCCGGATCCGGCGAAAACCGGATGAAACGCATGGCCATCCGGCGCGATCCGGCGCAAATGCAAGTCAATGGGGGGGGAACCGGATCCGGCATTGCATTTCGCCGGATCCGGTTTCTGTCAAAAGCGCCGGATCGCGCCTGACGCCGAAAACCTGATGTGTGAAAGAGGCCTTAGTGTACTAGGAGTAAGCCCTAGAACAAAGCTGTCTTGAAGAAATTCTAAGATCTGTGATATCAGGATGGAAGGGGTCCAGGGCACTTAGGGAACACCAAGATGAGAACATCTTCCAAACCTTCCCGTAAATGGCGTTAGCCATGCTCAGCCTAGAATGGCCGGTGGCCCTGTAGAGTTTGGATCACTTCCTTGGAAAGGCCTTAAGCCATTAGAATTCTGGCTTCAGTAGCCAGGCCGCAAGGTTCATTCTGTGCGGGTCTGGGTGCAGTAGAGGGTCTTAGTAAAGGAGACTGGCCCTCTAGGGGCAGAAGTATTGGGCCTTCCTGAGCCATGTTCTATAGGGCTCCGTACCAGCTTTTCCCTGGCCACAAGGGAGCCACTAGGATTGTAGCGACTTGTTCTGCCCGTATCTTCTGCAGTGTTCTCGCTACCGTGGGAATCGGAGGGAAGGTGTAAGCCAGATTGAACTGCCACAGATTGGAGAAGGCATCTACTCCCCACGCTCCGTCGGTGGGACTGAGGGAAAAATGTTTCCACCTTCGCGTTTTGTCGCTGGCTAAAAAGGGTCCACATCGGGATTTCCCCACCTTGACACCATAGGCAAAAATACTGTTTGGTCTAGACTCCATTTCCCGGAATGAACGTCCTTCCTGCTGAGGAAGTTCGCCTGCTGATATGGACAGACGTTTCTCTGCCCAAGAAAAATTTCTTGCAGCTACCAATTTTTTGGTTGAAGAATTTCATGCCTCCTTGGTGTCGGATGTAGGACACTGTAGTCGTATTGCCTGGGCAGACACGTACATGACTTGGACAAGGGTTGATGCCGCTTTCAACACTCCCTCCATAGTTTTCAGTTCTCTCACATTTGAGGAGCTGGCTCTGACATCTGGGGGCCTGAGGAATTCCCCGTGGTCTGGATGAATCAGGACATGATAGTAAGCGTCCCTCAGGTCTATTGTGGCCAACACCCAATTTGTCCTATGAGGGGGATTGCCGACTTAACTAACTCCATCCTGAATCATCTGTACTTTACCACTTGGTTCAAGGGTTTAAGTTTATTATAACCCTTCTTTCCTGAGGGTTTTACATTTACAAAGAGGCGAGAGTAGTGGCCTCTGCCTACCTTTTGTCGATTTGCCCGCTGGTCTCCCATTCTGGTCCCGGACCTGCTCCAAGCCACCTAGTGACACCCGACGGGAGCAGTCACGCACAGAGTGGAACTGGGGAAATTGCCTTGCAGAAGTGTCTTTATGTCTGACAGCAAGGATTTCTGGAGGTACGCCTACAAGGACGTCACTCTTGGGCATTGAGGGGGAGGACTCTTGAACCTCAATCTCAGTCCATTGTGCAAATAACCCATTGGTTTGAGGTTATGGATTACAACAATCTATGAAACTCAAGGGTCGGCCCCCGACCGGAGAACTGTGAATTCTGGGAGGACTGGTCACGGGGAGGGAGACAAAAATCGTGTCCTAGGTTCCAGAAGAGACTTATCAATTGCTTTCTCTAGGATATCATCCAGAGCTGGGCCACAAATTCCCTGAAAGGGAAACGTATAGACGTTTGACAAAGTCTCCTCCCCCAGCTTTCAGCCAGAGTTCCCCTGGCTGAGTTGGAGAGTTAAATGCATGACTTGTGACCTGCAATTGCAGGCTGATCTCCCATTCGGGTCCCGGCCCAGGCTGCCCAGCAGCTGCCACCTGCCGAACCTAGAAGGGCCAGTTGACACCGCAGATTTTGCTGCTATCTGGACAGACTTAGCGGAAGCATCCGCTAGGAACCCTGTCGCTTTTGTAATAGGGAAAGAGTCAAGGGTTTCTTCCCTGGGAGGTCCCGAGTGAGGTGATCATCCGGTGTACGCCACCAGCAGACAAGGACCCGGCTACACACATAGAGGCTATATTGGCCTTAAGCAGGGTTGTGGAGGCGTCCCAGGATTTCCTGAGCAAGCTTGCCATTGAGAGTTGCCCTTAAATGGAAGAGCTGCTCTCCTGCACGTCCACTTTAGGGACTTCCCATAAGGAGCCATCTCTGTCCAAGGGAAAAACCGATTCCTCAATTCTGAGGTGACACCAATTCTCTCTCGGGAGGGCCCATTACCAGCCGTGAAGGCTTCAGTCCCTCCCAACATCTCATATAGAGAATTCCACTTCCTCCTCCCGTACTAACTAATCTGGTCTCTCACTCCCGTCCCAGCCTCAAACTGCTTATCGGCCGTGACGAATGAAGTCACGCTCAGCCTAGAAAGGCCGGAGGCACCTTCGGAAGAGAGATAGTATTCCCAGATCTGAGGGTGGAAGTGGAACCCTCATTTTCCCAAGCATCCTCTGAGTTAGAGGTATCAAATTCACCCGAGTCAGATATCATAGGTGCCAATTTCCTCCTAGCAGGAGGGGGCTGTGGCTGGGAAAATGTCGTCATAGAAGATTGGACTTTTTGTCCGATGAGAGTTTTTATACTGTCCAGTAGGGAGGGCTGTTCTATACGTAATACATCGCCCGTGCAGGGCTGACAAAGCTACCCCTAAATGAAGAGTGAGGCCTGGAACCACACCTGGTTTACTCTTTTTAGGGTCAGAGGCCTTTTATCCCTACAAGAGAGAGAGAAGGCATACTAAGCCACCTCCGAGACTACTCTGGACAGAAAAGGGGGGACCCACCCCACTACTTACCATAGAAGGGCGACACTGTGCCCGCAGTAGCAGGCAGTAAGGGTTTGTCGCCTTCCATGGTCAGTCTGCCACAGTCACGGTACAGATACCACCATGGTTACTTACCGGTAGCCGGTTTTTCTGGAACCCATGACAGCACCACCTGAGAGAGGGATCCGCCCCGCCAGGACAGGAACCTACTGAGACATAAGGGGCGGCACCTCTCCCCCGCTTCAGTTGGGTTACAGAGCATTGAGAGGACTTCCCGGTTAGTTACATGTTTAATCCAACACCACAACACTCAAAACACCCTACTAATTGTGCACACCCATACAGTGAAAAAGGGGGGGAATGTACGGGTGCTGTCATGGGTTCCGGAAAAACCAGCTACCGGTAAGTAACCATGGTGGTTTTCCCTTCACCCATGACAGCACCACCTGAGAGATTTTTGGAGACTTCGAAACACCTTAGGGAGGGACCACCGCTTGCAGCACCCTTCTACCAAAGGTTAAGTCAGCAGAGGAGGATAGATTTAATCTATAGTGCTTAAAGAAGGTTGAAGGTGAGGCCCAGGTAGCGGCCTTACAAATCTGTTTGATACCTCTGCCTTTTCAGCCCAGGAGGTCGCCACGGCTCTGGTGGAATGAGCCTTGATGCCGTCAGGAATCGGGATACCACTAGCTGAATAGCCTACACTAATGGCTTCCCTAATCCATCTAGCAATAGTCCCTTTTGAAACCCATAGCCTTTCCTGGCACCCTGAAAAGCTACGAATAGGGACTGTGACCTCCTCCACTGGCTAGTGGCAGATATATATTCTACGAGAGCCCTTTTAACATCCAGACTATGGAATTTTTCCTCCCCCAGATTTTTTGGATTTTCGCAAAAGGATGGAAGGACAATTTCCTGACCCCGATGGAAATCTGATACTACCTTGGGCAGATAACTGGGGTCTGTTCTTAAAACTACCCTATCCTGAAAGACTTGCGTGTAAGGAGGATTTACTGAGAGAGCCTGTAAGTCGCTTATCCTGCGGGCTGATGTGAGGGCTACTAACAGGATTGTTTTTAGGGTCAAGAACTTTAGGGGTAGCTGATGTAATGGCTCATACGGATCTTTTGTAAGGGCTTCTAACACCAGGTTTAAATCCCAGGGGGCTATTCTGGGTATTGGAATAGGCTTAGCTCTATGGCAGGATTTAATAAATCTGGCTATCCACCTATCTGATGCCAGTTTGCAATTGTAGAGCGCCCCTAGTGCCGACACCTGAACCTTAAGTGTGTTTACTGCTAACCCCATCTGCAACCCAGATTGTAAGAACTCTAGGATGGCCCTAATCGGGGGTTCTTTTCCTAACGGCTTACCCAAGAACTGTAGGAACTTATCCCATGTTCTGCCGTAGATGTTAGTAGTCACCGGTTTCCTGCTTTTTAGCAGAGTGGCCACCAGCCCAGGGGAGAACCCCCTATCCATTAAAAGCGACCTTTCAAATTCCACGCCGTCAGATGGAATCCTTTGACCTGAGCGTGCAATATTGGACCCTGAGCTAGTAGGTCCGGGATTTCTGGCAGAACCCATGGATCGGAGAGGGACATCTTCCGTAGCAGAGCAAACCAGGGCCTTTTTGGCCAGAATGGAGCTATTAGAATCACCCTGGCTTGATCGTTTCTGATTTTTCTTACCACAGTTGGGATCAGAGCTACTGGGGGGAACGCGTAAGCCAGTCTGAAGTTCCACTGGATGTGCAACGAGTCCACTGCCCATGGATTTTCCCTCGGGTTTAGAGAGCAGAACCTGTTTGCCTGTTGTGCTTGTTTGCAAAGAGGTCTATCACCGGTTCCCCCCAAAGCTGAATTATCTTTTGAAAAATGGACCGGTTTAGCGCCCATTCTCCTTGCCTCAGCGTATTGCGACTCAGGAAATCTGCCTCTATGTTTTCTGCCCCTTTTATGTGTAGGGCTGTCACGGAGTGTAGGTGTTCCTCTGCACTGCTCAGAATGTCTGTTGCTGCTTCCATTAAGGAGTGTGATTTTGTCCCACCTTGGTGGTTGATGTATGCCACTGCTACCTTGTTGTCTGACATGATGCGTACGTCTCGACCCTGGAGTAGCGGAATGAAGTGGCTTAGGGCCTTGCCCACTGCCCACAGTTCTCTCAGGTTGGAGGATGCCTTCCTTTCTTGAGGTGTCCAGGAACCCTGACCTATGAGGCCCCTTAGGTGTGCCCCCCACCCCGAGGAGCTTGCATCTGTTAAAATTATATCTGTCGCCTGTCTGTCCCATGGTATTCCTAAGGTCAGATTTGTCCCGTTCAACCACCAGTTGAGAGAGTCTCTGGTTTTTGAGGAAAGCTCCAGCTTCCCTTCCAAACGCCCTCTTAGCGATCTTTGTGCTCTTAGTATCTCCCCCTGGAGTTGCCGGGTGTGAAACTGAGCCCACCTGACCGCCGGAATACAGGATGTTAGGGTACCTAGTAGGGACATTGCTTTTCTTAATGTCATACATGGTTGGTTTCGGCCCGCCAAGGCCAGATTTTGTACCTTCTCTATCTTGGACTCTGGGAGCAGACACTCTTGCCTTTCTGAGTCCAGTATAAATCCTAGGAAGGTCTGTTTCTTTAGGGGTTGTAATTTTGATTTTTTGAAATTGACTATCCACCCTAATTCTTGCAAGGTGTTGATCACCTGAGTCAACTGTGCTGTACAGTGGTCCTCTGAACTGCCCACTATAAGAAAATCGTCCAGGTATGGTATTATGACCGTATCGTGAATCCGGAGAAAGGCTGTCACTTCCGCTATGACCTTGGTGAAGACCCTCGGGGCTATGGATATGCCAAACGGAAGAGCCCTGAACTGAAAGTGCCTTAGTGTGCCCTGAATATAAAGCGCTACCCTCAGGTATTTCTGGTAATCTGGATGGATAGGGATGTGATAATACGCATCCTTTAAATCGACTACGGCCATGAAGCAATCTTGATGTAGCAGCTTCACTGCAGTAGTCACTGATTCCATCTTGAAGGTCGGGTTCCTTATCCAAAGATTGAGGCGTCTGAGATTTATGATTGTCCTGAACGACTGATCCGGTTTTTTTATTAGAAAAAGGGGTGAATAAAACCCCTTTCCTTCCTGTAAGCGTGGCACCTCGGACAGTACCCGCTTGTCTATCAGGCTCAGGATTTCTGTTTCTAAGGCCAGTTGTTCTTCGGTCATCTTCCTGATAGGTGTGATGACGACCACGGGTTTTGGCTGACGAATAAAGGGGATTTTCAGGCCTTCTTTTAGGATGCTCAGAATCCAGGTATTGGAGGAGATCTTTTCCCAGGCCTGGAAAAAGAGTGCCAATCTCCCTCCTACTGGAATACCGGCGTCATTGTGGTGACTTTTTTGAGGTGGAGGTGCCTCCACCAAACATAAACCCTGATTCTTTCTTTCTTTTATCCTCCCATCTTCTCCTGTCAGCGGGAGGACGCCCTCTATTGAATCTCCCCCTCCGAAAGGGCTGTCTCCTCTGATCCATAGGGAATCTGGGGAAGCCTTTCTTCTTATCGCCTGCTTTCTCCAGAATATCGTCCAAGTTCTTGCCGAACAGGAATCGACCATCGCAGGGGAGAGAGCACAATTTGGTCTTGGACTGAAGGTCACCCGGACAGCCCTTAAGCCATAACGCGCGTCTAGCAGCATTTGATAGTGACGCTGCTCTGGCTGTCAATCGCATAGAGTCCGCCGAGGTATCTGCCAAAAAAGCCGCTGCCCCGTGCAAGAGATACATGTCTGATAAGATCTTCTCTTGGGACCCTTGACGCCAGCTTCTCTTCTAACTGCTGCAGCCAGATCATGAGGGAGCGTGCCGTGCAGGTGCCCGCTATCGCCGGCTTTAGACCTCCTGCTGTCGCTTCCCATGCGTGCCTCAAATATGAGTCCGCTTTTTTGTCCAGCGGGTCTCTAAGAACCCCTGCATCTTCCAAGGGCAGGGCCGACCTTTTGGAAGATCTGGACACCGCTGCATCTATTTTTGGGACTTTGTCCCATACCTCCGTATCCTTGTATTCAAAGGGGTATCGTCTCTTAGAGGCGGATGGAAGGGCCCCCGATTTTTCAGGCTTTTTCCACTCCTTCTCAATAAGCGCCTGGATTTTCGCGTTTACTGGAAAGGTTAGTTTTTTCCTCTCCTGAAGCCCCCCAAACATGACGTCCTCTAGGGTTTTAGCCGCCCTTTCTTCCTGTAGGCCCATTGTGGTTCTAATGGCCTTTAGGAGGGCATCTGTATCTTCTACAGGGAAACATGGCTTACCCCCTGTGTCACTATCTGAGGAGTCTGAGGAGGATGATTTTTCCGCCTGAGATGATACTGACGCGGAATCTGAGGGGGAACTAGGGAAATCCTTCCTGCTTTTTTTCCCTTTTTTCAATAAGGACTTAATTGAGCCTTCCATTTCTGACCTGAGGGCAGATATTAGATTGGCTGCGAAACTAGGCGCTTCCTCCGCCATAGTCCGCTGAATGCATGAAGCACAGAGATCTTTTTGCCAGTCTCTTGCTAGGGGAGATTTACATATAGCACAATCCCTATTCTTCTTCTTGCTTCCCGCTTTTCTGAGCCTTTCCTACAGGGTGAAGCATACAATAGAAAACCCCTATTAATATACTGTTAACATTCACGAAGATCACTCACCACCCGTAATCAAGGGTACCGGACTTGGAGGCTGCATCGGAGCACCTGACCCGCGCTCTTTGGACCTTGAGGAGTGCCCCGACCTGCGGCTGGGGCGACTGCTCCTTGAATGGCTTCCATGCTTCCTGCCAGAGGGCTGTGAGGGAGGCAGGGACGCTGAACGTTCCTGCTCGGACTCCATTTTGCACCGCCGATCTACAGCTGTCTTCCTCCTTTTAAACTGCATGACTCCGCCTGGTGAGCGTCTTCCTCCCCTCCCCCCTGCGACCGCCGGCTCAGCGCTTCAGAAGCCGGCGTCGCACCCAGCGCCATTACACAGTCGCCTTCTGCTGACGTCAGCCGGCGCACCCAGCATTCCAAGCGCCGCTGAAGTCAGCGGCCGGAAGACGCCAGCGTCTCTCCCCTACCACGGGGATCGAGATGCGGCGTGCGCGAGGGGAGGGCGGCGCGGTGGGGGCTTCCCGGAGCCACCGGAATCCCATCAACGCCCGCACGAACCCGGAGCCCCAGGGACCCCGGGGGACTGCGCTTCCAGGACCCGACGGCCGGCGCTACAGGTAAGCTACCTGTTCTTCCCGCGCCGGGACGGGCCTGGGTCTTATCTTTTTCTTCGCCCATGACAGGCACCGCCACAGTGGGATTCCTTCCAGGACAGGAACCCAACTGAAGCGGGGGGAGAGGTGCCGCCCCTTACGTCTCAGTAGGTTCCTGTCCTGGCGGGGCGGATCCCTCTCTCAGGTGGTGCTGTCATGGGTGAAGGGAAAAATGGCCTTACCTGGACGCACCCGGACTAGGATTAGAATAACCGAGGTCCATTCAGCGTGTTGTGTGCCCCTCCTCCCCTCGGTCCACGGATGAGGGTCATTTCAATCACCTCTCCCCACAGCTGAATTCCCCAGCTGCTCAGCAGCTGCCCCTGCACATTCGGCGGTGCTCCATCCTCTTGATGAGAGCAGCCACGCTCAGCCCAGAAGGGCCGGTGGCTGGGGCCCAGGACCGCGCGTGCGTTCCCGCCTGGAACGCAGGTGGAAGGCAAACCGGAAGTTCGACGCCACCTCCTGTGTGCACGCCCAGATCGCATGCCGCATGGGGAGGACGCCGGGGAACTCCAGGAGGACCCCAGCCGCAGAGCACCGCCCCGCTTTACCCCGCTGAGGGGGCGCAAGAGGGGCGGGCAAGGGTCCCAAGTACCACCAAAGTGGAGACGGGAGCAGCCTTCCTACGGAGAGCAGAGCCCTCAACCATTGACTGCCCGTCGTTACAGGTATCTGATGTTGTAGTGCCACCGGTCACGGCAGCACTATCAGGACCTCTTCATGCCCCATAGGGGACAGGAAAAACACTGGATATAGCAGGAAGGGGAGGGTTATTTAACCTCTTGTGCATTTCCTGTCCTCCATTAGGGCAGGGAGACATTCTCCGATATGGCTGTCGAGGAAGGTGACTAGAGAAATGAGCCATACGGGTGATCAGGCAATAGAGGGAGAGAAGAGCCAAAAATGGTAGCTAAAAAGTTATACCCTTGTGCCAGTTGGACTGAGTTAACGCTATAATATACCACGCATCTAAAACAAATCAAACTAAAGTAACTGATCATCATAAACTTGCCTTTATTTGGCAAAAATACACAACTTCCAGGGGGTTTGCCCAGCACACAAAGGTAAAAAGAAAGTTGCAGAATAGTTACTTTACAATGTACTCCTACCTGGAAACAGGTAAAAACTCTATACAAAGAATGGTGACAAGTGACGATGCGACCAAAAGGGTATTAAAATATACCGATAACGATTTAAAGATCTTCCACACACACAAAAAAAAAAAAAAGTATACAAAAATTACAGAATGTTTGTAATTTGAAAAACTTTAAGTCCTAGTAAAAAAGATGAAAACCTAAAACCATGGGTTCTGGGAAAGCTGAATGACGCATACACAAATGGTGTAGCACAATAATGACGTATAACAATGTAGAACCTGCGCTACATTAAGGCCTGCACTCACACAGGGACACGGTCGACGACTCATTAAATGCTTAATATTAGAAGTCCATTAGATTAAGATGACAATGTTTTCCGAAACCATTATATGATTGGCTTCCTCCATCAGCTCCAGCGCAGCCTTCACCTCCCCGGAAGAGAAGGGCACGTCATTGTTTTTATTAATGGACTCCATGAGGGCCGGCATGGTGATGGACTGGGCATGGGCCGATTTGAAGGAGTCTAATAGGGCGGCCTTGAAATCCTTCAGCCTGGAAGAAAAAAAAAAAAAAAGAAAAAAATTGAAACGAACGCAAAATACTAAAAAATATAGTAAAAATAAAGCTCCACAAAAATCGGTTCTATACAAATTGTGTAAGGTGTTTATGTCAATAAGGGACTTACAGCAAGTTATAATATATGGTGTTTATTGATCACTGTGCTCAAGATGTAATAATTTATGGAAAAAAAGGGAAAAAATGTAAAGTGTACACACTAGGCATGAGCTACCTGAGGAGGTTGCCCCTAGCAACCAATCACAGCTCAGCTTACATCTTGTAAACAGCTTTGGTAAAGTGAAAGCTGCGCTGTGATAGGTTGCTATGGACAACAGTTACTCTTATACAATATACCCTTTTATTAGGTTATGTATATACCAGACACCTTGGGGACGTGATCAGTTAAAAAGTGGTGTAGCCTCACCTGTCCCCGGACAGTCCGCTCTTCTCTGAGGATTCGGAACGTTTGCTCGCTGCTGCCTTAGGAGAATGAACTGTAATGGAGAAAACAGTTACTAAAAGATAATATTCTGGAAAAGAAATATTTCTTCCCCCAATAGCATTCAGACAGTAAAGAGTGACATTGTAATATGATGCTCAATAGGGACAGAGACGAAAATGCATGTAAAGCCCTGTAGAATTAATGGCACTATGAGTAAAATAAGCAGCACCGTACTGCTGTCTATAGCAAAAATCATGGCTGGAAATGACCAGCCACATTCCTAGGATACTCCCACTGAGACCAATATGATTGCCTTTCATAGGTTTACAGTGACGACCAACATGGGAGAGTTCAGTTTAAAAAAAAATAAAAAAAAAAAAATACAGCAGCCACTTACCATCGGGTGTTTCACCTTCTGTATCGCTGAAATCATAGGGGTCGTGCGATTCCCCTTCTGCCCCATCCGCAGTTTTCCTGCTAACAGAATATTCTTTAGTGATGATTCCCATGAGTCACACTCCGACACTAGAATAAGTTACTAGTGTCCGTTTTCCTGCATACTCGCTGCCACCATGCAATTTGTTTTTCACACAAGACACCCATTGCAAAGTCAGCCGACCCTCATAGCAGAAAGTGAGAGTAACGTTATCACCCCAACCTCTTCTTCCGGGTCCTCCGCTCCGTAGCTGCCGGTTGCTGCTCTTCTTCCTCCGTATCGGTGTCCTCATCACGCTTCCTTCGTTTCTTCTCCTTTTCCAGCACCTAGAACACCAAGGAAAAGCAAAATAAGTGCCTGCTGATAATTATCTAAGAAAAAAAAAAAAAAAAAAAACACATTAAGGCCGGATCTTTGCTGCATTTATGCTTTGTAGGTTTTTTTTCCAGTATGTTTTTATTTTTTTGCACACTTGAAATACATGTAATGCAGGCTGAAAAAATGCCTAAGTCCACTTAGAGTTTCTTAAGTTGCAACCCCTTTTTGTTTTTGCAGTTTCTTACAAGTTTTTTTTTTGAAATCCCATAACATTAGCAGATATGACTTTTGCACTAAGCAAAAAAGCTTTTTTCTACACTGCAAAAAATTAAGAGTGCCATTTTGAAGATTTTGAAGGCAAAGAAAAAAAACACAGCAAAGAATACAAGACAAAAGTGGAGAAAAAAAAAAAAGCAGATTACAGGACTAGATTATCCACCATGTAATATACTGCAGGATCCTGCTTGTACCTGGAGGAGAGGAGCAAAACAAAGTGGTGCTACAACCCTCACACCATATTGAGGCAATGGTTATTTAAGCAGTTCTCCAGTACGGATTCATCATATAACAGCGCCTCACCTTTTTGAAATAAGCGTAGTGGACAAGCTCCACCGCCGCCTCAGCATCTTGCAGCTGCACAGTTTTGCTCATCCGCACCTTAGCATGAGCTGTGGACAGACGGATCAGCGTCTCCAGGGTACGAGCAGTCACCGGTGAGGTCTGAACAGCGGCAGGGGAAATTACAAAAAAAATAAATTAGCACTGTACACTCACTGTATATAAATATAATTAGCACTGTACATGCTCACTATATAAATATAATTAGCACTGTACATGCTCACTGTATATAAGTATAATAAATTAGCACTATACACACTCACTGTATATAAGTATAATAAATTAGCACTATACACACTCACTGTATATAAGTATAATAAATTACCACTATACACGCTCACTGTATATAAGTATAATAAATTACCACTATACACGCTCACTGTATATAAGTATAATAAATTAGCACTGTACATGCTCACTGTATATAAGTATAATAAATTAGCACTGTACATGCTCACTGTATATAAGTATAATAAATTAGCACTACATGCTCACTGTATATAAGTATAATAAATTAGCACTGTACATGCTCACTGTATACAAGTATAATAAATTAGCACTGTACATGCTCACTGTATACAAGTATAATAAATTAGCACTATACATGCTCACTGTATATAAGTATAATAAATTAGCACTGTACATGCTCACTGTATATAAGTATAATAAATTAGCACTGTACATGCTCACTGTATATAAGTATAATAAATTAGCACTGTACATGCTCACTGTATATAAGTATAATAAATTAGCACTGTACATGCTCACTGTATATAAGTATAATAAATTAGCACTGTACATGCTCACTGTATATAAGTATAATAAATTAGCACTGTACATGCTCACTGTATATAAGTATAATAAATTAGCACTATACATGCTCACTGTATATAAGTATAATAAATTAGCACTGCACATGCTCACTGTATATGAACAAGGATGTCACTGTACACCAACAGCAAACCGTTATTTTGAAAACAGTGACACACTGAGGAATCGATATCAAAAGGGGAATTTGACACTTCTGTGACTTAGAATCCTCCTTTTAGGAAAGTGGGCGAGCGTGGTGAACTTCAGGACGTACCCGCGCCACGTCGGAGCTCATCTGGTCCTGGCTCCTCAGGCGGGTATACTCCTCGGCAATATAATTTGCAGCTTCTGCGGTCAGCACCGGCTTGAACAGCTTGGCCACATGTATGTACTTCCGCATGAACTCCATGCTGATTGTCTTCTCCCTGCGAGGATTGATTATGAACAGTGACTCCATGCAGCCAGTAGGGGGGCAGCACAGCCCTCCTCAACACCACCTCGGAGTCTTACCTCTTCTTCTTTACTCCATGCAAGAGGCTGTCATGCTTCTCATAAACCTGCAATTCCTGCTGCTCCTCATGGCTGACGTTGGGGTCATTGGTGGAAAGGATGTCCACGGAACTGCCCAGTGGCATTGCTGAAAAACAGCAGACACATCAAGTACCCAAACATGTCAGGTACAACTACATCTACCATAATGCACCACAGCAGGATATCAGTGGGGAGCCAATGACATTCAGAATGCAGCATTCGCTGCAACTGGAGTAGACGCAATTTGTGCAAAATGCATAAAGCCTTCTTACCATCTCCATCCTGTTCCCCTGAAGCTCTGTAGCGGTGCATGCGGAGCACGTGGTCAGAGATCTCCCTGTCCTGCTCTGGATCCATCTGATCCAGCATAATGAAGAGGAGATCGAAACGGGACAACAGCGAGTCCTGAAGACCAATGTTCTCCATGGGGGTTTTGTACTGATCATACTGAATAAAAAAATAAAAGTTTAAAAATTAAGCTGAAAATTGTTTGATGGGAGCCTGTTATGAATAGGTCACCGAGGAGGATGGCAGGAATAGGCTAGGCGACCAGGAAAACAGAAAGGTTGGTAACTTAGTTGTGTTTGGATTAGGGGTCTGCAATCCGCTAACAGTGGGGCGTACCTACGATGCCCTAGACGCCTCGGCACAGCCAGAGAACCAACCTTAAAGCAAGAAAGGTGAAATCTAAACTGCCCCGGAGCAGACCCCCAAAGAAATAGCCCCCAAACATATATTGTCGGTGAGACAAGATGAGGCACAAACACAGGCAGAAAATAGACTGAGCAAATGGGGCCCAAACTGTCTAGATAGGAAAGGAAAGACACTGTCTGCAATCACGCAAAAACGCTGAAAAATCCAACACGTATGATGTACAAAAAAAACACTGAAGTCACACGACCTCTCCCCTACTATCTGCTTTCTGGTGTGAACTGGCAGCAAAGCAAAAGAGACTAACATAACAGGGGACTGAACAAACTGACACAAGCTGTAACATATGGAGCGGGGTCCAGCACTGCCCCAGCAGGGAGCACGCTGAACCCTCACAGCAAAGCAGAAAGAGAAAAAAACAGATCAGATGCTAAGGATTAGCAAATAAACAACTTAACTGAAAAATGCAGGATCAGGCAGGAGACAGCAGACCTCAAGATGCACAGGAAGAAACCAATCACCAGCAGCAACTGAGGGAAGCCTGCTCACTTATATCCTCCAGTCAGTAATCCCTGATTTCCAATCATCGTTGTTAGTTGGCAAACTTCTGTCAACCCGGCCAGCTACACTACCCGCAGTAACCACCAGAGGGAGCCCCGACTCAAGTCAGATCAAGAGAATTCACAACAGGAGCCCTATACTCACTGAAGCCTCTATATCAGTGGCATGCCGATTGCAAGGGTGGGTCCCAGGTTTCGAGCTTCCCACTCTTGTAGAGAGAACAGGGCAGTGTCTATGCAAGGATGAGTTTTAGGATTATTGGTGGGTCAGTGGCTGCACAGAGTAACCTGGGACTCAACCCTTGTATAGACCGTGCCCTGTACTCACTGCAGCCTCTACATCAGTGGTATGCCTATAGCCTGGGACCCACCCTTGTAGATTGTGCCCTGTACTCTGCAGCCTCAACATCTGATAATAGCATAACCCGGGACTCACCCTTCCGTAGACAGGGTTGGCAGCGGCCAGTACACTGCAGCGTGCGTTTAGCCTAGCGTGGATGCCAGCTTTGGCAATCGTGACCCGACCCTGCTCCATGACCTCGTGGATTGCTGTACGATCCATGTCAGACATCTTGTCAAACTCATCAATGCAGACAACACCTCTATCAGCCAGGACCATGGCACCGGCCTCCAATCTTCTCTCCCCTAGAGATAAAATACACAATTTAATGAAGAGGATAAGTCTAGATGGACGGGACGGATAAGCTACCATCAGTACTCACCGGTCTCTTGGTCAGTGGTAACTGCAGCAGTTAAACCCACTCCTGATGACCCTCTGCCGGTGGTGGGAATGGCACGGGGGGCAGTGCAGAGCACGTACCGCAGGAGCTGAGACTTTGCCACAGAGGGATCGCCTAAACAAAAAAAAAAAAATTAGCGTTTACTACAAACTGATCGTTGGGAAGCCATACAGCCAATATCATGTGGATCCCTACTCTGAAAAGGGGTTACTTACTGACTGGACCCCACTACCACTTGGTACCGCTGCTTATATCCCATTCTGTCTCCTTGCTTTTTTTCCCCCACTGGAGCCTCAAGTGCCATCTGCATCCAATCCGTGACCATGGACTGGCTGCAGCGGTCAACCGAGGCTTCCCCAATGGAAGAAGAATTGAGACAGATGGGTGGACAAAGGCAGCAGTACTGAAGTGGAGGGAGTCCATTAGCACATTTTATACCCTCTCCCCAAGGGCCTATTCTTAACAAAAAGTAGTTGACAACCCCTTCAACCCTTTCCTTACCTATGACGGAATAGTACATCATCGGTAAGAATCCCCTGCTTTGAAGGTGGGCTCTGGCGGTGAGCCCACCTCAAAGCCGCGACATGTCAGCTGTTATGAACAGCTGACATGTGCCCGCAACAGGCGCGAGCGGAATCGCCATCCGCCCGCGCCTATTAACTAGTTAAATCCCACTGTCAAAGCTGACAGCGGGCATCTAAATAGCACTACCGGCCGCCGGGCCGGAAGTGAGCTCATTGCCGACCCCCCCCGTCACGTGATCGGGGGTCGACGACGTGTTGCCCCGATAACCAGAGATCTCAGAGACCTCTATGGCTGTTGCAGGCAGATCGCTTTCAGCGCTGCCCGATGGCCGGCGCTCAAAGCACTGCAGTAAATCTGCTACATAAAAAAAAAAAAAAAAAAAAAAAAAATATAATATTATTATTATTATTATTTTTATTTTTTTTTTTTTTATTGATCGGGCGATTCTGAACACGGTGATACTTATTATTATTATTATTATTATTATTATTATTATTATTATTATTAATAATAAGTATCACCGTGTTCAGAATCGCCCGATCAATAAAAAAAAAAAATAAAATAAAATAAAATAATAATAATAATAATAATAATAATAATAATAATAATAATATTATTATTATTATTATTATTAAGTATCACCGTGTTCAGAATCGCCCGATCAATAAAAAAAAAAAAAAAAATAAAATAAAATAAAATAAAATAATAATAATAATAATAATAATAATAATAATAATAATAATAATAATAATATTATTATTATTATTATTAAGTATCACCGTGTTCAGAATCGCCCGATCAATAAAAAAAAAAAAAAAAAAAAAAAAGTATTAACCCGACCGCTAGACGGCATAGCGAGAAAATTTAAAAACGCCAGAATTACTTTTTTTGGTCGCCGCGACATTGCATTAAAATGCAATAACGGGCGACCAAAATAACATTTCAAGTGTGACATCATTAAAAACGTCAGCCCGGCACAGAAAAAATAAGCCCCGACCCCAGATCACGAAAAATGGAGATGCTACGGGTCTCAGAAAATGGCACAACTTTTTTTTTTTTTTTTTAGCAAACTTGGAATTTTTTTTTCACCACTTGGATAAAAGAGAACCTAGACAGGTTTGGTGTCTATGAACTCGTAATGACCTGGAGATTCATAATGGCAGGTTAGATTTAGTGAACCTAGCAAAAAAGCCAACAAAAAACAAGTGTGGGATTGCACTTTTTCTGCAATTTCACCACACTTGGAATTTTTCTCCCCCGTTTTCGAGTACACGACATGGTAAAACCAATGGTGTTGTTTAGAAGTACAACTCGTCCCGCAAAAATAAGCCTTCACATAGCCATATTGACGAAAAAAAAAAAAAGATATGGCTTTGGAAAAATAGGTATTAGACCTACCGGTAATGATGTTTCCAGGAGTCCATCCTGACAGCACCATGGAGGACGTCCTCCTCCTCCTTACAGGGACAGGAAAGCACACGAGAGGTTAAAAGGCCCCGTCCCACCCCTTTCCCTCAGTGACTTAACAAGAACCACAGCGTGGATAATGCTATAACTCTTTTAATGGTATCATATTACATAACTTAAAACATAACATAACAGGGAGGGAACTACCCGTGCTGTCAGGATGGACTCCTGGAAACATCAATACCGGTAGCTCTAATACCTATTTTCCAGGACGTCCACCTGACAGCACCATGGAGAGTACCAAAGCACCTCCTCAGGGTGGGATCACCTCCTGGAGAACTTCTCAAAATGCGGTATGTTGGCCTGATAGCACGTCAAGTTTGTAGTGCTTGCAAAATGTATTCAGGCTGGCCCAGGTTGCCGCTCTACAAATCTGCTCGACTGAGGCGCCTGCGCACTCGGCCCAGGAGGCTGAAACTGCCCTAGTAGAGTGGGCCCTTAAGGTATCTGGTGGGTTGGCGCCTTCCGACTGGTAGGCGTCTGAAATTACTGATGTGATCCATCTTGCGATGGACGCCTTAGAGGCTTTTCTCCCCCTATTTTTACCCCCGAAGAGGATGAACAAGTTTGAGTCAATACGCCAGTCATTGGTGGCCTCTAGATAGCTTATAACTGCCCGTCTTACGTCTAGGGAGTGGAGACGCTGTTCTTTCTCATTGCGGGGATTGCTGCAGAAGGATGGTAGCACTATCTCCTGATTTATATTCTGGTAAGAGGCTACCTTGGGGATAAAAGCCGGATCTAATCTTAAGGTTATATGATAGTCTCTGATCTGGAGATATGGATCCTTGGTGGACAGGGCCTGGATCTCCCCTATTCTTTTGACCGTGGTGATGGCTACAAGGAAAGACGTCTTTCGAGAGAGTCGAAATGGACATTCTATCACTAGGCATGTAGGGGTCCCTACATAAAGATCTGAGTACCAGGCCGAGGTCCCAGGGCAGGGTGAGCTGCCTAATTGTGGGGCGAAGACGCTGCGTGGCCTTTATGAATCTTACCACCCAAGGATGGGAGGCTAAAGGGTAGTCGAAGAAGGCGCTCAAAGCCGAGATCTGGACCTTTAACGTGCTGGGTTTAAGCCCCTTATTATATCCCGACTGCAGAAAGTCTAGGACACTAGGGAGGTCAGGGGTACCTGCCGAGAGGTCGGACCTGCCACCTTCCAGGCAGAATCTCTTCCATATTTTTCTGTAGATTGCGGATGTTACCGGTTTCCTGCTGGTCAGTAGAGTGGATATGACCTGCTCAGATAAGCCCTTTGCTCTCAGGATGTCCCTTTCAGGATCCATGCCGAGAGGCGTAGCCTTGCTGGGTCTGGATGGCGAATCAGCCCCTGGTGGATAACATCTCCCTTCAGGGGTAGCTCGACTGGGTTTCCTACTGCCATGGCTCCTAGCAGCGGAAACCAGCTTCTCTTTGGCCAGTATGGCACTATTAATATCACCGACGGGCGGTCCTCGCAGATCTTCCTGAGTACCGCCGGTATCAGCACCAGTGGCGGGAATGCATACAAGAGGGGTTCCGTCCAGGCCTGGCTCAGGGCATCTACTCCGTCCGGGTGATCTGCTGGGTTCAAGGAGTAGAATCTGGCGACCTTTGCGTTCTTCCGGTTTGCAAACAGATCTATACTGGGGGTTCCCCCAACGCTGACAAAGCTGATGGAAGATTTCTTCGTTTAGCTCCCACTCTGTCGGGCTGACCCCGCTGTCTGCTTAGATAGTCTGCTACTACGTTCTGAGAACCCTCTAGGTGGATTGCCGTTATGGAGAGGACCACCTCTTCTGCCCAGGCGAATATTCGACCTGCGAGTGCCTGGAGTGGTCGATGTCTCGGACCTCCCTGGTGTTTCAGGAATGAGACTGCCGTTGTGTTGTCGGACAATATCCGGACATGTCGATTTCTCACTACCGACCGGTTCTGACGCAGGGCTTCCCAGACCGCATAGAGCTCCCTGAAGTTGGAGGATCTGCTTCTGATGCTGACCGGCCATCTTCCTTGAAAAATTCTCCCTTCTACGTGGGCTCCCCATCCCCACGTACTGGCGTCTGTGGTGATTACCACGAACGGCGAGGTTGTCCATAGCACGCCCACCTGAAAGTTCTGGGGCTGTATCCACCACCGCAGGGATCTTCTTACCGTGTCTGGTAAGGATATGGGCCCGTCGAGAGAATCCCGACGCCTGTTCCATCCTGCGAGGATTTCCTTTTGCAGGGGCCTCGAATGGGACTGGGCCCATCTGACGCATGGAATGCAAGCCGTCATCAGACCCAGAACTTCCATTGCACCTCTTATGGAGGAGCGGTGTCTCAGTAGTCCCTTGACTGTCTTGAATTGTCTGCTGCTTTTTTCTTGGTAGCCGGGATATTCTGTCTCTTGAGTCCAGAAGGACTCCCAGGAAGATCTTCCTGCTTTCTGGTTTTAGGTCTGACTTCTGGTCGTTGATCAGCCAGCCAAGATACTCCAGTGTTGTGATCGTTCGGCTTCTGTCCTGGATGAGCCTTTCTTCTGATCCTGCGACTAGGAGAAAGTCATCTAGATACGGTATTATAATGACTCCCTGCTTTCTCAGGTAGGCTACCACCTCCGCTACCAGCTTTGTAAATATTCGGGGGGCCGAAGCCAGCCCGAACGGAAGGCACTGGAACTGGAAGTGGCAGGTCCGGGATGGTAGACTGATTGCGAATCTTAATAGGCTTTGAGATGCGGGATGGATGGGGACCTGATAGTATGCACTCTTCAGGTCCAGAGTACACATGACAGCATCCCTGTCTAAGTTGAATCGCTGAGCGTATTGATTCCATTCGAAACCTTTTGTATACCACCCAGGCATTTAGGGGTTTTAAGTTTATAATTGTTCTGGCCTCGCCAGATGGTTTTGTAATGGAGAATAGGGAAGAGTAATGACCTTTTCCCCTCTCCTGCTGCGGAACTGGCACTATGACCTCTGACCGGAACAGGTCCTGTAGGTCTGCCCACATGGTAGAGTCTTCCGGGACTACGGTGGGGGCGATGTATCTGTCGGGGGGAGGGGAATAACATTCTATGCTGTACCCTTCTGTGATGGTTCTGAGGACCCACCGGTTCTGGGTTACCTGGCGCCACCTTGCTGCAAATCGTCGCAGTCTTCCCCCGACACCTGTGGCGCGTCATTGCCTTCTAGACCTGGAGGATGACGCGAAAAGAGGGGCCTTGCTTCTCCCCCTTGGCTCTGAGTGTTTCTAAAGGAGCCCCTGTTGGATCTACCCTGGCTCCTAAAATTGGTCTGTCTCCTGAGAAAGGACCCTCTACGAAAGGACTGGGGACGCTTTGGTTTTTCTTCTGGAAACCCCTTGTTTTTGTCAGACACCTGCTCTAGGATGCTATCTAGAGCTGGCCCGAACACCCTTGAGCCTGAAAAGGGGATGGAGCAAAGCTTTGCCTTTGAAGCATTATCCCCAGACCAAGACTTCAGCCAAACCGCTCGCCTAGCTGCGTTGGAAAGGGAGCCGTTTCTAGCTGCGAATCTTACTGATTCGGCCGATGTATCTGAAAGGAACGCAGTGGCTGATTTTATCAGAGGGAGGGAAGCTAGGATCTCAGATCTAGGGGTCTTGTTGGATAAATGCTCTTCCAACTGCCCCACCCATAGGAACATGGACCTGGCCACTGAGGTGGCTGCTATGTTAACCTTAGTAAGGGCAGCTGCCGATTCCCATGTTCTCTTTAACAGAATATCCGCCTTCCGGTCCATCGGGTCTCTGAGACTTGATGAGTCCTCGAAGGGGATGGTGGTTTTTTTGGTCACCCTAGCTACAGGAACATCGATTTTAGGAATTTCCTCCCACAATCGTGTTTCCTCTGGGTCAAAGGGCAGTCGGCTCTTAAAGTCCAGAGACAGTACAAGTCGCCGTTCTGCCTCTTTCCATTCTTCTAGGACCATTGTCTTAATGTGTTCGCTTACGGGGAACACAGTTTGTTTCCGAGCGACCAGTCCCCCAAACATCAGGTCCTGTCGGGACTGCGGCTTTGGAACATCCTCTATCTGCATGGTGTTCCTTACCGCCTGCACAAAGTCCTCGGTGTCCTCTAACTTAAACAGGTATTTCCTTCCTTGGTCCCTCCTGTCAGTCGGGATCTCCCCCTCCTCGGGATCCGAGTCCCGGGGGTCTGACCCTTCAGGCGAACTTGTCTCCGAGGCTAGCTCCATCTCCCACCTCGGCCGCTTCCGGCTTGGCCCCGGACTAGGGGACTGCTGCCGTGAGAGACTGGTTCTGGAGGCCTGTACTTCCTCCCGAATCAAGGATCGCATCTCGGCCAGGAGGGACGGCTGCTCGTCTCTTACGACCCTTGAAGTGCAGGGTCCGCAGAGAGTCTTGGAATAGTTGTCTGGCAGCTTTACCCTGCAAACCGGGCATCTGATAGACTTAGATGTGGCCTTTACCGAGTCCTTAACCTCTGTCGGGGGGGCTGGGGTACCCTTCTCCTGTACGATACAGAACAGGGATAGTCGGGTCAGTTGTCCTGGGCTGCGGGGAAGGCAGTGTGGGGGTTGGATTGCACCAGGCGCACTTACCCCTCTGTCGGCTGGCGCCTCTGGGTCCATACCAGTGAAGCAGCTGTTCCCTGCGGTGAGCTGCTAGCGTGCGGTGAACTCCTGGTCTGCGGTGAGCTGCTGGCGTGCTGTGAGAGCTGCTGATGCGGCGAGCTGCTGGCGCGCTGTTTTCAAACCGGCGCGTGACGTCATCACCGCGCTCCGGCCACTTCCTGTTCTGAAGCCCCGCCCACCGAGCATCTTGCAATGGCGGCACCCATTGCAGGGACCCGGCTCCAGCTGCCCCGGGATCTCTCGCCGGCGCCCACACCGCCGGCTGCGTGCGGGGCAAGCGCTTCCAGCCGCAACCGCCTCGCGGTCTGGGCATCCTGACAGGGGGAAGGATTGGACCGGCCGCCCGATCCCCCTGCACCCTCAGGTAATCTTCCTGCTCCTCTCGTATGTCCCTCCGTGCAGGGACAGGAAAGACACTGAGGGAAAGGGGTGGGACGGGGCCTTTTAACCTCTTGTGTGCTTTCCTGTCCCTGTAAGGAGGAGGAGGACGTCCTCCACCGTGCTGTCAGGTGGACATCCTGGAAAAAAGGAGCGAAAAACCGAACGCTCCGGGAGTTAAGGGGTTAATGACAAGCAGTTTTTTTTTGTTTTGCATTTTCGTTTATCGCTCCCCTTCTTTCCATAGCCATAACTTTCTTATTTAATATGGCCACGTGAGGGCTTATCTTTTGCGGGACGAGTTGTACTTTTCAACAATACCATTGGTTTTACCATGTCATGTAACAGAAAACAGGAAAAAATTCTAAGTGCGGTGAAATTGCAAAAAAGTGCAATCGCACACTTGTTTTTTGTTTGGCTTTTTTGCTAGGTTCACCAAATGCTAAAACTGACCTGCCATTATGATTCTCCAGGTCATTACGAGTTCATAGACACCAAACATGTCTAGGTTCTTTTATTTAAGTTGTGAAAAAAAATTCCAAAGTTTGCTTTTTAAAAAAAAAAAAAAAAATTTGCCATTTGTCGATAACAGTAGCGACTCCATTTTTTGTGATCTCAGCTTGGGTGAGGGCTTATCTTTTGCGCACTGAAGTGACCTTAACATTTTTTGTGCAGATACGATTTTTTAATTCTCCAGTTATTGCACTTTAACGCAATGTCACAGCGATTAAAAAAAACGTAATTGTGGTGTTTTGATTTTCCTCCCTCTACGCCGTTTAGCGATCGGGTTAATCTTTTTTTACCGATAGATCAGGCGATTCTGAACATGGCGATACCAAACATGTGCATGTTTGACTTTATTTTTATTGCTTAGTTTTGAATGGGGCGAAAGGGGGGTGATTTGAACTCTTAATTTTTTTTTTTACTTTTACTTTCAATAGCTGCCACAACTCATTGGCTCAGCTACATACAAGCAATGATTAGATCGCCTATATGTAGCTGAATAACAGCATTGCTATGAGCACCGACCACCGGGTGACGTTCATAGCAATCCGGCATCAACCATAGAGGTCTCCAGTAGACCTCTGGTTGTTATTCCAACGCATTGCTGACCCCCAATCACGTGACGGGGGTCAGCAATGCGCGTATTTCCAGCTGGGAGGCCGGAAGCTCTTGTTAAGTGCCGCTGTCAGTGTTTGACAGCGGCATTTAACTAGTTAATAAGTGCGGGCGGATCACGATCCCGCTCGCACCTATTGCAGGCACAAGGCGGCTGTTGAAAACAGCTGACGTGTCGCGGCTTTGAGGTGGGCTCACCGCCGGAGCCCACCTCAAAGCGGGGGGATAATGGCCGCTGATGTACTATCCTGTCAGTGGCAAGGGGTTAAAAGGAAATCACAGTATTTTTCGGACTATAAGATGCACGCCAAATTTTCAGAAGGAAAACATGGGGGAAAAAAAACGTAACGTGTCAAGTGGGCGTCCGTCTTACAGCCCAAATTCTGCTTACCGGAGAGGGGGAAACAGCAGTTCTGGTGGAGTGTGGTCACAGGGGGTGTGTTCGGGGGTCTGGTGAGAAGACTCCCATCCCAGGCTGGTGCAGCAGGTTTGGCGATGCTCTGTGGTGTGGGGGACTCCGCTGACATTTTGTGAAAGCCCGGAGGCAATCTGAGCATGCACTGCCCCCCACAGCAATTTTCCTTTTCCCGGAGGCCACCGCATCGCAGCAATGTGCGGGGGCCTCTGGGCTTTCACAAAATGTCGTCAGAGCCCCCGCACCACAGAGCATCACCGAACCTGCTGCATCAGCCTGGGAAAGGAGCGTGATCATCGCCCTGCAGTGTTGGACCGGGACCGACGCAGAATCGTCCGACTCCTGCTGCCACCACACTACTTGTAAGTATGTTCCGACTAAGGCCTCTTTCACACTTCAGTCTATTGTCGTCAGTGCCAAACCGTAGGAGTAGAGGGCAGGAGGAGAGGGCGTTTTTTTTTTTTGCCAAAACAGCAAAATCAGTCACTAATGCAAGTCTGAGGGAAAAAAAAAAAAAAAACAAAAAAAAAAAAAAAGATTCCGAGTAAAAACTGAAATGTGAAAGAAGCCCAAGAGCCCAAACTGCATGCAGTTTGCGTTTGGCGCACCGTCAAAAGGACGCATGCGCCGCCAAACGCATACTGCGCACGGCCTGCGCCCCCAGTGATAAAGATAGGGGACGCAGGGCGCATGCAGCGTCATGCGCCGGTAGGCGGAGCTACCGGCGGAGGCGCGGCAGGGGGCGGGGCTTAGCTGCGGCCGTGCACAGGCCGTCGCTGCGCTCAAAAGCGCTAGTGTGAAACTAGCCTAAGAACTTTCAGAGCCCTGTAAAGCAGCCAAACCAGTAGAGAACTAGACTGACACAGCGAAGACTGATCGGACCTCCCCAACCAAGGGGGAGCAGCCATCTAAGTTGCAGTGCGGGTGGGATTCACAGTAAGACAGCAGACCCCCGTACCTATGAGGAGAACGTTGATGTCTCCTCTGATCCTGGTCCCGTTTTCCAGAACCTTCTCCACCCCTCCGAGCAGCATGCACAATATGGCCTTCTTAATGAAATGGTGTCCATGAATACTGGGAGCCAGGGAGCGGGAGAGCTGCTCAAACACGTCCTGGGGAGAAGAGGAAGGAGCGTATGAAGGACGGGGGGCAACATGGACACATCCCAGATACAGGACATGGTGGTCTCTTACCTTGGAGTGGTGCTTGTTGAACTTCTTCATTTTGGCCAGGTCATCCGCTGAGAAGACTGGAGACACCTCCTTACTCATCTGCACCACGTTGCAGGCGATCATTATCGTCCTTTACAAATAAAGACAATATATTGCAATATTAGACAGGTTAAAAAGAGGGCGGCCAAGTTGGTCAGGTCCCAGTCTCTCCCAATAGCCTTGAAACCAAGACTAATGTAGAAAACATCAGCTGTGGGCATACTGGTAGAAAGTCAGAGTCACCTGAATGAGCCCGATGTGTAGCCACTCTTCTTAGATGGAAGGCAGCGAAATGTCCCAATAATCTGCACCCGGTCCCCGGGCTTCACCTTATCCACCAAATCATCGTCCAAGATGATATCCACAGAGCGCGGCAGCTGACCGGCAGGGGCCTTCTCTGGCATCTCCTGGATGGTGATGGTCTGGTGGTCCTTGTACAGGGAAAGGCCAAACTCTGTCTCCAGGGGATTATTCTCCTCATCCTGAGAAGATGCAAAAATAAAGACAAAATACAAATAGAGAGATATAAATATGTGAGTGTGAGTGTGTGTGTGTGTGTGTGTGTGTGTGTGTGTGTGTGTGTGTGTGTGTGTGTGTCTCACCAACCAATCACGAAGCATCTTTAATTTCACCAGAGCTGTTCATAAGAAGCTAAGCTGTGATTGGTTGCTATGAGAAACAGTTTTCTTTGCAACCAATCACTAAGCATCTCTCATTTCACGAGAGCTGGTTAAAAGAAGCTGAGCTGTGATTGGTTGCTATGAGCAAGTTTTCCCCACTTGACAACACCTCAGCAGACACTGACATGGTGGGAGATATATAGCATCCCTGGAAACATAAGCTCCCAGCCATTGTCTGTCCCCCAGAAAGGAGCAGTGAGTACATGACAGAAGTGAATCCCCCCCTCCCGTGCCTACATACCCATCACACATCCTCCATCCATAGGCACATCTTCCCTCTTAAAGGGATCATTGGTATGGAAGTCAGAGCAAATCCATCCAGTGCTTTGGTTTTGACCCCAGACCTCTCTTAAAGGGATCCCCGATATGGAAGTTAGGACCGTTCCACTCAGCTCTGTGGTTCTGACCCCATACCTTTCTTAAAGGGATCATTGGTATGGAAGTCAGGGCAAATCCACTCAGCACACTGGTTTTGACCCCAGGCTTTTCAAAGGGATCCCCGGTATGGAAGTCAGGACTGTTCCACTCAGCGCTCTGGTTCTGACCCCAGGCTGATGAGATGATGTGGGATATTAGGGGTAGTAGTCCGGTGGCTCTGGCTGATGCGATGATGTGGGATATTAGTGGTAGTAGTCCGGTGGCTCTGGCTGATGTGATGCTGTGGGATATTAAGGGTAGTAGTCCAGTAGCTCTGGCTGACGGGATGTGGGATATAGTGAATATGGCTATGTGGAGCGGGCGGGGCTCTACACTCAGATAGGTATCTAGTGTGTCCGGGATTGCCATCCGCACTGTCGCAGCTACAGCCACAAAATTTGGCATAGTCACACGTCTGGACCCCGAGAGCATCATAGGCTATGTTGTGAGGCGAGATTTTAATCCTGCACGTTCCAATTCAAACAATTTTGCCCCTATCTACATAAAGGGGAAAAAGTGAAAGGAAAAGTGTTGGGAGGTAAATTGACAGCTGCCAGATGTGAACAAGGGGGACTTAAAAGAATGAGAGTGATGGCGCCAAAGAGTATATACCGTACAGTTGCTAAGGTGGGGCCCTGACATGGGATACTCACCACACACGGGGATATGAACACAGAAAATGCGCCACACACCACCATGTACTTCAGCACATATACCACCCTCAGCACACATTTCACCACAAATACACCAACCTCACCACATAAAAGTCGAAACACAAAAGTAGCCACTCAAAACTCGCCACGCTGTCCCAGAGATGTGATTGTAGACAGTTGTGGTAACTGAGGCCTATTATTCTTATCATTTCTATGGTGTTATCGTCCTTCTGTAAAGCTGTAAATAACTTATTACCGTGCCAACACAGACCACCCTCTGACACAGACTGCAGGGGGAGCCCAGTATCACACAAGATAGGATTAGATACATAGTTTTGAAGGCTGAAGGAAGACCTTATGTCCATCTAGTTCAGCCTATTTTTAGTGCAGCTGTTCTGCATTGTTGATCCTGGGGAAGGCAAAAAGAGTAGAAGCCAATTTTCTCCATAGGGAAAAAAAAATTCCTTCCGCTTAGCTGGGTCAACCATCTACCTATAATATTCTGTTATTCGTAACCTTCTATACTGTTACTCACAAGCATCCATTCCTTTCTTAAAATTCAGTGAGTTGGCCATCACCACTTCCTCAGGAAGAGAATTCCAGAGCCTCACTGCTCTTACCGTGAAGAACCCTCTTCTATGCTGGTGCAGAAATTGTCTTTCCTCCATACGAAGAGAATGCCCCCTTGTTCTTGTCACAGTTTGTCACAGTCCTTGGTACAAACAGTTCATTGGAGAGATCTCTGTATTGCCCTCTGATATACTTGTACATATATATTAGGTCTCCCCTAAGTCTTCTCTTTTCTAGAGTAAATAGACCTAATTTTGATAACCTTTCTGGGTATTGTAGTGAACCAACTCCCTTTATCATCCCGCCTTTGAACCCTTTCAAGGTCAGTAATGTCTTTCTTGAGCACCGGCGTACAAAATTACACACAATACTCCAAGTGTGGTCTGACGAGTGATTTGTACGGAGGGAGAACTATGTTTTCATCTCGTGTCCCCAGACCTCTTCTAATGCATCCCATGACCCCATTTGCTTTGGTGGCAGCTGCCTGACACTGGGCACTCCAATTTAGCTTCTTATTGACTAAGATGCCCAAGTCTTTTTCCATGTCTGATTTCCCCAGCAGTTTCCCATTTAGTAATTGTAGCATCTGTTTCTCCTTCCCATGTGCATAACCTTACACTTATCTGTGTTAAGCCTCATTTGCCATTTTTAAGCCCAATTCTCCAATTTACTCAAATCTGTCTGTAGTTGCAAACTGTCCTCCTTTGTGTTAACTACCTTACATAGTTTTGTATCATCTGCAAATACTGATATTTTACTGTGTGAGCCATCCACTAGATCATTAATAAATATATTAAATAGTAAGGGGCCCAATACAGAACCCTGTGGTACCCCACTAGTAACCCTGGCCCAATCTGAGTATGCACCATTAATAATACAGAAGTCAGTATCACAGGATAGGATTAGACACACGGCTCAGCAGTCAGTATCACACAGGATAGTGTTGTGAGCTCATCTGTTCATTCACCTTTTGTGTCCGAGGATCTCCCTCTTCTGGTAACAGGAACTTCAGACTGGATATAAGGCAGCCGACGCCCTTCTGAGTGGCTGGTGATTTCTCTGCTGGATTCTTGAAGACCAGTCGCCGAGATCTCGTCGCCGAGATCGAGATCTCGGCGCCGAGATTTCGGGACACGAGATCTCGTCGCCGAGATTTCGGGACACGAGATCTCGTCGCCGAGACCGAGATCTCGTCGCCGAGATTTCGGGACACGAGATCTCGTCGCCGAGACCGAGATCTCGTCGCCGAGATTTCGGGACACGAGATCTCGTCGCCGAGACCGAGATCTCGTCGCCGAGATTTCGGGACACGAGATCTCGTCGCCGAGACCGAGATCTCGTCGCCGAGATTTCGGGACACGAGATCTCGTCGCCGAGACTGAGATCTCGTCGCCGAGATTTCGGGACACGAGATCTCGTCGCCGAGACTGAGATCTCGTCGCCGAGATTTCGGGACACGAGATCTCGTCGCCGAGACTGAGATCTCGTCGCCGAGATTTCGGGACACGAGATCTCGTCGCCGAGACTGAGATCTCGTCGCCGAGATTTCGGGACACGAGATCTCGTCGCCGAGACTGAGATCTCGTCGCCGAGATTTCGGGACACGAGATCTCGTCGCCGAGACTGAGATCTCGTCGCCGAGATTTCGGGACACGAGATCTCGTCGCCGAGACTGAGATCTCGTCGCCGAGATTTCGGGACACGAGATCTCGTCGCCGAGACTGAGATCTCGTCGCCGAGATTTCGGGACACGAGATCTCGTCGCCGAGACTGAGATCTCGTCGCCGAGATTTCGGGACACGAGATCTCGTCGCCGAGACTGAGATCTCGTCGCCGAGATTTCGGGACACGAGATCTCGTCGCCGAGACTGAGATCTCGTCGCCGAGATTTCGGGACACGAGATCTCGTCGCCGAGACTGAGATCTCGTCGCCGAGATTTCGGGACACGAGATCTCGTCGCCGAGACTGAGATCTCGTCGCCGAGATTTCGGGACACGAGATCTCGTCGCCGAGACTGAGATCTCGTCGCCGAGATTTCGGGACACGAGATCTCGTCGCCGAGACTGAGATCTCGTCGCCGAGATTTCGGGACACGAGATCTCGTCGCCGAGACTGAGATCTCGTCGCCGAGATTTCGGGACACGAGATCTCGTCGCCGAGACTGAGATCTCGTCGCCGAGATTTCGGGACACGAGATCTCGTCGCCGAGACTGAGATCTCGTCGCCGAGATTTCGGGACACGAGATCTCGTCGCCGAGACTGAGATCTCGTCGCCGAGATTTCGGGACACGAGATCTCGTCGCCGAGACTGAGATCTCGTCGCCGAGATTTCGGGACACGAGATCTCGTCGCCGAGACTGAGATCTCGTCGCCGAGATTTCGGGACACGAGATCTCGTCGCCGAGACTGAGATCTCGTCGCCGAGATTTCGGGACACGAGATCTCGTCGCCGAGATTGAGATCTCGTCGCCGAGATTTCGGGACACGAGATCTCGTCGCCGAGATTGAGATCTCGTCGCCGAGATTTCGGGACACGAGATCTCGTCGCCGAGATTGAGATCTCGTCGCCGAGATTTCGGGACACGAGATCTCGTCGCCGAGATTTCGATCTCGTCGCCGAGATTTCGGGACACGAGATCTCGTCGCCGAGATTTCGATCTCGTCGCCGAGATTTCGGGACACGAGATCTCGTCGCCGAGATTTCGGGACACGAGATCTCGTCGCCGAGATTTCGATCTCGTCGCCGAGATTTCGGGACACGAGATCTCGTCGCCGAGATTTCGATCTCGTCGCCGAGATTTCGGGACACGAGATCTCGTCGCCGAGATTTCGATCTCGTCGCCGAGATTTCGGGACACGAGATCTCGTCGCCGAGATTTCGATCTCGTCGCCGAGATTTCGGGACACGAGATCTCGTCGCCGAGATTTCGATCTCGTCGCCGAGATTTCGGGACACGAGATCTCGTCGCCGAGATTTCGATCTCGTCGCCGAGATTTCGGGACACGAGATCTCGTCGCCGAGATTTCGATCTCGTCGCCGAGATTTCGGGACACGAGATCTCGTCGCCGAGATTTCGATCTCGTCGCCGAGATTTCGGGACACGAGATCTCGTCGCCGAGATTTCAATCTCGTCGCCGAGATTTCGGGACACGAGATCTCGTCGCCGAGATTTCAATCTCGTCGCCGAGATTTCGGGACACGAGATCTCGTCGCCGAGATTTCAATCTCGTCGCCGAGATTTCGGGACACGAGATCTCGTCGCCGAGATTTCAATCTCGTCGCCGAGATTTCGGGACACGAGATCTCGTCGCCGAGATTTCAATCTCGTCGCCGAGATTTCGGGACACGAGATCTCGTCGCCGAGATTTCAATCTCGTCGCCGAGATTTCGGGACACGAGATCTCGTCGCCGAGATTTCAATCTAGTCCCCCGAGATTTCGGGACGAGATATGATCCCGCGTATGCGCCGTCCCCGGACCGGCGGCCATCTTTCCGGTGTCCATGCTCCCGGAGGCCACCGCAACATGGCGGCGGCCAGCAAGGGAACTGCGGGGGCCTCCAGGCTGCGAAGAAATCCCGGCGGAGCCGCGGCCCCTGCACCGGAGCACAGCCCGCTGCCACCACCGCACCGCCCACCTGCCCCAGCACAACCAACCTGCACTAGCACAGAGCCGCCACCGCACGAGCCTGGACCACTGAATGACCCCTGTGACTACTCCTCCACCTGTGCCGGATCCCTTCCCAGGTAAGCTGAATTCGGACTGTAAGACGGACCCCCATTTGACACTTTTTTTCCCCTATTTTCCTACTGAAAATTGGGGTGCGTCTTATGGTCCGATGCGTTTTATAGTCCAAAAAATACGGTAGATACAGCGCTAAGCAGTCAGTATCACACAGGAGAGGATTAGATAGATGGCTCAGCAGTCAGTATCACACAGGATAGGAATAGATACACAGCTCAGCAGTCAGTATCACAGGACAGGATTAGATAGATGGCTCAGCAGTCAGTATCACACAGAAGAGGAATAGATACACAGCTCAGCAGTCAGTATCATAGGATAGGATTAGATGCACGGTTTTTATGTGCAATATAATTATAATTTGTTATAACTAACCACAGTTGGTTACTATGCCCAGGCAACGCCGGGCTCTTCAGCTAGTTTAGAAAAAAGCATAGCGTGACCAGAAACGCCCCCATCACCGAACCTCTGTGCACCAATGACCGACAGCAGGATTTTAGCTAAGTCGCTTACTACACACTGACCTCTGGTGGCCACTAGGTGTACTGCATTGTACAATACATGGCATGTATACAATTCACACTCAAATGTAATGTTTGCAGTAAGTGAATGGACAAGTTATTACTTATTTTTTAAATCCTCTCTAAAGATAGGTATGAAATGTTCACTTTCGAGCCTCTGCGCTCATTTTATACATGAGTCTCTCTCACCTTTGTAGGATAGACTGCGCTGGAAGGAAATGCATCAAGACTGGTCATGTCTGTATATTTCCGCTCAATGGTCTTTTTTGTTGCTGGACAGTAATGGACGCTACGTACCACTTTAGGACGAACCAGAGAACCTGGAATATAAGATTATATTCTAGAGTCAATGGGAGGGAGCATTATAGTAGTTATATTCTTATACAAGAGGAGCAGTATTATAGTAGTTATATTCTTGTACATAGGAGCAGTATTATAGTAGTTATGTTCTTGTACATAGGAGCAGTATTATAGTAGTTATATTCTTGTACATAGGAGCAGTATTATAGTAGTTATATTCTTGTACATAGGGGCAGTATTATAGTAGTTATATTCTTGTACATAGGGGGCAGTATTATAGTAGTTATATTCTTGTACATAGGGGCAGTATTATAGTAGTTATATTCTTGTACATAGGGAGCAGTATTATAGTAGGTATATTCTTGTACATAGAAGCAGTATTATAGTAGTTATAGTCTTGTACATAGAAGCAGTATTATAGTAGTTATACTCTTGTACATAGGGGGCAGTATTATAGCAGTTATATTCTTGTACATAGGAGCAGTGTTATAGTATTCTTCTACATACAGTATTAACTATATATAAAAGTGAATGTATGTGTGTATCACCAACCAATCACGAAGCATCAGCGCGGGGCCCACAGTTAGGTACTATGCCTGGGCAACGCCAGGCTCTTCAGCTAGTAGTAGTTATATTCTTGTACATAGGGAGGAGCGTATTATTAGTTATATTTCTGTATATAGTATGTGACCCTTACACTTGGTGACAATGCCCTCCACACAGACCATAGAGCCCAGGAAGTGCGACGTCAGTGTTCGGGGAGTGACGTGTTTCGCCCCAAAGCTTCCTTCCAGACCGATATAGAAGTCCTCGTACTGTTTGGCATAAGTGCCATCAATGGAAGCAACAAAGTCCTTCAGAGCTCGCTGGAAGGCGATCAGTCCCTCGAAGGCCTTGTTCATGAGCCTGGGTAGATAGAAGACACGGTGAGCACCACGTTGGGGGGCTCAGGCGGAGAGCTCTGCGTGTCGGATACTTACTGACTCGCCCTCTTCTCGTTCTTCCTGCGGAGATCATTGATGTTCACGATCAGCCGGTATTGGTTGTCGCTGATCATGTCCCGCACTTTGCTCTGGTAAATGCCCTGATCTTCCTGCAGAAAGAGGGGCGAAAATCAAGTGTGTTTATCACCTTCAAAGCTGAAGATCTGTATCTGCCGAATGTAAGGAGCACAGGAGATCAGATCACTGGTGGTCCGCCGCTAGGGCACACGACAGATCTATGATGGGGCAGAGGTGCAGGCGCTTGCAAGAAAAATATAGGAATAACTGGCATAAAAATGAGCATTATGAAAAGGGTTAAATGACTTTGGGCCACATTTCACATTAGCGTTTACGGCCGCAGCATCGGGCTGCGCACGGCCGCCGCTAAGCCCCGCCGGTAGCTCCACCTACGGGCGCATGACGCTGCATGCGTCCCCTATCTTTAGCACTGGGGACGCAGGCCGAGCGCAGGTATGCATTTGGCGGCGCATGCGTCCTTTTGACGGTGCGCCGACCAGCGCTAAACGCAACCTGTAGCAATTTGGTGCACTTGGCGCATCGTCAAAAGGACGCATGCGTCGCCAAACGCATACCTGCGCTCGGCCTGCGTCCCCAGTGCTAAAGATAGGGGACGCATGCAGCGTCATGCGCCCGTAGGCGGAGCTACTGGCGGAGGTGCGGCAGGGGGCGGGGCTTAGCGGCGGCCATAAACGCTAATGTGAAACTAGCCTTAGATGCTAGAGGGACGGTCTGCACAGAATGACTGGTCAAACCAAGCACAGGGTGTAGGGAATTATTCAAGTGCATCTTCCCAGCTGCTTGATTTCCCCTCTTTCACCACCCTCCCCTCTGACAGCTCAGGGCAAGAAAGTCAGACGGGAAAACAAAAAAAAAAAAAAGTATATTTTTTTTAAGTTAATGTCTGTGAACCTAATTTGGGCCAGGGTGGAGCAACACCCCCTTTAACGGGACATATTCCCATCTCCAAAGTCCTGTAGCAGGAGTAATAGCAGCAAATATCTCCAATTAGAAACGTAGCACAGTTCTTCTGATTAGGCTGGGGTCACACTGCATTATGCCAGTCCATTAGACGGACTGCGTTACACCTCGGCATAACGCAGTCCGTTAACGCTGCCATTCCCTCCCGCTATCGGGAGTGCCATGATCGGCATGCACTAGCGATGTGCTGTCATTCAGTGACGGAGCCTCGGCCGCGGGCTGCAGCGTCTGAGGCTCCGTTACTATAGCGCTAACGCAGTACGAACCTGGCCTCAGCTACATCGCTTACCTTACGTGCAGGGCAGTAGCTTAGGTATCCACGGTTACAATCCCTCACACAGTGAGTCAGGTGTCGCTACCATAGACACCTTACCTAGTACAGTGCCCTGCACATGAGCCAAACGGCATAGCTCATCAGAAGAACTATACGACATTTGTAGGTATTCACTAATATTAATACATCTACTACATATTGGGGCAGGATGTCGGAGATGGGAACACCCCACTAACTTTCACAGCAGCGTGCAATTAACCCTTTCTATGAGTTGGAGAAAAATGCCCCTTTTGACGCCCAGAACCCATTTGTACCAGGGTGAAGCGACCAGAAAGCGCCGGGGGCATCTAGTGAGTGTGACCCCGGTGTAAGATCTGTGACCCTCACTCATTTAACCCTGTCAGTACCGCCTCTGACTGAATAAAAGGCAGAGAGAAAATACTTAGTTCTCAAACCGACACCGATCAGGTCGGTGCAATCTGCGGCCGATATCATCTGGACAGGTTAGGAGCAGTGATGGCCTCCCCCCCGCTGACGCCATACAATCGCCCCTCACCCACCTCATCGTCCAGGAAATCCAGGTATTCACGCTGCGCCTCCCGCAGCTCCTGATCATCGACCTCCACAGCCCCGGGAGCCGCCATGTCTCTGGGTTTTATACCGAGCCGTGAGTACAGACAGAGCAGGGATCGAGCGCGCAGTGTCCGCTCCGAGTCTCACGTTATGGCCGCGAGTGGCGCGAAAATCCAGTTTTTCCCGCGAAACTCCTGCCAGTCCCCTCACTTCCGATAGGACACACAAATTGGCGCGAAGTCTCCAGTAGCCAATCAGCTGCAGAGTTTGCGTTTAAGGGCGGGACAATTAAAAGGAAAGACTGGGCGCTCGACAACTGTCTCTGCGCAAAATCGGAAATGACGAACAACAATCGCCGGAAGTGCCTTTCTATCCGCCATGTTTGATGTGGTAAAATAAAGACATTTGCCCATTCTTTTCATCCCGGATTTTCTGAGACTTTGAGTCACTTCTGGATGCGGTAAGTTTCTGTGTGGGGTCATGAGGCGTTTACAGTGTAGATGTAGCAGAGGCGTGCGTGAACGGGGCGTACGGAGCGGAACCACGTGTGTTCGGGACGTGCGGAGCCACACATATTCGATGTGTACGGAACGAAGCCGCGCATGTACGAGGTGTACAGAGCAGAACCACGTGTGTTCGGGACGTGCGGAGCCGCGCATGTTCGAGGTGTATAGAGCGGAGCAGTGCGTGTACGGGGCGTGTATCTGTTCATTCTCTGTTCTTTCTTTCCCCTTTTTCTCTCTCTGTTCTTTTTTTCTGTCCCCTCTTTCTCTCTCTGTTCTTTCTTTCTTTTTCTCTGTTCTTTCTTTCTTTCCCTTTCTTTTTCTGTGTTTTTTCTTCCTTTACGCCTCTTTCTTTATCTCTGTTCTTTCCTCTTTCTTTCTCTCTCTGTTCTTTCTTTCCCTCTCTCGCTGTTCTTTCTTTCTCTCTCTAATCTTTCTTTTTTTTATTTCTCTCTGTTCTTTCTTTCCCCTCTTTCTTTCTATTTCTTTCCCCTCTTCTCTCTGTTCTCTCTTTACTTCTTTCTTTCCCCTCTTTCTCTCTCTCTGTTCTTTTTTCTGTCCCCTCTTTCTTTCTCTCTCTGTTCTTTCTTTCCCCTCTTTCTCTCTGTTCTTTCTTTCTCTCTCTTTCTCTCTCTGTTCTTTCTTTTTTACTTTCCTCTCTTTCTTTCTCTTTGTTCTGTCTTTCCCCTTTTTCTCCTCTCTGTTCTTTCTTTCCTCTCTTTCTTTCTCTCTGTTCTTCCTTTCTTTTTCTCTCTGTTCTTTCTTTCTCTGTTCTTTCTTTCTATCTGTTCGCTCTCTATTCTTTCTTTCCCCTCTTTCTTCCCCTCTTTCTCTCTCTGTTCTTTCTTTCTCTCTCTGTTCTTTTTTCTGTCCCCTCTTTCTCTCTGTGTTCTTTCTTTCTTTTTCTCTTCTTTATTTCCCCTCTTTATTTTTCTCTGTTCTTTCTTTCCCCTTTCTTTCTCTCTCTCTGTTCTTTGTTTCTTTTGCTCTGTTTCTTTCTTTCTTTCCCCTCTTTCTTTCTCTCTCTGTTCTTTCTTTCCCCTCTTTCTTTCTTTCTCTGTTCTTTCTTTCCCCTCTTTCTTTCTCTCTCTGTTCTTTCTTTCCCCTCTTTCTCTCTGTTCTTTCTCTCTCTTTTCTTTCTTCCTCTCTCGCTCTCCTTTCTTTCTTTCTCTCTCTGTTTTCTTTTTTCTCTCTCTCTGTTTTCTTTCTTTCTTTTCCTTAGTACCAGTCAGTGTGCCCACAGTAGCAGCCACTGTACCAGTCAATGTGATCAGCAGTGCTAAATGGGTGCGGTTGGACATGGGTGTGACTAGTTGTGAAATGGGTGTGGTCGGGACGTGGCCTAAAATTTGCAGCTCCGCAGCCTTTCTCCCTCTTTCCCTTCTTCCCTTCTTCAAAAGTTAGGAGGTATTTTTGTCACACGTCGGATTACTGGAATTATCGGATCGTTTGGTGCTGGAATAATGAAAATTTACGGTATGACCAAATAATAACAAAAGTACAAGCCTTAGGTTATTGTTACCATTTGGGGGTTTATGAAATCTTTTTTATTTTTTGGGCACTTACCTTTTTTTATTTTATTTTTATTAATGTAGTTTATTAATATTTCAGTTTTTCACAGACATGATGACGGCACCAAACATAGTCACTTTTTGTTGCAGACTGATCAAAGTGATTGGATTTTCTGTATTTTTGGAGTTTTGTAAATGTTAATTAAAAATGAACTTGTTTTTTTCCACTTTTCAGTGAAGTCGATCCTGCAGAATATTGTTATTTTCTCACTCTCCACCTTCCTGTATCAGAGCTTCACAGGAGAATAAACATGGCAGATCCAGGGCCTCCAGCTGCCATCACAACCTGCTCTGCTGGGGCGTAACTATCACTGTGACCAGGGCCGCTATAGAGCCCGGGCCACCCGGGAACACCCTCCACTTCCCCTGTGTCCTCCGGATGGTGGGCTCTGTATGGTAGTAGTATGTGGACGTTATATAATAGTATTATGTGGGCTCTTTATGGTAGAATTAGGTGCACTCTGTATGGTAGTATTATGTGCGCTAGTGACACTCCATGCGCTAGTATAGACTCTTATGCTAAAGGTGTGTATGATGATGGATGCATGTATCTGGTGACTGACTCATTTGAAACCCCTACCCTTGATTGTGCCTGTTGTTAGGGTCTAATGGTACAGTCAGCGCCTGTCAGTGGCTAGGCTTTAGACCACAGTGCTCCAGGTCAGCACCTCACGTAGCGCCATATTGTGCCATCCAGCGCAAGGCACATAAGTGCCGCATCTACGGCGGCGCCGAGTGCTGGTGAGTCTAGAGGGACTCCGACCCTGTGTCTTGGGGCAGAGTCCTGTGACTTTTAGGTCTGTGAGCTTAACAGGCTTTGGCAATTATACTCGGTGGTAGTGCGGCTCTGTGAGGCAACAGTCTGCCTCGTACACACCGGGTGACGTTAACCCGCGGGTGTTCGCTTATTATACCGACATATAGTATCTGCCATTACTTAGCTGCAGTATTCCATCTCTGCACGGTGGACCCCAGGCTGTGAACGCACCTCATTATCATTTTATTAATTGGTGCATTCCGCCAGCCTAACATTATGTGTGCACTGTATGGTAGTATTATGTGGGCTCTGTATAGTAGTATTATGTGGGCTCTGTATAGTAGTATTATGTGGGCTCTGTATGGTAATATTATGTGGGCTCTGTATGGTAATATGTGGCCTCTGTATGGTTTTATTATGTGGGCTCTGTATGGTAATATTATGTGGGCTCTGTATGGTAATATTATGTGGGCTCTGTATGGTAATATTATGTGGGCTCTGTATGGTAATATTATGTGGGCTCTGTATGGTAATATTATGTGGGCTCTGTATGGTTGTATTATGTGGGCTCTGTATGGTAATATTATGTGGGCTCTGTATAGTAGTATTATGTGGGCTCTGTATAGTAGTATTATGTGGGCTCTGTATAGTAGTATTATGTGGGCTCTGTATGGTTTTATTATGTGGGCTCTGTATGGTAATATTATGTGGGCTCTGTATGGTTTTATTATGTGGGCTCTGTATGGTAATATTATGTGGGCTCTGTATGGTAATATTATGTGGGCTCTGTATGGTTGTATTATGTGGGCTCTGTATGGTTGTATTATGTGGGCTCTGTATGGTAGGATTATGTGGGCTCTGTATGGAAGTACAGTTAGGTCCATATATATTTGGACAGAGACAACATTTTTCTAATTTTGGTTCTAGACATTACCACAACGAATTTTAAACAAAACAATTCAGATTCAGTTGAAGATCAGACTTTCAGCTTTCATTTGAGGGTGTCCACATTAAAATTGGATGAAGGGTTTAGGAGTTTCAGCTCCTTAACATGTGCCACCCTGTTTTTAAAGGGACCAAAAGTAATTGGCCAATTGACTCCAAGGCTATTTCATGGACAGGTGTGGGCAATTCCTTCGTTATGTCATTCTCAATTAAGCAGGTAAAAGGCCTGGAGTTGATTTGAGGTGTGGTGCTTGCATTTGGAAAGTTTTGCTGTGAAGGAAACAAGCGGTCAAAGGAGCTCTCCATGCAGGTGAAACAAGCCATCCTTAAGCTGCAAAAACAGAAAAAAACCATCCGAGAAATTGCTAAAACATTAGGAGTGGCAAAAGCTACAGTTTGGTGCATCCTGAGAAAGAAAGAAAGCACTGGTGAACTCATCAATGCAAAAAGACCTGGGCGCCCACGGAAGACAACAGTGGTGGATGATCGCAGAATAATCTCCATGGTGAAGAGAAACCCCTTCACAACAGCCAACCTAGTGAACAACACTCTCCAGGAGGCAGGCGTATCAATATCCAAATCTACCATAAAGAGAAGACTGCATGAAAGTAAATACAGAGGGTTCAAAAATTCTTAATAAATATAATTCTGGATTAATTATTCAACGGCTCATATACAAAAAAATCAATCCTTAAAAGATACTTTATTAACCAATCATTAAAAAGTTTTCAAAACTTCAAAAAACAGGCAAACAAAAATAGGCTTATTGCTGATTTTCAAAATCCAGCCACAAACACTAGAGAGTCGTTCCAATGTCAGGTAGAGGGTCACAAACCTATTTGTCCCTATAGGGCCCTATATCTCTCTCCTACCTGACAGCAGAGGTTGGCACCCTCTTGATACGCAAATGGCGCCCCCGCTCCTCGGCGGCTCTCCCTAATCACCCTGTTGACTCCTATCTAAATGACACCAGCGTGGAGTACAACAGATGGCCGGGGACAAAAATATAATAGATAATAACCCCATGCCACAAACCACCAAGACAAAAATATAAGGAATAGTAACTGGAAAAAACTCTAATTTTTGGCAGATTTGTAAACATTTGCTTTGGGAGGAAAAGGGGTCTAAATAACCCTATTTAGGTGTCTCCCTGCCTGACAGCGGAGCTTTTACACCCTACGTTACTCTGGTGCCCCCGCTCCACGTGGGCTGACCCCTACACTTCTCACCCAGAAAGAGGAAAGAGGGTGTCAGAACATATGGCCAAGGGAGACAGGGGTAATAACTTAGAATTATCCCTGAAAAAATCCCCCCCAAAGACAAAAAATGTTTTAATAATAATAATAAAAAAAAAAAAGAAAAAAAAAAAATGTATCTGCAAACTGATGTATACAGTGTATGGGATAATAGTGCATTAGCAAAGGCAGTTGCGAGTAAAGGGGGGTAAGATATCAATCAGAACAGATACACAATCATTTAAATGTTCTTAAGCAGCATTAATGTACATTTCTCACATCACAAAACGCCGCTATTGCCTCTAATCCCCAACAACACATTTTTCATATTGCATCATGCCCAAAACAATGAGTCATTGATCGCTCAGGCTCAAAATTGCACTGTCCCAAAAAAAAAAAAAAAATCAGCAAATTAACAAATATGTAAGAACTTAGCTCATGGCCACTGAAAAATCACCTCAATATATATAGTAGGCGGGGTGATAGTACTTTGACAAAGGCAGTTTCAAATAACGGGGGTAAGGTATCAATCAAAACAGATATACAACCATCTGAGTATTCCTAAACAGCATTAATAAACATTTCTCAAATCACCAACCACTGCTATTACCTCTAATCCCCCATAATAGCATATTTTCATATTGCTTCATGCCCAAAAACAATAAGCCATTGATCACCCGGCTCAAATTGCACTATCCCCAAGTATTAAATCAACAAAATTGACAAATATGTAAGAACTTAGAGGGAGCATTCATAATACATCATGGGCCTCCTGATGAACTCCTTTTACGGAGGGAAACGCGTCGAGGCGATTTTTCATTGGCCATGAGCTAATTTCTTACATATTTGTCAATTTTGTTGATTTAATACTTGGGGATAGTGCAATTTGAGCCGGGTGATCAATGGCTTATTGTTTTTGGGCATGAAGCAATATGAAAATATGCTGTTATGGGGGATTAGAGGTAATAGCAGCGGTTGGTGATTTGAGAAATGTTTATTAATGCTGTTTAGGAATACTCAGATGGTTGTATATCTGTTTTGATTGATACCTTACCCCCGTTATTTGAAACTGCCTTTGTCAAAGTACTATCACCCCGCCTATATATATATTGAGGTGATTTTTCAGTGGCCATGAGCTAAGTTCTTACATATTTGTTAATTTGCTGATTTTTTTTTTATTTTGGGACAGTGCAATTTTGAGCCTGAGCGATCAATGGCTCATTGTTTTAGGCATGATGCAATATGAAAAATGTGTTGTTGGGGATTAGAGGCAATAGCGGCGTTCTGTGATGTGAGAAATGTACATTAAAGCTGCTTAAGAACATTTAAATGATTGTGTATCTGTTCTGATTGATATCTTACCCCCTTTACTTGCAACTGCCTTTGCTAATGCACTATTATCCCATACACTGTATACATCAGTTTGCAGATACATTTTTTTTTTTTTTTTTATTATTATTAAAACATTTTTTGTCTTTGGGGGGGATTTTTTCAGGGTTAATTCTAAGTTATTACCCCTGTCTCCCTTGGCCATATGTTCTGACACCCTCTTTCCTCTTTCTGGGTGAGAAGTGTAGGGGTCAGTAAGGGTCAGCCCACGTGGAGCGGGGGCACCAGAGTAACGTAGGGTGTAAAAGCTCCGCTGTCAGGCAGGGAGACACCTAAATAGGGTTATTTAGACCCCTTTTCCTCCCAAAGCAAATGTTTACAAATCTGCCAAAAATTAGAGTTTTTTCCAGTTACTATTCCTTATATTTTTGTCTTGGTGGTTTGTGGCATGGGGTTATTATCTATTATATTTTTGTCCCCGGCCATCTGTTGTACTCCAAGCTGATGTCATTTAGATAGGAGTCAACAGGGTGATTAGGGAGAGCCGCCGAGGAGCGGGGGCGCCATTTGCGTATCAAGAGGGTGCCAACCTCCGCTGTCAGGTAGGAGAGAGATATAGGGCCCTATAGGGACAAATAGGTTTGTGACCCTCTACCTGACATTGGAACGACTCTCTAGTGTTTGTGGCTGGATTTTGAAAATCAGCAATAAGCCTATTTTTGTTTGCCTGTTTTTTGAAGTTTTGAAAACTTTTTAATGATTGGTTAATAAAGTATCTTTTAAGGATTGATTTTTTTGTATATAAATACAGAGGGTTCACTGCACGGTGCAAGCCACTCATAAGCATCAAGAATAAGAAGGCTAGACTGAAACCAAGATCAGCATGTACCAGAATGATGGAAATAGCTCAGAATTCATTCGGCTGCTTCTGTCCTGTGTCACATAATCAATAAACACTAGTGACCCAGTGCCACTGGCAGCCATGCATGCCCAAGCCATCACACTGCCTCCGCCGTGTTTTACAGATGATGTGGTATGCTTTGGATCATGAGCTGTACCACGCCTTCGCCATACTTTTCTCTTTCCATCATTCTGGTAGAGGTTGATCTTGGTTTCATCTGTCCAAAGAATGTTCTTCCAGAACTGTGCTGGCTTTTTTAGATGTTTTTTAGCAAAGTCCAGTCTAGCCTTCTTATTCTTGAAGGTCTTTTTGCATTGATGAGTTCACCAGTGCTTTCTTTCTTTCTCAGGATGTATCAAACTGTAGATTTTGCCACTCCTAATGTTGTAGCAATTTCTCGGATGGGTTTTTTCTGTTTTTTGCAGCGTAAGGATGGCTTGTTTCACCTGCATGGAGAGCTCCTTTGACCGCATGTTTCCTTCACAGCAAAACTTTCTTAATGCAAGCACCACTCCTCACATCAACTCCAGGCCTTTTATCTGCTTAATTGAGAATGACATAACGAAGGGATTGCCCACACCTGTCCATGAAATAGCCTTGGAGTCAATTGTCCAATTACTTTTGGGCCCTTTAAAAACAGGGTGGCACATGTTAAGGAGCTGAAACTCCTAAACCCTTCATCCAATTTTAATGTGGATACCCTCAAATGAAAGCTGAAAGTCTGAACTTCAACTGCATCTGAATTGGTTTGTTTAAAATTCATTGTGGTAATGTCTAGAACCAAAATTAGAAAAATATTGTCTCTGTCCAAATATACATGGACCTAACTGTATCTATAATATGGGGACCTGGATGGGGACATATCTATAATATGGGGACCTGGATGGGGACATATCTACAATATGGGGACCTGGATGGGGACATATCTACAATATGGGGACCTGGATGGTGACATGACTACAATATGGGGACCTGGATGGGGACATGACTACAATATGGGGACCTGGATGGGGACATATATAAAAGATGGAGACCTGGATATTATTACATGACTACAATATGGGGACCTGGATGGGGACATATCTACAATATGGGGACATATCTACAATATGGGGACATATCTACAATATGGGGACCTGGATGGGGACATGACTACAATATGGGGACCTGGATGGGGACATGACTACAATATGGGGACCTGGATGGGGACATATCTAAAAGATGGAGACCTGGATATTATTACATGACTACAATATGGGGACCTGGATGGGGACATAGCTACAGTATGGGGACATATCTACAATATGGGGACCTGGATGGGGACATAGCTACAGTATGGGGACATATCTACAATATGGGGACCTGGATGGGGACATGACTACAATATGGGGACCTGGATGGGGACATGACTACAATATGGGGACCTGGATGGAGACATACCTACAATATGGCAACTTTGAAATACGGGCGGAGGAACTTAATACTCGTTTTTATCACGCGGCTATAACAAATGTATGGTCAAAAAGGCCTATAATAGAGTCAGATATACATCCCGTAATTCTCTTCTACATAAACTTCAATCTAATGGGGAGGATGGGACGGATAGACAGGTGAGATTTATCACTAACTATCACTCCCATTCTACAGTGTACAAGTACATAAGGCCTTACATAAGGCATGGCCTATTTTTAAGGTTGATCGAATTATTGGAAAATTTATATCTGAGAGACCTGTTATCACGTTTAGGTGTGTGAAAAATTTACGTGATCACCTCACCCGCAGTCATTACACAGGCCAACCTCGGACAACCTTCTTGGACAATTTTACATGAGTGGGTGGGTGTGCTCCGTGTGGTCACTGTGTAGCCTGTCCCAATGTGGACCGATGTGATTCCTTCATGGACTCTAGTGGCGCAAAAAAATTTAAGATTAAAAAATCAATCACTTGTACCACCAGATACGTGGTGTATTATGCCACCTGTCCACGTGGACTAATCTATGTCGGCCTTACAACACGGCGATTGAAAGTTCGTATAAGAGAACATGTGTTGGGGATTCGGGCTGCAGTAGACCTCACAGACATATCTACCCTAAAAACACTACCACGCCATTTTAAGGCCTTCCATCAGTGTAATAGTGCATTACTTAGGGTGAGAGGTATAGATGCCGTAGACATTGGAATACGGGGTGGTAAATTATCCCAGCATCTGGGTCAGATGGAGACCCGGTGAATCTGGACACTTCGGACCCTCCACCCACAGGGATTAAATGAAAATCTTAGCTTTGCGCCCTTTTTGTGATCACCCGACTGCTGTTCTTCTCAGTATGGTGGTATGATGTACACCCATGTGTTTTTAACTATGTTTTAGTGTCTTTCTATTCATTTACCTTCTCTGTCGGTATAATTAGGTCCGCAATCAGCCTTGATGTATGTTCTCTATCATCTTATATTGCTTGTTGAATTGGGAATCTGCACTACAGAAATGGATAGGAGGAGATAAAAGGAGGATGAAGAAAATTGAAATAAATCTGCCATATTTGCCGTTGATAGATGGGGAAACAAAGAGTGGAATACACCTCTATTTTCTGATTATGTCAAAAACTAATTCTATATATACAGCTCTGGCAAAAAATTAAGAGACCACTGCAAAATTTTTAGTTTGTCTGATTTTTCACTATATTTTTGAGGAAAATGTAAATTGCTCTTTTTTTCTATAAACTACTGACAACATGTCTTCAAATTTCCAAGCACTAAATTTTGTATTTATTTTCAGAAAATTAGAAATGGTCAAAATAACAAAATAATGCAGAGTGCTTGTAGACCTCAAATAATGCAAAGAAAACAAGTTCATAATCATTTAGAAGCAACAATACTAATGTTTTACCTCAGGAAGAGTTCAGAAATCAATATTTTGTGGAGTAAACATGATTGTTAATCCCAGCTTTCCTGCGTCTTGGCTGCTTGCCACCAGACTCTCACTGCTTTTGGGTGACTTTGTGCCACTCCTGGTACAAAAATGTAAGCAGTTCTTTGTTTGATGGCTTGTGACTATCCATCCCCCTCTTGATTACATTCCAGAGGTTTTCAGTGGGGTTCAGGCAGGGGCGGGCTGGGTCGGGTGGCAGGGAGGCAAATGCCCCCCGGGCCGCTCCCCCAGGCGCACACGTCGGGGCCGGCAGCTTTCTCTGAGCTGTGCATAGCTGTCTTACCTTGACGACTGCGCAGCTCTGTCTCCCTCCGCCCTCCCTGGACTTCTGGTCAGGGGACATGGTTGTAGCTAGAATGTAGGGGCTCCTTGCAGTTCCTGACTACGGCCCATACATTTTAGCTGTCTCCGTAGTGAATGTTCTAGGCTGTATGGGCTCCTCTCAGGTCCTGTCAGCAGCCCATATAGTCTAGCTGATTCACTGCTGAAAATGATACAACGTATGGGCTCCTTCCAGGTACAGCATCTACCATGACAAGAGGAGCTGTGCCTGCTGGGGATCGCTGGTGAGGTAAGTATGAAAAACACTTTTTTTTTTTTTCTTTATAAAATGAATTAAATGTGTGAGGGGGACTGCCAATGTACAGGTAACGGTGGTATCATCTACCCAATGTTTCCCCCACACTGTACAGGTAACACTGGCATCATCTACCCAATGTTTCCCCCATACTGTACAGGTAACAGAGGCATCATCTACCCAATGTTTCCCCCATACTGTACAGGTAACAGAGGCATCATCTACCCAATGTTTCCCCCACACTGTACAGGTAACAGAGGCATCATCTGCCCAATGTTTCCCCCACACTGTACAGGTAACAGAGGCATCATCTACCCAATGTTTCCCCCACACTGTACAGGTAACAGAGGCATCATCTGCCCAATGTTTCCCCCACACTGTACAGGTAACACTGGCATCATCTACCCAATGTTTCCCCCATACTGTACAGGTAACAGAGGCATCATCTACCCAATGTTTCCCCCATACTGTACAGGTAACAGAGGCATCATCTACCCAATGTTTCCCCCACACTGTACAGGTAACAGAGGCATCATCTGCCCAATGTTTCCCCCACACTGTACAGGTAACAGAGGCATCATCTACCCAATGTTTCCCCCATACTGTACAGGTAACAGTGGCATCATCTACCCAATGTTTCCCCCATACTGTACAGGTAACGGTGGTATCATCTACCCAATGTTTCCCCCATACTGTACAGGTAACGGTGGTATCATCTGCCCAATGTTTCCTCCACACTGTACAGGTAACAGTGGCATCATCTACCCAGTGTTTCCCCCATACTGTACAGGTAACAGAGGCATCATCTACCCAATGTTTCCCCACACTGTACAGGTAACAGTGGCATCATCTGCCCAATGTTTCCCCCACACTGTACAGGTAACACTGGCATCATCTGCCCAATGTTTCCCCACACTGTACAGGTAACAGTGGCATCATCTACCCAATGTTTCCCCCACACTGTACAGGTAACAGTGACATCATCTGCCCAATGTTTCCCCCACACTGTACAGGTAACAGTGGCATCATCTGCCCAATGTTTCCCCCACACTGTACAGGTAACAGTGGCATCATCTACCCAATGTTTCCCCACACTGTACAGGTAACAGTGGCATCATCTACCCAATGTTTCCCCCATACTGTACAGGTAACAGTGGCATCATCTGCCCAATGTTTCCCCCATACTGTACAGGTAACAGAGGCATCATCTGCCCAATGTTTCCCCCATACTGTACAGGTAACAGTGGCATCATCTGCCCAATGTTTCCCCCATACTGTACAGGTAACAGAGGCATCATCTGCCCAATGTTTCCCCCATACTGTACAGGTAACAGAGGCATCATCTGCCCAATGTTTCCCCCATACTGTACAGGTAACAGTGGCATCATCTGCCCAATGTTTCCCCCATACTGTACAGGTAACAGAGGCATCATCTGCCCAATGTTTCCCCCATACTGTACAGGTAACAGTGGCATCATCTGCCCAATGTTTCCCCCATACTGTACAGGTAACAGTGGCATCATCTGCCCAATGTTTCCCCCACACTGCACAGGTAACAGCGGCATCATCTACCCAATGTTTCCCCCATACTGTACAGGTAACAGTGGCATCATCTGCCCAGTGTTTCCCCACACTGTACAGGTAACAGAGGCATCATCTGCCCAATGTTTCCTCCACACTGTACAGGTAACAGTGGCATCATCTACCCAGTGTTTCCCCCACACTGTACAGGTAACAGTGGCATCATCTGCCCAATGTTTCCCCCATACTGTACAGGTAACACTGGCATCATCTGCCCAATGTTTCCCCACACTGTACAGGTAACAGTGGCATCATCTACCCAATGTTTCCCCCATACTGTACAGTTAACAGTGGCATCATCTGCCCAATGTTTCCCCACACTGTACAGGTAACAGAGGCATCATCTACCCAATGTTTCCCCCACAATGTACAGGTAACAGTGGCATCATCTACCCAATGTTTCCCCACACTGTACAGGTAACAGTAGCATCTACCCAATGTTTCCCCCATACTGTACAGGTAACAGAGGCATCATCTACCCAATGTTTCCCCCATACTGTACAGGTAACAGTGGCATCATCTACCCAATGTTTCCCCCGCACTGTACAGGTAACAGAGGCATCATCTACCCAATGTTTCCCCCACACTGTACAGGTAACAGTGGCATCATCTACCCAATGTTTCCCCCGCACTGTACAGGTAACAGAGGCATCATCTACCCAATGTTTCCCCCACACTGTACACGTAACAGTGGCACCATAGTTTTCTACAGTTTACTACAATGTTGGAAATTGGCAAATATCAAAGCACATTTACTGTATTTTTCTGACTATAAGGCACACTTTTTTTTCCCCAAAAAATTTGGGAGGAAAATGGGGGGTGCATCTTATAGTGCGAATGCAGGCTTACCGGGGGGTTGTGGCAGTGGTGAAGCAGTGGAACCAGCGGCAGCAGAGGTATGGCGATGCTGCGGTGGTGGGCGTTGCAAATTACACCTGAGCAGGGTCCCTTCCTCAGGATGACGATGGCAGAAATGTCTCGTGGCCCGGTGTCCACCCTCAGAGCCGAGTGCATCACCGGTTTCCCTGTGGCCATCTTCCTGAAGCTGTGGGCCGCCGGAGTCCGCGCCTGCGCAGATTGAGATCTCGACGGCACTCGGCTTAAAAAAAATTTGACGCAAAGATCTCAATCTAGGCATGCGCGGCCTCCGGCGGCCATTTTCCTGAAGCCACGAGCGGCCCACGGCTTCAGGAAGATGGCCGCAGGGAAACCAGTGATGCACTCAGCTCTGCTTGCTGTGGACAGTGGGCCGCGGCGTAATCACATATCTGTTGCCGGCATCCTGAGGAAGGGAACCTGCTCAATGATCTGCCTCACCGCCGACACTGGACCCGCAACATCGCACCCCGGGACTGCGGCACTGCACCACTTCTGCCGCCGCCGGCTTCCTGAGGAAGGGACCATGCCTTCTGTGACCCCGCTGTACCGCCGGCCCTCATGTAAGATACCTTAAATTTGGACAATAAGACAAACCCCATCTTATAAAAGTCTTTTCTGCTATTTTCCACCCCCAAAATTTGGGGTCCGTCTTATGGTCCAGTACGTCTTAGAGTCTAAAAAATTACAGCAGTTTCAGCAGCACAATACAACTTTCAGTCTATCTTCTATAGGAATTTACCACCACATAAATATTATAACAAGCAGTCAGTCGGATTCCCACATCCTCTGGGACCTTTTATATATAGAAATACAGCGCCCCTCTATAATTATAATACAGCCCCTATCACTAAGGGTAAATTATATCCCATCATTAAATCGGAATTTATTGCGTCCCCCGATTTATTCTCCCTGTTTCAATAATTATTCTTGGTGAGGTGCAGAATAATTCACAATATGATATTTTAACGATCAAAATAAAAGTTATAGTTTAATTAATTCCATTCACATGTCTATTCTGTGCCCATAATCCATCCAGGACACAACAGTTGGTGCTTTTGCAATGTTGTGTGTCATTTACGAGCGACGACCCCTACTAGAAGATTGACACCCAGATGGAGTCTACAACGTCTACGTGTCTGCCTCCAGTAGGCGTATACGCCCAAAAATTATGCACATTCACGCTGTCCGCACCATTATAGTCTATGGCCCCAACAGCGCATACGCCCAAATCCCATTTTGCGGGGCGTTCGAACGTAAGCCCCGACGGGACCAATGAACGGGTGCCAGAACACAATGTTAAAGCACCCATACAGTAACCCAAGAACCACGCCGTACGTTTTATGATGATGCCCTGTTCAAAGTCACCTGACTGCTGCACTCAGTCACTGGTTGAAGTGGTCAACTGTTTCCAGACTCTGCGACCTGCGCTGGATCCAGGTGGGTTCCAGCAGGTGATTATTACTATGTTTGTTAGTTTTTATTTATTTCATCCCTTAGGCAAAGTTTTATTTTGACCTCACAACTACTTTAATATCAATTTATTTTTTTTAGCAACTTAGGTTTTTATTTGTACATTGCAAGTGTATAAATTGTCTTGACTTCCAGAGGTGCAAAGTGTCGAAGAAAAAAAAACCAATGTGGCATTGGAAGGGTTAAAGGGCATATCGGTGCTAGAAAATCCATTTTTGTAGACTCTAGATTCTGAGTTAATAGAGGGTGTTCACTATGGCCAAGAGAAGATGATGGTGAAGAGCAGTTGCACAGAGTGTCTCCATCCCTGGAGGATATCCTGGCCTATTCTGCATTATCCAAAAAAAAAAAACATCCAAACATATCATATTTTCCCTGTGCTGTCACTGTTGGGAAGTTGGACACTTACCACCAGGTTTTGCCAAAAATTACAGCCTTTTTCTGTGGGGCCCAACTGAAAAAAACCTTTAGGGGGAATTAATTTCATATGCCAGCATTAATATTAAGCCAAAGACAGTGTAAGCCTCACCTCATTTATTAAAAGGCACCAGCCTCCAAACAGTTGTAAGAGTGGAGCAAAGGGGGGAACAGTCACACATTATCACACAACTTTGTCAAGCTACATAGTTTGTAACGTTTTCTCACCTGTTTCCAGGTGTAGAATTACTAATAAATGGCCCCTGTGTGATCATCTTATAGTCAATGGACTTCTTCTAACAAGTAGATTGTCCAAAGTGGTGATCCCATATAGTCTACAGCAAAGAGAAGGATAGAGATACATCGCTACAAGGCAGTAGCTGTATGTCAACCTCCAAGGTGAGGAGGTGGCCTGGGTAACCTCAGGCGTGAGGAGGTGGCCTAGGTAACCTCAGGCGTGAGGAGGTGGCCTGGGGTAACCTCAGATGTTATGAGGTGGCATGGGTAACCTCAGAGGTGAGGAGGTGGCCTGGATAAGCTCAGGGGTGAGGAGGTGGCCTGGGTAACCTCAGGCATGAGGAAGTGGCCTGGGTAACCTCAGGGGTGAGGAGGTGGCCTTGGTAACTTCAGGGGTGAGGAGGTGGCCTTGGTAACTTCAGGCATGAGGAGGTGGCCTGGGTAACCTCAGGCATGAGGAAGTCACCTGGGTAACCTCAGGGGTGAGGAGGTGGCCTGGGTAACCTCAGGGGTGTGGAAGTGGCCTGGGTAACCTCAGGGGTGTGGAAGTGGCCTGGGTAACCTCAGGGGTGTGGAAGTGGCCTGGGTAACCACAGGCGTGAGGAGATGGCCTGGGTAACCTCAGGGGTGAGGAGGTGGCCTGGGTAACCTCAGGGGTGAGGAGGTGGCCTTGGTAACCTCAGACGTGAGGAGGTGGCCTGGGTGACCTCAGGGGTGAGGAGGTGGCCTGGGTGACCTCAGGGGTGAGGAGTTGGCCTGGGTGACCTCAGGGGTGAGGAGTTGGCCTGGGTGACCTCAGGGGTGAGGAGGTGGCCTGGGTGACCTCAGGGGTGAGGAGGTGGCCTGGGTGACCTCAGGGGTGAGGAGGTGGCCTGGGTGACCTCAGGGGTGAGGAGGTGGCCTGGGTGACCTCAGGCATGAGGAGGTGGCCTGGGTGACCTCAGGCGTGAGGAGGTGGCCTGGGTAACCACAGGCATGAGGAGATGGCCTGGGTAACCTCAGGGGTGAGGAGGTGACCTGGATAACCTCAGGGGTGAGGAGGTAGCCTTGGTAACCTCAGGGGTGAGGAGGTGGCCTGGGTAACCTCAGGCGTGAGGAGGTGGCCTGGGTGACCTCAGGCGTGAGGAGGTGGCCTGGATGACCTCAGGGGTGAGGAGGTGGCCTGGGTAACCTCAGCAACAGCTGCAGATCAGACAAGACAATGAAGATCTGCACTATGAACCATTTCTTTGCTGCTGCTTAGACACATTGTTGAAATGTGAGATAACCATATTAATAGTTTGATAATTGTTATTTTATGGGGCCGCTATGATGGAAATTTTGTTATGTGCTTATTAACTCATAATTAGTGATGAGCGAGTATAGTCGTTACTCAAGATTTCCCAAGCATGTTCGGGTGATCTCCGAGTATTTGGATGTGCTCGGAGATCTAGTTTCTGTCGCCGTAACTGCATGATTTGCATACATGTGGGGATTTCCTAACAAACAGGCAACCCCCACATGTATTTAGGCTGTCTAGCAGCCGCAAATCATGCAGCTACAGCGACAGAAACTAAATCTCCGAGCACATCCAAATACTCGGAGGATGTAACAACCCTGCTGGCGTCACTGCATGGCCTCCCATCCCCCGCACATCAACTTACTCACTGCTCCGGGTCATGCTGTGAATTCTGTCTGTTGCCAGTCCTGTGCTCTGTGCCTCTGCTCTCCTGTATGTTTCCTTGCTATGTGTGTATAGGGGGGCGGCGCCAGAACTCTCTGATTCTTATGCAGTCAGAGTGCACCTGTCTAATCTGTCCCTGACCAATCACCTAGAGCCCTTGACTATTTAATTCCGCCACACCCACTGAAACACTGCCTGTGCAATGTCTATACTCAGTGTCTTGCTGCTGAGGAAGCCAGGCCCTGTTCTGTGTATCTCCTTCTCTGTAGGAATACTCTTAGCCTTGCTTTGTGTTCTTTGTCTGCCTGCCAGGAGGCTGAATATCCTGGCCCTTGTGTCTTGGTTCCAGTACCTTGTCTGTACTCTGCCCTACCTTAGTCTCCATACCCGCACCCCCTGTGTGAACAGGTCCAGATCCTGTTCCAACATACACCACTCCCTCCTGCCTACACCTGTGTGAACAGGTCCCTACCTGTCCCTTCTCATACCACGCCAGTCTGTCCTGTGTCTCCAAGCCGTGCCCGCCTGTCCTGTGTCTCCAAGCCGTGCCCGCTTGCCCTGTGTCTCCAAGTCGTGCCCGCTTGCCCTGTGTCTCCAAGCCGTGCCTGCTTGTCCTGTGTCTCCAAGCCGTGCCTACTTGCCCTGTGTCTCCAAGTCGTACCCGCTTGCCCTGTGTCTCCAAGCCGTGCCCGCTTGCCCTGTGTCTCCAAGCCATGCCCGCTTGCCCTGTGTCTCCAAGTTGTGCCTGCTTGCCCTGTGTCTCCAAGCCGTGCCTGTTTGCCCTGTGTCTTCAAGCCGTGCCTGCCTGCCATTGTACCAAGCCGTGCCTGCTTGCCCTGTGTCTCAGCCGTGTCCGCTTGCCCTGTGTCTCAGCCTGCTTGTCACTGGCACCTGTCCAGGTGTCCTGTTCCCGAGTGGGATCAGCAGCCACAGCCAGACACCACCCTGGAGTGGCACCCGGCAGCTACCTGCCGCACAAGCCTGACCTCACCATCAGAGGCTCCAGTGAAGACCGAGGTAGCTGCCGTAGTTACGTCCCTTCCAGGGTAGTCTGGTTTGTGGCACAGTGGGGCCACAACCCCCCCGGCTTGCGCCACTCAGCCAAGGCGCGAGCGTGACAGAGGACACCCGATCATGCTCGGGAAATCTCGAGTAACGAGTATACTCGCTCATCACTACTCATAATAAATATTTACTTATTCTCTTTTGATTATTACATTAATTCTGTAGTAGTATCCTAGTAGGACAGTCTACAATGATGCAAGAAGGACAGCCATAGAAAAAAAGCATAACAGTCGGAGAACAAAATAAGAGGTTTGGTACCGTGTTAGCCAGTAGAAAAAATATATAAAGTGCTCTCTGTGAGCGAAACAAAATAGGAATCTTGTGGGTATGATACCTTTTAATGGCTAACAAATAATAGTAAATGATGTTACAAAGCAAGCTTTCGGGACTGCTTACGTCACTACATCAGGCTGATATAACAAAATATTTGAAGAAACATTATTTATATACAGTTTAAAGCACATGCTGGTGTGATACATGGACATTTCAATAGACAATACCATTTCAATAAACAAATACTGAGCTTGAAGAGAGAATCCTTAATTAGGTAAGATTACATCAGAGGTGTGAAAGTTCTGTGAGATCAAAGGGCTGTTTGGAGGAAATTGCTCAGATATGGTAATAGGCCATAAAACCTTCTGACAAATTGAGTCCTGTGTGAATAGAATCAAAGATTGTAATGAATTTGTGTTCCCACACCCTCCTGTGTTTCTGTGATTTAAAATTGCCTTTTAAAATGACAACTTTCATATTGTTTATGTTGTGTCCTGGATCACAGAAATGTTTAGCCACAGGTAAATCGATAACCTGTTGGCATGCCACATAGACATATCGCTTTCCACCAATGTCATATTGTGTTTTTACAAGGGTTGCGCTCATTGACACCTACATGTACATACAGACATCTGTTTTCATGGGTTAAAGAAGCGCTCTTCGCATCAAAGTGTTTATCTTGATACATAGCAATCATATTATACAGCACTGTGTACTTAAGGCCCCGTCACACATAGCAATCTCGCTAGCGAGATCTCTGCTGAATCACAACTTTTGTGACACAACTGCGATCTCACCAGCGAGATCGCTGTGTGTGACAGCGATCAGCGAGCGGCCCCCCTGCCGGTATCGCTGATCGCTGCAAGAAATCTCTGGACATTTTTTTCGTCGCTGATCTCCTGCTGGCCAGCACGCATCGCTGTGTGTGACAGGCGGGAGACCAGCGATCAGCTGTAAAATAATAAAAAAAATAAAAAATATTGTTATTCTCACCTTCCGGCGTCCCGCGCAGTCTTCCCGCCTCTCTCCGCGCTCCCGGTCCCAGTAATCCTTTGCAAGAATGACCGCGAAACTTGAGTGGACGTCATCTCAGTCGTTCTCGCAAAGGATTACTGGAACCGGAGCGTGGAGAGAGGCGGGAAGACTGCGCGGGATGCCGGAAGGTGAGAATAACAATATTTTTTATTTTAATTCTATTTTTGACATGACTATGGCTTCAGCGCTAACGAACACAGCGATGCCGGGCGCTCGGCGTCGCTGGTGCTGATCGCTGGTGAAGCTGTCTGTTGACAGCTCACCAGCGATCACATAGCGACTTACCAGCGATCCTGACACGTTGATATCGTTGTCGGGATCGCTGGTAAGTTGCTATGTGTGACTCCAGCTTTACAAGTGCTCATGTTGCCTTTCTACCCTTTCTACCCAGCTAATTCTTCTCTTTGCTCTGTGTAAACAGGATCTCTCTTGTCCCTGCATTTATCATTTCCATCTAATCTGCTGACCCAGCCGCCCCGCTCCTTCCCTCTCTGAATTGGAAATTGCAACAGATGCTAAAAGCGCAGATCATGTAGAAATGATAAAAGGTCTGTAGGTATAAATGTATGTGGGACTCTAGAAGGGCCTGTGCAGAGAAGGGGACATCACTATGCAGATTTTGGTCCTGAAGGCTAGCAAGTAATAATGTGGTAGAAAGCGTGGGTATGATATGTGTCATGGATGTGTAATGTGTTTGGAGTCAGTTTAGTTTAGGATCTGGTCTGTGGACTATTTATTTTGGGCTCAGGGGTCAGTATTTCTTGAGTCTGCTTTTAAGTAAGTCTCAATACACTTGTTAAAGTCACGACTGCTACTCTGATACACCGTAAATAGAATCTTTAGCAGATTTTTGCTATGTAATCGGAGAGTAGCATGATTTAGGGGCAGAGACCCTGATTCCAGCAATGTGGCACTAGTCTGTGTGTTACGATTTTAATAATATCAATATTTTATCAACAGAACATAATCATTACAGGACTAGGTGTCTCGTGCCTTCTGGCCCTCCTGCTCTGCGCATCCCCTCCCCCAGCACTAATTAGCAGCTTTGTGTTAATGTATAGTGTACATAGAAAGCTACCAATCAGTGGTGTGGGCGGGGTTAAACACAGCTCAGCATTTGAGCACTGCTAAATCTACAGCAGAGAAAACTGGGATTGTATCAAAATGGCGGCATGCAAACCAACAAGTGATACATCACTGGAATCAAGGTCCCAGCCTGTTGTGAATGCCCTTGCTCGGATTTCTGAGCCAGAGCTCCCTCTGGTGGTTACTGGGAGTAGTGGAGCTGGTCAATTTGATAGAAGTTTGCCACCTGATGATGATGATTGGGAATCTGGGATTGCTGGCTGGAAGTATATAAGTGAGCAGGCTTCCCTTAGTGGTTGCTGGTGATTTCCTCCTTGTGCATTTTGAGTTCTTCTGTCTCCTGTCTGATATGCATGGTTCAGTTAAGTGATTCTTTTGCTAATCCTTTGCATCTAATCTGGTTGTGCTTTTTTTGCTTTCTGCTTTGTTGCGAGGGTTCAGTGTACTCCCTGCTGGGAGCAGCGCTGGGCCCAGCTCCATATGTTACAGCCTGTGTCAGTCTGTTCAGTCCCCTGTTATATTAGTATCTTTTGCTTTGCTTCCAGTTTATACCAGAGTGCTGATCTAGTGGGGGTGAGGTCGTGTAGCCTCGGGTTTTTTGTATATCATATGTGTTGGATTTTTTAGGGGTTTTGCGTGATTGCAGACAGTGTCTTTTCTGTCCTGTCCTATCTAGACAGTTTGGGCCCCATCATTTGCTCAGTCTATTTTCTGCCTGTTTGTGTCTCATCTTGTCTCACCGACAATATATGTTTGGGGGCTGTCTATTCCTTTGGGGATCTGCTCTGGGGCAGATTAGATTTCACCTTTCTGGCTTTAGGCTTAGTTAGTTCTCCAGCTGTGCCGAGGCGTCTAGGGCATCGTAGGTACGCTCCACGGCTACAGCTAGTTGTTGTTAGGATCAGGGGTCTGCAATCCGCTGAGTTACCAACCTCTCTGGTTTCCTGGTGCCTTAGCCTGTACCTACCATCCTCCTCGGTGACCTGTTCATAACACCAGCCCCTACATCATGCTGCTTTCAGATTACAATACGAAAGCCTGCTGACAGATTCCCTTTAAAGAGTAAATAATCTTTTTAAATGTTTTTTCACATTTCATTGTCCCAATAATTGCAAGCAGTTTGGTGCTGGACTGAGTCCTTAGACCCCCACCGATCACTCAAAACACCCCTGACACATGCTCAGCTAAGGAAACAGGAGACCATAGCCCATGGCTGAGCGTGCACACAGTGTGGTTCAGATTCAATAGACAGCACAGGCTTCATGTTCACGCTCAGCCAGGAGGTATGTGCTCCTGCCTTTTGAACAGCGCCCCTCTCACGGGGAGAGTGAGTTTCAGAGATTGGTGTCAGTCTCAAGACTTGGATCACCACCGATCTGCTTATTTTTGGGGGGCAGAACGTGAGTTCTCAAAAAAATAAAGTAATCATGTTCATGTTTGATCCGAGTAATATATATATATACAGTATGTGTATGAGCTACATGTGTTTAACAATAGGCCCAGTGGATCTTGAAATGCGTCTTCACATCAGATTCATCCTTACAACAACGCACCTTCACACCAGGAGAGGTTCCCTCTAAATGAATGGAGGCAGCACAATATGATCAGTGCAGAGTCAGATGATGGCGCCATCGGTGTGAGGTCATTGGAGATAATAGGAACAATATAAACAGTAATAACACAGTAAGGATCAGGTATTAGTAGTGTTGAAATTAGCCCAATCTGTATGAAAAGCAGCACATTAATGAACGGATTCAGCACTTGCTGATCTGTGTTAGGACCTTGTGTGGGACCAGATAATATGAATAGCGAGATGACAAATGGTGCCACTGTTTGTCCCTGTACCTTACTACTAATAGACACAGGTTTACACCTGCACCTCTGAATGATCAGATGCTTCCTCCTGGTTTCTGCAATTTATATACCATATTTTTCAGGTTATAAGGCGCACTTTTGTTCCCCCAAATGAGTCTCTGCACATGTCAGCGTATAAAACCACTGCAATCATACAGCATTCTCCTGGAATTTGTCTAAAGCGGCAGCGCGGAATATAGCTACAAACTCCCTTTGGATTCATCATTTCTTTGGTCACTGAAGACCTGTGGATCTGCAGCAGCCGCTACCTACACGCTCTTATCTCATCCTAACCAGGTGAGCAGATTTCATGATATACTGTCTTTTGTAACGTGGATAAGACCCTATTGCGCTTTTTTGTCTCCCCCTTTTTTTGCAATAGCGTATTTTCATGGACACACAGTCTGTGAGAAAAACACGGAGACATGTCAGTGTTCGTGGGAGTGCACGGTCCGCAAAAATGCTCAACACGTTCTGGTGTAATGACCACTGTGTCCGCTAGGGGGCGCTGTGTGGATGTCCCAAGAGAGAGGATGAGTGGCAGAATATGGAAGGACCGTTATGTATCTCAAGGTGGGTGGCCTTGAGATGGAGACTTATGTGTTGATCAGCAATGATATTGCTGAGGTGTTGTTTCAATATGTCAGGGAGAAGTCTCCAGGTAACTAGAGAGATGGGCGGACCTGGTTACCTACAAACCCACCCAGGGGGTGTGTTTAAAGAATGCCTTAATAGAGTGTATGAATGCTTGTAGGACCTGTGATGAGGTCTTAGCCATGTGACCCAGTGGGCGTGGCTACGGACCATATAAGGTAACCAGAGTAGGTCACATGAGAGAGAGCGCATGGATCTGATTGGGCCATGTGGAAGGTCCCGGCAGGCCTAGATGGAGGAAGGTGTGCTACCTTCCTGAAGACCACATGCTGAGGCTGCTGACCCGGTGAGGTCTGTGGATATTGGCTGTATGCGAGGACGGATAAGCCTCCTGTGTTTTGCTAAAGCTCCAGGACTGAGCCTGAAATAATGGACATTTATGCTTGCTTTCACCTGAGCTAAAGGCTATTCCTTGTGTTATGTGCTGCTTTATGGGTTATGAAGCAATAAACCCTGTGAACTTTTACAAGGAACGTGCCTCCTGATTGACTCCCGTGGCTCCTGAGCGAGTTAAATCCCTACAACGTGCACACGGAGAACAGTTCACACTGTCCTCCGAGCTCACGGACGGCCGCCGGGACGAAGTTCTACTGTAAGCTGCTGTTCCACTGTGGCTGGTGCTGATCGTGGCTGTCATTCTGCTCTCCTGCTCTGCCCCCAGCTGTTAGTTTTGTCTGGTTGGTTGATAAACTGAGGGGGACCCCAAGTCGGGTTTTCATTCATTCTCTCTCTCCTGCTTGCTGTTGCCGGTAGAGCAGGAGAGAAGAATGACAGCCGCGATCAGCACTAGCCGCCGGGAACAGCGCTTACTGTAGCGCTTCTTCCCGGAGCCGTCCGTGTGGTCCTGATGCGGCTCATGTGCGGCACACAGTTGCCACAAATGTGCCACACGGACAGCTATGGAACCAGTTTTTCCGGTACCGGAATTATCTGGACGTGTGAGACCGGCCTGAGAGAGTTAATCGTAGTCAGTGACCTGACTGTGAAATCTCATCTGATACAAGTATAAGTATATTCCATGGGAAGTCTGCAAAAAAAGCAGAATATGGAGAAAAGGATTGGATGGACATCTTAATCATTGACTACAGCTTTTCACCTAGTCCAGTTGCCCCCAATGTATAACCTCTGGCCCCTTGCCCCCCAGTGTATAATATCTGACCCTCTCCCCCCCAATGTATAATATCTTGCCCTCTTGCACCCCCAGTGTATAATATCCAGCCCTTCACCTCCCCCCCGATGTAGACAACCAGCCCTTCATCCCACCCCGGTGTATAACATCCAGCCCTTCACCCGATGTAGACAACTAGCCCTTCATCCCACCCCGGTGTATAACATCCAGCCCTTCACCTTCCCCCCGATGTAGACAACTAGCCCTTCATCCCACACCGGTGTATAAAATCCAGTCCTTCACCTCCCCCCAATGTAGACAACCAGCCCTTCACCCCCCCAGTGTATAACACCCAGCCCTTCACCCCCCCGGTGTATAACATCCAGCCCTTCACCCCTCAGTGTATAACACCCAGTTTTTCACCATCCACGTGTACAACACCCAGCCCTTCACCCCCCCCCGGTGTATAGCATCCAGCCCTTCACCCCTCAGTGTACAACACCCAGTTTTTCACCCTCCACGTGTACAACACCCAGCCCTTCACACTTCCCCAACCCCTCGCCCCCATTGTATAACATCTGGCCCCTTGCTCCTGGTGCATAACATCCGGCTCTCCAGATGTCACATGGCGTCCGCTCTCAATTCCAGCCAATTTGACATTCAAAATCTCAAATGACGCTCCTTCCCTTCTGAGCACTGCCGTGCGCCTAAAGATTGGTCTTCCTCCACACATGGGGTATCGGTGTTCTCAGGAGAAATTGCACAACAAATATTGTGGTTGATTTTCTCCTGAAACCCTTGACAAAATAAAAAAAATTGTGTACAAACAAAAATTGTGGGGAAAAAAAGTGAAATGTTCATTTTTTTTCCTTCCACATTGCTTCAATTCTTGTGAAGTACCTAAGGCCTGTTCCTTAACCTACAAAATGGGTTGGTCTTTAAGGGGTTAAGGTGGCAGTTTATATGTAAGTCGGTTTCACTTAACGTGAGTTGGGTGCCTGTCACTTCCTCTGGGTTGAATGCCGGCTGCCGGCTGAGGTCTTCCGCCTATCAAGTCGGTCTTTCTCTTCAGGCGGCAGCGGGCGGTCACCGGTCTGACCCACTGAGCCCCTAGTCTGTTACACTGCTCTGCAGCCAAGAGTATTTCACTGCAGTCTCCCACTCGGCGTGCAATCCTCTGTATGCCCGACGACATGTCCGGGTCCTTTCTACACCCGTCCCTTATCGCTCCCACGCAGCCTATCGTTACTGGAAATATCTATGGATATATCTATAGATATAGAATAGATAGATATATCCCATATTTATCTATCTGTGTGTGTAATGGAGTGTAGGTTGGACAAATGTAAAAGAGGAGGGTGGACAGAAATGACATCACAAATCTTTTTTTATTTTTTGTTAAATAATGTATCTTTATTTAGCTTACAAAAACGCATATAAATCCGCACTAAAAAACGGCATCAAATCCGTGGCAAAAAGGCATAAAAAACGCAGCAAAAACGCACCTGCGTTTTCTGCCAAGAGCTGCTTTTTTGTGTGGAAAAATCCGCGGGAGAATCCGCATTGTGTGCACATACCCTAAGCCTGTATGTAGTGAGCTCCCCCTAGTGGTGGCTGTATAAGCCTGTATGTAGTGAGCTCCCCCTAGTGATGGCTGTATAAACATGTATGTAGTGAGCTCCCCCTAGTGGTGGCTGTATAAACATGTATGTAGTGAGCTCCCCCTAGTGGTGGCTGTATAGATCTGTATGTAGTGAGCTCCCTCTAGTGGTGGCTATATAAGCCTGTATGTAGTGAGCTCCCCCTAGTGGTGGCTGCATAGATCTGTATGTAGTGAGCTCCCCCTAGTGGTGGCTGTATAAGCCTGTATGTAGTGAGCTCCCCATAGTGGTGGCTGTATAAATCTGTATGTAGTGAGCTCCCCCTAGTGATGGCTGTATAAACATGTATGGAGTGAGCTCCCCTTAGTGGTGGCTGTATAGATCTGTATGTAGTGAGCTCCCTCTAGTTGTGGCTATATAAGCCCGTATGTAGTGAGCTCCCCCTAGTGGTGGCTGCATAGATCTGTATGTAGTGAGCTCCCCCTAGTGGTGGCTGCATAGATCTGTATGTAGTGAGCTCCCCCTAGTGGTGGCTGTATAAGCCTGTATGTAGTGAGCTCCCCATAGTGGTGGCTGTATAAATCTGTATGTAGTGAGCTCCCCCTAGTGATGGCTGTATAAACATGTATGTAGTGAGCTCCCCCTAGTGGTGGCTGTATAAACATGTATGTAGTGAGCTCCCCCTAGTGGTGGCTGTATAGATCTGTATGTAGTGAGCTCCCTCTAGTGGTGGCTATATAAGCCTGTATGTAGTGAGCTCCCCCTAGTGGTGGCTGCATAGATCTGTATGTAGTGAGCTCCCCCTAGTGGTGGCTGTATAAGCCTGTATGTAGTGAGCTCCCCATAGTGGTGGCTGTATAAATCTGTATGTAGTGAGCTCCACCTAGTGATGGCTGTATAAACATGTATGGAGTGAGCTCCCCTTAGTGGTGGCTGTATAGATCTGTATGTAGTGAGCTCCCTCTAGTGGTGGCTATATAAGCCTGTATGTAGTGAGCTCCCCCTAGTGGTGGCTGCATAGATCTGTATGTAGTGAGCTCCCCATAGTGGTGGCTGTATAAGCCTGTATGTAGTGAGCTCCCCATAGTGGTGGCTGTATAAATCTGTATGTAGTGAGCTCCCCCTAGTGATGGCTGTATAAACATGTATGGAGTGAGCTCCCCCTAGTGGTGGCTGTATAGATCTGTATGTAGTGAGCTCCCTCTAGTGGTGGCTATATAAGCCCGTATGTAGTGAGCTCCCCCTAGTGGTGGCTGCATAGATCTGTATGTAGTGAGCTTCCCCTAGTGGTGGCTGTATAAGCCTGTATGTAGTGAGCTCCCCATAGTGGTGGCTGTATAAATCTGTATGTAGTGAGCTCCCCCTAGGGATGGCTGTATAAACATGTATGGAGTGAGCTCCCCCTAGTGGTGGCTGTATAGATCTGTATGTAGTGAGCTCCCTCTAGTGGTGGCTATATAAGCCCGTATGTAGTGAGCTCCCCCTAGTGGTGGCTGTATAAACATGTATGTAGTGTGCTCCCCCTAGTGGTGACTGTATAAATCTGTATGTAGTGAGCTCCCTCTAGTGGTGGCTGTATAAACCTGTATGTAGTGAGCGCCCTCTAGTGGTGACTGTATAAGGCTAGTTTCACACTAGCGTTTTGGAGCGCAGCGACGGCCTGCGCACGGCCACCGCTAAGCCCCGCCCCCGCCGTCAGCTCCGCCCACCGGCGCATGACGCTGCATGCACCCTGCGTCCCCTATCTTTATCACAGGGGGCGCAGGCCGTGCGCAGTATGCGTTTGGCGGCGCATGCGCCTTTTTGACGGTGCGCCGACGCAACCAAAATGCAGCAGGTTGCGTTTGGCGCAGGTCGGTGCACCGTCAAAAGGACGCATGCGCCGCCAAACGCATACTGCGCACGGCCTGCGCCCCCTGTGATAAAGATGGGGGACGCAGGGCGCATGCAGCGTCATGCGCCGGTGGGCGGAGCTACCGGCGGGGGCGCGGCAGGGGCGGGGCTTAGCGGCGGCCGTGCGCAGGCCGTCGCTGCGCTCCAGAACGCTAGTGTGAAACTAGCCTAAACTGTATGTAGTGAGCTCCCTCTAGTAGTGGCTGTATAAGTCTGCATGTAGTAGTGGTCCTAGTGGTGGCTGTATAAATCTGTATGTAGTGAGCTCCCTCTAGTGGTGACTGTATAAATCTGTATGTAGTGAGCTCCCTCTAGTGGTGGCTGTATAAACCTGTATGTAGTGAGCGCCCTCTAGTGGTGACTGTATAAACTGTATGTAGTGAGCTCCCTCTAGTAGTGGCTGTATAAGTCTGCATGTAGTAGTGGTCCTAGTGGTGGTTGCATGGTAAGTGACTTACAGTGTGGTCACGTCTGGGTTTGTCATTCTACTTTTCCAATCTACTGTATATCAATTTTGCCTAGTTATACAGCAGAGGGTCTATCACTTCTTAGATACATTTAAAGAACTGGTCCTAAATGTTATTTTTATATTAGGTATAAATAAGTGCACAGCAAAGCACACTTGCCATTCAGGCCTCTAGGAAAGATGGATATCCTGAATTTCAACTGCCAAGCAGATCTCGTTATACAAATGGATGCGTTTGCCATTCAGGTTTCTGGGAAAGCCAAGTCTGTTGAGTTCCATGTGATGTATTACTGCATAGGAAGGTGGATTTGTCATTTAGACCACTGGGAAAGCTGAGCCTCGTTATATAGCAAGAGATGTATCACTGCAAAAAATAGATAAATTTGACATTTAGCCTCTGGAAAAGTTGAATGTTTTGAATAATATTTCCAATTAAAGAGCTGTGATGTTGTATGAGAACATAGATCTATATTTTGCCATTCAGAACTTTCAGAAAGCTGGGTGTCTCAAATTATAATTCTGTATAGTTATGGGCGATGTGTAATTGCATAAAGAATCTTTTGGCTTAGCAGGTATTTGAGAAAGTTGGGTCTCCTGAATGGAAATTCTATCTAGCTATACAGCAATTTGTCAGTCAGAAGTCTAGGGAAGTTGGGTCTTCTAGAAAGTAATCATGTCTTGCTTAACTGCTAAATGGTAATAGCTGGCAGATTTCTCATTTAGGATTGTTTTCTAAAAAAAAATTGGGATGCATCACTGCATAACGAGACATTTTGATATTCAGGTCTCTAGGAAAGCTGGGTCTCCTGAAAATGAAAGCTAACTACCAAGCTAAATGAATTATCACTTCAAAACTAATTCATTGTCCCTAGTTATATAGCATGAGATGCATTACTGCCGAACTAGGAAGATTTTTTCGTTCAAGCCTATGGGAAAGCTGGGTGTCCTGCAAAGCAATAATACAGCAGGGTGTTATCACTGGATAGATGACAGATTTTTCTTTCGGGACCTTTGAAAAATGTATTTTCTTGAGGCTGTGTTCACACGTTCCGGTTTATTCGCGGCGGTTTTTAACCCGTGTTTTGCCATGAAAACGCAAAAAAAACAGCATCCCATGCATTCCTATGGGATTCCGCAATGCTGTGCTAATGCTGTGGATTTTCCCCCGGCGGAATCGCATCGTGGAAAAATACGCAGCATGCTCATTAATTTTGCGGAATCGCGGCGATTCTGCCCCCGTAGGATTGCATTGTTCTGCTTACTTTCCGCATGTGGCTGTGCGGATGGTACCCACGGTCTGGAGGAGAGGAGAAGGTCCTCCGAGCTCTGGGCACCATATCCCTGTAAAGAGTTAAAATAAAAAAATCGTCATGTTCTCACCTTCCGATGTCCCTCGCAGCGTCGCCAGGCTTCACTGATGCTCCCGGCAGGTCCCGTTCCCAGTGATGCATTGCCAAAATGGCCTTTGATAACGTTGCGGTCTCGAGATACCGTCGCGGACCGCGACGTCATCAAAGGTCATTGTCGCAAAGCATCACTGGGAACGGGACCATCGCGAGGATCGGGAACGCTGCGCGGGACGCCGGAAGGTGAGAAAAATACGATTTGTTTATTTTTTTTATTATTTTTAACATTAGATCTTTTACTACTGATGCCGCATAGGCCGCCTCAATAGTAAGAAGCTGGTCACACTCGTCAAACACTGTGTATGACGAGTGTGACCGACCTGTCAGTCAGTTCTCCAAACGACGCTACAGATCTCTTGGAAAACTCTAGCATTCTGGAAGCTAATTACACTTGCAAATCGCTGGTTTCTCCGCGGGAAATTTGCGGGAATTTAAAATGCGGAATGGAATTTCGGAATTCCCGCAAAAATTTCCGCAGGAATTCCGTAACGTGTGCACATAGCCTGAATGTTTGGGATGTGCCAATGTTTGATTATATTTTACAAGCCAGGACATTGGGAAAGCTGGGTGCATGAAATGATAATATTTCTGTCTACTTATGAATTCAGGGATGTGTAATTGCATGAAGAGTGATTTTGCCTAGCAAGTCATTGGAAAAGCTGGGTCTACTGAATAGCAATTCTCCCTAACTGTACAGCAAGAGATGCATACTTAGACAAATGTGTTATTCAGGCTTCTCGCAAAGCTGGGTGTCCAGAATATTACATCATCCTGGGGGGATGCATCTGTGCATAACGATACAGATTTATTAATAGTAATTCAATCTAGTTATATAGCAGGGGACACATCACTTCATAATTTGATGGATTCCTCATTCTGGCCTCTGGGAAAGCTGGGTCTCCAGAAAAGCAACTATGTGTAATAATTCAGCAGCGTATTATCAAGGGATACCTGACAGATTTTTCTCCTCAAGGCCCCGGTAAAGTTTTATCTCATACAGCAAAAGATGTATGTCCGAAAAAACAGATGGTCATTCAGGACTCAAGGAAAGCTGGGTTTCCTGTATAAAAAAAAATAGCATTTTTGCTTAAATCTAAGCATTTAGCATTGAAGACTTTGGTAAATCTGGGATCTCCTGAATGGGAAATTCTATCTAGATATACAGCAAGGGACACCTCATCTCACTACTAGAGAGATTTCAGGATGCTGAGAAAGCTGGATCTCCTAGACACAGTTTTCAGAAGTTTACAGAATTTTGCCATCAGAAAGTCTTGGTATACTTTTTTTGCAAAAAAATGTATCGACTAAATACCCTGTATTTGTCATCCAGCACTTGCTGATTACTGCCATATTTTTTTATTGCAGAGTATTTTTGCAAATCTGTCACTCTGTGTTTTCTTGTGTTTCAGTTAGTGGGTGTGTGAACATTGTCTGACCGACTTGTTCACATTTGTGCATGTTACATGTGTTTATAATCCGTTTTTTCCTTGCTTAGCATGGTTTGGGAGACCCCACCTGTCATGAACTCATTTTCTGCTCTAGTTGAGAGTTCCCCTTCCGTTCTCCCTCTGGTAGTGACGGGAGGTAGTGCAGTTGGTTTAAGTGGTAGTGATCTGCCACCTGGTGAGGAAGATGGCGATTGGATCTCTGGAGTATCAGACTGGATATAAGACAGCCGACGCCCTACCCAGGTGCTGGTGATTCAGTCTGCTTCTCAAGTCCTGGACTTCAGCTCTCTTCCAGTCTTCTCAAGTTAAGTTTGTTTTTTTTGTATTGTTCACACTTACGCTTGTTGGTCAATTCAGTTTTTTGTGTAATCAGCTTGCCCCTGCAGGGGCTGTGCTGAATTTCCACTCCTATTAATCAGTATTTGCCAAACTGCTTTTTGTTCCTTATTAGTTTGGCCTCTTTTTTACTCTGTCTCAGAATATTTCAGAGTGCTGATATAGGTTTAGAAGTCTAGTGACTTCAGGGTTAATTTTGCTATCAGACGTGTTGGACAATATTTTTGTAGGTTGTTTTTGGCAGATTGCAGACAGTGTCTTTCCTTTTCTGTCCTTTTTAGTTAGCCGGGCCCCATCATTTGCGCAGCCTTTTTTCCTGCATTTGTTTGTATTTTCATCTTGCTTCACCGTTAATACATGTGGGGGGCTGTCTTTCCTTTGGGGTCTGCTCTGGGGCAGTTAGTTTTCCTCTTTTCCTGCTTTAGGCTCATGTAGTTCTCCGGTTGTGACGAGGCGTCTAGGACCAATGTAGGCACGCTCCACAACTGCTTCTAATTGTGCTGTTAAGATCAGGGATCTGCAATCTGCATAGATACCAACTTCTCTAGTTTTCTGAGACTTAGCTTGTTGTCTTGTTTTTCCTCCTCGGTTTCCCATTCATAACACCCACCCCTCTCCTGTGTGACGTGCACAAAGGAGCTGTCGCACCACCAGCCCATACTAGACAGTACCTGTCTGTATCCTGTTCATATTAGACACTGTTCACATGTTCAGGTTTTAAATACATTAGATAGGAACTGCTTCAATATGGGTTACCTTGACGTGGTGAAGCGGCTTGGTATACATTTTTTTGCAAAAAAAACGTATCGACTAAATACCCTGTATTTGTCATCCAGCACTTGATGATTACTTCCATATTTTTTATTGCAGAGTATTTTTGCAAATCTGTCACTCTGTGTTTTCTTGTGTTTCAGTTAGTGGGTGTGTGAACATTGTCTGACCGACTTGTTCACATTTGTGCCTGTGTTTTTAATCCGTTTTATTTTATCAGAAAGTCTGTAGAATAGCAGCTGTTACTACTTATACAGCAGGGAATCCAACACTGAAAAATTAGACAGGTTTGCCATTCAAGACTCTGGGAAAGCTGTGTGTCTGAAATCCTGACATATCTCTGCATTAAACAAATTTAACATTCAGGACTCCAGAAAAGTCTGGTAAATGCCCATGCTGGCCATTTATACAGTGTGAGATGTATAGCTACATGAGTAGACATTTTACTGTTCAGGTTTCTAGGAAAGCTGGGTGTCATGGAGAAATATAACACATAATATATAATATTATACTCACTATAAACTGGGACTTCCTGCAGAACTAGACAGATTTTTGGTGTGCATATTCTCCCATTCAGTCCACTAGGAAAGCTGTGTGTCTACAATGTTATGCAATGATGGATATCTCAGTGCATAAATAGATATTTTGTCATCCAGGGCTCTGGGAAAGCTGGGTCTACTGAATAAAAATGAAACATAGCATTACTGCATAAATATATAGATTTACCATTCAGGACTGCAGGAAAGCTGGGTCTCATTGACCTTATCACGGCATAACTAGACAGAACTGTCATTCAGGGTTTTGGGAAAGCTGGGTGTCCTGACGCTGCTGCGGTGTAACTGGAAGATCATGGGCCCCCAACTATAAATAGTATTGGTGTTCTTCTATTGGCCCCCGGGGTCCGGGGGAGACCCTGCCCCGCTATACAGTGTGGCGTCACCGGCAGATGTGGAGATGGCGGCTCAGATTCCGGCTGTGTGGTGTCATTGTGCTGCGACACATGGAGCTGCATTTATTAATGGAGCCATATACAATAATATACCGCAAGTCAGATATAATACCGCACCCAGTGAACTATATGGAATGCCGCACAGTATATAGTGCCATGGGCGCACCCACCGTGGGGCAGAAGCAGCCGGCCAGGCGGCCTCACACAGCTGACAGGGGGCGGGCGGGACTCACTGCAGAGCAGGCTGAGACCCCCAGGCACCAAGAGACCAGGGGCTGGCTGGCATATTTAGCCTGGGGAGCAAGCACAATGCAGTGGCCCACTGTGACACGGGCCACGGCCGTTCTGTCACCCCTTTTTTCGAATATGAGCTGTGATGCCCCCGATGCAACCTGACAGATAAGAAAAATATGTTAGATTATACTCACCGGGGGGCGGTCCAGTCTTGGTCCGATGGGTGCTGCGGTCCGGCGCCTCCCATCTTCATGCTATGCCGTCCTCTTTTTTTCCTTCCTGTCGTGGCTGCTGCTCAGGCGCACTGATCTGCCCTGTTGAGGGCAGAGCAGAGTCCTGCAGTGCGCAGGCGCTGGGAGAGGTCCGGCGCCTGCGCACTGCAGTATTCTGCTCTGCCCTCAACAGGGCAGATCAGTGCGCCTGAGCAGCAGCCACGACAGGAAGGAAAAAAGAGGACGGCATAGCATGAAGATGGGAGGCGCCGGACCACAGCACCCATCGGACCAAGACTGGACCGCCCCCCGGTGAGTATAATCTAACATATTTTTCTTATCTTTCAGGTTACATCGGGGGGCTTATCTGCAGCATTACAGAATGCATTACAGAATGCTGTAGATAAGCCCCTGATGTCGGTGCCGGCAGCTCATATTCGAAAAAAGGGGTGACAGATTCCCTTTAAGGTTTGGGTCTCCTGTAGTAGCACTTGAGTATAGCACATGTGCGACAGAGGTACACCTGCTAACAACCCATTTCATAAAACTGGTTGAGGAACAATAAATACTTATCAATAGAAAAAAGGTTCGGGCCGGTGTCAGGGGGGCTGTGTCGCGGCGGCGGTGACCCGGTCCGTGGCCCTGGGCGCCCAAGTAACGGTGGTTCAATTGTAATGGTTTATATGGATAGTTCGTGACGCCACCTGTGGTGTTCGGCAAGTGAGATGTTAGGCCGACGCTGCATGCAGATCCTCTGGGACTGATGGTGTGTGCAGCATAGATGGTGCAGCTCCCCACAGGTGGAGCTGTAGTCCCAGGGCAGTGTAGATGTGATGAAACTGGTACCCAGATGTAGCAGTGCTGGTTGTGTTGGCGCGAGAATAAGCGGAGGACACCAAGGCCTGTAGTTCCAAAACTTTACTCACAGTTCGTAGTGCACACAGGTGCCTGCCTCTGTACCGTGTCCTCCGGGGCAGAGACTCAATCAACCTCCAGGCAAGATGGAATGCTCCCTTCCAACACTCCGCCAACATGTGCCTTCCTGAACGTCTCCTCTATAGCACCTTGTGGTGTGAAGCACTCCAGTACTTAGTTACCCTGGAATGCCTCTTGACAGATGTTCCCAAGAACTCTACTTGTATGACAGACAGCTGTAGCCTGCTCGGGGATTCCCTTCTCCTGGATCCCGGCTCTCTATCCGTGTTGCTGTTATGTCCCAAGTCTTAGATGGGAGTAGTGCATTTACAGCCCACTACTCCACCGGTGTCTGCTGCAGAACCATTAGTGTTCAAACAACCTTGGGGACCGGGCCCCGGCCTTGCGCTGGAACCTTTAGGCAGGGTTCTCTCTCCAACCCACGTCCTCTCTGTTCCCTTTTCTCCTTCGTTCTGTACTTGCGCTACTTTCTTATGGAAATCTAGGTTACAGTTCTACGTCCTTCTGTTCCTTTCCCTGTGCCAGCTGGCTCAGATCACTGAGGCAGCTGCAGCACTCCTTCCTCCATCCCTTCTTCCAGGGATCTCCTTCTTCTCTGACCCGTCCTCAGACTCTCCTGACTGTCCTTCCCGCCTGTCCTTCTGACAGACTAACCAGTCATCCTACACTTTCCCCATCCTTTTATGTATTCCGAACTCCACCCACCTCGTGTTCCAAGCAGGGAACCACCAAAGGTGCTCTGCTACCCTTTGAGCCAAGAGCCGCAATGTGGCTGTGCTGAACTATCCTGTGTGTGGGGTGCAGGTTTTGGAGTGTGGTTAGGAGCTCCCACCTTACCTGGATGGTGGGGCACTACACCTTAGGAGAAGGTGCAGTGCCTCTGTGGCGACCGAGCCTCAGGGGCGCCACACTTACATTTTTGTGCCAGACGCAGTGTGAAAGACTGGTGGAAAGCATGCCAAGACGCATGAAAGCTGTTTTTAAAAATTATGGTTATTCCACAAAATATTGATTTCTGAACTCTTCCTGATTTAAAACATTAGTATTGTTGTTCCTAAATTATTATGAACTTGTTTTTTTAGCATTATTTGAGGTCTGAAAGCACTGAATTTTTTTTTCTAATTTTGACTGTAATGATAAGTAAGATATGACTTCTCTGGAACATTCCAGAATCTCCCATTCTCTAAACTACAGGTGAGATTCTGCCTGTCACATAGCTGCGACCCCCCCCCCCCCTCTTTTCACCCACAGCTCTGTGCCTGCTTGTAATCCTACACCAGACACTTCCTGTGCAAACATTCTTCTCTCCACAGCTAAGGAATGTTAATTAGCTAAGTAAAAAGAATGTCCTTTGTTCTCTACCATGCGGCTGGATACAAGTATGGGAAATATTAAAGAGGCTGGATCGCGAAAACAATACACGACAGAAATATGAAAATCACATGTTTGCGATGGGCACCGACCCAGCTTCCTGGCCCATGTTTTTCACGGTTCCAGAACCCACGGAACCGGAGAAACGGATTCCTCCCAAACGATGTGACATAATCACTGCATGTTTGGTGTTGAATTATGCTCTTCGACAGGCTAAAGAACATGATACCATGTGCGTTTTATGAGGTACCCTCTGCGAGATATAGTTATTATAAGTTTAGTAGTCAGTTTGTAGCTCCAAGAGCAGGGGGAGGACCATCACCCGACCGCCCCTTTTGTGATGTCACTAGCCCAAAGCTATAAGGTATTCCCTCCCTAAAATTGGTCATTCCAGCTAAGAGATTTCATGCTAAGAGGTACTAAGATGAGTGGAAACGTGTGGCTCCGCCTTCTCCCCACATGGTTAGCCTAAGACCATCTAAGCAACTGTAAGTGTTAACCTCTATTTTCATCCCCTTTATTTTATATTTTCATTGTACATATCTAATGTCTCAACTTTGTAAGATCTTTTATCTCTGTAATCAATGCCCCCCTTTTGGGGAATTATAACTTTATTAGTCTGTCTTCATGCTCTAAGACGAATTTACGTGCCTTTAAGATAATTGCGCTACTGGATTGGGTTGGCTTCGAACCCCTCTATTAAGTTTATAACTTAAGCAGAGAAATCTGGAGCTGGTGGCGGCGATGTGTGGTCTGGGCCCTGCTGTGAGTGACGGAAAGGATTTTATAAGCTAATTGGGTGGCTGCGGCCAGAGCATTTATAATTCGCTCACTGCAGCGTGCCGGGTGGCCAGACCTCATTGAGGCAGCTGACCGGCGACCAATTATCCCCGGTGTAGTTCCCCTTACTGACCTGAGGGTAAGGGGGGCGCCGGAGAGCTGCGAGTTCCAAAGTGGAACTGAAAAGTGGGATATACATAAATCCCCGCAGTTCGTGGAATATTGTTAGCAGTGGTGGGACATCCAAAATAACCCCCCTGCGATAAATTGTTAGGGCAAGACTAGCTTGCTGTTTTTATCACATGGTGCCAGCGGTGGGATAATTAAGATAAGCCCCCTGTGCCAGTGATGGCCGTGTGCCGGCAGCGCATCGCATTCCTCCGTCCGTGACATACCGGTGTCAGCGGCGGGATCGGGACACTGACCATTTCTCAATTTCAGAAAAAAAAATTAGTGCTTGGAAATTCAGAGACATGTTGTCAGGAGTTTATAGAATAAAAATTTACATTTTACTCAAAAATATAAAGAGACAAATCAGACAAACTGAAAATTTTAAAGTGGTGTCTTGATTTTTGCAAGAGCTGTATATACTCAGGCGCGGATTGGCCACTTGCCCAACCAGGGATTTTCCCGCTGGGCCGCCATTTTCATGCACCTATGGGCCGCTGGCTGGGCGCCCGCTCCTCTGGCCGCTTGTCAGATAATGTGCGGCAGGTCGGCCTCATTTTTTCCTGCCGCCGGCCCTTTAAGGCTATGTGCTCACACTGCGGTTTTTCCCCGCGCGGTTTTGCTGTGGTTTTTTTTCCGCAGCATGTCAATTATTTCTGCGGATTCTGCTGCGGTTTCACACCTTTACCATAGTAGAGGTGTGAAACCGCAGAGCAAAACCGCAGGAAAACCGCAGGTGAATCTGCAGTGTGCACATAGCCTAAGGCTGTGTGCACACGCTGCGGATTAGGTGCGGATTCATCCGCGCGGATTTTGTAAGAGACCTGTGGTTTTACCTGCGGATTGCTCTGCGGTTTTGCCCTGCAGGTTTTCATCTCCTCAATAGAGGAGATGGCAAACCGCAGGAGAATCCGCAGAAAGAATTGACATGTCAATTCTTTCTGCGGATTGAAAACCGCGGAAAATTCCGCACCGTCTGCACTGCGGTTTTTGATTCCCATAGGGAATCATGGTACTGTACACCGCAGGAAAATCCGCAGCGTGTGCACACAGCCTAAATTTGCTGCAAGGCGGCAGGCAGCGCTGCGCACCCTAGGGGGTTAAGAACGTGCCACGGTGACGCTGCACGTCGTTAGACGCTCTTTGAGGGCGGAGCCGGAGACTGCTGGTCGGGGGAGAAACAGCAATTGTCGCACAAAGCTGCGACATGGAGAGAGGATCGTGCGCTCGGTTCACCTCACACCAGCAGCTTGTCCTCGAGAGCCCGCGGAAGTATTCCTGCTGCTTCGCCCTCCATCTTCTCCCCACCTGACAGTGAGTGTCTCTGGGGGCGGCATTATGTGCTCTGCTACCAGCAGCACCTACAATTTAGCCTGAACGCTGGTAAGTGATGAGCTCACAGGAGGGAAGGTGTCAGGACCCCCGATCATGTGACCCCTGTCTCCTCCCCTCCTGTGACCTCATCACAGGTCCTGTGCGCACAGCACAGAGCACTGAGAGCAGCCATGTATGTGGAGTGTGGCTCTGCGGGTGGAGGTCGGTGCTGGAGGCTCCATTATTCTGTATGTGGAGTGCGGCTCTGCGGGTGGAGGTCGGTGCTGGAGGCCCCATTATTCTCTATGTGGAGTGTGGCTCTGCGGGTGGAGGTCGGTGCTGGAGGCCCCATTATTCTGTATGTGGAGTGCGGCTCTGCGGGTGGAGGTCGGTGCTGGAGGCCCCATTATTCTCTATGTGGAGTGTGGCTCTGCGGGTGGAGGTCGGTGCTGGAGGCTCCATTATTCTCTATGCGGAGTGTGGCTCTGCGGGTGGAGGTCGGTGCTGGAGGCCCCATTATTCTCTATGTGGAGTGCGGGTGGAGGTCGGTGCTGGAGGCCCCATTATTCTCTATGTGGAGTGTGGCTCTGCGGGTGGAGGTCGGTGCTGGAGGCCCCATTATTCTCTATATGGAGTGCGGCTCTGCGGGTGGAGGTCGGTGCTGGAGGCCCCATTATTCTCTATGTGGAGTGTGGCTCTGCGGGTCGAGGTCGGTGCTGGAGGCTTCATTATTCTCTATGTGGAGTGTGGCTCTGCAGGTGGAGGTCGGTGCCGGAGGCTCCATTATTCTCTATGTGGAGTGCGGCTCTGCGGGTGGAGGTCGGTGCTGGAGGCCCCATTATTCTCTATGTGGAGTGTGGCTCTGCGGGTGGAGGTCGGTGCCGGAGGCTCCATTATTCTCTATGTGGAGTGCGGCTCTGCGGGTGGAGTTCGGTGCTGGAGGCCCCATTATTCTCTATGTGGAGTGCGGGTGGAGGTCGGTGCTGGAGGCTCCATTATTCTCTATGTGGAGTGCAGCTCTACGGGTGGAGGTCGGTGCCGGAGGCTCCATTATTCTCTATGTGGAGTGCGGCTCTGAGGGTGGAGGTCGGTGCTGGAGGCTCCATTATTCTCTATGTGGAGTGTGGCTCTGCGGGTGGAGGTCGGTGCTGGAGGCTCCTTTATTCTCTATGTGGAGTGCGGGTGGAGGTCGGTGCTGGAGGCTCCATTATTCTCTATGTGGAGTGGGGCTCTGCGGGTGGAGGTCAGTGCTGGAGGCCCCATTATTCTGTATGTGGAGTGTGGCTCTGCGGGTGGAGGTCGGTGCTGGAGGCCCCATTATTCTCTATGTGGAGTGCGGGTGGAGGTCGGTGCTGGAGGCTCCATTATTCTCTATGTGGAGTGCGTCTCTGCGGGTGAAGGTCGGTGCTGGAGGCTCCATTATTCTCTATGTGGAGTGCGGCTCTGCGGGTGGAGGTCGGTGCTGGAGGCTTCATTATTCTCTATATGGAGTGCGGCTCTGCGGGTGGAGGTCGGTGCTGGAGGCTCCATTATTCTCTATGTGGAGTGCGGCTCTGCGGGTGGAGGTCGGTGCTGGAGGCTCTATTATTCTCTATGTGGAGTGGGGCTCTGCGGGTGGAGGTCAGTGCTGGAGGCCCCATTATTCTGTATGTGGAGTGTGGCTCTGCGGGTGGAGGTCGGTGCTGGAGGCCCCATTATTCTCTATGTGGAGTGCGGGTGGAGGTCAGTGCTGGAGGCTCCATTATTCTCTATGTGGAGTGCGGGTGGAGGTCGGTGCTGGAGGCTCCATTCTCTATGTGGAGTGCAGCTCTGCGGGTGGAGGTTGGTGCTGGAGGCTCCATTATTCTCTGTGGAGTGCGGCTCTGCGGGTGGAGGCCGGTGCTGGAGGCTTCATTATTCTCTGTGGAGTGTGGCTCTGCGGGTGGAGGTCGGTGCTGGAGGCTCCATTATTCTCTGTGGAGTGCGGCTCTGCGGGTGGAGGTCGGTGCTGGAGGCTCCATTATTCTCTGTGGAGTGCGGCTCTGCGGGTGGAGGTCGGTGCTGGAGGCTTCATTATTCTCTATATGGAGTGCTGCTCTGCGGGTGGAGGTCGGTGCTGGAGGTTTCATTATTCTCTGTGGAGTGCGGCTCTGCGGGTGGAGGTCGGTGCTGGAGGCTTCATTATTCTCTGTGGAGTGCGGCTCTGCGGGTGGAGGTCGGTGCTGGAGGCTTCATTATTCTCTGTGGAGTGCGGCTCTGCGGGTGGAGGTCGGTGCTGGAGGCTCCATTATTCTCTATGTGGAGTGCGGCTCTGCGGGTGGAGGTTGGTGCTGGAGGCCCCATTATTCTCTATATGGAGTGCTGCTCTGCGGGTGGAGGTCGGTCCTGGATGAGGTGAAGTTTATGTGTGGGATCAGGGAGGGTTTACAGGGTGGATGTAGCGGAGCCGTGTGTGTATGAGGTGTACGGAGCAGAGCCGCGAGTGTGTGAGGTGTACGGAGCGGAGCCACACGTGTGTGTATGGAGCGGAGCTGCATGTGTGCAAGGTATGAGAAATGTGGAAAACCACAGAAGAAATGCGACTCTAGATCCGTAGTATTAGCATATTGAACATCTTTATTAGACAAGGACAAAAAGGAACAACTGGAAGACATGTGCAAATGGCAACCAAAGTGCAAGTAGTACAAAAGTGCAAATCAAGCAATCCAGCCCTAGTCAAACCCAGTACCCGAATAAACCATTGTATATATCCATAAATAGCAAAAAAATAAAGAGGTAAATATAGCACATAAAGTACTTAACAATGAGAGGTAAGTAAGGCTGTTTACATATATGAAAAACCAGAAGGGAAATTCCCAATCCACTCACATATAAACATAGCCAACCCTCAAAGGGTTACTCCTACATCAAAACATTACCTCGCTACTTCAGGATGACCGGGCGAACTGCTCGACTCCCCTGACGCGCGTTTCGGAGCTCTAAAGCTCCTTCCTCAGGGGGCATAAGTGCAGGATGCACGGTGCACACATATGTGCGCACCGGAAGTGCCGCGGACGCGCCGCCCGCAGCTCCGCTGCAAAAGCGCCTCCCACCAGTGACGAGGCCGGAAACGCGCGGGCCCACGTGATCCGAGGCCCGACATTGGCTGGGCACGTCATACAGAAGGAGCCGCGGGCGTGCATGCGCGGCACTTATAACCTCGGCGGACATCTTACAATGGGGCAAAAAGCCCCATTAATACATCTACCAACAAACATCACAATGAAATAAAAAATTAAAAGGAAAAAGGAAGGGTAGGGGGGAAAAAGAAAAAAGGGAAGAAGAGAAAGAAAAAAAACAACTTATACCCCATAAATAACATAATATAATATAATATCTGATCACAATAACACCATTCTAGCATATATATATTATCATTTGGAGGATATCGACCACCCACAATATACAATTATAATCACATTGGATATACATGTAGCCCCCATAAATATATAACGGCCACAATTTAAAGATCAATCAAACCCAATGGAATCTGTATAGATATATATAACAAAAAATTGAAACACCCCATAATATAATGTACTCCACATACATATGTATATATGCACATACATACAATATACATACATACATATATATATATACACAGAGGCAAACCAAAAAAGAGGGGAAAAAGGACAAAAGGAACCAAAACCAAACTATACATAAAAAAGGCCATATCATCAGTAGTCCGTGCGAAGTCTTCAAAAAAGAGATAGCCAATGAACACGTCATCCATCTCACGAACGTCTACGGCCCCCAATCCATATCCAGGATGATTGCAAGCAGAACTCTTCTCAAAATTCTTGATAAGTGCCATAAGATGCCTTCTTGGGAATCTTGAACAATAGATTTATCACCCAAAACGACCCCGTACACCCGAACCTAATAAAAAACTTAAAAGAAAACACAATTAAAACCAATTAATAAAAACTACCACACCATGGTATGTCAAAGCACAGTCTCAAAACGCAAGACTGAGATCAAAGGAACGAAACATACGATAAACTTTCATTTAGTCCATTGGGATATACCGTGTTTAACGTCCAAATCCAACGCGTTTCTTTTTGAGCTAGACGTTGGGAGATTTTACCACCCCGAATTCCCATATCTATCATGTCAATGCCCTTAAATTTAAGACCACTGCTGTCACAATTATGGTGCAACTTGAAGTGTCTCGGTAAAGTCTTCAACAAGTGCACCTCCTCTTCATTGGCTGCAGCCTGTATGCCCAGCACATGCTCCCTAATCCTAACCTTCAATTGTCTGGTCGTAAGACCTACATAGATCAGGGAGCACGGGCATGTGGCATAATATACAACATTACGAGATAGGCAGTTAATGTTTTTCTCAATCTTATATTCTTTCTGCCCCATCGAATCTGTAAATTTGTTATCACTGATCATATTTTCACACGCCACACAGTGGCCACAGGCCGCACTACCACCCTTCTTACTACGAACAAAATTATCCAAGAAAGTCTTAGGTGGATCTCCAACGTAGTGGCTCCGTACAAGATGGTCTCATAGATTTCTCGCTCTCCTAAAAGTAATTTGTGGTTTATCAGGGATAACCCTTGCTAAAATGGGGTCCGTCTGCAGGATATTCCAGGATTTCTTCAAAATCTCACGTACCTGAACAGACTGGGCATTAAAAGTTGTAATAAATCTCACTATCTCTGATTTCCCAGACTCATCATCGATTTTATACAAGAGAGTATCTCTGTTGCTATGTTTAGCCCGCAGATAGGCCCTCTTAATTGATCTATTACTGTACCCCCTTTCTGCAAAACGACCCCTCAGATCCTTTGCTTGAACCTCAAACTCCTCTTCTGTTGAGCATAGGCGTCTAAGGCGTAAAAATTGACCTATCGGTACAGAACGTACCATATGGGTGGGGTGTGAGGAGGATGCATGTAGGACCATGTTTGTAGCAGTAGGTTTTCTGTAAATCGTGGTCTGTATCCTCCCTTCCGGACCCCTCCTCAACAAAACATCCAAAAATTCTGCCCTACCTAGATCATACGAAGCCGTAAGGTGAATGTTAAGATCATTGCCATTTAATTCAAGAATGAACTGTTCCAGTGACCCCACATCCCCCTGCCAGAACAGTAAAATGTCATCTATGTAGCGCGTCCACAGAGGGACGCGCTCCATAGATGACAAACGGTCTGACATCAGGAAGTCTCTCTCCCACAGCCCCAGGAACAAATTAGCGTACGAAGGCGCAAAAGCCGCCCCCATCGCAGTCCCTTGGAGCTGCAGGAAGAAAGACCCCCTGAACGTAAAAAAAATTATGCGTGAGGGCAAATTCTAGAATTTCCAAGACAAAAGTCCTGAAACATGGCGAAAAATTGGATATGGAGAGAAAGAAATCAACTGCACGTAAACCGTCACTATGGCGGATATTCGTATATAACGACTCAACGTCCATAGTGACCAGAAATGTATCATCCTCCAAAGTAAGACCATCCATTTTCCGTAGTAGTTGATTTGTATCTCTGAGGTGGGATGGCAGATCTTCCACAAGTGGCTGGAAAAGAAAGTCCAGCCACTGATTAATACACTCCAAGTAGCCCCCCCGCCCAGAGACTATGGGTCTACCTGGGGGACACTGTATGTTTTTTTCATATATGTAAACAGCCTTACTTACCTCTCATTGTTAAGTACTTTATGTGCTATATTTACCTCTTTATTTTTTGCTATTTATGGATATATACAATGGTTTATTCGGGTACTGGGTTTGACTAGGGCTGGATTGCTTGATTTGCACTTTTGTACTACTTGCACTTTGGTTGCCATTTGCACATGTCTTCCAGTTGTTCCTTTTTGTCCTTGTCTAATAAAGATGTTCAATATGCTAATACTACGGATCTAGAGTCGCATTTCTTCTGTGGTTTTCCACATTTCTCATATTTTAAGTTTTGAGCGACTGATCCTTGATGGTCCGGTGTTTGTTGCACTTGTGTGTCAATTCATGACATGCAGGATGCAACATTTCATCATTGCTGTGTTATGTGTGCAAGGTGTATGGAGCGGAACCGCCTGTGTACAAGGTTTACAGAGTGGAGCCATTTGTGTACAAGGTTTACAGAGCGTGGACACGTGCGTACAAGGTGTACGGAGCAGAGCTGCATGTGTACGAGGTTTACGGAGTGGAGCCATGTGTGTACTGAGTTGAGCTGTGTGTGTGCAAGGTGTATGGTGGGGAGCATTCATACCTCCCAGCGGGACAGTCCCAATTTTGAGAGATACTGCCCCGGCTGGGAGCTTACTTTTCGCGCGGACACAGGAGTACACGGCGGAGCCCCGAGGAGCACTTTAAAATTTGCATGTGACTTTCCACCGGAAGTGACGGGCTGGAAGCTGACAAGAAATGAGGTAATTTTGAGAGGAAATTGTGACGGAACCATGGAGGCACTTTAGAGAATGCTTCAGATCCATCACCGTGTCCTCCTCCAACAGCGTGGACAGCGGGATCACCTTGAACTCGGGGATGCCGGCCATGTGAGCGGATCATGATATGTCCTGCATCAGGAGGCTCAGGTGGGCACTACAGTGGGAGCCGGGCTGCTATAGTATCTTTATAGAATCTTTCTATCTGTTTTTTTATCTCTCTAATCTTTCTTTTTTTCTTTCTCTCTGTTCGTCTTTCTTTTCTTTCTCTGTGCTTTCTTTCCCTTCTTTCTTTCTCTCTCTCTGTTCTTTCTTTCTTTCTTTCTCTCTCGGGTTTTCTTTTTTCTCTATGTTCTTTCTTTCTTTTCCTCAGTACCAGTCAGCGTGCCCACAGTACCAATAGAATAAGGGGGGTAGTAAACTACGTGGCACTGGTCACTTTGAATCTCTCATACTTTTTACTGATGTATAATCATATGCCCTGAGCACAACCATAAAGTGGGCCAGCCCCAGACAACAGGGTACAAACAAATCACTATTACTATCAGTCCAAGTGGACAATTATATAAGTAAAGGTAATGATGTCCCTGTGCCAAGCAGTGCAGAGGATCAGATTACACTGAGGAGACTGAGTAGCGGGGTATGGTGAGAAGAATTATATGGGGCCCATTACACTGTATGAAGTAATATATGGTGCCCATTATACTGTATGCAGTAATACATGGGGCCCATAATACTGTATGGAGCATTATATGGGGATAGGGGATGACTTTCTGTTCGTTGTGGATCTGACCGCTGGGTACTCCCATGATCCTGGGAAATGTAGCTTTGAAGAGCACCATGTAAATGGAGCTGTGGTCAATCATACGCACTGTGGCGCCATTCACATGTGGCTCTTCAAATAACTCCTTAAAGAGAGTGATGAGGAGACGACAAAGTATAGCAAAAATTCACTGATCGGGGTGAGGAGTGTTATAGTTTGTGGGCTGGTGGGGTTTGTGTGGCAGGGCAGCTTTTTTTGTCCCAGTCCGGCCCTGTATATACTGTATATATATTCTTTGCAATCAGCTATAATGTGCTATGCTCTACAGCAGGGATGGGGAACCTCAGGCCCCAGGGCCATTTACGGCCCTTGATGACCTTTTATCAGGCCCCCGGGCAGATTCTCAAGGACCGCATTCTTGGGCAGGGAGCTGTATTTTGATTGCCACAAACTCATTAATTTCTTCTTGCTCTGTTAGCACACACACACACACGCAGTGTTCACTAATGACCACTGAAGGGCATGCAATGAAAGATTACGTCCTGACACTAGTGCCAGAGTCAGGATGTAATTTGTGGGCGGAGTTTGTACGGTCCCCGAAGAATGGTATAAATATCCAAATGGCCCTTGGCAGAAAAAAGATTCCCTACCCCTGCTCTACAGTATTGAAGCGCCCTCAGCGATGGCACCCATTTGTCAAATGGGGATGATAATGGACGTGGACACCACTTACTGCAGGGCGCAGGCACTGGGCAGCAGGGACTGGAGTAGGAGTGGGACTCAGACTGGCCTGTGGGCCGTGGCACACTGTAACCTAGAGGGTCACATTCATATTACAGAGGTTGAAATCCACATTACAGAGGGTCACATCCACATTATAGAGCAGACCTGGGCAAAGACCCGGGGGCCACATCTGGAATGAGACAGGTATGAGGCTCGAAATCGGAGGTCCACGGGCCGCAAGATGCCCGCCTGGCCTCTCGCTGTTTCCATGTGCGCTGCAGCGCTACTGACTCCTTTGGTGGAGGAAGGGCCTCCGACCACTTCCTCCACCAGTGTGTGAAACAGCTGACACGATGAAATGACGTAATCGCGTCAGCTGTTTACTCCGGAGAGTCCGCGCACCGGAGGCAGGGAGAGAAGCACAGTGACAGGGAACGGGACGAGGTGAGTATGTGGTGTTTTTATTTCCTTATGTGTATGTGCCATTTGGGTGAGCATGGGGAGGCTATGGGGGTGACGACATGGTGCTGCACACCTGGGGTGGGTGACGACATGGTGCTGCACACCTGGGGTGACATGAGGGGGTGATATGGTGCTGCTGCTGCACATGGTGTATATAGGGAGGCTGTGTGGGGCTCATGCAGTATATGGGGCTGTTGGGGGCGCTTATACAATATACTGAAGGGGCTGTGCTCGGGTTCAAGCGATATATGGGGGGGGTCGGCATTGTTAATTCTGCTCAATATACAATTCTGATACAATTAATAATAAAATTATATATATATATATATATATATATATATATATATATATATAACTGTATGTGTGTATCACCAACCAATCACGAAGCATCTCTCATTTCACCAGAGCTATTTAAAATAAGCTGAGCTGGGATTGGTTGCTATGAGCAACAGTTTTCTCACTCGACAACACCTCAGCAGACACTGACTGGGTGGGAGAAATCTAGCATCCCCGGGAACATAAGCTCCCAACCATTGTCTGCCCCCAGAAAGGAGCAGAGAGCACATGACATAAATGAATTTCCCCCCCCCCCTCCCGTGCCCATATCCCCATCACACATCCTCCATCCCATAGGAACATCTTTCCTCTTAAAGGGATCATTGGTATGGAAGTTAGGGCAATTCCACTCAGCGCTCTCGTTCTGACCCCAGGACCCTGTTAAAGGGATCCCCAGTATGGAAGTCAGGGCAAATCTACTCAACGCCCTGGTTCTGATGCCAGGCCTCTCTTAAACGGATCCCCGGTATGGAAGTTAGGACCGTTCCACTCAGTGCTTTGGTTATGATCCGAGGCTGATGGGATGATGTGGGATATTAGGGGTAGTAGTCCAGTGGCTCTGGCTGACGGGATGATGTGGGATATTAGGGGTAGTAGTCCGGCGGCTGTGACGGGATGATGTGGGATATTAGTGGTAGTAGTCCGGTAGCTCTGGCTGACGGGATGATGTGGGATATTAGGGGTAGTAATCCAGTGGCTCTGGCTGATGGGATGATGTGGGATATTAGGGGTAGTAGTCCGGTAGCTCTGACGGGATGATGTGGGATATTAGGGGTAGTAGTCCGGTGGCTCTGGCTGATGGGATGATGTGGGATGTTAGGGGTAGTAGTCCGGTGGCTCTGACGGGATGATATGGGATATTAGTGGTAGTAGTCTGGTGGCTCTGGCTGATGGGATGATGTGGGATATTAGGGGTAGTAGTTCGGTGGCTCTGGCTGACGGGATGATGTGGGATATTAGTGGTAGTAGTCGGGTGGCTCTGGCTGATGGGATGATGTGGGATATTGGGGGTAGTAGTCCGGTGGCTCTGGCTGATGGGATGATGTGGGATATTAGGGGTAGTAGTCCGGTGGCTCTGACGGGATGATGTGGGGATATTAGTGGTAGTAGTCCGGTGGCTCTGACGGGATGATGTGGGGATATTAGGGGTAGTAGTTCGGTGGCTCTGGCTGACGGGATGATGTGGGATATTAGGGGTAGTAGTCCGGTGGCTCTGGCTGATGGGATGATGTGGGATGTTAGGGGTAGTAGTCCGGCGGCTGTGACGGGATGATGTGGGATATTAGTGGTAGTAGTCCAGTGGCTCTGGCTGATGGGATGATATGGGATATTAGGGGTAGTAGTCCAGTGGCTCTGACAGAATGATGTGGGATATTAGGGGTAGTAGTCCGGTGGCTCTGAAGGGATGATGTGGGATATTAGGGGTAGTAGTCTGGCGGCTGTTATGGGATGATGTGGGATATTAGGTGTAGTAGTCCAGTGGATCTGACGCAATCATGTGGGATATTAGGGATAGTAGTCTGGCGGCTGTGACGGGATGATGTGGGATATTAGGGGTAGTAGTCCGGTGGCTCTGGCTGACGGGATGATGTGGGATATTAGGGGTAGTAGTCCGGTGGCTCTGGCTGACGGGATGATGTGGGATATTAGGGGTAGTAGTCCGGTGGCTCTGGCTGACGGGATGATGTGGGATATTAGGGGTAGTAGTCCGGCGGCTGTGACGGGATGATGTGGGATATTAGTGGTAGTAGTCCAGTGGCTCTGGCTGATGGGATGATGTGGGATATTAGGGGTAGTAGTCCGGTAGCTCTGGCTGACGGGATGATGTGGGATATTAGGGGTAGTAGTCCGGTGGCTCTGACGGGATGATGTGGGATATTAGGGGTAGTAGTTGGTGGCTCTGGCTGACGGGATGATGTGGGATATTAGGGGTAGTAGTCCGGTGGCTCTGGCTGATGGGATGATGTGGGATGTTAGGGGTAGTAGTCCGGTGGCTCTGACGGGATGATATGGGATATTAGTGGTAGTAGTCCGGTGGCTCTGGCTGACGGGATGATGTGGGATATTAGGGGTAGTAGTCCGGTGGCTCTGAAGGGATGATGTGGGATATTAGGGGTAGTAGTCTGGCGGCTGTTATGGGATGATGTGGGATATTAGGTGTAGTAGTCCAGTGGATCTGACGCAATCATGTGGGATATTAGGGATAGTAGTCCGGCGGCTGTGATGGGATGATGTGGGATATTAGGTGTAGTAGTCCAGTGGCTCTGACGGAATGATGTGGGATATTAGGGGTAGTGGTCCGGTGACTCTGGCTGACGGGATGATGTGGGATATTATAGTGAATGTGGATATGTGGAGTGGGCGGGGCTATACACTTAGCTTTATATATACACTGTGTGCAGAATTATTAGGCAAATGAGTATTTTGATCACATCATCCTTTTTTTGCATGTTGTCCTACTCCAAGCTGTATAGGCTTGAAAGCCAACTGCCAGTTATGTAAATCAGGTGATTTGCATCTCTGTAATGAGGAGGGGTGTGGTCTAATGACATCAAAACTCTATATAAGGTGTGCTTAATTATTAGGCAACTTCCTTTCCTTTGGCAAAATGGGTCAGAAGAGACATTTGACAGACTCTGAAAAGTAAAATTGTGAGATGTCTTGCAGAGGAATGCAGCAGTCTTGAAACTGCCAAACTTTTGAAGCGTGATCACTGAACAATCAAGCGTTTCATGGCAAATATCCAACAGGATCGCAAGAAGCGTGTTGATAAAAAAAGGCGCAAAATAACTGTCCATGAATTGAGGAAAATCAAGCGTGAAGCTGCCAAGATGCCATTTGCCACCAGTTTTGCCATATTTCAGAGCTGCAACGTTACTGGAGTATCAAAAAGCACAAGGTGTGCCATACTCAGGGGCATGGCCAAGGTAAGGAAGGCTGGAAAACGACCACCTTTCAACAAGAAACATAAGATAAAACGTCAAGACTGGGCCAAGAAATATTTTAAGACTGATTTTTCTAAGGTTTTATGGACTGATGAAATGAGAGCGACTCTTGATTGATTGGCCAGATGGATGGGCCCGAGGCTGGATCAGTGAAGGCCAGAGAGCTCCACTCTGACTCAGACGCCAGCTAGGTGGAGGTGGGGTACTGGTATGGGCTGGTATCATCAAAGATGAACTTGTGGGACCTTTTCGGGTTGATGATGGAGTGAAGCTCAACTCCCAGACCTACTGCCAGTTTCTGGAAGACACCTTCAAGCAGTGGTACCGGAAGAAGTCGGTATCGTTCAAGAATAACATGATTTTCATGCAGGACAATGCTCCATCACATGCATCCAAATACTCCACAGCGTGGCAGGCCAGTAAAGGTCCAAACGAAGAAAAAAATAATGACATGGCCCCCTTGTTCACCTGATCTGAACCCCATAGAGAACCTGTGGTCCCTCATAAAATGTGAGATCTACAGGGAGTGAAAACAGTACACCTTTCCAAACAGTGTCAGGTAGGCTGTGGTGGCTGCGGCACGCAATGTTGATCGTAAACAGATCAAGCAACTGACAGAATCTATGGATGGAAGGCTTTTGAGTGTCATCGTAAAGAAAGGTGGCTATATTGGTCACTGATTTTTTTTGTTTTGTTTTTGAATGTCAGAAATGTTTATTTCTACATTGTGTTGCTCTATTGGTTTACCTGGTGAAAATAAACAAGTGAGATGGGTATATATTTGGTTTTTATTAAGTTGCCTAATAATTATGCACAGTAATAGTTACCTGCACAAACAGATATCCTCCTAAGATAGCCAAATCGAAAAAAACCACACCAACTTCCAAAAATATTAAGCTTTGATATCTATGAGTCTTTTGGGTTGATTGAGAACATAGTTGTTGTTCAATAATAAAAAGAATCCTCTAAAATACAACTTGCCTAATATTTCTGCACACGGTGTATATAGATATAATCATTTTAATTTTTTATAACTAACCGTAGTTAGTTACTATGCCTGGGCAGCGCCGGGCTCTTGAGCTAGTAATATAATTATAAAATATCAATATTAATATTGAGAATTAATTTTGGCCTATTGGTTCGGCCCTCCACGACAGTCATGGTCTCTCATGTGGCCCCTCAGGAAAATTAATTGCCCACCCCTGTCATAGAGGGTCACATCCACAATAGAGGGTCACATCCACAATATAGAGGGTCACAAACATTATAGACGGTCACATCCACATTTTAGAGGGTTACATGATGTGACTCTCTACAATGTGGATGTGGCCCTCTAAAATGGGGATGTGACCCTCTAAAATGGCCATGTGACCCTCTGTAATGGGGATGTGGCCCTCTAAAATGTGGAGCGAGAAAAAACAGAGAAAGAAAGAACAGAGAAAGAGGAAAGAAAGGGGAATGGAAGAACAGAGAGAGAAAGAAAGATTAGAGAAAGAGGGGAACAAAAAAAACAGATCGAGAGAGAAAGGAAGCGGGGAAAGAACAGAGAGAAAGGAGAGAGAGAGAAAAAGAAAGATTCTATAAAGATACAATAGCAGCCCGGCTCCCATTGTAATGCCCACCTGAGCCTCCCGGTACAGGACACATCATGGCCGACATCCTCGAGTCCAAGGCGATCCCGCTGTCTTCGGAGGGCAGTGATGGATCTGAAGCATTCCCTGAAGTGCCTCCAAGGTTCCATCACAATCTCCTCCCGAAATTACCTCATTTCTGGTCCGCTTCTAGCACGTCATTCCTCGTGCAAATTTTAAAGTGCTCCTCGGGGCTCCGCCGTGTACGTCTGTGTCCGTGGGAAAAGTAAGCTCCTAGCCGGGGCAGACTCTCTCTCAAAATCAGCACTGTCCCGCTGGATCCAGGGCGGTTGGGAGGTATAAATGCTTCCCACCAGACACCTTGTACACGCATGGCTCCGCACACCTCATATACACACGGTTCCGCTTTCTATGCCTCATATACACACGGCTCCGCTCCGTACACCTCGCGCACACACACGGCTCCACTCAGTACACACATGGCTTCACTCCGTAAACCTCGTACATTTGCGGCTCTGCTCTGTACACCTTGTACACACGCGGCCACGCTCTGTACATCTTGTACACACATGGCTCCACTCCGTAAACCTATACATGCGGCTTTGTTCCATACACCTCGTACACAGGCGGCTCCGCTCCATACACACGCGTGTTGTGAATTCATTTTCCCCTTTACCACTGAGGCCCGATGAACTCCCTCTTCTAGTAAAGAAAGATAGTGAGCCTGATTATCAGGCATCTGGGTCTAATGATGATGATTGGCTGAGTGGAGTTTCTGACTGGATTTAAGGCTGTCCATGCCCTCCTGCTCTGCTGGTGATTTCTCTGTGGGATCCTTGGATACCAGTCTGAATTCCTGCTCTCCAAAAGCTAAGTTTTCTGCTCTTCCGTTTGCATTTGTACGTTGTCTTTGTTTTGCTGGATTTCTGTCATTCCCTGCTGGGGTGAGCTGAATTCCTTTAGCTCTGTCTTCAGAAAATACCTGAGTGCGGATATAATTTTTGAAGCCTAGCTGCTTCAGGGCCTTTTTCCATATCAGCCTGTTGGCTATTGTCTTTTTAGGGTTTTTTGCAGATTGCAGACAGCAGCTGTCCTATCCTGTCCTATTTTAGTGAGTTTGGGCCCCATCGTTTGCTCAGCCTATCTTTCTATCTGTGTGAGTGTTTTTTCATCTTGCTTCACCGTCATTATATGTTGGGGGCTGCCTTTTACTTTGGGGTCTGCTCTGGGGCAGTTTAGATTTCCTTTTTCTGTCTTTAGGCTATTTAGTTTCTCCGGCTGTGATCGAGGGGTCTAGGGCACCGTAGGAACCCCCCACGGCTACTGCTAGTTGTGTTGTTAGGTTCAGGGGTCTGCAATCTGATAGTTGCCAACTTCTCCGGTTTTCTGGACTTAGCTGCTATTTTTGTGTCTGCCTCCTGCGGTGACTCATTCATAACACACGCGACTCCAACCGGTACACACATGGCTCTACTCCGCTCCGTACACACATGGCTCAGCTCCGTACACACAGGGCTCTGATTCGTACGCCCCGTACATACGCGGCTCCGCTCCGTACAACCCATACACACGGCGAAGCTCCGTACACACGCAGCCCCACTCCGTACACCTTGTACACATACAGCTCTGCTACATCCACCCTGCTGATCCCACACAGAAACTAGATTTGATCAATAATTGAGCTAATATTAGGTCATGCAGGAGGCTGAAGGACCCCCATCATCCATGGGGTACCAGGTGCTCCATTCCCAGTGGCTGCACATACAGTATGAGGTCACCCCATTAATAGGATTGTGAAACGTTCTGCTTTGTTAGCGCCCTCTTGTCTCTGGGCTGTGCCTGGTATTGCAGTTCAGTCATATATCTCTCTTTTAATGTAGAGTGACTATTTGGGGATTTAAAGGGGTCCTAAAGTTGGTTCCCCCCTGCACCACAGCTAATCAGTTTTATATTAATATTTACTAAGAAAATGTCATAGAAAATATGTACATTGTTTTGAATAGCATTTATATACCTTTCTCGCCCATTACATCAAAGAAGGCGACACAAACGGCCAAAAATTGCTCTAGGCTGCTGCTGCTCCATTGATGGGGTTGCATTATGACCCACAAGGTATTGCAACTGTGACATCAAGTTGCAAAAGAAATCCAACTGGTTCTGATTATTTGTCGCGGTACCTAGCGGGTCACAATGAGACCCCATTCACCTGCATTATAGAAGCGGCTGTTTCATGGCCAAAGTTGACATATATCCCCAGCTTGATGAAAAATGACTATTCACATTGTGTGCGGTATATAGAGTGTAGTGTATGGTCTATTATTATTATTATTATTATTTATTATTATTGTTATAGCGCCATTTATTCCATGGCGCTTTACATGTAAGGAGGTGTATACATAATAAAAACAAGTACAATAATGTTAAACAATACAAGTCATAACTGGTACAGGAGGAGAGGACCCTGCCCGCGAAGGCTCACAATCTACAAGGGATGGGTGAGGATACAGTAGGCGAGGGTAGAGCTGGTCATGCAGCGGTTTGGTCGATCGGTGGTTACTGCAGGTTATAGGCTTGTCGGAAGAGGTGGGTCTTCAGGCTCTTTTTGAAGGTTTCGATGGTAGGTGAGAGTCTGATATGTTGTGGTAGAGAGTTCCAGAGTAAGGGTGATGCGCGAGAGAAATCTTGTATGCGATTGTGGGAAGAGGAGATAAGAAGGGAGTAGAGAAGGAAATCTTGTGAGGATCGGAGGTTGCGTGCAGGAAAGTACCGGGAGACGAGGTCACAGATGTATGGAGGAGACAGATTGTGGATGGCTTTGTATGTCATGGTTAGGGTTTTGTACTGGAGTCTCGGGGCAATGGGGAGCCAGTGAAGGAATTGACAGAGGGGAGAAGCTGGGGAATAGCGGGGGGACAGGTGGATTAGTCGGGCAGCAGAGTTTAGAATAGATTGGAGGGGTGCGAGAGTGTTCGAGGGGAGGCCACAGAGCAGGAGGTTGCAGTAGTCAAGGCGAGAGATGATGAGGGCATGGACTAGGGTTTTTGCAGATTTTTGGTTGAGGAATGAACGGATTCGTGAAATATTTTTGAGTTGAAGTCGGCAGGAAGTGGAAAGGGCTTGGATATGTGGTTTGAAGGAGAGATCAGCGTCAAGGATTACCCCGAGGCAGCGAGCTTGTGGGACTGGGGAGAGTGGGCAGCCATTTACTGTAATGGATAGGTTCATTGGGGGGGTCACGTGAGATGGGGGAAAGATGATGAATTCTGTTTTGTCCATGTAAAGTTTCAGAAATCTAGCGGAGAAGGATGCAATAGCAGTCAGACATTGAGGGATTCTGGTTAGTGGGGAGGTGATATCTGGTCCAGAGATGTAGATCTGTGTGTCATCAGCATAGAGGTGATGCTGAAAGCCATGAGATTCTATGAGCTGTCCCAGGCCAAAGGTGTAAATGGAGAAAAGCAGGGGTCCTAGGACTGAACCTTGTGGGACTCCGACAGATAGGGGGCGAGGTGAGGAGGTGGTGTGTGAGTGGGAGACGCTGAATGTACAGCATGGTATGGCAGCATGGTGGCTCAGTGGTTAGAATCCCACCAAGGACAACATCTGCAAGGAGTTTGTATGTTCTCCCCGTGTTTGCGTGGGTTTCCTCCGGGTACTCCGGTTTCCTCCCACACTCCAAAGACATACTGATAGGGAATTTAGACTGTGAGCCCCATCGGGGACAGTGATGAAAATGTGTGCAAACTGTAAAGCGCTGTGGAATATGTTAGCGCTATATAAAAATAAAAGATTATTAAAAGAATGTCCGGTCTGTTAGTTATGATGAGATCCAGGATAGGGCCAAGTCTGTGATGCCAAGGGATGAGAGGGTCTGTAATAATAGGGAATGGTCCACTGTGTCAAAGGCAGCCGACAGGTCCAGGAGGAGGAGGACAGAGTAGTGTCGCTTGCTCTTGGCGGTTAAGAGGTCTTTGGTGACCTTAGTAAGGGCAGTTTCAGTGGAGTGGTGTGACCGGAAGCCAGATTGTAAGCGGTCGAAGAGGGAGCAAGAAGAGAGATGGGAGGACAGTTCAAGGTAGACGTGGTGTTCCAGTAGCTTGGAGGCATAGGGGAGAAGTGATATAGGGCGATAGCTGGATACAGAGGATGGGTCAAGAGAGGGCTTTTTGAGGATGGGTGTGATGGAGGCATGTTTAATGCTTGAGGGGAAAACACCAGTTGTTAGTGATAGGTTGAAGAGATGGGTTAGGGTTGGGATGAAGACTGTGGTGAGGTTTGGGATGAAGTGAGATGGGATCGGGTCAAGTGCACAGGTGGTGAGATGTGATCTTGAGAGTAGAGCGGAGAGTCGATCTTCTGTAATGGTGGAGAAGTTGGTTTTGGAGGTGGAGGGCTGGGAAGACTGGAGGAAGGGCTCTGTGGGTTGTTGACCAAAACTCTCTGTTATAGAATCGTAGAGTTGGAAGGGACCTCCTGGGCCATCTGGTCCAACCCCCTGCTCAGAGCAGGATTCGCTAAATCATCCCAGTCAGATGTCTGTCCAGCCTCTGAAGACTTCCATTGAAGGAGAACTCACCACTTCTCGTGGCAGCTTGTTCCACTCATTGATCACTCTAACTGTCAAAAAGTTTTTTCTAATATCTAATCTGTGTCTCCTCCCATTCAGTTTCATCCCATTGCTTCTAGTCTTTCCTTGTGCAAATGAGAAAAAAGATTATCCTTCTACAATGTGACAGCCCTTTAGATATTTGTAGACAGCTATTAAGTCTCCTCTCAGTCTTCTCTTTTGCAAACTAAACATTCCCAAATCCTGCAACCTTTCCTCATAGACAGGGTTTGCAGACCGGTCACCATTCTGGTCGCTCTTTTCTGAACTTGCTCCAGTTTGTTGATGTCTTTTTTTTAAAATGTGCCCAAAACTGGACACAATATTCCAGATGAGGTCTGACCAAAGAGGAGTAGAGGGAAATAATGACTTCACGTTATCTAGACTGTATGCTTCTGTTAATACATCCTAGAATTGCATTTGCCTTTTTTGCTGATGCATCACACTGTTGACTCATATCCAGTCTGTGATCTATGCTGACAATGAATTGAGGCTTGCAAGAGATGTCAAAAGCAATAATAAAGGATTTTGGGGATATGTCAAAAGTAAAAGAAAAGTCAAAGATGCTATAGGATTTTTACAGGATGAAAATGATGAAATGGTAAGACAGGATGTTGAGAAGGCCGAACTTTTAAATTCCTATTTTGCATCTGTTTTCTCTCAGAAAGGAAATGTGACATCAACTGTTCTTCACTGTCCTATTAAGGGAATAGAAGAATCCAGGATATCTATAAACAGAAAGATAGTGAGGAAACACTTAGCTAACCTAAATGAATTCAAGTCTCCAGGTCCAGATGAATTACACCCCAGAGTACTGAAGGAGATAGCAGAAGAAATTTTTGAACCCCTCTCCATAATATTTGAAAATTCTTGGAGAACAGGAGAAGTCCCAGAAGACTGGAGAAGAGCAAATGTTGTTCCTATCTTCAAAAAGGGGAAGAAGGTGGACCCAGGCAACTATAGGCCGGTGAGTCTGACTTCTATACCAGGAAAGATCTTTGAACAAATTATTAAACAACATGTATGTCAGTACCTGGATAAGAATGAAGTGATTAAACAGAGTCAGCATGGGTTTGTAGCTAATAAGTCATGTCAGACTAACTTAATTTCCTTCTATGACGGAATCACTGATTGGGTGGATCAAGGAAATGCTGTAGATATAGTATATCTTGACTTCAGCAAAGCATTTGACAAAGTATCTCATACAATCCTTATTGAAAAAATGACCAAGTATGGAATGGACAAGGCAACTGTTAGGTGGATTCATAACTGGCTTAGTGATCGGACCCAAAGAGTGGTCGTAAATGGCTGCACATCCAGTTGGAAGAATGTCTCAAGTGGGGTACCACAGGGCTCTGTCCTGGGCCCTGTATTGTTCAACATCTTTATCAACGATTTAGATGAAGGAATTGAGGGTAAACTGATTAAATTTGCTGATGACACAAAGCTAGGAGGGATAGCTAATACTAGAGAAGAGAGAGAGCGGATTCAAAAAGATATAAATAAACTGGAGAAGTGGGCAGCAACTAACAGAATGGTTTTTAACAGGGAAAAATGCAAAGTACTACATCTGGGCAATAAAAATGAAAAAAGCATATACAGAATGGGAGGAATAGGCCTAAGCAACAGCACATGTGAAAAAGACTTGGGTATACTAATAGATCACAAACTGAATATGAGTCAACAGTGTGATGCAGCAGCAAAAAAAGCAAATGCAATTCTAGGATGTATTAACAGAAGCATACAGTCTAGATCACGTGAAGTCATTATTTCCCTCTACTCCTCTTTGGTCAGACCTCATCTGGAATATTGTGTCCAGTTTTGGGCACCACATTTTAAAAAAGACATCAACAAACTGGAGCAAGTTCAGAAAAGAGCAACCAGAATGGTGACCGGTCTGCAAACCCTGTCTTATGAGGAAAGGTTGCAGGATTTGGGATTGTTTAGTTTGCAAAAGAGAAGACTGAGAGGAGACTTAATAGCTGTCTACAAATATCTCAAGGGCTGTCACATTGTAGAAGGATCATCTTTATTCTCATTTGCACAAGGAAAGACTAGAAGCAATGGGATGAAACTGAATGGGAGGAGACACAGATTAGATATTCTAAAAAACTTTTTGACAGTTAGAGTGATCAATGAGTGGAACAAGCTGCCACGAGAAGTGGTGAGTTCTCCTTCAATGGATGTCTTCAAACAGAGGCTGGACAGACATCTGACTGGGATGATTTAGCGAATCCTGCTTTGAGCAGGGGGTTGGACCAGATGGCCCAGGAGGTCCCTTCCAACTCTACGATTCTATGATTCTATTAGTATACCCAAGTCTTTTTCACATGTGCTGTTGCTTAGCCCTATTCCTCCCATTCTGTATATGCTTTTTTATTGCCCAGATGTAGTACTTTGCATTTTTCCCTGTTAAAAACCATTCTGTTAGTTGCTGCCCACTTCTCCAGTTTATTTGAATCCTCTCTCTCTTCTCTAGTATTAGCTATCCCTCCTAGCTTTGTGTCATCAGCAAGTTTAATCAGTTTACCCTCAATTCCTTCATCTAAATCATTGATAAAGATGTTGAACAATACAGGGCCCAGGACAGAGCCCTGTGGTACCCCACTTGAGACACTCTTCCAACTGGATGTGCAGCCATTTACGACCACTCTTTGGGTCCGATCACTAAGCCAGTTATGAATCCACCTAACAGTTGCCTTGTCCATTCCATACTTGGTCATTTTTTCAATAAGGATTGTATGAGATACTTTGTCAAATGCTTTGCTGAATTCAAGATATACTATATCTACAGCATTTCCTTGATCCACCCAATCAGTGATTCCGTCATAGAAGGAAATTAAGTTAGTCTGACATGACTTATTAGTTACAAACCCATGCTGACTATGTTTAATCACTTCATTCTTATCCAGGTACTGACATACATGTTTAATAATTTGTTAAAAGATCTTTCCTGGTATAGAAGTCACTCACTGACCTATAGTTGCCTGGGTCCACCTTCTTCCCCTTTTTGAAGATAGGAACAACATTTGCTCTTCTCCAGTCTTCTGGGACCTCTCCTGTTCTCCAAGAATTTTCAAAGCTTATGGAGAGGGGTTCAAAAATTTCTTCTGCTATCTCCTTCAGTACTCTGGGGTGTAATTCATCTGGACCTGGAGACTTGAATTCATTTAGGTTAGCTAAGTGTTTCCTCACTATCTTTCTGTTTATAGATATCCTGGATTCTTCTATTCCCTTAATAGGACAGTGAAGAACAGTTGATGTTACATTTCCTTTCTGAGAGAAAACAGATGCAAAATAGGAATTTAAAAGTTCGGCCTTCTCAACATCCTGTCTTACCATTTCATCATTTTCATCCTGTATCAATCTTCTGCTTGAAAAATGAGGCAGTCTTCAGCTGAGATGAGTGGGGAGGGAGGAGGTGCTGGGGGACGGAGGAGAGAATTGAAGGTGTTGAATAACTGTTTAGGGTTGTGAGACAGAGAGGATATGAGAGATGAGAAGTAGGTTTGTTTAGCTGTGGCGAGTGTGGTCTTGAAAGTAGTGAGGGACTGTTTGAATGCGATGAAGTGCTCGTTGGAGTAGGATCTTTTCCATCTGCGCTCAGCAGCCCTGGAAGCTCGCCTCAGTTCTTTGGTCAGGCTGGTGTGCCAGGGCTGTCTGTTGATTTTGCGAGCTTAGGTATGTGTAAGTGGGGCATCAGATTCCAAAGCTACAGCTATTGAGGTGTTATATAGAGCAGCAGCGTCATCCGCATTGTGTAAGGAACTTACATCTTGACCTACTCTCATTCTCTGAATCCCTCCTCCCTCTCACAGATATTTAAGATTTCTGCGAGGGTGTGAAAGTTTGTGGGGTGGGGATTATAGACATGGAGTGGAGAGGGAAGAGAATGTGAGAAGGTTGTGGTCAGAGAGAGGAAGAGGTGAGTTAGAGAGGTTAGATAGGGAGCATAGGCGGGTGAAGATGAGGTCCAGTGTGTGGCCATCTTTGTGGGTGGCTGCAGAAGACCATTGAGTGAGGCCGAAGGAGGAAGTGAGAGATAGATGTTTAGTGGCAGCTGAGAGGGAAGTGTCAATGGGGATGTTGAAGTCGCCCATGATGATAGTAGGGATGTCTGCGGAAAGGAAATTAAGTAGCCAGGTGGAGAAGTGGTCAAAGAAGGTGGTGGCTGGCCCTGGGGGGCGGTAGATGACAGCCAGTTGGAGGGAGAGTAGATGCGCACAGAGTGCATCTCAAAGGAAGGGAGGGTAACAGAGGGTGGCAGTGGGATTGGGGCGAAGGAGCAGATATCTGACAGGAGAAAACCAACTCCTCCGCCATGTTTAAAAACACATGTGATATGCATAAATGTGATCACGTCGGTCAGACACCGTTCACACCACCCATTAACTAAGATACAACAAGAGAACACAAAATGACAGATTTGAAAAATTTCTCTGCAGCCAAAAATATGGCAGTAATCAGCAAGTGCTGGATGACAAACACAGGGTATTTAGTCGATAGGTTTTTTTGCAAAAAAATGTATACCATGCTGCCTCACCACGTCACGGTAACCCTTCACGAAGCAGTCCCTATCTAATGTATTTAAAACCTGAACGTGGGGACTGCTTCGTGAAGGGTTACCGTGACGTGGTGAGGCAGCATGGTATACATTTTTTTGCAAAAAAAGGATCGACTAAATACCCTGTGTTTGTTATCCAGCACTTGCTGATTACTGCCATATTTTTGGCTGCAGATACATTTTTCAAATCTGTCATTTTGTGTTCTCTTGTTGTATCTTAGTTAATGGGTGGTGTGAACGGTGTCTGACCGACGTGTTCACATTTATGCATATCACATGTGTTTTTAATCCGTTTTTTCCTTAGCATGGCTTGGGAGACCCTACCCCTCTCCTGTGTGATGTGCATAAAAGAGCTGTCTCAAACCATAAGCCCATACTGTGGAGCGGCCTGTCTGAATCCTGTTCATAATAGACACTGTTCACACGTTCAGGTTTTAATACATTAGATAGGGACTGCTTCGTGAAGGGTTACCGTGACGTGGGCTGGCTGAACACAAACGCCAAACAAAGCAGACAAAATCTCATGGAACAATAGCAGGGCAAAAAACTTAGCTTTTAGCAGACAGGAGCGAAACTGGGTGCCAGAGCTCAGAGCTGAGAGGATCAACAGCAATGAGAGTGGGCGTCGGCTGCCTTATATCCACTCAGAGGCCCCGGATGTCCAATCACACTCCACCTGTTCAGATGACAGGTTCTTCCCATCCACATCCACTTCACTACCTCCCTTCACCAGCAGCGGGAGCTCATCAGACATCACCAGTGAAGGGGAAAATGAACTCACAACAGGTTACTGCGCCATGTGTAATATACGGTATATACAGTGTAGTGTCGCTTACACTGCGGTATTATACAATATACCGCAGTTCTAATGCTCCTTAATTAATCTGCGGTATAATGGACAGTGTATACGATGTCCCCCGTATACGATGCCACCTTGGCTTGCCCCCCCAGTGTTGATCCGGGGTACGCCCATGGTAGGTCGCCTTCCCAGACCAAGGCCGCGGACCCCAGGAGATCTCGGCATTGTCCTGTGGTGCCTGCAGCAGATCCTGTGCATTGCTCCCTGCGTCCTCCATGGATCGATCTTTGTTTCCAGGAGATCCCGCAGGCACTCGATCACATTTAGATCTGGGGAATTTGCAGACAAGTCCTCCCCTTCATCTCATTCTCATATTCGTCCATTACTGAGCAGTACTGATGAGTGAGCGCTGAAATGCTCCATAATTCTGTCCTGAAATCGAGCAGACCGTAATGATCGGGGGCTCGACCCAAGTAACGAGCATAATGGAGGTCAGTGGGGAAACGGGAGCATTTTTTCGGCTGACCCCACCATGAGGTCTAGAGGGGACCGGAAAATCAATAAAAAGGATGGAAATGGAATGGGAAAAGCATAGGGAAGACCCCTGGACGCATCTCTGACAACATCGTCCCCAGCAGCGACCTGGGAGTCAGAGGATTACGCCACTTTTACGGACTGACACTGAAACATACAAAACCGAAGATAACATGGATTTTACAGGAAACAATGTAAAGAAACATTCTTTCCTGTATAATGACTTGTATATAAGGCAAAATAAATCCCGCCATGGACGACATATGCCAGGAGTTTGTCAATTCTCTCCGTGTTTGTGTGGGATTCCTCCGGTTTTCATCCCACGCTCCAATGACGTACTGATGGGGAGTCCAGCTTGTGACCCGCAATGGGAACACTGATGATGATGTATATAAAGTGCTGCAGAATGTGATGGCGCGATGTAAGCAACGCAGAATAGATAGATCACGCCGTGACAGCGCTCTGATGGCCAGTGCCTGGTGTGGAGCTTTCAAGGAAGGAGAACTTGTCAGGGTCCTGGATTAGGTGAGTACGGTACATAGTGTTTATTATTTGAATCAAAATGTGTGGGGCATTATTAAATGTGAGGGCATCATAAGGTATGGGGGCATCATAAGATATAACTAAAATATTTAACCTCTCTCTCTCTTCTGGTATCTTTCCCTCCTCTTTTAAGCATGCCATCATACATCCACTGCTAAAAAAACCATTCCTCGACCAAAACTGTGCCGCTAACTATAGACCTGTCTCTAATCTTCCCTTCATCTCTAAACTCCTGGAACGCCTGGTCCACTCCCGTCTGATCCGCTATCTCTCTGATAACTCTCTTCTCGACCCTCTCCAATCCGGTTTCTGCTCTTTGCACTCTACTGAAACTGCCCTCACTAAAGTCTCTAATGATCTACTAACACCTAAATCAAATGGTCATTACTCCATGCTAATTCTCTTGGATCTCTCTGCAGCATTCGACACTGTGGATCATCAGCTCCTCCTCACTTTGCTCTGTTCCATTGGCCTCAAGGACACCGTTCTCTCCTGGTTCTCCTCCTATCTCTCTGACCGCTCCTTTACTGTATCTTTTGCCGATTCCTCCTCCTCTCACCTTCCCCTTACTGTTGGTTGTTCCTCAAGGATCGGTTCTAGGCCCCCTCCTCTTCTCCTTGTATACTGCCCCTATTGGTCAATCAGTAGATTTGGTTTCCAGTACCATCTCTATGCTGATGACACCCAATTATACGCTTCTTCTCCTGACATCACGCCAGCCTTTCTAGAAAACACCGGCGATTGTCTAAACGCTGTGTCTAATATCATGTCCTCACTATATCTGAAACTGAACCTGTCAAAGACTGAACTCCTTGTGTTTCCTCCCGCTACTAATGCACCTATACCCGACATTGCCATTTCCGTGTGTGGTTCCACTATTACTCCCCAGCAACATGCCCGCTGTCTTGGGGTCATACTTGACTCCGAGCTTTCCTTTGCCCCCCACATTCGATCACTGGCTCGCTCTAGAAACCTCTGGAGCCATAGGCGGAGGAGGACATGACTTGGGGATGGGTGGACCTTTACTCCTGCAGCTTTTTTGGTGTAGTGGTGTAGATTTTTAAGCACGAGGGATGTTGCTTTAAGAGTAAGAAGCACAGTATGTCTGTGCCTGGGGGGTTACTGTGAGGAGGGTGGGATTATATAGAGCAGGAAATCTGTGTCTCCCTCTTTCTTGCACAGGATGAACAGGAGGAAGCATGTCTGCAGTTTCAGGGAGTATAATACTGGGGTTATCACCTCATGCGACAGATGATAGCAGCACATTCACCTCGGACATCATTTACTAGTGTAGTATCAGCACCTACATTATGTATGGGATCAATATTACCTCAGCAATTCATGTAGCTGCCATGTTCCTCATGTGCCTGCTACATTTTCCTCACAGACTGTGAGCTTCTGTGTGACCTCCCTGCAGACATGTTTGATATACTACTCTGCATTCACCTCAGACATTGTGTAGTGTGTACTAGTGTAGTATCAGCTCCTACATCATATCTGGGATCAAGATTACCTCAGAAATTCATGTAGCTGCCATGTTCCTCATGTGCATGCTACATTTTCCTCACAGACTGTGAGCTTCTGTGTGACCTCCCTGCAGACATGTTTGATATACTACTCTGCATTCACCTCAGACATTGTGTAGTGTGTACTAGGGTAGTATCAGCTCCTACATCATATCTGGGATCAAGATTACCTCAGAAATTCATGTAGCTGCCATGTTCCCTCACTTTTTGCAGAGGCAGCTTTTGTGTGACCTCCCTGCAGACATTTCTGATATACCACATTACTGCTGTGTTATACAGAGTCTTCATGAGTTCTGGGTTTATGTATGATAGGACAGAGCAGGGACACATACAGTGTCTGCCATTACTATGGTGGAGCTGGGCAGTCACATGTATCAGAGACACTGGTGAGAGGAGCAGTCGGGGGATGGTATATGTATGATGAGGCTGCACTTCATGTCAGTGCACTGTATACTGACCCTGCTGTGTGCTGATTATCCCCCCTTCCCAGTTATGGAGTCTGATGATCTGTATGTGTGACATCTCTGTTACATACTGTGAGGCTGGGTGTGCAGATCCTGTGTAACCAGGTTACTCACTATATATGTGGTATATGGGTAAAGGCTGTATTCCTGTGCTGTATACTTAACCGGTACCACAGGTCTGCATACATGATATCACTCCTCACTGTGACGGCCGTCTGCGAATCTGGGCTGCAGTGGGGACAGCACCCCGAGTAACCCCGAGACCCTTAACCCCTATAAAGGGATCTGGAATTGTAGCAAGGCCCAGGAGGTAGCTGTCTAGATTAGCAGTGGACCAGAGCAGAACGGCCACCAAGGGGTCAAAACTAAAACCCGTAATCAAGGTCAGGATGCAGGAGTCTGAGACCAGGGCGCCGCAGAGGCACAAAATCAGCAGACAGAGGGAGAGTCAAAAGTCCAGGCCAGGGTCAGTAAAATCAGGAGGGCAGCGAGGTACAGGATCAGCAGGCAGAAGGAGAGTCAGGAATCCAAGCAAAGGTCAGCGTCAAAAAGTCGGAAGAGAGGCGGAGGTACAAAAACGGCAGGCAATAGAATGGTCAAGAATCCAGGCTGAGGTCAGAGTATACACTATAGAAATTCACACAGTAACACGCAGGGGAACCAAGAATATATCCGGCGGCTTGCAAGACCAGTCCCCAGGTATTTGAGGGATCAGGTCCTCCCTCACAGGTTCCCGGCCTGATGATGTAACCAGGACCGCCCCCGGACCAGGCCAGATGGACATGCAGTAAGCCCTACATGACTGACAGAGGGGCGGAGCCTGCGCCCACCAGATGCCTGTGCAGGAGCCCCCTCTCTGCCACCACCCTCACCCTGGAGCGAACCACGGCGCCTCCCAGTGGCTGAGGCAGGAATAGCCGTCCCTGAGTCCGACGGCGATGTGACGGTCCGGCGCCCCCGAGTGGCCGAGACCGGAACTGCAGGCCCTGAGTCTGGCAGTGACGTCCGGCGCCTCCTAGTGGCCGACGCCGGAACAGCAGGCCCTGAGTCTGGCTGCGACGTGACACTCACTCTGCTATATACGGATCATGCTGGGTATAAACATCCTGTGTCTCCAGGTTATGTTCCTGGCTGTACATATAATCTGGACATGACTTCCAGCTTAGTGCTTGATTTCTGTAGCTATTGCTGCCTTTAGTCTTCCCCCTCATATATTGCATGATCAGAGTATACCCACCAAGAGCTTATTTTATATTACCTAAGATGGTGGATAGAACAGGCTTCAAGGACTCCTACCAGCGTGTTAATATTATTTATGCTTTGATGTTTTATGGTATGTTTGTTTTAATAAAGGTGTGAATAATAATTATATTAAAAAAAAAAAGAAGGGATCAGTGTATACCCACCAAGTGCTTCTTTTATATTACTTAAGATGGCAGATAGCACAGGCCTGAGTGGATTGCCTGGTGGTTGGGGGGGTCCTTGAAGTTGGTTAGAAATTGGTCTGGGGGATCCATTGGGATATGGATTCCTCTTTTTGGAAGTTAATATGGTTCTGGACCTGGTGAAAGGTGGAGGGGAGTTTCGGCAAGAGTTTGTCGGATCCCCAGGAAATTCAAGTGAACATTGGAACCCTTGTGGCTATGGTGCTCCCGATCTAGTGGGGTAACGGCTGGGAGTAATTGTTGGTACATTTTATGTTTGGTAATCACCAGATTTGGGAGCTTCAAGGACTCCCCCCAGCGTGTTAATGTTATTTATGCTTTGATGTTTATTTTAATAAGAACCTGAATTTAAAATTAAAAAAAAAATAGTTATTTGTTTTCCTTTTAGTGGGTCCTTGGAAGTTATTTATAAATTGGTCAGTAGGTGTAACCATATTAAATTTGGACCTCTGGGGTGGGGTTCTTGGAGTTGACGCTGAATCAGCGACAAGGAATTGGAAGTTAAAATTCTGGATCTGGCTTTTGGTTATGGCTCTGGACGGGGTGTTACCCGGGAGCTTTTGGTGGTTGGACTTCCTGGAACGGGATGTTTGGTGCCCTCGAGCTGTTGGTTTACAGCTGAGGGTAATGTTGATTTTTAAGTTCTTGTGTTTTTGCCAAATATTTAGCCAGAATTTTTGGGGCTCCAAGAACCCTCCCCTCATGTCGTATAAGATTGTGTATTTATTCGGACTCCCATGACAGCACCACGAGAGAGGGGATCCGCCCTATAGGAACAGGAAACCTACAGATACAAAAGGGCGGCACCTCTCCCACGCATCAGTTGGTTTCCTGTTCCTGAGTGGACGGGATCCTACAGAAGATTTGGATCCCAGGCCGGCCAGCCGACACCGGTAGCGAGGGGGTCTCCTACCTCGGCCTGGTTCGGATTTCCTGGAGGACGCCACGGTGGCCCAGGATGGGTGTCACGGCGGTGGCGTGGACAGCAGGGAGCGGCGTCCGGAGGATGTCCGTCTCCAGGAATTTAGCCGCCGCCGGTAAGTATACCCCCCCCGGGGATTCCCGGCTCCGGCGGCGCATATGGGTGGCAGCGCTGTGCAGGGGGCTGCGACCGGGCGCTGCTCCGGAGCTCCCGGGCGTCCCGCGGGGCTTCCGGCGTCTCCGGGGTAGCGGTGACGTCAGGGGGCGGGCGGAGGAGGCGCTTCCGGGTCAGCGCGCCACTGCGCATGCGCGGCGATTCCAAGATGGCGGCGCCCATCGGAAACACCGATGGCGCGAGTTCGGGCGCCAGCTGGGGTAGGGAGCTCCGTTAAGGGGGAGGGGCGCGGCATGGATACTGCTGACCGGAGGAGGGGGTATTTAGGCGGGACCCGGGCAGGGTTCCTTGCCTTGGCCACATTACTACATGCAGCAGTGTGCAGCAGCAGCAGTGGTAATGGAAAGCGATCGAGAGCAGTAGCAGCAGCAGCAGCGGCAGAAGCAAGGGCAGCAGCGGCAAACATCACTGCCGCCCCTGGATGACCTTCGGCAGGTCAAACAGAAAAAGAAAGGGTCCCGTGACAGTAATGCGGGACGAAGTGACCAGTCCACTCGTAAAAGCTCCTCCAGGCAGACAGGAGCATCGACCGAAAGAAATCCCCCTCGTTCTCCGGTACTTGATTGTGGCACTGGTAAGTGATCTTCGTGAAAGTTCACTCAGTGACGGGACCCCCCTTCTGTGTTTTTTTTTTCTTTTCTAGGGAAAGAAAGCTACAAGTAAAAATAAGCATAGGGAATGCGCACTCTGTGCATGCCCATTACCGGATGCGTGCCTCAAAAGATTGTGCCCCCCTTGTATTCAGCAGACGGTGGCAGATGAGTCGCCTGCAGTAGCGGCGAGTTTGAGAGACATTGTCAGGGTAGAAATGAGGGAAACCCTAAAGTCCTTGTCTCAGCCGCAAAGTCTAAGGGGAGAGGTCCCGGCGGAATCTGATTCCTCGGTAGAGTCGAGAAAAAGCAGAGACTCCCAGGCTTCATCTCCCTCGTCCTCCTCAGGAGAAGAGGACTCGGGGCGATTTTGTCTGCCTCTTGACCGGGTAGACAAGCTGGTCAAAGCAGTCAGAGGGACAATGGAGGTAGAGGAGCCTAAGCCCCATTTATCCATGCAGGATGTCATGTTCGGTGGGCTGGAACAGAGGAAGCGGAGAGTCTTTCCGTTAAATCAAAAGATACAGGATCTGATCCACAGAGAGTGGAAAAAACCGGACAAAAGAGGGTCGCTACCACCAGCCCTCAAAAGGAGATACCCCTTCGACGATCCGGCAGTAAGTTCTTGGGACAGAGCCCCCAAATTAGACGCTGCCATTGCGAAGGCATCAAAAAAATCCTCGCTCCCCTTTGAGGACATGGGAGCCCTTAAAGATCCCTTAGATAGGAAAGCTGATATTTTCCTGAAAAACACCTGGGAGATGGCGGCCGGGTCCTTAAGACCAGCAGTGGCTTCAACGTGCGCGGCCAGGTCCATGATGGTCTGGTTGGACCAGTTGGAGTCACAACTAAAACAGGGTACATCAAGACAGACAATTCTTGGGGCCCTACCGACCATCCAAGAGGGAGCAGCCTTCCTGGCAGATGCCTCAGCGGATTCAGTGAGAATGGCCGCCAGAGCAGCAGGTCTTTCTAACGCAGCTCGCAGAGCCCTGTGGCTAAAGTGCTGGCAGGGAGACATCCAGTCCAGAGCAAAGCTCTGTGTGATTCCATGTGAGGGCGAATATTTGTTTGGGACTGTCCTAGACGAGCTGCTTGAAAAGGCGGGGGACGACAAGAAAAAATTCCCAAACCTTTCATCAGCGTCCTACTGTCGCCCATTTGGTAGAAGGAGATTTGGCCAGGGGAGAAGGCGCAACTCTTCGCCTGTTAGAGATCGACCCAGATGGGAAGACAGAAGGAGACGAGGTACGGGCTATATGTTTACACGCTCGTCGAGAGATCAAAAGAAACCAAATCAATGACTAGTGGTTCCCGTAGGGGGTAGACTGTCATCCTTCTTCCCGGCATGGTCACAGATTACGAATAGTGACTGGGCGCGTAAGGTAATATCCACCGGGCTTAGGTTGGAGTTTACCCAGATCCCGCGGGACACCTTTAAACTGACCCCCTTAAGATCTTCTCATCTCGAACAAGCGGCTTTAGAAGCGGAAGTCTTGAGCCTATGTCAGAAAAATGTTCTGGTAGAGGTTCCAGAGGCTGAAAGAGGAAGAGGGTTTTACTCTCCCCTGTTTCTAATCCAGAAGCCTGATAACACATTCAGAACGATTATAAACCTTCGTTCCCTTAACGAGTATTTGATTAATCATAAATTCAAAATGGAGTCCATTAATACAACAATAAAAATATTGTTTAAAGGTTGTTTTATGGCAGTCATAGATTTGAAAGACGCGTACTATCATGTACCTATCCATACAGACTTCCAGCAGTTCCTGAGGGTGGCAGTTTCAGTAGAGGGCACAGTACGTCATTTTCAGTATAGAGCCCTTCCCTTTGGTCTCTCAGCAGCACCCAGGGTTTTTACAAAATTAGTGGCCGAAGTTATGGCTCACTTACGAGAGGTTGACGTCTTAATCATTCCATATTTAGACGATTTCTTGATTGTAGGAAAATCGGTGGGTCATTGTAAATCCCAGATAGAAAAAGCTAAATCCAGGTTAGAAAACCTGGGATGGATTTTAAACTACGAGAAATCCCGACTCCAGCCCTTAAAAATACAGAAATTTTTAGGGTTGATACTAAATTCAGACACTCAGCGATGCCTGCTACCACTAGATAAAATACAAAAGATACAGGAGCAGGTTCTTCGGGCAATGGATAATCCATCTATGACCCTCAGACAGGCCATGTCCCTGTTAGGTTCTCTAACTTCATTTCATGCATCCCAGCAGTAAGGTGGGCACAGTTCCATACCAGAACCCTTCAAAACGACGTCTTGATTAATAGCAGGGCCCTTGGAGGCTCCTTACAGGGTCGGATGTGTCTAAGCCCCTCAACTGTTGCATCACTGAGATGGTGGCTTGAGAGCGAGAACCTAGCGTCAGGGGTGCCCTGGATAACACAGATAACCCGTATTATAACCACAGACGCAAGTTCCTTCGGTTGGGGAGCCCATATGGGGGACATAGTGGTACAGGGCCAGTGGGATTCTAATTCTGAAATCTCATCCAACCAGAGAGAACTATTGGCGATAGAGCGGGCAGTCAAGAAACTCATTATCTACCTGCAGGGCCATCATGTGAGGATACACTCGGACAACCAGGTAGCGGTAGCATATGTCAACCACCAAGGTGGAACCCGCTCCAGCGCTCTGATGCAGATAACAGAACGGCTCCTCCAGATAGCAGAGAGAAATTGTCTATCTTTGACCGCGCTCCACATCAGCGGAAAGGACAATGTAAGAGCAGACTTTTTAAGCCGCAAGGCTCTAAGACAAGGAGAATGGGCTTTGAACAAAAATATTTACCGCCAGATTGTCCGCAGATGGGGCCAGCCAGAGGTAGACCTCTTTGCCACCAGAAAAAACAGAAAAGAAAGATTGTTCTGCTCTCTGAACCCCAGGGAAAATCCCCTGGCGGTGGATGCCCTACTGATAAGATGGGATTTTTCTCTGGCATACGCCTTCCCACCATTGAATCTTCTTCCTCTGGTAGTCAGGAAGATCAGAGAGGATCAGGCAAGAGTCATACTGATTGCCCCCTTTTGGCCCAGGAGGACCTGGTTCGCATGGTTGAGGACCATATCGGTAGGCGATCCCTGGGTACTGCCGAACCTTCCGGATCTCCTCTACCAGGGGCCAGTCAGCCACCCACAAGTAGCGGGACTTCATTTGACGGCGTGGTATTTGAAAGGTCACTATTAAAAAATAGAGGGTTCTCCAAGAACTTAATTGACACCCTCCTAAGAAGCAGAAAATTAACCACCACTAATATCTATGCTAGGACCTGGAAACGCTTCCTGTCCACCTTTCACTTTGACATCAGAGATGGAATTCCCACGAAACATATTCTGGAATTTCTCCAGAAAGGTTTCGAATTGGGTCTCTCCACAAGCACGCTAAAAGTACAAGTTTCAGCCTTAGGGGACCTGTTTGCAGCTGATATTGCAAAAGATTATTGGGTAGCAAGGTTCATCAAAGCAGCGGCCAGATCGAGACCTATACACAAAGACAGATGCGTACCGTGGGACTTAAACTTAGTCCTTACAGCCATGACAGAAAGTCCGTTTGAACCTTTAGATTCCGCCTCACTAAAGATTATATCCCTTAAAACAGCATTCCTGGTAGCAATAACATCCGCACGTAGGGTGAGCGACATACAGGCACTCTCCAGATTGCCTCCTTACACAGAGTTCTTACAGGATAGAGTGATCCTAAGGCCAGATCCAGCATATCTTCCAAAGGTAGCAACACAATTCCACAGGACACAGGAGATAGTTCTGCCTTCCTTCCTCCCTAACCCAACCAACCCTAAAGAGCAGAAACTCCAGGCGTTAGATATTAGAAGATGCTTACTGACATATTTAGCAGCCACGGATCCTTGGAAGAAGGAGAATGCATTATTCCTATCCTTCCAAGGTTCCAGGAAAGGATACAGAGTATCAAAACACACATTAGCAAGGTGGATTAGGGAGGCTATCTCTCTTGCCTACACAGCAGGTGGCGGTCCGGCTCCACAGAACCTGAGGGCACATTCCATTCGGGCCATGGCATCATCCTGGGCGGAGAGATCTGGAGTATCAATTGATCAAATATGTAAGGCGGCCACTTGGTCATCTCCTTCCACCTTTTTTAACCACTATCGGTTAGACATGGGTGCCTCCTCAGACCTCACCTTCGGGCTAAGGGTGCTGCAGGCTGTAGTCCCTCCCTAAGTTAGTTTACATCTCTGTAATTCTCTCGTGGTGCTGTCATGGGAGTCCGAATAAAGTATTAAGTTACGTACCAGTAACGGTATTTTTCGGAAGCCCATGACAGCACCCTTAGTTCCCTCCCTTGTTCACGTATAGGGGTGCACTCCTTTAGAAGATTGTTCATAGAATCACCATATGTGGGAGATGGTATGAAATAATTCGGTTAAATAGGGTAGATAGGTTGTATATATCATATGTTGTGTACTAACCATGGTAGCCTCTCAAGCTCTGTAATCCAACTGATGCGTGGGAGAGGTGCCGCCCTTTTGTATCTGTAGGTTTCCTGTTCCTATAGGGCGGATCCCCTCTCTCGTGGTGCTGTCATGGGCTTCCGAAAAATACCGTTACCGGTACGTAACTTAATACTTTAATACTTATTGTAAATGTTTGTTATTTGTTAATTAACTGGCCGCTGACCCCCCCCTGGGTTTGGAAGGGTAACCATTTCAGGTATGGCACCCTGGTTTTGAGGGGTAATCATCTCGTGTATGGCCCCCTGGTGTGGAGGGGGTAACCATCTCGGGTATGGCCCCCTGGTATGGAGGGGTGATCATCACGGTATGGCCCCTGGTCTCCAGAAGCATTTATGTTTTATAGGACCCTGTTAGGGTAAAGTCCCTGGGGTCATGGCAATCATATTTTATACGCCTACAGAAGAAATTGCCTCCTCTGAGCCAGGAACGGCGGCTGGAGGGGAGAAGAGAACAAGGTTGTCGTCTGGACAATGCAGTTTTCTAGTGCATGAAACTGAAGAGCAATGTACCTAATCTGTGTGCCCTTGAGTCAGTGGGAGTGACTAAGGGTAAAGTAATCAAGTGCATTAACATGAAGGGCAATATGCCTATTCCCGATGCCCTTGAGCTGGTGGGAGCGGCTAAGGGTATAATCAAGTGCATTAACACAAAGGGCAGTATGCCTACTCCCGGTGCCCTTGAGCCAATGGGAGCGGCTAAGGGTAAAGTAATCAAGTGCATTAACACAAAGGGCAGTATGCCTATTCCCAATGCCTTTGACCCAGTTGGAGAGGTCAACAGTAAATGTTATCAAGCGCATGAAAAACAATTAACAATGGCGTGACAGTTTTATTAATAATGCCTTTGTAGACTTTTTCTGCTTTAGGTTTATTTAACCCCTTCCTGACATGAGACGTACTATCCCGTCCATGGGACCTGGGCCCCTATGCCCATGGACGGGATAGTACGTCTAGCGCGATCAGCGGCGCCCACGTGGTGAGCGCCGCTGATCGCGGTCGGGTGTCAGCTGATTATCACAGCTGACACCCGGCACAATGTGTCAGGGGCGGTCACGGACCGCCCCCGACACGTTAACCCCTTGCACACCGCGATCAAACATGATCGCGGTGTACCGGGGGTTAAAGGGAAGCATCGGCAGGGAGGGGGCTCCCTCCGTGCTTCCCTGAGCCCCCCACGGCAGCGCAATGTGCAGCGCTGCTGCGGGGGGGCTCCTTTCCTCCAGGCCCCCGAATCCAAGATGGCGACGGGGGCCTGAGGAAGCTGGCTTCCTCAGTGCCTGCAAAGCGCAGGCATGAGGAAGCCTTCTGCAGTGCCTGTGTCAGATCGCTGATCTGTCACAGTGATCTGTGATGTGACAGATCAGCGATCTGTCACAGGACAGTGATGTCCCACCTGGGACTATTTAATAAAGTAAAAAAAAAAATAAAAAAAAGTGTTAAAATAATTTAAAAAAAATCGCCAAATAAATTAGAAAAAAAAAAAAATATTCCCCAATAAATCCATTTTTTGGAAATAATAAAAAAAAAACAAAAGTACACATTAGGTATCGCCGCGTCTGTAATGACCCGCCCTATAAAACTGTCCCATTAGTTAACCCCTTTAGCGAACCCCTTAAAAAATAAAAATAAAAAACGAAGCAAAAAATGATTTATCATACCGCCAAACAAAAAGTGTAATAACGCGCGATCAAAAAGACGCATATAAATATCCATGGTACCTCTGAAAACATCATCTTGTCCCGCAAAAAACGAGCTGCCACACAGCATCATCAGCGAAAAAATAAAAAAGATATAGCTCGCAGAATAAAGCGATGCAAAAATAATTATTTTTTATATAAAGTAGTTTTCATTGCATAAAACCGACAAAAACATAAAAAAATGACATAAATGAGGTATCGCTGTAACCGTACTGACCCGAAGAATAAAACCGCTTTATCAATTTTACCGCACGCGGAACGGTGTAAACGCACCCCCCCAAAAGAAATTCATGAAACGCTGGTTTTTGTTCATTCTGTGTCCCAAAAATAGGAATAAAAAGCGATAAAAAAAAAAAGCGATCAAAAAATGTCACGTGCCCGAAAATGGTACCAATAAAAATGTCAACTCGTCCCGCAAAAAATAAGACGTCACATGACTCGGTGGGTCAAAATACGGAAAAATTATAGCTCTCAATATGTGGTGATGCAAAAACTATTTTTACAATAAAAAGCGTCTTTTAGCGTGCGACAGCTGCCAAATATAAAAACCGCCATAAATAGTAAATCAAACCCCCCGTTATCACCCCCTTAGTTAGGGAAAAATAATAAAATTAAAAAAAAAGTATTTATCTCCATTTTCCCATTAGGGTTAGGGCTAGGGTTAGGGCTCAGATTAGGGTTAGGGGTGTGTTGGGGTTAGGGTTGGAGTTATAATTGGGGGGTTTCCACTGTTTGGGCACATCAGGGGCTCTCCAAATGCAACATGGCGTCTGATCTCAATTCCAGCCAATTCTGAGTTGAAAAAGTCAAATGTTGCTCCTTCCCTTCCAAGCTCTGCCATGCGCCCAAACAGTGTTTTACCCCACATGTAGGGTATCAACCTACTCAGGACAAATTGCAAAACAATTTTTGGGGTCTAATTTCTCCTGTTACCCTTAGGAAAATAAAAAATTGGGGGCAAAAATATCATTTTTGTGGAAAAAAATGATTTTTTTATTTTCACGTCCGAGTGTTATAAACTTCTGTGAAGCACTTGGGGGTTCAAAGTGCTCACCACACATCTAGATAAGTTCCGTGGGGGGTCTAGTGTCCAAAATGGGGTCACTTGTGGGGAGTTTCAATAGTTTAGGTACATCAGGGGCTCTCCAAACGCACATGACACCCGCAGACCATTCCATCAAAGTCTGCATTCCAAAACGTCACTGCTTCCCTTCCAAGCCCCGACGTGTGTCCATACAGTAGTTTTCTCCCACATATGGGGTGTCAGCGTACTCGGGCCAAATTGGACAACAACTTTTGGGGGTCCAATTTCTCCTGTTACCCTTGGGAAAATGAAAAAATTGGGGACTAATTGATCATGTTTCTGGAAAAAATACGATTTTTTTATTTTCATGCCCTGGCATTATAAACTTCTGTGAAGCTCTTGGGGGTTCAAAGTGCTCACCTCACATCTAGATAAGTTCCTTAGTGGGTCTAGTTTTCAAAATGGGGTCATTTGTGGGGGGTTTCCACTGTTTAGGTACATTAGGGGCTCTCCAAAGGCAACATGACACCCGCAGACCATTCCATCAAAGTCTGCATTCCAAAACGTCACTACTTCCCTTCCGAGCCCCGACGTGTGCCCATACAGTAGTTTTCTCCCACATATGGGGTATCAGCATACTCAGGTCAAATTGGACAACAACTTTTGGGGTCCAATTTCTCCTGGTACCCTTGGGAAAATAAAAAAATGGTGACTAAAAGATCATGTTTGTGGAAAAAATACGAATTTTTTATTTTCACGCCCGGGCATTATAAACTTCTGTGAAGCACTGGGGGGTTCAAAGTGCTCACCACACATCTAGATAAGTTCCTTAGGGGGTCTAGTTTCCAAAATGGTGTCATTTGTGGGGGGTTTCCACTGTTTTGGTACATCAGGGGTTTTCCAAACGCGACATGGTGTCCGATCTCAATTCCAGCCAAAAACGTCAAATGGCGCTGCTTCCCTTCCGAGCTCTGCCATGCGCCCAAATAGTGGTTTACCCCCACATGTGGGGTATCAGCGTACTCAGGACAAATTGCACAATAACTTTTAGGGTCCTGTTACCCTTGGGAAAATAAAAATTGGGGTGAAAAGATCATTTTTGTGGAAAAAATATGATTTTTTTAATTGTACCGCTGTACGTTATAAACTTCTGTAAAGCCCTTGTGGGTTCAAAGTTCTCACCACATATCTAGATAAGTTCCTTGGGGGGTCTAGTTTCCAAAATGGGGTCACTTGTAGGGGGTTTCCACTGTTTAGGTACATCAGGGACTCTCCAAACGTGACATGGCGTCCAATCTGAATTCCAGCCAATTTTGCATTGAAAAAGTCAAACGGCGCTCCTTCCATTCTGAGCTCTGCCATGCACCGAAACAGTGGTTCCCCCCCCACATATCAGGTATCTGCGTACTCAGGACAAATTGCACAATAACTTTTGCAGTCCAATTTCTCCTGTTACCCTTGGTAAAATAAAAATTGAACCTGAAGTATTTTTTTTATGAAAAAAAGTTAGATGTTCATTTTTTTTTTTAAATATTCAAAAAAATTCCTGTGACGCACCTAAAGGGTTAATAAACTTCTTGAATGTGGTTTTGAGCACTTTAAGGGGTGCAGTTTTTAGAATGGTGTCACTTTTGGGTATTTTCTATCATATAGACCCCTCAAAGTGGCTTCAAATGTGATGTGGTCCTAAAAATAAAATGGTGTTGTAAAAACGAGAAATCGCTGGTCAACTTTTAACCCTTATAACTTCCTAACAAAAAAAAATTTTGGTTCCAAAATTGTGCTGATGTAAAGTAAACATGTGGGAAATGTTAGTTATCAAGTTTTTTGTGTGCCGCATCTCTGTGATTTAAGGGCATAAAAATTCAAAGTTGGAAAATTGCGAAATTTTCAAAATTTTCGCCAAATTTCCGTTTTTCTCACAAATAAACGCAAGTTATTTGAATGAAATTTTACCACTAACATGAAGTACAATATGTCACGAGAAAACAATGTCAGAATCACCGGGATCCATGGAAGCGTTCCAGAGTTATGACCTCATAAAGGTACAGTGGTCAGAATTGTAAAAACTGGCCCGTCATGAACGTGCAAACCACCCTTGGGGGTGAAGGGGTTAAATTACTACTTCCAGATATTCTGAACGTTATTTTATGGTCGGTTATAATGTTATATTGTTTATAGTTTTTAATTACTCCCTATTTATAATATCTTTCTATTGATATGTTCATCACTTTTTGGGTAGTGATAGTAAGTGGGATAAGAAATTTTACTGCACAGCTACTGTAAATAATGGTGGTTTCTAGAACTAAAATCTGTGATTTGGTGAATTATTAGAGCTGGCTACAATACGTGCGGTATAATAGTTTTTTGAGGCATGAGAGATGTCATTATACAGGTATTCAGATTGTGGCTACGACCTTAATTATGGTTTACTTTCCACTTTCCCCATTATGGGATCCTCATTGCAGGATGTTTAGCAACTGCTATTTTGCTGTAGTTACCGTATTATCGACCATAACTTGGTAGCATGGCATTGATAAAATTAATCTGTCGGAGCTCTGGAATTTTAATTTTATTACTTGTGTGCACAGACTTTCCATAGCTTGTAGAAATGGTTGATGGGGGTCGAGTCCATTTAAGGTGTCAAATGGCCTTTCTGGTGGCGGTTTAGGAGTCAGGTGGAAGTTGCAGGCAAGTTAAGGTGGACTCATTTTAACTAATAGAGGATGTAAAACCTCATGGTGGTGAACAGGCTCGGCTTTGGTGGCCAGCCTCAAGGACGTTGTAATGGTAACGTCAATCAGGGGCGGGCACAGTGGTTAAGCACAGGAGTGAGGATAATAGGGTCATTGGTGCCCTGAAAGTTTACTGTCTCTTCTTGAATGGCAAGCCAGTGCGTGCCGCCCCTTTATGGCTGTCTGGCCTGGTTCTGTATGTCAGACAGCTGGGGATATCACAGTACTTGTGAATCCCAATGTACTAGCACTTCACCTGACTCCTACTGTGATTGTTTTAATCCTGTGATTTAAATAAAGCTGTGGCCATTTTGACAACCAAAATAATGTGTCGTGTATTTATTCTAGTGCCTAGGTTTACTGTAGTTATGGTGGTTTTAAGATGGAGTGTGGGTCCGTCCCATATCCATAAGTCATGTCATCTGCACCTCAAAAACATTTCTAGAATTCGACCTTTTCTTGCTTTTAACTCCGCAAAAACCCTTAGACTGTGTTCACACACAGCGTTTTTTTAGCGGTTTTCACTATAAAACCGTTAAAAATAAGCTACCCAGTCTTCTATGCATTTTGCACTTTTTGTGTACATTGATGCGTTTTATACCGCGAAAAAATGCGAATTAATTTTGCGGATTTTTCCCGGATTTTGGCTTCTTCCATGCGTTTTGAAACCGCTGCGGAAAAAAACGCATCAAAACCGCCGCGGAAAAATAGGTGCAGTTTCTGGGAAGGGAGTTAGGTTTTCAAGCAGAAATTTTCTGCTACGTGCACTTAGCCTTACTGTTTCTCTTATTCATTCTTGTCTCGACTATTGTAACTCTCTTCTAATCGGTCTCCCTCTTACCAAACTCTCCCCCCTCCAATCTGTCTTGAATGCTGTAGCCAGGATCATATTCCTCACCAATCGTTACACCGATGCCTCTACCTTGTGCCAGTCATTACACTGGCTACCCATCCACTCCAGAATTCAGTATAAACATATTACCTTCACCCACAAAGCCCTCCATGGCTCAGCACCACCCTACATCTCCTCCCTTGTTTCAGTATACCACCCTACCCGCGCCCTCCGCTCTGCTGATGACCTGAGGTTAGCATCCTCAATAATCAGAACCTCCCACTCCCGCCTCCAAGACTTTACACGTGCTGCGCCAATTCTTTGGAATGCACTTCCCAGGTCAATACGATTAGTCCCCAATCCCCACAAGTTTAAGCGTGCCCTGAAAACGCATTTATTCGGACTGGCCTACCGCCTCAACACATTAACCTAATCTATCCCTGTGTGGCACAGTCAAAAGATTTACCTTAACCAGGTTCACCGCTCTGTGTCTGTACTGTTACACACTTAACATTATGGCTGGTCCAAACAATCAGGGCAATTGTTACCACCCACCTTTCGTGTCTACCTCTTTCCTCATAGACTGTAAGCTGGCGAGCAGGGCCCTCTTTCCTCTTGGTATCTGTCATGATCTATGTGATTATTGTTATGCTGTAATGTCTATTGTCTGTACAAATCCCCTCTGGAATGCAAAGTGCTGCGGAATATGTCGGCGCTATAGAAATAAAATTTATTATTATTATTATTATATGGGGCATTGTGGGGGCATCATAAGGTATGGGGCATTGTGGGGGAATCATAAGGTATGGGGCAGTGCAAGGGCATCAAAGTGTTGCGGCATCATGTGACTGGGGGCATCATAAAATACGATGGTCTCGTACATTATAAGGACTACTGTGGGGCCCCTCATACAGTGTTGGGGCTACTGTGGGGCCCCTCATACAGTGTTGGGGCTACTGTGGGGCCCCTCATACAGTGTTGGGGCTACTGTGGGGCCCCTCATACAGTGTTGGGGCTACTGTGGGGCCCCTCATACAGTGTTGGGGCTACTGTGGGGCCCCTCATACAGTGTTGGGGCTACTGTGGGGCCCCTCATACAGTGTTGGGGCTACTGTGGGGCCCCTCATACAGTGTTGGGGCTTCTGTGGGGCCCCTCATACAGTGTTGGGGCTACTGTGGGGCCCCTCATACAGTGTTGGGGCTACTGTGGGGTTCATTATACTGTGCATAGGGGAGCTGTACATGAGGACATTATTACATGCTAAGTGGGAACTTAAGCATTATTGTTATAGGGGCACTCAGAATATTGTGACTGTCAAAGGTGATTATCATTTTGGACACTTTTTAGGGCACTCACGCAGGGTATTAATATTTTCTAGTTTTCAAAGGGGTAATTTTACCATCCGGGGGCATAAAAGAGGCATTTTACTTTGTAAAGGGCACAGTGATGGCATTACTATGAGGGGCTGTAAGAGGAGCACTGTTTTTGGACCACACAACAGGTGCAGTAATAGGGGCACCTTCAGTAGTGGCTCAGTATTGGGGTATCAGCGGGATGAGGGGTTTGTGCAGGTTGGTAATAGATGGTGATGGAGCTGGAAATGTGAGAAGTCAGATGTGTCTTTGTTGTATTCTCTGCAGATGAGTCCTGGCTTGAGAAGTTGTCATGTCGGTCTGGGCAAGATGGAAAAGATGAGAAAAGTGAACGACTCTGTAATGTCCACTCGGTGTAAGGAATTCAAGAGAGAACGCTTTAACTGTATTTTTATTCTTCTCCTTCCTCCAGCACACATTCTCATCAGGCTAAACTGAAACTCCCCTAACCCACTTCCTGTCTATAACCTTCTAGTCACAAGACTTCCTTTTCTTAACCCCTTTACCCCCAAGGGTGGTTTGCACGTTCATGACTGGGCCAATTTTTACAATTCTGACCATTGTCCCTTTATGAGGTCATAACTCTGGAACGCTTAATTGGATCCCGGTGATTCTGACATTGTTTTCTCGTGACATATTGTACTTCATGTTAGTGGTAAAATTTAATTCCTATAACTTGCATTTATTTGTGAAAAAAATGGAAATTTGGCGAAAATTTTGAAAATTTCGCAATTTTCCAAATTTGATTTTTTTTTTTATGCTCTTAAATCACAGAGATATGGCACACAAAAAACTTAATAAGTAACATTTCCCACATGTTTACTTTACATCAGCACAATTTGGGAAACAAATTTTTTTTTTTTTGTTAGGAAGTTATAAGGGTTAAAAGTTGACCAACGATTTCTCATTTTTGCATCACCATTTTATTTTTAGGGACCACATCACATTTGAAGTCACTTTGAGGGGTCTATATGATAGAAAATACCCAAAAGTGACACCATTCTAAAAACTGCACCCCTCAAGGTGCTCAAAACCACTTTCAAGAAGTTTATTAACCCTTCAGGTTCTTCACAGGAATTTTTTGAATGTTTAAAAAAAAAATGAACATTTAACTTTTTTTCACAAAAAAATTTACTTCAGGTTCAATTTTTTTATTTTACCAAGGGTAACAGGAGAAATTGGACTGCAAAAGTTATTGTGCAATTTGTCCTGAGTACACTGATACCTGATATGTGGGGGGGAACCACTGTTTCGGCGCATGGCAAAGCTCAGAAGGGAAGGAGCGCCATTTGACTTTTTCACTGCAAAATTGGCTGGAATTCAGATCGGACACCATGTCATGTTTGGAGAGCTCCTGATGTGCCTAAACAGTGGAAACCCTCCACAAGTGACCCCATTTTGGAAACTAGACCCCCCCCCCCCCCAAGGAACTTATCTAGATATGTGGTGAGACCTTTGAACCCCCAAGGGCTTCACAAAAGTTTATAACGTACAGCTGCACAATTAAAAAACATATTTTTTCCACAAACATGATCATTTAGTCCCCAATTTTTTTTATTTTCCCAAGGGTTACAGGAGAAATTGGACCCCAAAAGTTGTCAAATTTGTCCTGAGTACGCTGATACCCCATATGTGGGAGAAAACTACTGTATGGGCACACGTCGGGGCTCGGAAGGGAAGTAGTGACTTTTTGGAATGCAGACTTTGATGGAATGGTCTGCGGGTGTCATCTTGCGTTTGGAGAGCCTCTGATGTACCTAATCTGTTGAAACCCTCACAAGTGACCCCATTTTGGAAAATAGACCCCCCCAAGGAACTTATTTAGATGTGTGGTGAGCACTTTGAACCCCCAAGTGCTTCACAGAAGTTTGTAACGTAGAGCCATAAAAATAAAAAACATTATTTTTTTCCACAAAAATGATATTTTTGCCCCCAATTTTTTATTTTCCCAAGGGTAACAGGAGAAATTGGACCCCAAAAGTTGATGTACAATTTGTCCTGAGTATGCTGATACCCCATATGTTGGGGTAAACCACTGTTTGGGCGCATGGCAGAACTTGGAGGGGAAGGAGCACCGTTTGACTTTTTCAAAGCAGAATTGGCTGGAATTGAGATCAGACGCCATGTTGCATTTGGAGAGCCCCTGATGTGCCCAAACAGTGGAAACCCCCCAATTATAACTCCAACCCTAACCCCAACACACCCCTAACCCTAATCTCAGCCCTAACCCTAATAGGAAAATAGAAATAAATACATTTTATTATTTTTCCCTAACTAAGGGGGTGATAACGGGGGGTTTGATTTACTATTTATGGCGGTTTTTATATTTGGCAGCTGTCACACGCTAAAAGACGCTTTTTATTGTAAAAATAGTTTTTGCATCACCACATTTTGAGAGCTATAATTTTGACCCACCGAGTCATGTGAGGTCTTATTTTTTGCGGGACGAGTTGGCGTTTTTATTGGTACCATGTTCGGGCATGTAACATTTTTTGATCGCTTTTTATTCCGATTTTTGGGACGCAAAATGAACAAAAACCAGCATTTCATGAATTTCTTTTCGGGGGTGCATTTACACCGTTCCGCATTCAGTAAAATTGATAAAGCCGTTTTATTCTTCGGGTCAGTACGGTTACAGCGATACCTCACTTATGTCGTTTTTTTTATGTTTTGGCGCTTTTATGCAATGAAAACAATTTTATATAAAAAGTAATTATTTTTGCATCGCTTTATTCTGTGAGCTATAACTTTTATTTTTCTCTGATGCTGTATGGCGGCTCTTTTTTTGTGGGACAAAATGACGTTTTCAGCGGCACCATGATTATTTATATGCGTCTTTTTGATCGCGCGTTATTGCACTTTTTGTTCGGCGGTATGATGATAAAGCATTATTTTTGCTTTGTTTTTTATTTTTTAAGGGGTTCAATAAAGGGGTTAACTAGTGGGACAGTTTTATAAGGCAGGTTGTTACGAACACGGCGATACTAAATATGTGTAATTGTTTTTTTGTTTTGTTTTTTTTTTTTATTTCCAAAAAATGAATTTATTAGGGAATATTTTTTTTTTTTTTTTCTTTTAGAAATTATTTTTACACTTTTTTATTTTTTTTTACTTTATTACATTGTCACTGTGATGTGACAGATCAGCGATCTGAAAGGCACAGCACATCGCGCTGCGCTGGGGGTCTCAGGGAAGCATCGAGGGAGCCCCCTCCCTGCCGATGCTTCCCTGATCCTCCGGCACACTGCGATCATGTTTGATCACAGTGTGCCAGGGGTTAACGTGCCGGGGGTGGTCCGTGACTGCCCCTGACACATAGTGCCGGGTGTCAGCTGTGATAATCAGCTGACACCCGGCCACGATCAGCGGCGCCCCCCCCCCCCCCCCCGGGTGCGCCACTGATCGCTATGACGTACTATCCCATCCTTGGGAATGAAGTCCCAGGGCACATGGATGGGATAGTACATCATATGTCAGAAAGGGGTTAAAAAGACAGGTCAAATCATTATACATTACAGACTCCACCAGAAAGAATGTCAGCTGTAAGTCACCATCTATAACTGTGCTGTGATGTCTTACATGTTCTGCAGGACTGGTATCTACCACTTGCAAATATATAAGCTGCGGAGACACCATCACATGTTTCTCAACGCAGGCAGTAACTAGCCAGGTCTTTCACCGGGAAGGAACAACCACGGGAAGGGCAGTCTCCAATGAAGGAAACCACCTATGCCAAAACATGGTATCCATCCACAGACAGCTGTTTCGGGGTATTGCCCCTCATCAGTGTGGAGTAGGAAACTGGCTAGTGGGAGCAATGCCTAGTAACAGACCATGAAAAGTTTCCTACTCCACACTGATGAGGGGCAAAACCCCGAAACAGCTGTCTGTGGATGGATACCATGTTTGGGCATAGGTGGTTTCCTTCATTGGAGACTGCCCTTCCCGTGTTTTTTCCTTCCCGGTGAAAGACCTGGCTAGTCACTGCCTGCGTTGAGAAACATGTGATGGTGTCTCCGCGGCTTATATATTTGCATGTTTTACATATTTCCCATAAGGGATGGGAGCAGTGCTCTAGAATCACTGCGCTGAGAAACATGTGATGGTGTCTCCGCAGTGTCGGATGTTGATCTCCATGAGGTCACTCATCCTCCTCTTTTCATGGTATCTACCACTGACCATACAGCGGTAATATCAATGTTGGTCTTTGTGTAGAGATTACTTTCAGTAACAGCGCGGTCATCTGCGTCTCCTACATCCACTATAGTGTGCACCACCTTAGTAGTAATCATCAGGGTTACCGCTTAGATGCTTCACCTTACCTTCTGAGCTGAACCTCTAGCTGCGCCTCGGGGGAGTAAATATAAGGTGGTGCAGAACTGTGGAGAGCTTTGTGTATAAGAGTAATAAGTTTATATTGTACTCTGTAGTGGATGGGTAACCAGAGCTATGACTGGCACTGGGTAGAGGTATCGGTGGAGCAGCTGGATAGAAATACGACCCTGGGTGCTACAGTCAGGATGGATTGGAGTTTGGTAAGAGGGAGACTGATAATACTACCATACATCACTCATATTATACTACCATACAGTGCACACATAATACAACCATACACTGCCTGCATAATACTACCATACAGATCCCCCATAATACTACCATACAGTGCACACGTAATATTACTATGCAGTGCACACATAATACTACCATACACTGCCTGCATAATACTGCTGCTATGTGACCCTCCTTCCACCTCCCAGCATCAGATCTGCATCTTTGAAAACGTTGTGCGGAGCCTACAAATCTGGGAGCAGCGGCAGGTAGGGGGAGATTCGGGGGGCTATCATTTCACAGCCTCAGAATAACTGGACCAGGGGTCTACAAACACAATCTGCTCCTCTGTAGTCTCTAGCGATGTCGGTCTGTACTTGTATAGTGCTGGTTACAGCGCCCCCTGGTGTCCGACAGTTATTCTACATAGAATCCTCAACAAAAGCAAATCTGTCTGATATTTAGCGCTGAGTCCGGTCTTTGTGTTACATCCAGACAGAAGACTGGTGAATTTCCGCACATTTATCAGATTTCTGAATATTTTGGAAGTTTTCTAGTTATTTGTCACAGAAGCTGGAGATGCCGGGGATTGTACCAGGGGCCTCATATATGCAAGGCATGCGCTCCACCCCTGAGCCACATCCCCTGTACACACCGTCTGATGTGTGATCTCAATTCTGAGAACGATCTATGACGAGAATCTGACTCTGAATCTACCATCATAGATCTTCTCACAATTAGTTTTTCCTTTTTGATAATTCTGCAGCATAAATGACATCATCTTCCAACAGTCTGGACTATTAGGGACGAGGCAAAACTACTCGTCTTTAATTCCTTATTATTTGGTTATACTTACAATATGGGAAGAGGAGGGGATTCTATTTTTGCCATTTTTGCATCTTTTTTTAAGCAAATTTTAAAAAAATCCAATTCTCCTTTTCCATATTTTTAAAGGGATTGTTCACTAATGGACGACTCTTTTCTATTGTCTCAATCAATTAGGAAGAAAGCGTACAACACCTCCCGGATGGGAACATCTCCGAGCGCTGCGCCCCTGACGGTCTCGTGACGGGCTGCAGACAATCAGCGGCGGCTGAAAGGCGACATCGCTCCTGATCCCGTAGGTAAGTGACCTTTCTTGTATCGGGCACCATCAGGGCGCTCTACAGCAATGTACAGTGGGAACCAATCCCTTTAAGTATAAGAAAATCGAAATATTTCATCGATAATAAGATTTGCCTTTTCCATGAAAGCCCAAAATATTGAAAAATTACGTGATCTGTCCCACATGGCAAATGCAGGGAAAAAGAACAATAGCTTAAAGGATTTGTCTCAAGATCCCGATCTTCAGGAGCACACTGCTCCTCGGCCTCCTGGTTGTCAGGGGGTGGTGCGCTCCTGACAATTCTTGTCCCAGCTCTTTATAATGCTGCAGACAGAGGCAGTTTTGACTCTGCAGCACTGGACGATCACAGGATCAGAGCAGCACTTACAAGCTGGACAGCAAAGAGCTTGTAAGTGCTGCTCCCATTTCTTTGTGTAATGGTCTTTTACATACAGTAGATGCATCTATGGCTTATGCATAGGGCTGAGGCATCTATATGGGGGAAGTAGCTCAGTGGTAGAGCGCATGCTTTGAATGGACGAGGCCCCGTTTTTTTTTTACTTATAAATAGCTTCCAAAACTTCCGAAGTCCCCAGATTTGCACGAACAGAAGCTCAGCCAACCCGCCATCCTGAATTGTCAGGAGCGCGCCACCCTCTGACAACCAGGAGGACGACTGGATTCTAGTTTTCAATCTACTTAAAAAAAGATGTGAAAAATGCAGAAAATGAAATCACCTCCTTCTCCCATATTTGAAATATTTCATGCAATAAAATGCAAATTAATTATGTAAAAATCCTACAATGGGATTTTCTGGATTTTGTTTTTAGATTCTGACTCTCACAGGTGAAGTGTACCTACGATAATAATTCCAGACCTCTCCATTCTTAGTAGGTGGGAAATCTTGCAGACTCGTCAGTGTATGAAATACTTATTTCCCGCACTGTATATTCCCTGAGTTTTTAGTTGTTGCCCGCGCTGAAGGTTTTTGAAAAGCAGGACTACCATAACCCGAATGAGGCGCACAAAAGCTGATAGCGCTGCAGCCAATCAGTGAGCTCTGCTGCTTGGGCCATCTACACAGGGAGCGCTCAGTGATTGGCTGCAGCGGTGTATGTTCTCTCAGAATTTGGAATATGGTTTGCTTATATATAAAGGTATGAATCCCCGGCATCTCCATGTTTTGTGATATTATGGACACTACAAATCCTATTATAAGAGCAAAAACCGCGGAGAGAACCGACCAAAAAGTCCAATCAGTTATAACGTAAAACCGCAATAGTTTATTTTATTGATCAGGTACAACAATGGAAAAACATCAATAAAATACAGTGCCTTGCGAAAGTATTCGGCCCCCTGAAACTTTTCAACCTTTTCCCACATATCATGCTTCAAGCATAAAGATACCAAATGAAAACTATTGGTGAAGAATCAACAAGTGGGACACAATTGTGAAGTTGAGCGAAATTTATTGGCTATTTTAAATTTTTGTGGAAATTCAGAAACTGAAAAGTGGGGCGTGCAATATTATTCGGCCCCTTTACTTTCAGTGCAGCAAACTCACTCCAGAAGTTCATTGTGGATCTCTGAATGATCCAATGTTATCCTAAATGACTAATGATAAATATAATCCACCTGTGTGTAATCAAGTCTCCGTATAAATGCACCTGCTCTGTGATAAGCTGGAGTCACACATAGCGACTCACCAGCGATCCCGACAACGATATCAACGTGTCAGGATCGCTGGTGAATCGCTATGTGATCGCTGGTGAGCTGTCAAACAGACAGCTTCACCAGCGATCAGCACAGCGACGCCGAGCGAGTGGCGTCGCTGTGTTCGTTAGTTACCAGCGCGCTGATGCAGGGAGCTGGTAACTAACGTGCACATCGGGTATACAAGGGACGCACCTCCCTTGGATACCCGATGTGTACGTTAGTTACCAGCTAATCGCTGGTCTCCCGCCTGTCACACGCAGCGATGCGTGCTGGCCAGCGGGAGACCAGCGATGAAAGAAATCTCCAGCTGTTTCCAAAAGCGATCAGCGATACCGGCAGGGGGCCGGTCGCTGATCGCTGTCACACACAGCGATCTTGCTGGTGAGATCGCTGTTGTGTCACAAAACGTGTGACTCAGCAGCGATCTCGCTAGCGAGATCGCTATGTGTGACTCCAGCTATAGTCTCAGGGTTCTGTTTGAAGCACAGAGAGCATCATGAAGACCAAGGAACACAACAGGCAGGTCCGTGATACTGTTGTGGAGAAGTTTAAACCCGGATTTGGATACAAAATGATTTTCAAAACTTTAAACATCCCAAGGAGCACTGTGCAAACAATCATATTGAAATGGAAGGAGTATCATACCACTGCAAATCTACCAAGACCCGGCCGTCCCTCTAAACTTTCATCTCGAACAAGGATAAGACTGATCATAGATGCAGCCAAGAGGCCCATGATCACTCTGGATGAACTGCAGAGATCTACAGCTGAGGTGGGACAGTCTGTCCATAGGACAACAATCAGTCGTGCACTGCATAAATCTGGCCTTTATGGAAGAGTGGCAAGAAGAAAGCCATTTCTCAAAGATATCCATAAAAAGTGTTGTTTAAAGTTTGCAACAAGCCACCTGGGAGACACACCAAACATGTGGAAGAAGGTGCTCTGGTCGGATGAAGCCAAAATCGAACTTTTTGGCAACAATGCCAAAAGATATGTTTGGCGTAAAGTCAACACAGCTCATCACCCTGAACACACCATCCCCACTGTCAAACATGGTGGTGGCAGCATCATGGTTTGGGCCTGCTTTTCTTCAGCAGGAACAGGGAAGATGGTTAAAATTAATGGGAAGATGGATGGAGCCAAATACAGGACCATTCTTGAAGAAAACCTGTTGGAGTCTGCAAAAGACCTGAGACTGGGACGGAGATTTGTCTTCCAACAAGACAATGATCCCAAACATAAAGAAAAACCTACAATGGAATGGTTCACAAATAAACGTATCCAGGTGTTAGAATGGCCAAGTCAAAGTCCAGACCTGAATCCAATCGAGAATCTGTGGAAAGAGCTGAAAACTGCTGTTCACAAACGATCTCCATCCAACCTCACTTAGCTCGAGCTGTTTGCCACGGAAGAATGGGCAAGAATTTCAGTCTCTCGATGTACAAAACTGATAGAGACACCCCAAGCGACCTGCAGCTGTAATCGCAGCAAAAGGTGGTGCAACAAAGTATTAAGTTAAAGGGGCCGAATAATATTGCACGCCCCACTTTTCAGTTTTTGAATTTCCACAAAAATTTAAAATAACCAATAAATTTCGGTCAACTTCACAACTGTGTCCCACTTGTTGTTGATTCTTCACCAAAAAATTTACATTTGGTATCTTTATGTTTGAAGCATGATATGCGGGAAAAGGTTGAAAAGTTCCAGGGGGCCGAATACTTTCTCAAGGCACTGTATTACAATAGATAGAAACAACAAAGGTCGCACCCAGGAAAAATACCCAAAAATTATATACCTAAAAGATGGCTGAAAAAATATATGCACAGCAGAATGTACGATAGAGATTTGTGGAAATAAATAAAATATATAAAGTGCTAGTGCAACAGTAAAGGGGAATCTAGATCATGATTAGTACAAGTGCATGGTAAATATCCAAGAGGAAATCATGAGATTCAAAGTGCTCATTGTAAATGTAAAGCCGTCATGTGTAAAGTGCAGCACAGTGTGAAATATATACAGCTGCACATAAATATAATAATGAGAAATATATATGAAAAAATACTTATAATGGCAGTGAGACTCCCTGGCACATGGATAGCGTCCTCCCCAACGCATGTTTTGGCACGCTGCCTTCTGCTCTTGTCCTTTTCTATTCCGACTGTCCTTTGGTCACTACTTCGGTCCGGCTTCTTGGTCGCAGGGTTATTATCTTTTATTCACTCCACAATTTTCTATTTTATATTTTATCATATTGATTACCCTGCCACGTCCTAACTTTCCCTTTGTCATTTTTATTTTTTAAATACTACTATAGGCAAGAGTTCTGTGAATCTAACATAACCTGATATCAGAAATCATCTAACAGCTGCCATTGATAAGTCTTAACAAATCAGTGTGCAGAGAATTACCGTCCTCTAGTGGACTTCATAAGACCTGCAGCTTCCTTAACAACCGCTGAGCACCCCACAATTGCTCTGCTGTGGGTTCAGTGGGACGAAAGAGGACCCCAACTCTGTAATACCTTAATGCTGCAATCCCTACTGACTGTAGCATCTTATAGGTTGTAAGGTAGCGCTCACTGACTGCGTTGGGGGACACTCACTTGGCTGCGATATTGATGCACACAGGAACACTTTCCACTTAAACAGTCCATGCGGTTTATTATGCCGTCGTAAACCATACCGTAGGCCATGTTACACTTCACAGGCTTAACACATAATCCAGAACATTTACAGGATGTGACTTTTCCTTGCAGTCCCTAAACACGCTGGCCCTCTCTCAGTTCATTAGCGTTCATAGAAGAATATAAGCACCAACAGTCTGTGAAGGTACCTTACAGGAGCTCCTGCTCCAGATGCCTACTCTTTGTCAGTCCTCTCTCCTAGGGAAACTGCCGAACTGGGATCACCGTCCCAGACAACGCCTTGCTCACCAGGCCAGCTGACAATCCAGATCCACAGACGGACGGTGGCTCCCCCAATTCAGTGCCGACACTGACTGCAAGCACGTGGCCACTCCAGGTGCTATTCAAGACGTCCATCCCCTCCGGGGACCGTCCAACACCCGGCCTCACCGGGTGCTATTCAGGGATCCGATCCTACTCCCAGGATCTCCCAACACACCGGCCTCACCAGGTCCAGGGCCTCAGCGGGTTCTAGTCAGGACGTCCGTCCCCTCCTAAGGCCGTCCAACACTCACGCCTCACCGGGTGCTATTCAAGGATCTGATCCTACTCCCAGGATCTCCCAACACACCGGCCTCATCAGGTTCAAGGTCGCAGCACGTGCTCCACGGTTGCGATCCTACTCCCAGGATCTCTCAACACTGACCCTCCTGGACCTTGCACCCTGAACGATTCTGGTACACACTCTGCCCATGTGACCCACCCTGGTCACATTATATGGGCTGTAACCACACCCACAGGGGAGGTATGGATCACATGGTCATGACCTCAATACAGATCATATTCCACACAGCCACACACACAGGCTTTACTTTGGGCGTTCAGGCACACGCCCCTGGGTGGGTGTGTAGGTGACTGGTCCCACCCATCTCACCAAGTCACCTGGAAGCATCCCTAATACACAGTAACAAACCCTCAGCAGTAGATCTGCTGGTCAATACACGTTCCAGCTTCCATCGCAGGGCCACCCACCCTGTGATACATATCGTCCATTTACAATCCTGCCGCTCATGACTTCCCCATCACAATAAATGAAACGCCTGTGTCATGGTTAGGACATGGTTAATGTCCTGTTCTCACAGGGTTAACTTTTGCCGGCCTCTCTTTGGATCTGGGAGGGGTATTTATTCTCGCTCCAAACTAGCATTCTCTGTCAGTTATACTGCTGTTCTGGTGTGTCTGACCCCTGGTGTGCGTGTACTATGCGTTTGTTTGCTTCCCGTGTATGACCCGGCTTGTTCCTTCACTCTGTACTCCGTCTCTCGTTTTGGTACTATTGACTTTTCTGGTTCTGACCTCCTGGCTTGGCTATCGTTACTCCGTTACAGTTTACCCCTATTGTACCGTCTAATGCCTGTTCTGGTTTTATGATCTATTGCTACGTCCTGACTATCCATTCTGTCTAATTCTTTGGTACTGTATTGCTATCTCATGCTTTGACCTCAGCTTGATCTGGTTTCTGTCTGTCTATGCCCCTTGGTAACATTGTCCTGTAGTTACCTTTCTAGGAGTTTCCCTGCAGCTCCTAGCTCTGTGGCGCTTAGGCCACGCCCCCAGCAGTCACGTGCTTCAGGTCCTGGAGCATGCATTGTCACCACTGCTGCCCGCTCTGCAGGTATCTTTGTGCACAGTCTTTGTACTCAGGACATGCGCACTGGCTCAGTGAGCAAGTGCAGTGCAGTGTTCCTGACATTATAACTGACTGTTTCAGGTTTTTTTTTCCTCTGAAGAGAAAAAAAAAAAAAAGGTGTGTGTGTTATCCTCATGGATCCCATACAAGCTTTGGCTGATCAGGTCACGCACCTGACCCAAATGTTCCATAAACTCAATATGGAACAGCGCACGATGGCCCATATAGTTGGTGATTACTGTGCAGGGGGCTGTCGATGCAGGGGCTTCTAGTTCTGGGGGTAGAGATGTGTCATTAGCATCCCCCTTTCTCAGGGGATAAAAAGGAGTTCAGGTCTTTCAGAGAAGGATGCAAGCTTTTTTCTCTAATGCCCCGCTCCTCCGGGGATGAGTTCCAGAGGGTGGGGGTCATTATTTCCCTACTTCGGGGGGCTCCGTAAGCATGGGCTTTCTCTCTGTCTTCCTCTGCTCCTGAACGTATGTCAGTGAACTTGTTCTTTGAGGCTCTGGGGCACATCTATGACGAGCCTGATAGAGTGCGTCTGGCTGAGGATATGGTGATGAGTGTGACACAGGGGAGGCACTCTGCTGAATGGTTCTGCTCAGAGTTTAGACGTTGGACCGCCGAAGTATCCTGGAACGACGCCGCCCTGAGGGGGTTGTTTCGCAGGGGCCTTTCTGACCGTCTGCAGGACGCTCTGGCATTACATACACCTCCTGATACCCTGGAGGACGCCATGATGCAGGCGGTCCGTGTGGACCGGAGACTCCGTGCTAGAGGATTGATGCAACAAGAGTCTCCCTTCCCTTGTACCCCAAATTGTGTGACACTGCACCTGTATCTGAGCCCATGAAGGTTGGGTCAGTCTCGATTAAGGAGAAAGAGAGAAGGCACCGGTAGAGACAACCTACTATGCTTTTACTGTGGAGCCTCTGGACATTGGAAAAGGAATTGCCCCTCCTACCTTTCTTCAGAGAAATCATCAGAGAAGTGACTGAGTCTGGGCAACAATCGAGGAGGTGGTCCAGACTCCCAGGTATATTTTTTCTGATGTACAAAAATGGTGCTCCAGGTTGAATTGGAAATTGCTGGCGGTCCTGTTATGACCACCGCCTTTGTTGACTGTGGTTCCTCCATTAATCTGATTGATGCCCAAGTTGTGACTCTTAATAAGATAGGGACAGTCAGGTTAAAATACCCTGTTAAAATTGTGGCTGTGGATTCATCCCCTCTTACCCGGGATGGAATTTATTTTATGTCTGAAGTTTTTTCTATGAAAGTGGGTTCCACTCATGTGGAAAATTTAAGTTGTTTCATTATGAATAATCTGCCTGCAGGACTGGTATTGGGAATGCCCTGGTTGCAACGCCACAATCCTCTTATTGATTGGGTGAAGGGGGAGATCACCCGATGGGGATGTAATGATAATGGTCTGTGTGGTAACCCGGTTCCTTTTGTCAATCCGATAAAATCCGTATCTGTGTCATCTGTCGGTCTGGAGGGTATTCCGGAGTACCTCGGAGACTTTAAAGATGTGTTTTCCGAAAGTGAGGCTGAGGCGCTCCCACCACATAGACCATATGATTTAGTACCTGGAGCCAAATTACCCAAGGTTCGTTTGTTTAATTTGTCTGGGCCTGAGCGCCAAGCTATGAAAGAGTACATTAAAGAAAGCCTTCGCAAGGGGCATATTCGGCCCTTGGTCTCCCCCATGGCAGCGGGGTTTTTCTTTGTAAAGAAAAAAGATGGTTGGTTGCGACCGTGCCTCGACTTTCGAGAACTGAACAAAATTACTGATCTATGCAATCAACTCACGGGGGCCAAATGGCTTTCTAAGCTCGATCTACGAGGGGCTTATAACCTTATAAGAATTCGGGAGGGGGACGAATGGAAAACAGCATTCCTGACAACTGAGGGGCTGTTTGAAAACCTGGTTATGCCCTTTGGCCTCACTAACGCTCTTGCGGTTTTTCAGAACTTTATTAATGTTGTTTTTTCTGACTTGATTGGACGTTACGTAGTCATTTACCTGGATGACATCTTGATTTACTCTGAGGACAGTCAGTCACACTTGCACCATCTGCGTACGGTGCTTATGAGACTCCAGGAGAACCATTTGTATGCTAAGGTGGAGAAGTGCTCATTTTTTATGCAAGAACTGTCTTTTCTAGGTGTAATTGTATCCGGGGAGGGATTCCGAATTGGATCCAGGGAAGGTTCAGGCCATTACAGATTGGGTGCAGCCTCATAACCTGAAGGGGTTGCAGCGATTTCTGGGCTTCGTTAATTATTATAGGAAGTTCGTTAAAGGGTTCTCGCAGGTGGTAAAACCCTTGATGGACCTCACTCTTAAAGGGGCAGATGTAAAAAAATTGGTCCGTGGCCGCAAAAAATTCCTTCCTGGCATTAAAGAAGTGTTTTACTACAGCCCCTGTGTTGGTACAACCCGATTCATCAAGACCTTTTATCGTCGAGGTCGACGCTTCGGAGGTGGGGGTGGGGGCAGTATTGTCACAGGCAGGGGCGGGCTGGGTCGGGTGGCAGGGAGGCAAATGCCCCCCGGGCCACTCACCCAGCAGATGTGCAGGGCCGGCCGCCTGATGTGTGGCTATGTCTGCTGTGCAGCACAGTACTGTCTGTGTGATGCGGCTGGCAGCAGGGCTTGTGTCTAGATCGGAGTTGATTTCTTCAGGTAATGATGTCACTGGAAGGGGCGGGGCCTCCTTCAGTCCAGTGACGATCCAATAGCAGGAAGTGAAGCTGTATTTTGGCAAGGTTGCTGGAGAAGGAAGCTGAGGGGCTGCAAATGGGAGTGAGGACACAGAACTTGGTGTGAGGACCCTGAGGATGTATTTTGGAAAGGGGTTGATGCCACTTGAGTGGGCCTGCTAAGGGAAGATTGTGATGAGGTGCTGTGTGGGGAATGGGGGGATGATGAGGGGCTTTGTGGGGAGAAAGGCAGGGTGATGAGGGGCTGTGTGTGCTGAGAAGGGATGATGAGGGGCTGTGGGGAGATAAGGGGCTGTGGGGAGAAGGGGATGATGAGGGGCTGTGTGTGCTGAGAAGGGATGATGAGGGGCTGTGGGGAGATGCTAAGGGGCTGTGGGGAGAAGGGATGATGAGAGGCTGTGTGTGCTGAGAAGGGATGATGAGGGGCTGTGGTGAGATGATAAGGGGGTGTGGGGAGAAGGGGGATGATGAGGGGCTGTGGGGAGAAGGGGATGATGAGGGTCTGTGTGTGCTGAGAAGGGATGATGAGGGGCTGTGGTGAGATAAGGGGGTGTGGGGAGAAGGGGGATGATGAGGGGCTGTGGGGAGAAGGGGATGATGAGGGGCTGTGTGTGCTGAGAAGGGATGATGAGGGGCTGTGGTGAGATGATAAGGGGGTGTGGGGAGAAGGGGGATGATGAGGGGCTGTGGGAAGAAGGGATGAACAGGATCTGTGGGGAGATGAGGGGCTGTGAGGAGAAGGGGAGATAAGGGGATGTGGGGAGATGAGGAGCTGTGGCAAGATGATAAGGGGCTGTGGGGAGAAGGAGGGATGATAAGGGGCTGTGGGGAGATAAGGGACTGTGGGGAGAAGGGGGATGATGAGGGGCTCTGGGAAGAAGGGATGATGAGGGGCTGTGGGGAGATAAGGGGCTGTGGGGAGAAGGGATGATGTTGGGCTGTGGGGAGATGAGGGGCTGTGGCGAGATAAGGGTCTGTGGGGAAAAGGGGGGATGATAAGAGGCTGTGGGGAGATGAGGGGCTGTGTCAAGATGATAAGAGGCTGTGGGGAGAAGGGGGGATGATAAAGGGCTGGGAGGATGATAAGCGGCTGTGGGGAGAGGGGGGGATGTGGGGAGAAGGGGGATGATAAGGGGCTGTGTGCTGAGAAGGGATGATGAGGGGCTGTGGGGAGAAGGGTGATGATGAGGGGCTGTGGGGAGAATAGATGATGGGCTGTGGGGAGAAGGGGAGATGAGGAGCTGTGGCAAGATAAGGGGCTGTGAGGAGAAGGAGGGATGATAACGGGCTGTGAGGAGAAGGAGGGATGATAAGGGGCTGTGAGGAGAAGGAGGGATGATAAGGGGCTGTGAGGAGAAGGAGGGATGATAAGGGGCTGTGAGGAGAAGGAGGGATGATAAGGGGCTGTGGGGAGAAGGGGGGATAAGGGGCTGTGGGGAGAAGGGGGGATAAGGGGCTGTGGGGAGAAGGGGGATAAGGGGCTGTGGGGAGAAAGGGGGATGAGGGGCTGTGGGGAGAAGAGGGGATGATGAGGGGCTGTGGGGAGAAGGGGGGGATGATGATGGGCTGTGGGGAGAAGAGGGGATGATGAGGGGCTGTGGGGAGAAGGGGGATGATGAGGGGCTGTGGGGAGAAGGGGGGATGATGAGGGGCTGTGGGGACAAGGGGGATGATGAGGGGCTGTGGGGAGAAGGGGGGGCTGTGGCGAGATAAGGGGCTGTGGGGAGAAGGGATTTGAATGATGAGGTGCTGTGTGAGGAATTGGGGGTGATGAGAGACTGAGGGAATTGGGGGTGATGAGGGGCTGTATGGGGAGAAGGGATAATTAGGGGCTGTGGGGAATGGTGGGTGATGAGGGGCTGTGTGTGGAATGGGGAAATGTTGAGGGGCTATGTGAGGAATTGGGGGATGAAGAGGGGCTGCGTGGGGAATTGGGGGATGATGAGGGACTGAGTGGGGAATGGGGGGTGATCAGGGGCTGTGTGGTGAGAAGGGGGATGATGAGGTGCTGTATGGGGAATGCGGGGATAATGACGGGCTGTGTGGGGGATGGGGGATGATGAGGGGCTGTGTGGGGAATGGGGTGATGAGGGGCTGTGTGGGGAATTTGTCTGGAGAAGGGGGGATGATGAGGTGCTGTGTGAGGAATGGTGGGGGTGAGGACCTTCATAATGGTACACAGTGGGGAAAAAAGTATTTAATCAGCCACCAATTGTGGAAGTTCTCCCACTTAAAAAGATGAGAGGAATGTAATTGACATCATAGGTAGACCACAAGTATGAGAGTCAAAATGAGGAGACAAATCCAGAGAATCACCTTGTCTGATCTGGCAAGATTTATTTTGCAAATTATGGTGGGAAATAAGTATTTGTTCATTAATAAAAGTTCATCTCAATATTTTGTTATATCCTTTGTTGGCAATGACAGAGGCCAAACGAATTCTGTAAGTCTTCACAAGGTTGGCACACACTGTTGGCGTTATGCACTCCTCCATGCAGATCTCCTCTAGAGCAGTGATGTTTTGGCCTGTCACTGGGCAACACGGACTTTCAAATCCCTCCAAAGGTTTTCTATGGGGTTGAGATCTGGAGACTGGCTAGGCCACTCCAGGACCTTCATATGTTTCTTACGAAGCCACTCCTTCGTTGCCCTGGCGGTGTGCTTGGGATGATTATCATGCTGAAAGACCCATCCTCGTTTCATCTTCAATGCCCTTGCTGATGGGATGAGGTTTGCACTCACAATACATGGCCTCATTCTTTCTTTCATGTACACGGATCAGTCGTCCTAGTCCCTTTGCAGAGAAACAGCCCCAAAGCATGATGCTGCCACCCCCATGCTTCACAGTAGGTATGGTGTTCTTTGAGTTTTGTTTCTACCAAACAATTCTACTTTGGTTTCATCAGACTATATGACATTCTCCCAATACTCTTCTGGATAATCCAAATGCACTCTAGCAAACTTCAGATGGGCCAGGACATGTACTGGCTTAAGCAGAGGGATACGACTGGCACTGCAGGATCTGAGTCCCTGGCGGCGTAGTGTGTTACTGATAGAGCTGCGACCACCGTAACAAAGGCTACTATGTACGTCATTCACTAGGTCCCCCGTGTGGTTCTGGGCTTTTGCACACCGTTCCTGTGATCATTTTGACCCCACGGGGTGAGATCTTGCATGGAGCCCCAGATTGAGGGAGATTGAGTGGTCTTGTATGTCGTCCATTTTCTTATTATTACTCCCACAGTTGATTTCATCCCACCAAGCTGCTTGCCTATTGCAGATTCAGCCTTCCCAGCCTGGTGCAGGGCTACAATTTTGTTTCTGGTGTCCTTCGACAGCTCTTTGGTCTTCACCATAGGGAAGTTTGGAGTGTGACTGAGGTTGTGGACAGGTGTCTTTTATACTGATAACAAGTTCAAACAGGTGCCATTACTACAGGTAATGAGTGAAGGACAGAGGAGCCTCTTAAAGAAGAAGTTACAGGACTGTGAGAGCCAGAAATCTTGCATGTTTTTAGATGGCCAAATACTTATTTTCCACCATAATTTGCAAAATAAATCTTGACAAATCAGACAAGGTGATTTTCTGGATTTGTTTTCTCTTTTTGACTCTCATAGTTGTGGTCTACCTATGATGTCAATTACAGGCCTCTCTCATCTTTATAAGTGGGAGAACTTGCACAATGGGTGGCTGACTAAATACTTTTTTCCCCACTATATAATACATATAGGACAGTGAGGACCTTCATACTAAATATAGGAGGCAGTGGGGACATCATACTGTATATAGGGGCTATGTAGCCATTTTACTATATATAGGGAGCTCTGGGGTCCTCAATATATTATAAAGTGCTTTGGGGACCATCATATTGTGTATTGAGGCTGTAGGACCATCATTCTGTATATACAGAGCTGTGTGGGCACTCAGAGGACATTATTTGTTCTAAAAGGAGACATTAGTTTTTATAGGGGCACTCAGGTTCCATTATTTATTCATTTTTGCAGGGGGGCATTATTAACTTTATGTGGACACTCAAGGGTATTTGTTGCTGGAAGGGGGCACTTGGGATATTATCTAGAACAGGGGTCCCCAACCGCCGGTCCGCGGCCCAGCACCGGGCCGCTGCAGTGCCCTTGCCGGTCCGCGGACACAAGGGGAGCCAGGGGCGGTCAGTGGCGTAGCGGGGGCTGGGGCGGCGTGTGTAGCAGCGGCAGGGAGCGATCCAAGCAGCTCCGCTGCCTGCAGGAGGGAATAGCAGGAGCGGAGCTGCAAGGACCCATCCAGCTTCCTGCCCGCCGCCCGCGCTTCCTGTCTCTGACACAGAGAGGAGCGCGCCGCTGCTGTGTCAGAGCGAGGAAGCGCGGGCGATGCTGCGGACAGGTGAGAGGAGAGAGGTGGTGTCTGTGTGTGTGTGTGTGTATATAATGTGTGTGTGTGTGTCTGTGTGTGTGTCTGTGTGTGTGTGTGTGTATATAATTGTGTGTGTGTCTGTGTGTGTGTATGTGTTGGTCTGTGTTTGTGTAGCCTGGCCCTGGAGGAGATGGGGACATGAGGAGAAGGCCATGAGGGAAGTGATGGAGAGACAGCAGTGATGGGGTGAAGGCAATGATGGGGAGAAGGGAGTGATGGGGAGAGGGGAGTGATGGGCTGAAGGCAATGATGGGGAGAAGGGAGTGATGGGGAGAGGGGAGTGATGGGCTGAAGGCAATGATGGGGAGAGGGGAGTGATGGGGAGTGATGGGGAGAAGGCAATGATGGGGAGAAGGGAGTGATGGGGTGAAGGCAATGATGGGGAGAGGGGAGTGATGGGGTGAAGGCAATGATGGGGAGAAGGGAGTGATGGGGTGAAGGCAATGATGGGGAGAGGGGAGTGATGGGGTGAAGGCAATGATGGGGAGAAGGGAGTGATGGGGTGAAGGCAATGATGGGGAGAGGGGAGTGATGGGCTGAAGGCAATGATGGGGAGAAGGGAGTGATGGGGTGAAGGCAATGATGGGAAGAGGGGAGTGATGGGCTGAAGGCAATGATGGGGAGAAGGGAGTCATGGGGTGAAGGCAATGATGGGGAGAGGGGAGTGATGGGGAGAAGGGAGTGATGGGGTGAAGGCAATGATGGGGAGAAGGGAGTGATGGGGTGAAGGGAGTGATGGGGAGAAGGGAGTGATGGGGTGAAGGCAATGATGGGGAGAAGGGAGTGATGGGGAGAGGGGAGTGATGGGCTGAAGGCAATGATGGGGAGAAGGGAGTGATGGGGAGAGGGGAGTGATGGGCTGAAGGCAATGATGGGGAGAGGGGAGTGATGGGGAGAAGGCAATGATGGGGAGAAGGGAGTGATGGGGAGAGGGGAGTGATGGGCTGAAGGCAATGATGGGGAGAAGGGAGTGATGGGGTGAAGGCAATGATGGGGAGAAGGGAGTGATGGGGTGAAGGCAATGATGGGAAGAGGGGAGTGATGGGCTGAAGGCAATGATGGGGAGAAGGGAGTCATGGGGTGAAGGCAATGATGGGGAGAGGGGAGTGATGGGGAGAAGGGAGTGATGGGGTGAAGGCAATGATGGGGAGAAGGGAGTGATGGGGTGAAGGCAATGATGGGGAGAAGGGAGTGATGGGGTGAAGGCAATGATGGGGAGAAGGGAGTGATGGGGAGAGGGGAGTGATGGGCTGAAGGCAATGATGGGGAGAAGGGAGTGATGGGGAGAGGGGAGTGATGGGCTGAAGGCAATGATGGGGAGAGGGGAGTGATGGGGAGAAGGCAATGATGGGGAGAAGGGAGTGATGGGGAGAGGGGAGTGATGGGCTGAAGGCAATGATGGGGAGAAGGGAGTGATGGGGTGAAGGCAATGATGGGGAGAGGGGAGTGATGGGGTGAAGGCAATGATGGGGAGAAGGGAGTGATGGGGTGAAGGCAATGATGGGGAGAGGGGAGTGATGGGCTGAAGGCAATGATGGGGAGAAGGGAGTGATGGGGTGAAGGCAATGATGGGAAGAGGGGAGTGATGGGCTGAAGGCAATGATGGGGAGAAGGGAGTGATGGGGTGAAGGCAATGATGGGGAGAGGGGAGTGATGGGGAGAAGGGAGTGATGGGGTGAAGGCAATGATGGGGAGAAGGGAGTGATGGGGTGAAGGCAATGATGGGGAGAAGGGAGTGATGGGGTGAAGGCAATGATGGGGAGAAGGGAGTGATGGGGAGAAGGGAGTGATGGGGTGAAGGCAATGATGGGGAGAGGGGAGTGATGGGGTGAAGGCAATGATGGGGAGAAGGGGGTGATGGAGCATTCACTCAAAACCTATGGTGAGTTGAGTCACATTATAAATGTTATTTAATTATAAGTATGCACTGCTACACTACAACCGTGTCCATAGCCCCGCCCCCTTATGACCAAAGCCCCACCCCTGCCACACCTCCATCCTCGCCCTGCCGGGCCATGGAAGAATGGTCTTGCTTGAAACCGGTCCCTGGTGCAAAAAAGGTTGGGGACCACTGATCTAGAATACAGGCCTTTGCACAGTAAGGGCATTAATACTTTCTATGGGACACTTATTTTTTCGGGAGGGAGTAATCCTAATAATGGCACAATTTTTTAAATATTGAGGTCAGCGCTCCACACTGCAAGTGCACGCAGAGTGGGGAGTTTTTGTAGGTTGGAAATAGATGGCGTCGTCGCTGAAAATGTGTTTTTTTTTGTTTTTTTTTTTGTGCAGACAAGCTGTGGCTGGAGAAGTGGTAATGGAGGTCTGGGCCAGATGGAAAAGACTGGAAAAGTGAACGACCCGAAACATGTGTAAATTAAGCTGTACTGTAATCGCGTGTATGTTCTGTGGGACTGGTATCTACCAATATACGGTTACTGTAAGGTGGTAATATTGATCTTTTTAGTAGTGTTTTTATGTTTTGTTTTTTTTTTATTTAGTAACCGCTTAATGTGTTTCAGTCATTATGTAGTAGAATGTGTATGGTGGTGTCATTGGTCTTTGTATAGAGTGTCTTGTTATGTAGAGGTAATGGTCATATTATTATGCTTTCAAAAGCATATGCTTTAATGCAGCGGCCTGAGATAAGTTGGGCAGAGGTGGGCCACCACAATTCGAGGGCCTCTGCCTTGTGATTGCCCCCCAGGCTGAAAAGTGCCAGCCAGCCCCTGGTCACAGGACCCCTCTACCCTGACTAACCTCAAACCCTGTGCCTTTTTCTCTAAAAAGTTCTCTTCGGCCGAGAGAAACTTTGATGTCGGTAACAGGGAATTGTTAGCAGTTAAATTGGCCTTCGAAGAATGGAGGCATTTTTTGGAGGGGGCCGCTCATCCCCTTACGGTCATCACTGATCATAAAAACCTGGCCTATATCGAGTCTGCTAAGAGATTGACCCCCAGACAGGCTCGGTGGGCACTTTTTTTTTCTCGATTTCATTTTACCATCACGTTCCGACCAGGGTCTAAAAATGTAAAGGCAGATGCCTTATCCCAAAGTTTTGATTCTGTGTCCCCTCCAGAACCTCCTTCCTCCATTCTTCAACCGGGAGTGGTTGTAGCCGAAATCTCCTCTGAGTTACAGAGAGAGATTCTGGAAGCACAAGCTCCCAGGAATAAACCCCCAGGTAAATTGTTTGTACCCGAACAATTCCGTCCCACACTCCTTCAAGAATTTCATGACTCTGTGTTAAGTGCACACCCTGGTATTGCAGCTACCCGGGGGGCAGTAGCTAGGGGTTTTTGGTGGCCCTCTATGGGTACTGATATAAAAAGGTTTGTGAATACTTGTGGGGTGTGCGCGTGGTCTAAAAGCTCTCAGGTCCGGCCGGCCGGGGAATTGGTGCCTTTGCCAATTCCGGATAAACCATGGACACACCTGTCCATGGACTTTATCACTAACCTTCCACCTTCCAAGGGCAACTCAGTGGTATGGGTAGTGGTTGATAGATTTTCTAAGCAAGCCCACTTTGTGCCATTATCTGCATTACCATCCGCTGAAACCTTGGCCCACTTGTTTATACAGCACATTGTTCGACTGCATGGAGTGCCTGTGAACGTGGTGTCGGACAGGGGTGTGCAATTTGTGGCCAGGTTTTGGAGAGCGTTTTGTATGAAGTTGGGGGTCACGTTGTCATTCTCCTCTGCCTATTACCCGGAATCCAACGGACAAACGGAATGCACCAACCAGTCATTGGAGCAGATTCTGAGATGCCTGGCCTCCTCCAGACAGGAAGACTGGTGTGAGGTATTAACCATGGCAGAATTTGCATTCAACTGTCGGATTAATCAGTCTACCGGAAAGTCTCCCTTTCTGGTCAATTATGGGCTTGTTCCGCAGTTTGAGGAATTTTCCTGTATGGATTCGGATTGCCCTGGTGCCGAGGGGATGGTACAACAATTAAAAACCCTCTGGAAGGAGGTACAGGGGAACATCTCCAAAGCCCAGAAGAAGTTCAAACATTTTGCAGACAGGAGGAGGGGGGTGGTTCCTGCGTTGACAGTGGGGGATAAAGTCTGGTTGTCCACCCACAACATCAAACTTAAAATACCCTCTATGAAGTTGGGCCCCAAATTTATTGGCCCATACAAGATTGTAGAGGTGATCAACCCGGTGGCATACAGATTAGTTGCCCACCTCCTTCAAAATCTCTAACGTCTTCCACAGGTCACTATTAAAACCTGTGGGGACAGTTAGAGAAGATTCCTCATCTGTGGCTCCACCAGTGTTGGTAGAGGGTCAACTGGAGTACGAGGTAGGGCGCATCGTTGATTCGCGGTGGGTGCGCCGGAGACTTCAATCCTCAACGGAATATCCCTTCCAATGGATAAGGTACTGGTCATGGGTTCCGGCCAGCTCGGTGCATGCTGATCGACTGGTGCGGGCTTTTCATGCCAGGTATCCTGAGAAACCTAAGAGGGGGATACTGTCATGGTTAGGACATGGTTAATGTCCTGTTCTCACAGGGTTAACTTTTGCCGGCCTCTCTTTGGATCTGGGAGGGGTATTTATACTCACTCCAAGCTAGCATTCTCTGTCAGTTATACTGCTGTTCTGGTGTGTCTGACCCCTGGTGTGCGTGTACTCTGCGTTGTTTGTTTGCTTCCCGTGTATGACCTGGCTTGTTCCTTCACTCTGTAGTCCGTCTCTCGTTTTGGTACTATTGACTTTTCTGGTTCTGATCTCCTGGCTTGGCTATCGTCACTCCGTTACAGTTTATCCCTATTGTACCGTCTAATGCCCATTCTGGTTTTCTGATCTATTGCTACGTTCTGACAATCCATTCTGTCTAATCCTTTGGTACTGTATTGCTATCTCGTGTTTTGACCTCAGCTTGATCTGGTTTCTGTCTCTGCCCCTTGGTAACATTGTCCTGTAGTTGCCTTTCTAGGAGTTTCCCTGCAGCTCCTAGATCTGTGGAGCTTAGGCCATGCCCCCAGCAGTCACGTGCTTCAGGTCCTGGAGCATGCATTGTCACCACTGCTGCCCGCTCCACAGGTATCTTTGTGCACAGTCTTTGTACTCAGGACACGCGCACTCGCTCAGTGAGCAAGTGCAGTGCGGTGTTCCTGACAGCCTGCATGCATGTCCTGGGAAGGCCATACAGTGCCCCCTAGCTCTCACAGGGGTCACTGCATCACAAGGTATATCTCCGACCATGGCAGGTTGGCGTTAATCTGCATAACACAGCTGGCACCTCATCCAGATTTTCTTCTACAATTTAAAACATCCAAAAAAATTTCTGATTTGATGATTTTTGGAATGATTTTAATTTCCCCTCTCTGAGTACTTTTGCACAATTCTCTCACCACTAGAGGGAGCTAACTGATTTATCACAGGGTTCAGTGGGAGCTGGTATCGCTTGCATGGAGCTCCCTCTAGTGGTGGCTGAACGCAGAGAGAATTTAATGATTTAGTGAATCTATTAGTGAGATCTCATGATAAATAGGCAAAGAGAACTCCAGATGCAACTAATATAAGCAGCCTGTAGGCTAATAATGACACTGTAATATTTTACACTTTAAAAAAATCTTATTTTGGGGGGAATGGCATGGGCTCAAAAGTTGTGACCATCTGCAGCAAGAGCCAGTGGTTATACACAGGTGATCTCCTTCTGTGTGCGCTGGGACCAGACCTAACTCCGATCCCAGCACTTTAACTCCTCAGAAGCTGCTGTCAATAGTGCTTGAGGTATCTAAGGAGTTCCACAGATGAAGATCGCTCCCTCTGTCAGCACCCCCCTGCTTGGATTCTTACGGTAACCAAAGTCCTAACTTTGGCCTCTGTTCTTGCCCTATACATTATTCTATCAGATCCCTGGTAGGCTGCAGACAGGTTAGTGCACTGCAGTACATAAGTAGTACTGTGTATTATCAGTGCAATCACAGGATCACATGTTCACCCCTGTAAGAATTGAAAAAAAAAAAAAAATGTTTCGAGTGTTAGAGAAAAACATCACAAAATCATTTTTATGCTTTGAAATCATATAATTTTTCATCCGGTATGTGCTGATTACACCGCCCCCTAGTTTCTGACACATAATTGACATCAAATTCTTAAAAGTGAGTCGTTCTGATACTTAATGGTGAGTCCGAACCTTGCGCTACATCCAGACAGATGATCAGGGAATTTCCTCACATCTTTTTCAGATTTCTGAATAGTTTGGACGTTAGTTGGTTATCTGCCGCACTAATGACTTTTGTGCTCTAAATTATTATGAATTTTTCAAATGCGTTTGGGTTCACCAACTCCAGGATAAGCTGCACTCGCTTTCAAGAAATGGTGGAGCTGGAAGCTACTGGCTTATAAACTACAACAGCAAAAGAATGTGGGTCAAAAAATGATGAATCTTAAAATATAAGTTTTATAGGAGACAGGTCCTGGAGTGGAAACATACAGACAGTATTGTATGGCACTGTGGTGTTAGAGCAATAATAAATGGGAGTGTTTATAAATGTTCACAATACAATGGGTTAAGTTCAGTGCATAACAAATACTGCTGTAAAGTGCCAACATAATACTACCAAATAGGGCTCACATAATACAACCTTACAGAGCCCACATAATTCAACCTTACAGAGCCCACATAATGTTACCATACAGAGCCCACATAATACAACCTTACAGAGCCCACATAATACAACCTTACAGAGCCCACATAATACTACCATAGAAATCCCACATAATACTAGCATACAGTGCAAAAATCATACTACCCTACAGCACCCACATAATTCTACCATACAGAGCCCACATAATACTAGCATTCAGCGCACAAATAATACTACCATACAGCATTCAGGCCTATAATACTACCATACAGAGCCCATGTAACACTACCATACAGTGTCCACATAATACTACCATACAGAGTCCACATAATATTACCATACAGAGCCCACATAATATTACCATACAGAGCCCACATAATATTACCATACAGAGCCCACAAAATGCAACCATACAGAGCCCACATAATACAACCACACAGATCCCACATAATACAACCAGGCTCAGACTGTCACAAAGGGTAACAGGGGAATCCCCGATGTGCCCCTGTGCATCTCTGGTCCGCCAATCCCGCTGTATGGGCAGTTGGAGGCATAATTCACTTGGAAAAAAGCAGCATCTCATCATTCATTAACCAAACTACCCAGTTTATTAGAGATGTAGATAAGTTTGTCATCGATGGCAGTGTAATATTTTTATTTTTATATGCAGGTGAAAAGTGGGCCCCCTAAAGTCAATGTTACTGGCAGGCCCTTGGCACCCCAGTCCGACACTGAATACAACCATACAGAGCCGACAAAATACTAACATTCATAGCCCACATAATACAACCATACAGAGCCCACATAGTATTTTGTGGGCTCTGTATGGAAATCATACAGAGCCCACATAATACAACCATACAGAGCCCACATAATACAACCATACAGAGCTCACATAATACAACCATACAGAACCCACCTAATACTACCATACAGAGCCCACATAATACAACCATACAGAGCCCACATAATACAACCATACAGAGCCCACATAATACAACCATACAGAGCCCACATAATACAACCATACCGAGCCCACATAGTATTACCAGACAGAGCCCACATAATACAAACACACAGAGCCCACATACAGAGCCCAGATATTTATTATTTTGTATGTAACCCCCCTTCTCATGTACAGCACCATGGATTTAATGGCGCTATATAAATAATAATAATATTACCACACTGAGCCCACATAATACTATCATACTGAGCTCACATAATATTACCCTACAGAGCCCACATACAGTGGGTTCGGAAACTATTCAGACCCTTTTAAATTTTTCACTCCTTGTTTCATTGCAGCCTTTTGGTAAATCCAAAAAAGTTCATTTTTTCCTCATTAATGTACACTCTGCACCCCATCTTGACTGATAAAAGACAGAAATGTAGACATTTTTGCACATTTATTAAAAAGAAAAACTGAAATATCACATGGTCATAAGTATTCGACCCTTTGCTCAGACCCTCATATTTAAGTCACTTGCTGTCTATTTCCTTGTGATCCTCCTTGAGATGGTTCTAATCCTTCATTGGAGTCCAGCTGTGTTTAAACTGATAGGACTTGATTTGTAAAGGCGCACACCTGTCTATATAAGACCCCACAGCTCACAGTTCATGTCAGACCAAATGAGACTCATGAGGTCAAAAGAACTGGCAAGGAGCTCAGAGACAGAATTGTGGCAAGGCACAGATCTGGCCAAGGTTACAAGAGAATTGCAGTACTCAAGGGTACTAAGAGCACAGTGGTCTCCATAATCCTTAAATGGAAGAAGTTTTGGACCACCAGACGTCTTCCTGGACCTGGGCGTTCAGCCAAACTGAGCAATTGTCGGAGAAGAGCCTTGGTGAGAGAGGTACAGAAGAACCCCAAGATCACTGTGGCTGAGCTCCACAGATGCAGTAGGGAGATGGGAGGAAGTTCTACAAAGTCAACTATCACTGGAGCCCTCCACTAGTCGGTCCTTTATGGTAGAGTGGCCCAACGGAAGCCTCTTCTCAGTGCCAGACATATGAAAGCCCGCATAGAGTTTGCTTAAAAAAAATGACTCCCAGACTATGAGAAATAAGATTCTCTGGTCTGATGAGATGAAGATAGAATTATCACCAAAAAGTTCTAAGCGGTATGTGTAGAGAAAACCAGGCACTGCTCATCACCTGCCCAATACAATCCCAACAGTGAAACATGGTGGTGGCAGCATCATGCTATAGGGGTTTTTTTCAGCTGCAGGGACAGGATGACTGGTTGCAATTGAAGGAAACATGAATGTGGCCAAGTACAGAGATATCCTGGATGAAAACCTCTTCCACAGTGCTCTGGACCTCAGACTTGTCCAAAGGTTCACCTTCCAACAAGACAATGACCCTAAGCACACAGCTAAAATAACAAAGGAGTGGCTTCAGAACAACTCTTCTTTTTTTTTTTTTATTTATTTATTTATTTTTTTTTATATAGCGCTAACATATTCCGCAGCGCTTTACAGTTTGCACACATTTCATCACTGTCCCCGATGGGGCTCACAATCTGAATTCCCTATCAGTATGTCTTTGGCCATTCTGTGACCATTCTTGACTGGCCCAGCCAGAGCCCTGACCTAAACCCAATTGAGCATCTCTGGAGAGACCTGAAAATGGCTGTCCACCAACGTTCACCATCCAATCGGACAGAACTGGGGAGGATCTGTAAGGAAGAATGGCAGAGGATCCCCAAATCCAGGGGTGAAAAACTTGTGGCATCATTCCCAAGAAGACTCATAGCTGTACTAGCTCAAAAGGTGCTTCTACTCAATACTGAACAAAGGGTCTGAATACTTATGACCATGTGAGATTTTTTTTTCTTTTTTAATACACTTGCAAAAATTTCTGCATTTCTGTTTTTTTTTTTTTTTTTTTCCAGTAAAGATGGGGTGCAGAGTGTACATTAATGAGAAAAAAATGAATTTTTTTGAATTTACCAAATGGCTGCATTGAAACAGAGTGAAAAATTTAAATGTGTCTGAATACTTTCCGAACCCACTGTAATATTAGCATACAGAGCCCACATAATACACAGAGCCCACATAATACAACCATACAGAGCCCACATAATACTACTATACAGAGCCCATATAATACAACCATACAGAGCCCACATAATACAACCATACAGAGCCCACATAATACTACTATACAGAGCCCACATAATACAACCATACAGAGCCCACATAATACAACCATACAGAGCCCACATAATACAACCATACAGAGCCCACATAATACAACCATACAGAGCATACATAATACTACTATACAGAGCATACATAATACTACTATACAGAGCATACATAATACTACTATACAGAGTTCACAACATAAAATGCCCACATAATTTATCACAATGTTTCTAGTAGAATCAATTTGCATTACCCTGGCTCAGTGGTCACGTCAGTGTTCTGTGGCCACCATACGAGAGCCCAGCTAACCTGCTCCTACCCGTCAACACCCCTGATTAGTAGGTCTGGCGTAACCATAATGTCCCAGAAGGCCTACAAAAAAGATGTGCTGGGAACAGCGTCAGGTAGGAGGATGTGTGCGGGGCTCCCATCTAGCAGCCACAGGAGTGGTCCCGGGTCCTGTAAATATGATTCGCCCCTCTCTAGTCTCCACCTATAATTGAGTGCGCACAATGGCGGTGCGCTCGTCATGTTTTGTGACATGAGTCGTTGTCACATCCATCAGGGGAAGTGGCTCAGTGGTGGAGCGCAGGCTTTGCATGTATTTATATGCAGCTGCACACTCCGGTCCCGAGTGCCGGCGGCAGTGCTGGGTATTGAGGCGAGAGACTCGCGCAAGTTTCTCGAATTCCACACCCGAGTGTGACCCCGGCCTAAGGGGCAAAATGTCTGACAAGTCTCTGAGCTTAGAAATAAATAATTCAGATATGATCATGGCAGCGAACAAGGACGTCCCTCGTGTGTGCGGTCACCAACTCGTGGCACCATGCCAGTGGTCGACCATTCTAGGTTGTGTCCACACTGAGTCTTTTTGGAGCAGAAACTCTGGAAAAGTGCCCTGTCCCGATGGTCAGTGCAAGTCCCAGCAGTCGGACCCTCACCCATCTAGAAGTTATCACCTGTCCTTTGGATCGGTCAGTCAGTGAGCATTTTATATATATATATAAAAATTTTCCAAATGTTAACTATAAAAAAAAAATCCCTGTGAGGGAAGTCTTCTCTGTCCTGGGATAACATCCGGGGTTATGCACGAGACTCAGAAGATTGGAATAAATTGGTTTGGGAGCTCATTGGTTAAACATTAATTTTCAGAAATAACCTACATGTCAGTGTAAACTGTTGCCTGCAAGCAGGATCGCGGTATAAATGGGACGGAGCGTCCGTCTGCTAAGTTCTGCAGGGTCTCTAGTAATCAGAGAAATACACAGGGGCATACACAGAAATCATGGGGCTCCAGGACAAAAGAGTGCCCCCCCAGATCTGCAGCATAGTGACAATCACCCTAAGCATTTCCCCCTTGCACCCTCTGGTGTACTTTAACCCTTTTTCTGGCACTGTTACGTGATGTACTGACACTGCAGTCTATGGGGGAATCTCTGCTGGCTAAGATGGCGCCCAAATTTCTACATTTCCGTTTTTTTTCAGTAAAGATGGAGTGTAGAGTGTACATTAATGAGAAAGAAAATAAATTTTTTGAATTTACCAAATGGCTGCAATGAAACAATGAGTGAAAAATTTAAAGGGGTCTGAATACTTTCCAAAACCACTGTAATGCTAGCATACAGAGCCCACATAATGCAAACATACAAAGCTCACATAATACAACCATACAGAGCACATATAATACTACCACACAAATCCCACATAATACTACTATACAGAGCCCACATAATACAACCATACAGAGCCCACATAATACAACCATACAGAGCCCACAAAATACTGTCATACAGAACCCACATAATAATACCATACAGAGCCCACATAATAATACCATACAGAGCCCACATAATAATACCATACAGAGCCCACATAATACAACCATACAGAGCCCACAAAATACTGTCATACAGAACCCACATAATAATACCATACAGAGCCCACATAATAATACCATACAGAGCCCACATAATAATACCATACAGAGCCCACATAATACAACCATACAGAGCCCACATAATACATTTATACAGATTCCACAGAATACTACCATACAGAGCCCACATAATACTACCATACAGAGCCCACATAATACTACCATACAGAGCCCACATAATACAACCATACAGAGCCCACATAATAAAACCAGGCTCGGACAGTCACAAAAGGTAACAGGGGAATCCCCCGATGTGCCCCTGTGCAGCTCTGGTCCACCAATCCCGCTGTATGGGCAGTATGTGGCATAATTCACTTGGAAAAAAGCAGCATCTCATCATTCATTAACCAAACTACCCAGTTTATTAGAAATGTAGATAGGTTTGTCAGTGATGGCAGTGTAATATTTTTATATTTATATGCAGGTGAAAAGTGGGCCCCCTAAAGTCAATGTTACTGGCGGTCCCTTGGTACCCCAGTCCGACACTGAATACAACCATATAGAGCCGACAAAATACAACCATACAGAGCCCACATAATATTACCATACAGAGCCCACATAATACTACCATAGAGATCCCACATTACACTATCATACAGATCCCACATATTACCATACAGTGCCCACAAAATACTACCATACAGAGCCCACATAATACTACCACACAGAGCCCACAAAATACTACCACACAGAGCCCACATAATATTACCATGCAGAGCCCACAAAATACTATCATACAGAGCCCACATAATACTACCATACAGATCCCACATTACACTATCCTACAGATCCCACATAATATTATCATACAGTGCCCACAAAATACTACCATACAGAGCCCACATAATACTACCACACAGAGCCCACAAAATACTACCACACAGAGCCCACATATTACCATGCAGAGCCCACAAAATACTATCATACAGAGCCCACATAATACTACCATACAGATCCCACATTACACTATCCTACAGATCCCACATAATATTACCATACAGAGCCCACAAAATACAACCATACAGAGCCCACATAATACAACCATACAGAGCCCACATATTACCATACAGAGCCCACAAAATACAAACACACAGAGCCCATATAATGCTACCATACAGAGCCCACATAATATTACCATACAGAGCCCACATAATACTACCATACTGAGCCCACATAATACTGTCATACAGAGCCCACATACAGTGGGTTCGGAAACTATTCAGACCCTTTTAAATTTTTCACTCCTTGTTTCATTGCAGCCATTTGGTAAATCCAAAAAAGTTCATTTTTTTTTCCTCATTAATGTACACTCTGTACCCCATCTTGACTGATAAAAGACAGAAATGTAGAAATTTGTGCACATTTATTAAAAAAGAAAAGCTGAAATATCACATGGTCATAAGTATTCATCCCTTTGCTCAGGCACTCATATTTAAGTCACATGCTGTCTATTTCCTTGTGATCCTCCTTGAGATGGTTCTACTCCTTCACTGAAGTCCAGCTGTGTTTAATTACACTGATAGGACTTGATTTGTAAAGGCGCACACCTGTCTATATAAGACCCCACAGCTCACAGTTCATGTCAGACCAATTGAGAATCATGAGGTCAAAGGAACTGGCAAGTAGCTCAGAGACAGGATTGTGGCAAGGCACAGATCTAGCCAAGGTTACAAGAGAATTTCTGCAGTATTCAAGGGTTCTAAGAGCACAGTGGCCTCCATAATCCTTAAATGGAAGAAGTTTGGGACCACCAGATGTCTTCCTGGACATGGCCGTCCAGCCAAACTGAGCAATCGTGGGAGAAGAGCCTTGGTGAGAGAGGTACAGAAGAACCCCAAGATCACTGTGGCTGAGCTCCACAGATGCAGTAGGGAGATGGGAGGAAGTTCCACAAAGTCAACTATCACTGGAGCCCTCCACTAGTCGGGCCTTTGTGGCAGAGTGGCCCAACGGAAGCCTCTCCTCAGTGCCAGACATTTGAAAACCCGCATAGTTTGCTAAAAAAAACCACATGAAGGACTCCCAGACTATGAGAAATAAGATTCTCTGGTCTGATGAGACGAAGATAGAACTTTTTGGTGATAATTCTAAGCGGCAGGTGTAGAGAAAACCAGGCACTGCTCATCACCTGCCCAATACAATCCCAATAGTGAAACATGGTGGTGGCAGCATCATGCTATAGCTGCAGGGATGGGATTACTGGTTGCAATTGAATAAAACATGAATGTGGCCAAGTACAGAGATATCCTGGATGATAACCTCTTCCAGAGTGCTCTGGACCTCAGACTTGGCCAAAGGTTCACCTTCCAACAAGACAATTATCCTAAGCACACAGCTAAAATAACAAAGAAGTGTCTTCAGAACAACTCTGTGACCATTCTTGACTGGCCCAGCCAGAGCCCTGACCTAAACCCAATTGAGCATCTCTGGAAAGACCTGAAAATGGCTGTCCACCAATGTTCACCATCCAAACTGACAGAACTGGAGAGGATCTGCAAGGAAGAAAGGCAGAGGATCCCCAAATCCAGGGGTGAAAAACTTGTTGCATCATTCCCAAGAAGACTCATGGCTGTACTAGCTCAAAAGGTGCTTCTACTGAATACTGAGCAAAGGGTCTGAATACTTATGACCATGTGAGATTTCAGTTTTTCTTTTTTAGTACACTTGCAAAAATTTCTACATTTCCATTTTTTTTCAGTAAAGATGGGGTGTAGAGTGTACATTAATGAGAAAGAAAATAAATTTTTTGAATTTACCAAATGGCTGCAATGAAACAAGGAGTGAAAAATTTAAAGGGGCCTGAATACTTTCCAAAACCACTGTAATGCTAGCATACAGAGCCCACATAATGCAAACATACAAAGCTCACATAATACAAACATACAGAGCCCACATAATACAACCATACAGAGCACATATAATACTACCACACAAATCCCACATAATACTACCATACAGAGCCCACATAATACAACCATACAGAGCCCACATAATACTACCATACAGAGCCCACATAATACTACCATACAGAGCCCACATAATACTACCATACAGAGCCCACATAATACTACCATACAGAGCCCACATAATACTATCATACAGAGCCCACATAATACTACCATACAGAGCCCACATAATACTATCATACAGAGCCCACATAATACTACCATACAGAGCCCACATAATACTACCATACAGAGCCCACATAATACTACCATACAGAGCCCACATAATACTATCATAGAGCCCACATAATACTACCATACAGAGCATACATAATACTGCTATATAGAGTTCACAACATAAAATGCCAACATAATTTATCACAATATGTTTCTAGTAGAATCAATTTGCATTACCCTGGCTCAGTGGTCACATCAGTTTTCTGTGGCCACCATACGAGAGCCCAGCTATCCTGCTACTACCTGTCAACACCCCTGATTAGTAGGTCTGGTGTAACATCAAGTGGACATCATGCCACAACCATAATGTCCCAGAAGGCCTACAAAAAGATGTGCTGGGAACAGCGTCAGGTAGGAGGATGTGTGCGGGGCTCCCATCTAGCAGCCACAGGAGTGGTCCCGGGTCCTGTAAATATGATTCGCCCCTCTCTAGTCTCCACCTATAATTGAACGCGCACAATGGCGGTGCGCTCGTCATGTTTTGTGACATGAGTCATTGTCACATCCATCAGGGGATGTGGCTCAGTGGTTGTTAGGAACGGCAGAACGCACTAAATAAAATAATAAAGTGCGATCGCCGCTCGGGGTCCACCGTGCAGAAGGTGTTATAACTGCTAATGAGTAATAGCAGACGTGATATATGGCGATATAATGCGCACGGGGTTAAACATCACCCAGGTGCGCAAAGCAATCACTGTTTAATCACAGAGATTCCAGGAGGAGTAAACACAAAAAGGCTGAGCCTGTTAGCGTCACAGGTCTCAGATATATGCACACACGGTATCAGGTCACAGGTGCAGGACCAAAGGCAGAAGGAACTGCGTCCGTCTAAACCTACCGTGTGTGTGGCGTAGCAACTGCGGGAGCAAAAAGAGCTGCAACTGCAGCGCGGCGTAGGACACTGCCGCAAGACGATAGTGCCGTGTGGAGTAGCACAATCGGACGCTAGTGTAGAGGCGCGGTGTGCACAGTGGCCTAAGGCTTGCCACTGACTGGCGCTGACTGCTGAACTGTCCACATGCGTAATATCAGAGGGAAGGGGTTTCAAATAAGTCAGTCACCAGAATCATACATCAGTCACCATTCACACATCTAGCAAGTAATGTCTATACTAGCGCATGGCCATGCGGTCCTTTTATAGCCGTGTGCTGCCAGGACCTTCCAGATCTCTGAGATAGACCAATCAGATCAGGGGAAGGACCTGAACACGTGACTCCCGAGCTCCAATGGGAGATCGTCTCATGAGCATGCTCAGTGGACCGGCAGCGGGACTTAGCCTCAGGAATGACTTGCTGCAAAGCTGTATGTGAGGCTCTGGACTCCTGTTGTGTAGCTACAGGAATCCGACGCCTAACAGTGGTGGAGCGCAGGCTTTGCATGTATTTCTATGCAGCCGCACACTCCGGTCCCGAGTGCCGGCGGCAGTGCTGGGTATTGAGGCGAGAGACTCGTGCAAGTTTCTCGCATTCCACACGCGAGTGTGACCCCGGCCTAAGGGGCAAAATGTCTGACAAGTCTCTGAGCTTAGAAATAAATCAGATAAAATCACAGCAACGAACAAGGACGTCCCTCGTGTGTGCGGTCACCAACTCGTGGCACCATGCCAGTGGTCGACCATTCTAGGTTGTGTCCATACTGAGTCTTTTTGGACCAGGAACTCTGGAAAAGTGCCCTGTCCCGATGGTCAGTGCAAGTCCCAGCAGTCGGACCCTCACCCATCTAGAAGTTATCACCTGTCCTTTGGATCGGTCAGTCAGTGAGTGTATGTGTGTGTGTGTATATATATATATATATATATATATATATATATAATGTTAACTATAAAAAAAAATCCCTGTGAGGGAAGTCTTCTCTGTCCTGGGATAACATCCGGGGTTATGCACGAGACTCAGAAGATTGGAATAAATCGGTTTGGGAGCTCATTGGTTAAACATTAATTTTCAGAAATAACCTACATGTCAGTGTAAACCGTTTCCTGCAAACAGGATTGCGGTATAAATGGGACGGAGCGTCCGTCTGCTAAGTTCTGCATGGTCTCTAGTAATCAGGGTCTCTAGTAACACAGGGGCATACACAGAAATCATGGGGCTCCAGGACAAAAGAGCGCCCCCCCCAGATCTGCAGCATAGTGACAATCACCCTAAGCATTTCCCCCCTTCACCCCCTGGTGTACTTTAACCCTTTTTCTGACACTGTTACATGATGTACTGACACTACAGTCTATGGGGTAATCTCTGCTGGCTAAGATGGCGCTAGTAATGGGGGCATTATGGACTCCGTTATATGGCTGTATTATTTATATACTGTATAACAGCACCATATATTTGTACAGTATGGCACAGTTATTTCTCTGCACTGCATGGTGCCATTATTTCTGTGTACTGTATTTGGCCAGAATTTATGGTGACCTCAATGCTGAGAAATACAGGACGATACTCACCCATCATGTAATACCATCAGGAGGCGTCTGATTGGCTCCAAATTTATTCTGCAGCCGGACAATGAACCCTAACATCCAGCGGGACCCACCTACAGTATGCCAGTGTAATTTATGCATACTGAATGGCGGTATCATTTACTTGTACAGTATGCCAGTGTAATTTATGTGTACTGCATGGCGGTATCATTTACTTGTACAGTATGCCAGTTTAATTTGTGTACTGTATGGCAGTATCATTTACTTGTACAGTATGCCAGTTTAATTTGTGTACTGTATGGCGGTATCATTTACTTGTACAGTATGCCAGTGTAATTTATTTGTACCGTGCACTGCATAATTGTGTTATTAATGAGTGATTTATGACGGCATTACTTAAATGTTCAGAATGGCAGCATTAATTCTGCCTACTGTAATGTGGTGTACTTTATACATGTACAGTAGTAAAACAATGCCGAGAACGGAAAATAGCGCCACATTTAGGTAAAAGGCTCTGAGCTCCAGTAACATGAGCGGATCAGAACAGGTTTCTGCCCAGATTGACGGCCATTCCTAGGTGGAGCACAATCACGTCTCCTCTGCGCCACTTTTGTCCGGGGTTAGAGGATTAATGTCTGTAGCCCGCCCATCAGACATGTGTAACACAGGTAATTGGATGCAGCGACACAAAGGCACAGAGCAAGGGTTAACAGGGGAAAACAGTGGTTTGATTTAATTGTTACAGGGATAAATCTCCTTGCAGGGAGCAACAGGGAATAAATCAGATGCGAGGAATTACAAAAGGAAAGAGCAACTTAAGGTGGCAGTCTATATGTAAGTCGGTTTCACTTAACGTGAGTTGAATGCCGGCTGAGGTCTTCCGCCTATCAAGTCGGTCTTTCTCTTCTGGCGGTAGCGGGCGGTCACCGGTCTGACCCGCTGAGCCCCTAGTCCGTTACGCTGCTCTGCAGCCAAGAGTATTTCACAGCAGTCTCCCACTCGGCGTGCAATCCTCTGTATGCCCGACAACATGTCCGGGTCCTTTCTGCACGCAGCCTATCGTTACTCACGGCACGGCGCAGGTCCTCACTGTCACTTCTCTCTGGCAGGAACCCTCTCTCTCTTCCCACGCAAACACCCTTATCCTCTCCTGGCTCACCACGCCCTCTCTACGCAGGTCATGGGTCTCCTCCGTTCTCAATTTCCTTCCCTACTGCAACACTAGGCTCGGTCCCAATAGGTTTTGCCCAGTAGTTCCGGACCCGTTGCCCTGTCAGCACTCACAGTCCGGTCTTCTCCCCTCCACATGTATGACGTATAGCATTGACGGCCCATAAATGTCTAATAAATTCAAAGTTCATTAATCATTTTCAAATTTGTATTAATTTATTTTATAATTAAGAATTGCATGGAAGGATGAGGAGATGTTCTTGGAGGAACCTCATTCTTCTTCTTTTGCAGATGTTCCTTGCTGGTCTGTAGGCTACATTTGGATGGTACAAGTCCTCCCATACAGGTACAGCATTGATGGTGGACATGCTGTACTTTCCTCGTTGCATTAGACGTGGAGTTTTTCTGCCCTCGTGATGTTTATGGAGCCGCGCTCACAGGCTGAAAATAGGCAGCTTTCTCTGATGGAGTGAGCCGCCCTAGATAATCCTCACCGGCAGGATGAGATCACCCGGCGGAAGATAGAACCTATGAGAAGAGACGCAACACTAAGGTAAAGCTATTCGATAGCGCTATCCATGAAGAAAGTGCACGGGTAGCGTTATCCCTTAGCGCTATCCCTCAATGTTCCTGAGAGTAAGCTATTTCACATGGTTGAGCGCACTTGGGATCTGCCCCCAAGGCCCTGCCCATGCCCAATGTTTGGTCCGTAGACCGCGGCTAGGAGTTAGTCCCGCTTGTGTGTACAGAATTATGGGGCTTTTACAATTGTTCAATATCTTAATAAAATACTTCTTTGTACACACAGTTGACATGCTCGTGGTGTTAGATGTAGAGTTCTTCTGCCCTCGCGATGTTTATGGAGCCGCGCTGACAGGCTGCAAATAGGCAGCTTTCTCTGATGGAGTGAGCCACCCTCGATAATCCTCGCCGGCAGGATGAGATCACCCGGCGGAAGATGGAACCTATGAGAATAGACGTAACACTAATGTAAGTAACAGGACTCCATATCAGAGGATCCCGCTGTGCTGTCACTGTGGCCGGACAGCAGAGGAATCATCCATACACAGGTACGGGGTGATTGTCCGCCATCATACATGTGACAATCCCACCACTGACAGATCTGCTCCATGGCCGACATCACACAACATGGGGCTTATTGTCACACTCACCTCTTCTTCTTTTCCCTTCTTCTACTCTCTCAGGTTTTTGTTGTTTTTTCAGTTTTCTTTTCCCCTGAACTGGAGATTCTATTAAAGAAAAGACAAGAAAAAGATGTTAATTATAAACTCCTAAAAGATGATCGTTGCATCGTTCTGTCGGATTCTGTTCTTCTTGTGTCCTGTAGTCCTGGTAATCGATTATTGCCCCATGATGGTGAGAATACGTCACATATACATAACATTGGCCGAGGGGGTGAGAATTAGATTGTCCAGGGCAATGATTAATGTCTCCCATAGGTTTTCTATGGGCCGCCATGTGGGGTCTCCTGGAGAGGAGCCAATACATTTGAGTGGAATTGATTTCTACTTGCTTTTTCCAAAAATCCACATTCTCCAAAATGTGGATTTTTGTAATTAGCTTATACAACCCCAACGTGAGAGTCTCGGGGATTTCAGTGCGAATGGCGGCAATCTGAAGATACAATGACGTCCAATTGGGTGAAGGAGAGGAGCGGAGGGGCCAAAGAGGGGAGCAGTGAGGTGAACGTGAGCATTTTTTTTTTTTTTTCCTATTTCGTTGATTACACTCTGAGGTCTAGAGAGAACCCAGACCATAATAATGAACGTCATATTGATGGAGAACAACTTCTCTACAAGCCAAATTTCTCAGTAAAATCCACACAAAAAGGTAAATTTTTATTTTGCCTGATCTGCTCATCTCTAGTGTCTCCCCTCCATTATCAACATGATCTTACTGTCAGCGTGCCACCGTGTTATCATATAATCAGCTAGATAAAGCATCAGGGTAACATTAAGAGCATAAAGGTCAGTATGAGCCCATATGGGGCTGTGGGCGCAGTATTTAGGATCAGCTCAGCACAAGACGGAATGGCCTCTTGTACCTTGTGAGGCATAAAAGTGAGAATTTTTGCACACTGAAGTTCTGGACTGTTCACCGTTTGAAAGGCACAAAAAAGTAGTAATTTTGTGAGCCGTTATGTGCACGTTCACATTAGACTTTTTGATCACAGGCTGTAGTAGGATGTCCTATAGACCTGTACACACCTGAACATGAGGACGAAGAGGATGACTTGCTGCTTAGAGTACTGAAGCTCATATTGTCTCTACCAGTTTTAGAAGCGGAAGATTTTTTCTGCCTGTTTGGTAAAAGGAAGAAGAATAAATTAGAAGGAAAAATGGCACAAAAGAGAAGAACACTGATCTATAAGGCCTATATGGACAACATGGTGGAGACACCCTGCTATGGACCCCCATCTACCAACAAGAATGGAGAATCACTATAATATTGGCCTGTAATGAGCTGTATATGATTGGCTTGTTGCAATGATCAGCTGTTATCGCCGGCGTCATTACGAGCCATAAACCTGGTGATCATTGGCTGGTGGGTGCTTGTTTAGTCTTGAGTTACACCTGTCTTGTAGTTGGTCTTCTGGACATTTACCAGAAACAGACCCCATAATAATCATCTACTCACTCGTCTGAGCACTTGTCTCTGCTCTTTGGGGATAACCCTGATGACGTGGGATCCTCATCATTCATCATCCTGGTATTGTTATATGGCTAAAACAAAGAAAATTAATATATATATTTATTTTTTTAAACGTTTTTGTTTATAATTGTAAGGTTTTATGGATTTTATCTGCCACACACTTACTTCAAGGAACCTTTGGGAAGCTGATAAAAAGTTCTGGATTTCTGGCAAGTCATTCTCTATTCTGACGTCCTCGTCTGAATCCATATGTTTATGTATGCTAGAGCGAGCTGCAAAGTACAAGTGTTATCAGAAATTGTTAGTATAAGACAGTCACCGTGTTATCATGAATAATGGTGGAAACTGATTGACACATAACATGGAAATCAAGACACACAACAGTTTTCTGCAGATCATGTCTCATTCTACTTACGGTCAAAGTATCTAGTGTCCTCATCAGACTCAAGCTCCGGAATGAACAGGGGCTTCTGACTTAGAAGATTATCAAAGTCTAAGTCACATAGAAACGGATGCATTTTGATCTCTTTTGCTCCTCCTGGAAAAGAAAAGAAAGAAAATGGTAAACCATTGTCAGAGAGACAACTCCATATCTCAACCATTTATGTTAATCTGAACTGAAGACGTAACAGAGCCTATGTGAAGAAAATGTACTGAAAGTCATACCCTGAAGAAAGGGAATAGATAAGCAGGTAAAGCATAGAACCTCAGTGCTGATCCTCAAGGGCATGATCATTTATCTGGTCCCAGAGGTGTCATAAGTCATTATTAATGCTGTTATATACATTACCTGTCCCAAGTCTATGGGCTGGATTTTTTCTCAGCAGTTCAGTTATCAGGTCCTGAGCATCGGGTGGAGGAGTATCATTATCAAATGTCCACGTTACGTCAGCTGTTATATAAAAAGCAAAATATTACAGTAAAGAAAACCTCTCTTTATTTACTTTCATAAACAAACCTTTTATTTAACTACTTCTGGATTGGCCATAGACTATAAACTTGTAGGCAGTCCACACTTATCTCTGCACTGACATTCTAAAACATCAGTGCAGAGTAAACAGCTTGCACAACATGGTGAAGCTGTGGATGAGTGAAGTGACTGTCGCACACAGCCACACTCCGCAGAGAGAATCTAAACATGGTTCTTTTCATCGTATGCATAACACTGAACGTTGGTCCGTTGTGTATACGGATTAGGAAGCACTGACAGAAGTGTAACTTAAAGCTTGTGGACCCTAATGCAAAAGCTCCAATGGGGCCCCTAATTTTTTCAAGTCTTTAATACTAATACTTTTTTCAAATGATCCAAAGGGAACTTTTGGGTCCCCTAGGAAAAGAAGTTGGGTCAAGTGGGGATGACCTGGTCATGAACTGGTTAACACAACAAACGCCTAAACCAAAGAACTAATCTGACCAAATCACAAGGAGATCATAGAAGGCAGATTCTCTTACTTACCAGTTTGAATTTTGTATAAAATCTGAAGTGTAAATTTCCCAACAAATGGTAGACGGCCTGTAAGGAATTTATGTAGGGTGATTCCTACTGCCCACCAGTCGACAGGCCGTCCATAGCCTTCCATTAAGATGACTTCTGGGGCATAGTAACTAATGGTGCCAATCACCTGGAAACCAACAGAAGAAGAAGGTGAGGATCAGAGAAGATAACAGTTGGAAAATGTTTTCTAGATGAGAAAATATCAGAGATGGAGAAATAGATGAGATCAGTAAAGAACAAGATCCTGTAGGTAAAGCTAACCTCATTGTCACGGAACTCTTTGGTGATGTCCTCAGTTGGAGGCTTGTAGATGTCTGATGTCACTCTCATGAGGCCAAGTTTGGAAATCCCAAAATCGGTTAGCTTGATGTGACCGGTTGATGTTATCAGCAGACTGTGAAAAAAAGATGGTGTCAGTCCCAAGTAATAACTTGTAAATGGTATAACAAACTCTAAATGTCATCCCCTTTATTCTACTACAGGGGGCACTTACTTCTCCGGCTTCACATCTCGGTGCACCACACCATAGGTATGCAGGTATTCCAAAGCCAGAACTGTTTCGGCAATGTACATGCGGGCACTGGTGGTACATATACGACCATTCTTCTTTATAAGACTCTCGCAGTCTCCTCCTACAGCAAAAAGAAAATATGACAGGAGAGGGTTCGTTACAGTGTAAATTGAACATGATGAGTGTGAATGAAAACTAGAGATACAAGGAGATATGTTGTATCCTGCAGAGCATATACTATATACTGCAGGGCGGCCTACCTGGTACATAGTCCATGACCATACATAGGTGATGAGGAGTCGTAAAGGAGCAGAGCATGGAAACCAGAAAGGGACAATCTATGAATGACATAATGTCCCTCTCTACAAAGATCCATTCCAGGTTATTTTTAATTTTAGGGTTCTTCTTGTCTATTTTCTTCATGGCATATAATTGGTTGGAGTCTTTTTGGCGCACTAAGTGAACGGATCTGAAGAGAAGAAAAATTCATGGTTTATAATAAATTCTTACTAACAGTCTGCCTATAGACCTCATCACATGTCTCCAGCACTAATGGTGAATAACAGATGCGCAGCCGTCACTACATCGATGATCATCTCTCGGAGGTCCTCATCTGTGTCACCTCCTGACTCACCGTAACAGTGATAATTAGATGTGGACGGTGACGTGGACTCATCATTCCTTTATGGTAACATTGTGCGGGCCGGGCACAGAGATTGAGGATCCTCATTAGGATCCCTGGGAAATATAGATTATTCACAAGTAAAACTCACCCAAAAGCTCCACTGCCGATCAATTTAATCGGTTCATAGTCAGTCTTACACGGGTTTCTCAATGGGGCGAATGATCTGATCAAGGCCTAAAAAAAGAAGAAATGGCATTAAGGCTGCGTGCACACGATGGGTATTTGGTGAGTTCTCTATGCTGGTAATGCGGCTGATGTGATTTATCTGGACTTTGCAAAGGTATTTGATACTGGTCCACAAAACAGCCTTATACTGAAGCCACAGAAGCAGGGACTGGGGGAAAATATATGCAGATGGGTAAGGAATTGGTTAAATTACAGGAAAAAAAGTCATAAATGGTACTTTCCCTAAATGGCATATAGTCAGCAGTGGGGACCACAGGGATCTGTACTGGGAGCAGTGGGGATCGCAGGGATCTGTACTGGGAGCAGTGGGGACCGCAGGGATCTGTACTGGGAGCAGAGGGGACCACAGGGATCTGTACTGGGAGCAGTCTCTCGAGATCTTGTGATGTTGCCAAGATCTCAATCTGAGCATTTTCCCGGAGGTCACTGCAACGTAGTAATGGATGTGCGGGGATCTCCGGGCTTTCACAAAATGCCGGCGGAGCCCCCCGCACCACAGAGCACTGCAGCCATTTTCACCCGCAGCGACGCACATCAGAACACCCCCTCATCCCAGCCTGCGGCCTGCAGCAACTCGCCACACCTGCCTCCTCCAGCAGCGACCCTGCTTCATCGCAGCCATCACCCCTGGTAAGCAATAAGACGCATGGATTATTAGAGGCACCACCATTTTATTAAGAAAAGTATTTTTTTCCCTATTTTTCTCCTCTAAAATTTAGGGTGCGTCTTATAATCCGGTGCGTCTGATGTGTGGTCAGTACAGAGGATGGGTTTGGAACATGACATTCCTTCCAGAGACCATACTGAGGACCAGGGGGCACTCATTACTGGTGGAAGAAAGGCGATTCCGGCAGTTACATAGGAAAGGGTTCTTTACAGTTAGAGCAGTCAGACTGTGGAATGCCGACCACAGGAGGTAGTAATGGCCGTCACTATAACAGCCTTTATACAAGGGCCGGATGATTTCCACAGTACACAGAACATTGCGGGTTACAGATAAATTAGTGATGACATGTACAGTAGAATTGGTGGAGGAAGGTCGGGCTTGATGGATCGGGGGCTTTTTTCAGCCAATGTAACTATGTTTAGATAAATCATGTCACTTGCTTTTTTTCACAGCGTTTTTTTTTTTGTTTTCGCTGCAGTTTTTGTCTCATGTTTTCTATAAAGCTGCTTTGTTTCTAACGCTTCCTAGTACTTGGCTGAGAGAAAACGTCACTGTGGATTACAGGCGTTTTTACCTGTGGATTTTCCACATCTAATGTGATTCTATGATGAAAATCCGCACATAAAACTCAGCAAAGTCGCAGGAGAAATTGACATGTTGTGGATGTGAGTGAGGACGAGGAGGCAGGAATAATAATGCCGCCATCACACAGAGGAGGCAGGAATAATAATGCCGCCATCACACATAGGAGGCAGGAATAATAATGCCGCCATCACACAGAGGAGGCAGGAATAATAATGCCGCCATCACACAGAGGAGGCAGGAATAATAATGCCGCCATCACACAGAGGAGGCAGGAATAATAATGCCGCCATCACACAGAGGAGGCAGGAATAATAATGTCGCCATCACACAGAGGGGGCAGGAATAATAATGCCACCATCACACACTATAGCTCTGATCTACATGAAGAATAGGGATATCCCATCGTCATATGGGGGATAATACTATATGGGTCCTTCACCCCCGTTACCTGACCATACACAGACTCTGATACTTACACTGACAGATTCCTGGATCTCCGGGATCTCACATATTCCACCGTCAGTAATTGCCGGCACAGATATTCCTATAATAATGAGGAGACGTTGTGTATGAGACGATATCAGCACATAATATATAACATCCATATAAAGAAGGAAATGACGCGAGCTGTGTACATGGTGTAATACTGGGTATAGGGGATTCTGCACACCCCGTATACAGTTATGGCTCATCCAGAGAAGGATATTCTCTCCCATAAATGGGCCATTGTTCAGGATCGGAGTCATTCTAGAACAATTACATGATCGGGGACCTATGAGCCTCCTTGTACATATTGGGGGTGAGAAGAGCCCAGAGGAGAGAAGCAGAATTACCTGCGCCCCCTCCATTATAGTCTATAGGGGGCTCAGGAGCCGTCACCGGCCTCATACAGGGGCTGGAGAGTAAATCTACACGTTCTCTGCGCTCTCTACAATATCTCCATATGTGACTGTAGGAATATTAGATGATCGCTCACCTTCCATCAGATCAGGGTTCAGCCCCCGCTGACTGGTATTAGGGTCCGGGATATTCAGCTGTTCCCCCTCTTCGGAGTCGCCTTCTGATGATTCCTGATGGGAGCAATATGTGCAATTAATACAACATTTCACAAATACTAGATTACCATGATGGAGGGAGACGGAGGTGGAAACACAAACTCCGCAGCGCTGAGTACAGACTGTCACCACCGAGGATGGAGCCGCAGAGACTGGCGGCCGTAGAATATCCTCTGCCTCCAGCATCATATATCTGCCCTTATGGTATATGAATGGACACAGGGGGTACAGAGAAACCATGGGGCCCATAGAGAGAGTCCTAATGGGGCCCCATCCAAAATATAAAGCATTGTGTGGAGGAGGTTTGGTCCCAGTGTACAGGCGCAGACACAGAGGGGCGTACCGGCCATGTGTTGTGGGGCTTACAGAGGCTTTCCTCCCCTACTGAGCCCCCTTAGTGTCCCGGCCTGGACTGATGGGCCCCATAGTGGCCCCATGGCCGGCCACTCTTGGGCTACATGGCTCCTCTCCAGTCTGTGCAATGCACAGGACACGTATACGCCGCACTCGGAGGCTTGTCATATGATATTATTATGCTATTATATATATATGTTATTATATATGTTATGATATTATGATATTCTATTTATATAATTCAGTTTTATAAATTTATTTTAGATTAGGTATTTATATATTCGTATATGTTATTATATTCTATTTATATATTATCTAGGTATCTATAAATATAACATAATATATATATAATAACAATATTATATATATATCAATATAATTTAATAACATATATCAATATAATAAATATAATATATAACATAATAATATATCTAAATATATAATAGCATTCAAATGTATTATGATAATGCATAAATATAGTAATGTACAATAACATATATAAAATATAATTATATATAAACACTAGCTGAAGAGCCCGGCGCTTCCCGGGCATAGTAACTAACTGTGGTTAGTTATAGCAAATTATAATTATCCACCATCCCATAGTCGAGTGCCCATATACCCATCATACATCCTCCATCCCATAGTTGAGTGCCCATATACCCATCATACATCCTCCATCCCATAGTCGAGTGCCCATATACCCATCATACATCCTCCATCCCATAGTCGAGTGCCCATATACCCATCATACATCCTCCATCCCATAGTTGAGTGCCCATATACCCATCATACATATCCTCCATCCCATAGTCCAGTGCCCATATACCCATCACACATCCTCCATCCCATAGTCCCGTGCCCATATACCCATCACACATCCTCCATCCCATAGTCCAGTGCCCATATACCCATCACACATCCTCCATCCCATAGTCCCGTGCCCATATACCCATCATACATATCCTCCATCCCATAGTCGAGTGTCCATATACCCATCATACATACATACACACTTTGAGCTTTATATATTAGATATAATATATATATAGTATATAAAATATGAATACATGTAATATCACATAAATAAAATATAATTATATATGTTATAATAGTATATTTATATATATAATATTATATGTTATTCTATTCTGTTTATATATCTGACACCTGTTGGAAGTTAATATAAACCGTAGCTATACACCCTGATACGCACACCGGCTGCTCTGCTCACTGACAGTATCACTCCCAACATTGCTGCCCGGAGCCGTCTGTGCGGAGCTTCTGCTTGATACCACTAGTACCGCAGGAGAGTGAGCTCATTGGGGATTGGATGACTTATAGTCCCACCCCTCCTGTCCTGTGATTTGGATTGGTTACTCTCCCAGGCCACCTGTCACAATCAAGCTCCGCCTTCCAACTGCCCGCGAGCACCGGCAGCAACTTCATATAGAGAAAAAAAATCACAGACGATGTTTCCTGACGGACGCTAAAAATAACACCAGGGTTTTTTCTGACTGTCCGTGAATTTACAGACTGTCGGTAACCCTGGCACAGGGCCCCCATCTCACGTGGTCTGCCGCTATGGGCGGTACACCCCCGACTGCTGATCTGGAGAAGATCAGACCAGGACGTGTGCTATAGAAGATGATGGATCCTTACCTGGCGCTCCAGGGAGTCGGCCGGACGTTCCAGTATATACAGGACATTTAGGACCAGTTCTGTAATAAAGGCCAATTCTCCACTCGTGGATTTTTCTTCAGCCTATAATGATGGAAATAAATAGAAAAGGAAAATCGTGAGAGAACATGAAGAATGGAGGAGGCCGCTTATGTCACCACATCACTCCTGCTATCTGCTCTACAATCACTACATGTCTGGTGACTTGGTGCCGGTTATATATTATACTAGCTGAAGAGCCCGGCGCTGCCCGGGCATAGTAACTAACGGTGGTAGCAAATTATAATTATCCTCCATCCCATAGTCCCGTGCCCATATACCCATCATACATATCCTCCATCCCATAGTCCCGTGCCCATATACCCATCATACATATCCTCCATCCCATAGGCCCGTGCCCATATACCCATCACACATATCCTCCATCCCATAGTCCCGTGCCCATATACCCATCATACATATCCTCCATCCCATAGGCCCGTGCCCATATACTCATCACACATATCCTCCATCCCATAGTCCCGTGCCCATATACCCATAATGCATATCCTCCATCCCATAGTCCCGTGCCCATATACCCATCATACATATCCTCCATCCCATAGGCCCGTGCCCATATACCCATCACACATATCCTCCATCCCATAGTCCCGTGCCCATATACCCATCATACATATCCTCCATCCCATAGTCCCGTGCCCATATACCCATCATACATATCCTCCATCCCATAGTCCCGTGCCCATATACCCATCATACATATCCTCCATCCCATAGTCCTGTGCCCATATACTCATCACACATATCCTCCATCCCATAGTCCCGTGCCCATATACCCATAATGCATATCCTCCATCCCATAGTCGAGTGCCCATATACCCATCACACATCCTTCATCCCATAGTCAACCATTATGACATCATAATGAGCGGCAGGGCTTGCAACCTTTGATGAATCAGCGTCGGCATGGCAACCATTATGACATCATAATGAGGGGACGGGCTTGATATGCACACACTTTTTCCCCATTATGTAGATAGGGGCAAAATTGTTTGGTGAATTGGAACGCGCGGGGTTAAAATTTCACCTCACAACATAGCTTAGGACGCTCTCGGGGTCCAGACGTGTGACTGTGCCAAATTTTGTGGCTGTAGCTGCGACGGTGCGGATGCCTATCCTGGACACATACACACATACACACTTTGAGCTTTATATATTATATTAGTGTCGGCCTAAAGAATAATTTTATGTGAATAAACTTATATATGTGCAGATTTCTGCCACTTACCTCTTGCACCAAAGTCCTGATGTTCTCCTGTAAATGCTCAAGATATTCTGAGCTCATATGACCTTGCTGGTATTTGGTCAGGCAGTCTCTCACTAGCTCCATAACCAGCCGGTAAGTGAAGCTGAGGACGCCATCGGGTAGTGGTAGCACAATCTCAGGGGCATAGTTGGTAAGAATCCCCTGGAGCAGTGCCAACACCTGAAAATTGTCTGGAGGAAGTTCAGACATTTCAAATAAATCCAATCGCATTCAGTATATCACTAGCTCTAGAGCTAACCACTGAAAACAATGACACCGGAATGTCAAAGTGACACTTTAGCTGTAAACACTGGAATATGTAGGAGTGGTGCATTATGATGTCATAATAGCAGTGATGTCATCACGGAATGTTGAGATGTTTCCTTATATGGAGCTTCTGGCCATATAAGGAAGTTGCCTAGCAACACTATAGGCTGAGCATCAGTACCAGATGCAGGCATGGAGGAAAGAGCTGTGAGCTTTACTCCTCTGACCAGTGTCTATATGAAACCCGGGTTCAGTTCAATTCCCCAACAAAACAAGCTCCATGACAGATTCTTAGTTAACTCCTTCTGCATCAGGCAATAGACAGCTCGGCACAGAGTCTATAGAAGGCAAATGGCGCAACATTTTTAATAAAACCTCATTGCAAAAATTACTTTTAGCCCTACAAACCTCCTTTGTGCAGATGAAGACCAACATGAGACATTTTAAAGCTTATGTGAAGCATCGGGACATTTTTTTCTTGAATTAAAATGAAAGATTCCTGAGTCGTTAAGGGGTTAAAGAGGGATCTGGTAGGAGAGTAAAGGTTTATTTTATTATTATTTTATTTCAAGACCACACCACCATTGGACTATGTGTAAAGTAAATAATTGGAAACCCCCTTCAAGAACACAGCTGTGACATTTATCACTGATCGTCCATATTGCCATATCATTTAGTTTTATAACTTTTCTTGTATTTATGGGGTCCTATGCTGCAGTTTGACCCCACAATGCCCCCCACATCCCCAACGATTTATGCCCGTACCTGTATGGTGTGTACAAGACTGCCCCCTAGTGTCCAACAGAATCTCAAAATTAAAGGGGTTGTCCACTAGTGTTTACAAATGGACCCGAATGACTCATTTCTGTAGTTACTGATCCCCAGAGTGACTTTTTTTTATTTGCACCTCGTTCATTATTTAATTTCTGCCTTTTTACATTAAATTTTCTTGGTTTTGTCGGAGTCCGCAGCCCCAACCTTGCGGTATAAAGGTTCCCAGTTCTGGTGATCTGTGGGCGTCTCAGTGATCAGACCCCCAACAATCTACACATTTTCACTTATGTTGTACATCCAGATGTAACCTAAAACAAACATTGTTTTCGGCCGTGTTCACACAGAGCTTTTTGGAGACGTTCAAAAACAAGTTTTTCAAGTGAAAACTGCTTCAGGAAAATCTCCTTTTTTGGGAATTTTTTAAAGAGTTTTTCTTTTTTTGAACACAGTTTTAGAAGAGTTGTGTTTTCCCTGAAGAGCTATTTGCAGCCTTTTGGTCGGACACTACCTGTTTTGGAGACATCTTTCAGCATTCACCTTGAAGGAGTGATATTCATGCTCAGAGCCGGCGTCAGCAACCGTTGCACCCGGGCAAGTGCCGGGGCCCTGAGCAGGCAGGGGCGGCACACACCGTCGGGGACACGGTGCGCTATGGGGGCCCGTTGTCTGCGTCAGAGCTGAAACTCGTGAGGGGGCCCCCCCACTTGCTCAGGGCCCCGTCTCTTGCGATAACTCCGCTACACCATTGCGGTCTCTTCCACATCCTTTCACTGACGTTTCAGGTCAGAAGGTGCAATGATGTCACTAGTGTGCTCCCTCTACCTGAGCACTCAGTGAAGAGAGACGGAGGACGCCGACGCTAAGGAGTCCAGAGCAGAACAGCGGCCAGCCAGGAGAGGGGAGGATTTCATATTTTTTTCATTATGTTTAGAGCAATATATGGGCCCATCATACACTGGAGCATCATATATGGGGCCCATTATATACTGAAGCATCGTATATGGGGCCCATCATACACTGGAGCATCATATATGGGCCCATTCTACACTGGAGCATCATATATGGGGCCCATTATACACTGGATCATCATATATGTGGCCCATCATACACTGGAGCATCATTTATGGGGCCCATCATACACTGGAGCATCATATATAAGGCCCATCATACACTGGAGCATCATTTATGGGGCCCATTATACACTGGAGCATCATATATGGTGTTCATCATACACTGCACTGGAGCATCATATATGGGGCCCATCATACATTGGAGCATCTTGTATGGGGCCCATCATACACTGGAGCATCATATATAAGGCCCATCATACACTGGAGCATCATATATAGGCCCATCATACACTGGAGCATCATATATGAGGCCCATTATACACTGGAGCATCGTATATGGGCCCATTATACACTGGAGCATCATATATGGGGCCCATCATACACTGGAGCATCATTTATGGGGCCCATTATACACTGGAGCATCATATATGGGGTTCATCATACACTACACTGGATCATCATATATGGGGCCCATCATATACTGGAGCATCATATATGGAGCCCATCATACACTGGAGCATCGTATATGGGCCCATTATACACTGGAGCATCATATATAAGGCCCATCATACACTGGAGCATCATATATAGGCCCATCATACACTGGAGCATCATATATGAGGCCCATTATACACTGGAGCATCGTATATGGGCCCATCATACACTGGAGCATCATTTATGGGGCCCATTATACACTGGAGCATCATATATGGGGTTCATCATACACTACACTGGATCATCATATATGGGGCCCATCATATACTGGAGCATCATATATGGAGCCCATCATACACTGGAGCATCGTATATGGGCCCATTATACACTGGAGCATCATATATGGGGCCTATCATACACTGGAGCATCATATATGGGGCCCATCATATACTGGAGCATCATATATGGAGCCCATAATACTGTATGTAGTAATATATGGGGCTCATTATTCTATATGGAGCAATATATGGGGCTCATTATTCTGTATGGAGCAATATACGAAGCTCATTGTTCTTTATGGAGCAATATATAGAGCTCATTATACTGTATGGAGCATTATATGGAGCTCATTATACTGTACTTAGCATTATATGGAGCCCATTGTACTGTATGGAGCATTATATGGAGCCCATTATACTGTAAGGAGCATTATATCTGAACAACTCTCTTAATCTGAAACCTGGATTCAGGATTCTGACACTGCCTCTCCTGCCATTTCCTACGGTGGCTTACAATTCTCCCACTCCCCGAGACCCACAAACAGACATGGTGGTGGAGTTGGCATACTCCTGTCCCCACAATGCACTTTCCAGGTCATCCCCCCAGTTCCATCACTCTTATTCCCTTCTTTTGAGGTCCACACCATCAGGCTCTTTCGTCCTCTCTCCCTCAGGGTAGTGGTCATATACCGGCCCCCAGGCTCACCCACCCACTTCCTTGACCACTTTTCAGCCTGGCTGCCGCACTTCATGTCCTCAGAACTTCCAACCCTCATCCTGGGAGACTTCAACATCCCCATTAACAGCCCTACTTCCACATCTGCATCCCAGCTTCTATCACTAACCACCTCTCTAGGCCTCTCATAGCATTCAACCTCTGAGACACACAAGGACGGTAACACCCTCGATCTGGTCTTTGTCCGGCTCTGCTCAATCTCCCACCTAAATAACTCACCGCTTCCACTCTCTGACCACGACATTCTCTCCTTCACGCTCACAAATCCTCGCCCACCCCAGCTCACTCCTACCTTCCACACAGTCAGAAATCTACAAGCCATTAACCCTCAGACACTTTCAGACTCCCTACACTCATCACTGTCCCCAGTCTCCTCTTTATCCTGTCCTGATCTGGCTGTTCATCACTACAATGACACTCTTAGAAGCACCCTTGACCAAGTAGCTCCCCTCACCCTCAGAACTTCCAAGCACAGAGTAAAACAGCCTTGGCTCACATCGCAAACTAAACTTCTCCAGCGATGCTCTAGGAGTGCTGAACGCCTATGGAGAAAAACCCGCACACCAGAAGACTTCATCCACTTCAAATTTATGTTAAGAACCTATAACGCTGCCCTTCACCTCGCCAAACAGACCTACTTCACCACCCTGATCTCCTCACTAGCCAACAACCCTAAGAAACTTTTTGACACTTTTCACTCCCTCCTCAGGCCAAAAGCACAAGCCCCTATCACAGACATTTGTGCTGATGACCTGGCCTCCCACTTTACAGAAAAAATAGATAATATCCGTCAGGAAATCTGCTCCCAACCACCAAGTGCTGTGACTCCCATCCCTTCCTGCATCTCCCCTGGCTCTCTTTCCACATTTGATCCCATCACAGAAGAAGTCTCCAGACTCCTCTCTTCTTCTCGTCTGACTACATGCACTACCGATCCCATTCCCTCACATCTCCTCCAGTCTCTCTCTCCAGTCGTCACAACCCACCTAACTACAATCTTTAATCTCTCCCTCTCCTCGGGCATTTTCCCATCCTCCTTCAAACACGCCATCGTTACTCCATTACTAAAGAAACACGCTCTCGACCCATCCTGCACAAACAACTACAGACCAGTCTCCAATCTCCCCTTCATCTCTAAACTTTTGGAGTGCCTTGTCTACTCCCGCCTTACCCGCTACCTCTCCACTCACTCCCTTCTAGACCCTTCACAGTCCGGCTTCCGCCCCCTACATTCGACTGAAACTGCACTCATCAAAGTGACCAATGACCTTCTGACAGCAAATCGTAATGGTCACCACTCTCTGCTCATTCTTCTTGACCTATCTGCAGCTTTCGATACTGTTGACCACCATGTCCTACTCTCTAGGCTCCAGTCACTAGGCATTAAGGACACTGCTCTCTCCTGGTTCTCTTCCTATCTCTCTGACTGCTCCTTCAGTGTTATGTTCTCTGGCTCCACTTCATCTCCTCTTCCTCTTGCTGTCGGGGTACCTCAGGGCTCAGTCCTTGGCCCCCTTCTCTTCTCTCTCTACACAGCCCCAATTGGACAGACCATCAGCAGATTTGGCTTTCAGTACCATCTTTATGCTGATGACACACAACTATACACGTCATTCCCCGACCTTACCCCCTCTGTACTACAGAACGCCAGTGACTGTCTGTCCGCAGTCTCCAATATCATGTCCACTCTCTATCTGAAACTCAACCTCTCCAAAACTGAACTTCTTCTGCTCCCGCCGTCTACTAACCTCCCTAAATCTGACATTTCCCTCTCCGTGAGTGGCACCACAATAACACCCCGTCAGCAGGCGCGCTGTCTGGGTGTTATGTTTGACACCAATCTCCTTCACATCCCATATACAATCTCTTGCCCACTCTTGCCGCTTACACCTAAAGAACATCTCTAGAATCCGCCCTTTTCTCACCATGGAACCGACAAAACCCTCACTGTAGCATTGATCCACTCCCGGCTGGATTACTGCAACGCTCTATAAATTGGCCTCCCCGTCATTCGACTATCCCCTCTCCAGTCCATACTTAATGCAGCAGCCAGGGTTGTCCATCTGGCTAATCGGTACCCGGACGTGTCCGCTCTTCATCAGTCATTACACTGGCTGCCCATTCATTAAAGGATCCAATTCAAATTACATGTTCTCACCCACAAAGCTCTCCACGGTGCGGCACCCCCCTACATCTCCCTCATTTCTGTCTATCGGCCTAGCCGATCGCTGCGCTCTGTAAACGACTTTCGACTAACCTCTGCACTAATCCGTACCTCCCACTCCCGACTCCAAGACTTCTCCCGTGCTGCTCCTATCCTCTGGAATGCTCTACCCCAAGAAACTAGGGCTAACCACAATTTGCACAGTTTTAGGCGCTCCTTCGAAACACATTTGTTCAGAGCGGCCTATCACGTTCACTAATCACAGTCATTCTATGTGTAAGGGTGCGGGTGTAGCCCATTCACTATCTCCATCCATCTTTCACTCCCTCAAGATGGCTGGACCATCATCATAAATACACCATTGTAAATACACCCTCTGTACTCTGTATCTCCCCCACCTCATTGTAGATTGTAAGTTCTCACGAGCAGGGTCATCTTATTTCGTCTTATTTTGCTTTAATTATTATATTGTTAAAGTTGTTACTTATGTCTTGTGTTTTGAAACTGTTAAACTGTAAAGCGTTGTGGAATATGTTGGCGCTATATAAATAAAGATTATTATTATTATTATATGGAGTTCATACTGTATGGAGCATTATATAGAGCCCATTATATTGTATAGAGCATTATATGGGGCTCATTATACTGTATGGAGCAATATATAGGGCTCATTATTCTGTATGGAGCATTATATGGAGCCCATTATACTGTATGGAGCATTATATGGAGCGCATTATTCTGTATGGAGCAGTATATGGAGCTCATTATACTGTATGGAGCATTATATGTTGCTCATTATACTGTATGGATGATTATATGGAGCCCATTATACTGTATGGAGGATTATATGGTATACTGTATGGTCGCTCTTCTCTGCACCCGCTCCAGTTCAGCTATGTCTTTCTTATACACCGGAGACCAGAACTGTACACAGTATTCTAAGTGTGGTCGCACTAGTGACTTATATAGAGGTAAAAAATATTTTTTTTTTTTTTCATTCTTTGTCTGACTTCATATGTTATTAATTCATAGATCATATGAAGTGTATATACTGGGATTATTATACGAGTCATTATTTCTTGCCCACACATGTATTTATTCTTTCTTGCCTAGCATATTGGAGGAGGTGAGCATTAGATCCTCATGTGGAGCTATTTTGGTGTTGCTATGTGGCCAATTGTTTTGGCTTTTTAAATTGTTTTTAATTTTTGTTATGTTTAGTGTGTCTTTTTGTGCATGAATAAAATGTATTACTAATCTATTAAAACAAAATTGTAGTGTTTATTATTTCAATATTTGCAGATGACACTAAACTCTGCAGGGTAATCAATACAGAGGAGGACAATTTTATATTACAGGAGGATTTATGTAAACTAGAAGCTTGGGCTGATAAATCGCAAATGAGCTTTAATGGGGATAAATGTAAGGTCACTTGGGTAGAACGAACAAGATGTATAATTATGTGCTTAATTGTAAAACACTGGGCAAAACAGTCACTGAGAAAGACCTGGGTGTATGGGTGGATGACAAACTCACATTTAGCGGCCAGTGTCAGGCAGCTGCTGCAAGGGCAAATAAAATAATGGGATGCATTAGAAGAGGCATAGATGCTCATGAGGAGAACATAATTTTACCTCTATATAAGTCACTAGTGCGACCACACTTAGAATACTGTGTCCAGTTCTGGTCTCCGGTGTATAAGAAAGACAGAGAAGAGCGACCAAGGTTATTAGGGAACTAGGGGGTCTGCAATACCAAGACAGGTTATTACACTTGGGGTTATTTAGTTTGGAGAATCGAAGGCTTAGGGGTGATCTTATTACAATGTATAAATATATGCGGGGACAATACCAAGACCTTTCTAATGATCTTTTTACTCTTAGACCTGTGACGGGGACAAGGGGGCATCCTCTACGTCTGGAGGAAAGAAGGTTTAAGCATACTCACAGACGCAGATTCTTTACTGTAAGAGCAGTGAGACTATGGAACTCTCTGCCATATGATGTTGTAATGAGTGATTCCCTACTAAAATTTAAGAAGGGACTGGATGCCTTTCTTGAAAAGTATAGTATTACAGGGTATATACACTAGTTTCCTTAATATTGCGTTGATCCAGGGAGCTAGTCTGATTGCCGTATGTGGAGTCGGGAAGGAATTTTTTTCCCCAATGTGAAGCTTACTGTTTGCCACATGGTTTTTTTTGCCTTCCTCTGGATCAACATGTTAGGGCAAGTTAGGATAGGATATGGGTTGAACTAGATGGACTTAAAGTCTCCCTTCAACCTTAATAACTATGTTACCATGTTACTATTATAGGGTTGATCACGTCGCTCATACACACTTCTTTCTCCTTATTTCAGTATATGCTATATGTTTGTGGTCGTAGATCCTCTTTGACATTTGGTGGTGCCCTCATGTTGTTTGGTTTGGTTTCAACAAAGGCCATGTGCACACAGCGTCCGCTACTGAAGAAGTGACACAAGACGGAGCGTGTGCGCAGCAGGCCGCTCTCACATTGCACTGCAGTGTTTCCATTGTTTGTAGGAGTAATCTTCCTGAAAAATGACGTAGTTTGCTCAGAACCTAAGGGGCGACCACCGGCATCATGCGGTCATGAATCCCCCTGCCGGCCAGCGCAGCGGCTGCATTTTGCCGCTCCCCCATAGCGGGAAGGCGCAGAATGCCGGCTCCCAGTGAGCAATTGTACTAGCGTCTTTCACATGTGAACACAATTGAAGTCCTGACCGCCGGCACTACCGGGTCAGTGCAACGTCAGCAGCGTGATCAGATGAAGTGATATGACGGTGCAAACCCTTACGACATCCACCCATAACGTGATGACGGATTATCTGAGAACAGTTTGGTGTCATTAAATGCACATTGTACCGTATTATGTAATTACTAATTTTTCTGCCATTATTTAGACAGAGGTGATTTTACATTTCCACCACATAAAGATATTATTAGGACACTATATGGTAGTATTATGTGGGCTCTGTGTGGTAGTATTATGTGGGCTCTGTATGGTAACATTATGTGGGCTCTGTATGGTAGTATTATGTGTGCCCTGTATGGTAATATGTGTGCCCTGTATGGTAGTATTATGTGTGCCCTGTATGGTAATATTATGTGTGCCCTGTATGGTAGTATTATGTGTGTTCTGTATGGCAGCATTGCATGGGCTCTGTATGGTAGTATTATGTGTGCTCTGTATGGCAGCATTGCATGGGCTCTGTATGGTAGTATTATGTGGGCTCTGTATGATTGTATTATGTGTCCACTGTATGGTAATATGTGGGCTCTGTATGGTAGTATTATGTGTGCCTCTTTCAAAACTCTGTTCAAGAAAAGAAAACCTCCTCCAAAAACTTCCCAAAGAAGGAGAATTTCCCTGAGCAGTTTCCACGTGAGAAACTCAGTTTTTGAACACCTCAAAATGCTCCGTGTGAACATGGCCTAAAACGTTCACAATTTTTGTCAATCAGAATACGTGAGAATTTTTTAATTGGCGGTGGTCCGAGCACTGGGACCCTCACAGATCACCAGAATCGGGAACTTTTATGCCATTCGAATGGGCATGCATTGCACATGCTCATCCACTACTCCATTCAATCACTATGGAACTGCTCAACGTTGCCCTTTCTCCAAGCATACGCACTGGTGCCCCATTCTTATCCCCCCATTCTTATCCGTCCGTGCAGGTCCTAGCAGTCGGACCTTCACCGATCTAGAAGTTATCACCTATCCTTTGGATTGGTCAGTCAGTGAATATTTTAAAATATATATTGTGGTAGTTCAGCTCACTCAGCGGTACATGGGAGTAGAAAACAGGAACACTGTCTCTTTAAATCTTCTGATGGTTTATTTTACAGACGGCATAAACCAATGTGAAGGGAAAAGTAAAAACAGCGCTTTGGGGCAAAACAGGAAAGCAAACAAAATCCTGCAAAACAGTACATACATTTGTGGGGAGCTGCCCGCTCTGGAGCAACCCAGGTTCAGTCTTTCCTCCTCAAGACACAAACCACTGGAAATCCTTCCTCTAGCCCTGCTGAACCAAGAATGCCTCTGCAGTCCAGCTATTTAAGCCCCAGACCACACCATGAGGTGGTGATAAGGTGAACATCCTTTCACCCACTCTATGGATGTCCACATAAAAGCCAGCCCATTGTACAAATTCATACCTCCCAACTTTTGAAGAAGGGAAAGAGGGTTAAAGGCTGCGGCGTGCTGAGCGCGTCGCGGCAAATTTTAGGCCATTCCCAACCACACCCATTTCACAACTAGCCATACCCATGTCCATGCCCAAAGCACACCCATTTAGCACTGCTGATCACACTGACTGGTACTGAGGGCACAGTGGCTGGTACTTTGGGCACACTGACTGGTACTGAGGAAAAGAAAGAACAGAGAGAAAAAAGAAAACGGAGAGAGAGAGAGGAAAGAAATAAAGAACAGAAAGAAAGAAAGAGGGGAATGAAAGAAAGAACAGAGAGAGGGGAAAGAAAGATGGTACAGAAAGAAAAAGAAAGAGAACAGAGAGAGAAAGAACAGAGAGAAAGAAAGAACAGAAAGAGAAAGATAGGAAAGAACAGAGAGAGAGAAAGGAAGAACAGAGAGTGAAAGAAAGATTAGAGAGAGAAAGAAAGAAAAGAGAAAGAAAGAACATAGCAAAAGAAAGAACAGAGAGAGAGATAACGGAAGAGGGGAAAGAAAGAAAGAACAGAAAGAAAGAAGACAGAGGGGAAAAAAAGAATGAACAGAGAGAAAGATTAGAGAGAAAAAGAAAGATGAGAAAGAAAGAACAGAGAGAAAGGAAGAGGGGAAAGAAAGAACAGAGAGAAAGAAAGATACAGATGAAAGAAAGAAAGATTAGAGAGAAAGAAAGAAACAGTGAGAAAAAAAGATTCTATAAAGATACTATAGCAGCCCGGCTCCCATTGTAATGCCCCCCTGAGCCTCCCGGTGCAGGACATATCATGATCCACTCACATGGCCAGCATCCCTGAGTCCAAGGTGATCTTGCGGTCCACGCTATCGGAGGAGGACATGGTGATGGATCTGAAGCATTCCCTGAAGTGCCTCCATGGTTCTGTCACAATCTCCTCCCGAAATTACCTCATTTCCGGTCAGCTTCTAGCACGTTGCTTCCGGTGGAATGTCACGTGTGAATTTTAAAGTTCTCTTTGGGTCTCCGCCATGTACTCCTGTGTCCACGGGAAAAGTAAGCTCCCGGCCGGGGCAGACTATCAAAATCAGGACTGTCCCGCTGGATCTGGGACACCTCATACACACACGGTTCCGCTTTGTATGCCTCGTACACACACGGTTCCGCTGCATACACTTCGCACACACACGGCTCCACTCGGTAAACCTTGTACACATGCGGCTCTGCTCCGTACACCTTGTTCACACATGGCTTCACTCCGTCAACCTTGTACACATGCGGCTTTGCTCCATACACTTCGTACACACGCGTGTTGTGAGTTCATTGAGTTCTCCTTCCAGGCTCCCTCTGGTGGTAGCAGGAGGTAGTGAGGCTGATTTAATCAGTAGAGATCTGCCACCTGATAATGAGGATGACGATTGGACCTCAGGAATCTCAGATTGGATTTAAGACAGCCAACGCTCTACTCTGGTGCTGGTGATTCCTTCTGCTTGTCAGGTCTTGGTTCTCAGCTCTGTTCCAGTCAGCTCAAGCTAAGTTTCTCTGCTAATGTTCACACTTGATTTTGTTGTTCTATTTAGTTTATTGCGTGGTCAGCCAGCCCCGGTTGGGGCTGTGCTGAATTTCCACTCTTATTTATCTGTATTTGCCAATTTGCTTTTTGTCCCTTATTAGATTGGCCTCTTTTTGCTCTGTCTCAGAATATTTCAGAGTGCTGATATAGTGGGAGAAGTCTAGTAACTTCAGGGTTAATTTTGTTATCAGAAGTTTTGGACATTATTTTGTAGGGTTTTGGGCAGATTGCAGACAGTATCTTTCCTTTCCTCTCCTTTCTAGTTAGTTTGGGCCCCATCGTTTGCTCAGCCTATTTTCCTGCCTGTGTTTGTGTTTTCATCTTGTTTCACCGTCAATACATGTGTGGGGGCTGTCTATTCCTTTGGGGTCTGCTCTGGGGCAGTTAGTTTTCCCCTTTTCTTGCTTTAGGCTGATTTAGTCCTCCGGCCATGATGAGGCGTCTAGGTTCATTGTAGGTACGCTCCACGGCTGCTGCTAGTTGTGTGGTTAGGATCAGGGATCTGCAATCTGCATAGTTACCAACCTCTCTGTTTTTTCTGGGCTTAGCATGTTTAGGTTTTTTCCTCCTCGGTGACCCATTCCTAACACACGTGGTTCTGCTCCATACACCTTGTACACACGTGGCTCTGCTCCATAAACACACGGCTCAGCTCTGTACACTTTGCACACACATGGCACCGTTCTGTACACCTCGTACAAACACGGCTCCGCTCCATACACCTACACACGCGCCTCCCCTCCGTACACCTCGAATGCATGCGGCTCCACTCCTTGCACATATGGCTCCACTCCGCACACCTTGTACATGTGCGGCACTGCTCCGTACACCTCGTACACGTGCGGCTCTGCTCCGTACACCTCGTACACACATGGCTCCGCCCCGTACACCTCGTACACGTGCGGCTCTGCATGTGCAAACCTATATTATGCACGTGCGGCTCCGCTTCGTACACCTTGTACACATGTGGCTCTGCTCCGTCCACCTCGTACACACGGCTCCGCTCTGTACACCTCGTACACGTGCAACTCTGCTCCATACACCTCGTATATGTGCGACTCTGCTCCATACACCTCGTACACGTGCGACTATGCTCCGTACACCTCGTACACGTGCGACTCTGCTCCATACACCTCGTATATGTGCGACTCTGCTCCATACACCTCGTACACGTGCGACTATGCTCCGTACACCTCGTACACACGGCTCCACTCCATACACCTCGTACACGTACGACTCTGCTCCGTACACCTCGTACACGTGCGACTCTGCTCTGTACACCTCGTACACGTGCGACTCTGCTCCGTACACCTCGTACACGTGCGACTCTGCTCCGTACACCTCATACACATGGCTCTGCTCCGTACACCTCGTACACATGGCTCCGCTATGTACACTTTGTACACACGGCTCCGCTCCGTACAACTTGTACACGTGCGGCTCTGCTCTGTACACCTCGTACACATGCGACTCTGCTTCGTACACCTTGTACACGCGCAGCTCTGCTACATCCACACTGAAAACCCCTCCTGACCCCACACATAAACTTCATCTCATCCAGCACCATGACAACCAGCACGACAGAGTCCTGCAGGCACTCAGGGGTCAGGGATGTGCGCACAGGACCTGTGATGAGGTCACAGGAGGTCACATGATCAGGGGCATCGGACGCCCCTGATCATGTGACCCCTGACTCCTCCCCTCCTGTGACCTCATCACAGGTCCTGTGTGCACTGAAGAACCCAGCGATCGACACTGGGATTCATCACTCTGGGGCTGCGGTGGCCGGTGGGTCTGTCTGGGGGGGGGGCGTGGTGGCTCAGTGAAATGCAGGAAAAATAAGCTACCGCCCGGGACAGTGGGAAATGCAATAAAAAACGGGACTGTCGCGCCAAATCCGGGACACTTGGGAGCTATGCAAATTAGTTAACCCCTCACCACACTTAGTGTGCTGGAGGAAAAACTCTGGGCTTTATATCACTGACACCATTAAACTCAGTGAAACATATCTCCCCTCCAGAACTTTACCAGTGAGTTTGTCACAATATACACACGTGGTCAAAATTGTTGGTAGCCCTCGTTTAATGACAGAAAAACCCACAATGGTCAAAGAAATAACTAAATAATCTATGAAAATGAACAAATGAAAGTCAGACATTGCTTTTCAACCATGCTTCCACAGAATTTTAAAAAAAAATAATGTGACAAAAGGGACATGATAAATCAAGGTATGTCCACTAATTATCATCACAGGTGTCTACAATCTTGGAATCAGTGAGTGGCCTGTATAGAGGCTACAGATACTCACTGTGCTGTTTGGTGACATGGTGTGTATCACACTCAACATGGACCAGAGGAAGCGAAGGAAAGAGTTGTCTCAGGGGATTAGAAAGAAAATTGTAGACAAACATGTTAAAGGTAAAAGTTATAAGACCATCTCCAAGCAGTTTGATGTCTCTGTGACTACAGCTGCACGTATTCAGAAATGTAAGCTTCATGGGACTGTAGCCAACCTCCCTGGACGTGGCCGCAGGAGGAAAATTGATGACAAATCAAAGAGACGGATAATACGAATGGTAACAAAAGAGACCAGAACAACTTCTAAACAGATTAAAGGTGAACTTCAAGCTCAAGGAAAATCAGTGTCAGATCGCATCATCCGTCATTGTATGAGCCAAAGTGGATTTCATGGGAGACAACCAAGGAAAACAAATCATAAAAAAGCCAGACTGGAATTTGCCAAACTACATGTTGACAAGCCACAAAGCTTCTAGTAGAATGTCCTATGGGCAGATGAGACTAAAATGGAACTTTTTGGCAAGGCACATCAGCTCTATGTTCACAGATGGAAAATGAAGCATATCAAGGAAAGAACACTGTCCCTTCTGTGAAACATGGAGGAGGCTCTGTTATGTTCTGGGGCTGCTTTGCTGCATCTGGCACAGGGTGTCTAGAATCTGTACAGGGTACAATGAAATCTCAAGACTATCAAGCGATTCTAGAGAGAAATGTGCTGCCCAGTGTCAGAAAGCTTGGTCTCAGTCACAGGTCATGGGTCTTGCAACAGGATAATGATCCAAAACACACAGCTAAAAACACCCAAGAATGGCTAAGAGGAAAGCCATCATTTCTGTCCAGGCCTATTTCATGAGTTTTATTTTTTTTTTAAATTCTGTGGAAGCATGGCTGAAAAACAATGTCTGACTTTCATTTGTTAATTTTCATAGATTTTTTATTTATTATTACTTTTGTCAGATTCAAATTATTTCTGTGACCATTGTGGGTTTTTCTGTCATTAAATGAGGGGTTTGCACCACACTGATCTGTGAGGGGCATAGTATGGGGACTGGGCCCTATAGGGGGAGCCAATGTGAAGAGGGGGCCCAATATGGAAAGGAGTGGGCAGTGTGGAGGGCATGTACCATAAGAGGGAAATTCTGGGGCTCATATTTTGTGCAAGGAATATAATGAGGGCAACAATTTATTTAGGGGCTCAGCATAAGGCAGATATTTTTATTCGGGAGCATTATAATGACAGTTCTATCTTTAAGGGCATCGTGTGGGGATGTGTGCAGAAGACAGGAGAAGATGGAAGTCTGCAGAGACGGCTGTGGATGAGAAAACTCATCATGGGGTCTGGACAAGATGAAGAAAAGTAAGAGAGCGACTCCAGAGACGACATAATCTATCAGGTACCTGGATGTAAATGTTATTTGTGATACTGACTAATTCTCATGTTGTTATTTATGTTAGGAGCATTAAAGGGGTTGTCCAGGTTTGTGCTGAGTCTGCAGTCATTGTAAGTGACTGCAGACTTCTGAATTTTCGCAGTGCTCACTGCACACTGTCAGGATTCTCTCGTGCTGGCGATTTGCATACATGCGGTCACATGCCGACTAGACATGCGTGGCCTCACTTAATGAAAATGAATTTATTGAGGCCGGACACGTCTAGTTGGAATGTGGCCAGAAGTATACAAATCACATACTTGTGCAAGGGAGAATTCTAAAAGTGTGCAGTGAATGCGCTGTGAGAATTCAGAGCAGCTCGTTGGCACTTGACTAAGTGTGCTTGGGAAGGAGGGAGGAGCGCCAAGCTGAATTCTGCCCCAAGTGCCAGAAAACCTAGATACACCTCTGGCTGCACTATAAATTTGTACAGTATGGCACAGTTATTTCTGTGCGCTACACGGCGCCATTATTTCTGCGTCCTGCATTAGGCCAGGATTAAAGGCGTCCTCAATGCTGAGAAATACAGGCTGATACTTATCTATCATGTAATACCATCACCGAGGCGTCTGATTGGTTCCAAATTTATTCTGCAGCCGCACAATGACCCCCAACATCCAGCCAACGTCATTAAGAATGAGGAGTCCTGGAAGTGATGATCTGGCCCCAAGCATTAATTCTGTCAACCAAATTGTGGCAGAATTTATACATGCAGTAAGACAGTGGTATTTATCTCCATTGTATGATTCCATTATATATCAGTACTAGCTGAAGAGCCCGGCGCTGCCCGGGCAAAGTAGCTAACTGTGCTGTGGTTAGTTATAGCAAATTATAATTATCCTCCATCCCATAGTCCCGTGCCCATATACCCATCATACATATCCACGATCCCATAGGCCCGTGCCCATATACCCATCATACATATCCTCCATCCCATAGTCGAGTGCCCATATACCCATCACACATCCTCCATCCCATAGTCCCATGCTCATATACCCATCACACATCCTCCATCCCATAGTCCCATGCCCATATACCCATCATACATATTCGCCATCCCATAGTCCCATGCCCATATACCCATCATACATATCCACCATCCCATAGTCGAGTGCCCATATACCCATCATACATATCCTCCATCCCATAGTCCAGTGCCCATATACCCATCACACATCCTCCATCCCATAGTCCCGTGCCCATATACCCATCATGCATATCCACGATCCCATAGGTCCGTGCCCATATACCCGTCATACATATTCGACATCCCATAGTCCAGTGCCCATATACCCATCACACATCCTCCATACCATAGTCCCATGCCCATATACCCATCATACATATCCACGATCCCATAGGTCCGTGCCCATATACCCGTCATACATATTCGCTATCCCATAGTCCAATGCCCATATACCCATCATACATCCTCCATCCCATAGTCGAGTGCCCATATACCCATCATACATGTTATGATTGAGTCACCGCAGGAGGCAAAAACAGAAATGCTAGCCAAGTCCAGAAAACCGGAGAAGTTGGCAACTATCAGATTGCAGACCCCTGAACCTAACAACACAACTAGCAGTAGCCGTGGGGGGTTCCTACGATGACCTAGACCCCTCGATCACAGCCGGAGAGATACATAGGCCTAAAGAAGGAAAGGGGAAATCTAACTGCTCCAGAGCAGACCCCAAAGCAATAGGCAGCCCCCCACATATAATGACGGTGAAGCAAGACGGAAACACTTACACAGACAGAAAGACAGAGTGAGCAAAGATGGGGCCCAAAAACTACCTAGATAGGAACGGATAGGAAGGCTGCTGTCTGCAATCTGCCAAAACCCTATCAAAGACAAAGCCAAAGCCAACCAGCTGATATAAAAATGGCCCTGAAGCAACTAAGCTTCAAAACTAAATCAGCACTCAGGTATTTTCAGAGGACAGAGTTAAAGGAATACTGCACACTCCAGCAGGGAGTGGCAGAATCCAAAAAGCAAGAAAAACAAAAACAAATCTTAAATGCAAATGGCAAAGCAGAAAACTTAGCTTTAGGAGAGCAGGAATCAGACTGGTGTCCAAGAGTCCACAGAGAAATCACCCGCAGGGCAGAAAGGGCGTAGGCTGCCTTATATCCAGTCAGAGACTCCACTCAGCCAATCGTCTTCATTAGTCCCAGGTGCCTGATAATCAGGCTCACTACCTTCCTTCACTAGGATAGGGAGTTCACCAGGCCTCAGAGACGGAGGGGAAAATGAACTCACAACAGTACCCCCCCCTTGAGGAGGGGTCACCGAACCCTCAACAACGCTACCAGGGCGATCAGGGTGAGCCCGATGAAAGGCACGCACCAATCTTTTGGCATGAATATCAGAGGCAGAGACCCAGGAATTATCCTCCTGACCATAATTCTTCCACTTAACCAAATACTGGAGTCTCCGTCTAGCCAGACGGGAATCCAGAATTTTGTCTACCTCATATTCCAAGTTACCTTCAACCAATACAGGGTCCGGAGGTGCCACCTCAGGCACAACTGGCTCAACAAACCTCTTCAACAAGGACTTATGGAACACATTATGGATGTTAAATGTGACAGGAAGAGCCAAACGAAAAGAGACCGGATTAATAATCTCCAAAATCTTGTAAGGTCCAATAAATCTAGGCTTAAACTTAGGAGAAGCCACCTTCATAGCAATATTTTTTGATGATAACCACACCATATCACCAACCTTAAACTGGGGACCAATGGTCCTATGTCGATTGAAAAACCGCTGGACCTTTTCCTGGGAGAGAGATAACTTATCCACCACTTGGTCCCAGATCTGGTGCATTCTCTCCACCACAGTGTCAATCCCTGGACAGGCAGAAGGCTCCACCTGCCCTGAAGAAAATCGGGGATGAAACCCAAAGTTACAAAAAAAAGGTGACATCAAAGTGGCAGAACTAGCTCTGTTATTTAACCCCTTCACCCCCAAGGGTGGTTTGCACGTTCATGACCGGGCCAATTTTTACAATTCTGACCACTGTCCCTTTATGAGGTTATAACTCTGGAACGCTTCAACGGATCTAGGCGATTCTGAAATTGTTTTCTCGTGACATATTGTACTTCACTTTAGTGGTAAAAAATTTTCGCTATAACTTGCGTTTATTTATGAAAAAAACAGAAATATGGCAAAAATTTTGAAAATTTTGCAATTTTCAAACTTTGAATTTGTATGCCCTTAAAACAGAGAAATATGTGACACAAAATAGTTACTAAATAACATTTCCCACATGTCTACTTTACATCAGCACAATTTGGGAAACAACATTTTTTTTTGTTAGGAAGTTATAAGGGTTAAAATTTGACAAGCGATTTCTAATTTTTACAACAAAACTTACAAAACCATTTTTTTTAGGGACCACCTCACATTTGAAGTCACTTTGAGGGGTCTATATGGCAGAAAATACCCAAAAGTGGCACCATTCTAAAAACTGCACCCCTGAAGCTACTCAAAACTACATTCAAGAAGATTATTAACCCTTCAGGTGCTTCACAGGAGCAGAAGCAACGTGGAAGGAAAAAATGAACATTTAACTTTTTAGTCACAAAAATAATATTTTAGCAACAATTTTTTTATTTTCCCAAGGGTAACAGGAGAAATTGGACCCCAAAAGTTGTTGTCAAATTTGTCCTGAGTACGCTGATACCCAATATATGGGGGGGAACCACTGTTTGGGCACAAGGCAGGGCTCAGAAGGGAAGGAGCCCCGTTTGACTTTTTCAACCTAAAATTGGCTGGAATTGAGATCGGACGCCATGTCGCGTTTGACGAGTGTCTGATGTGCCTAAACAGTGGAAACCCCCCACAAGTGACCCCATTTTGGAAACTAGACCCCCTAAGGAACTTATCTAGATGTGTGGTGACCACTTTGAACCCCCAAGGGCTTCACAGAAGTTTATAACACCCGGGCGTGAAAATAAAAAATCATATTTTTTCCACAAACATGATCATTTAGTCCCCAATATTTTGTTTTCCCAAGGGTAACAGGAGAAATTGGACCCCAAAGGTTGTTGTCAAATTTGTCCTGAGTACGCTGATACCCAATATGTGTGGGGGAACCACTGTTTAGGCACATGGCAGGGCTCAGAAGGGAAGGAGCCCCGTTTGACTTTTTCAACCTAAAATTGGCTGGAATTGAGATTGGACGCCATGTCACGTTTGACGAGCGTCTGATGTGCCTAAACAGTGGAAACCCCCCACAAGTGACCCCATTTTGGAAACTAGACCCCCTAAGGAACTTATCTAGATGTGTGGTGACCACTTTGAACCCCCAAGGGCTTCACAGAAGTTTATAACACCCGGGCGTGAAAATAAAAAATCATATTTTTTCCACAAACATGATCATTTAGTCCCCAATATTTTGTTTTCCCAAGGGTAACAGGAGAAATTGGACCCCAAAGGTTCTTGTCAAATTTGTCCTGAGTACGCTGATACCCAATATGTGGGGGGGAACCACTGTTTGGGCACATGGCAGGGCTCAGAAGGGAAGGAGCCCCGTTTGACTTTTTCAACCTAAAATTGGCTGGACTTGAGATCGGACGCCATGTCGCGTTTGACGAGCGTCTGATGTGCCTAAACAGTGGAAACCCCCCACAAGTGACCCCATTTTGGAAACTAGACCCCCTAAGGAACTTATCTAGATGTGTGGTGACCACTTTGAACCCCCAAGGGCTTCACAGAAGTTTATAACACCCGGGCGTGAAAATAAAAAATCATATTTTTTCCACAAACATGATCATTTAGTCCCCAATATTTTGTTTTCCCAAGGGTAACAGGAGAAATTGGACCCCAAAGGTTGTTGTCAAATTTGTCCTGAATACGCTGATACCCAATATGTGGGGGGGAACCACTGTTTAGGCACATGGCAGGGCTCAGAAGGGAAGGAGCCCCGTTTGACTTTTTCAACCTAAAATTGGCTGGAATTGAGATTGGACGCCATGTCGCGTTTGACGAGCGTCTGATGTGCCTAAACAGTGGAAACCCCCCACAAGTGACCCCATTTTGGAAACTAGACCCCCTAAGGAACTTATCTAGATGTGTGGTGACCACTTTGAACCCCCAAGGGCTTCACAGAAGTTTATAACACCCGGGCGTGAAAATAAAAAATCATATTTTTTCCACAAACATGATCATTTAGTCCCCAATATTTTGTTTTTCCAAGGGTAACAGGAGAAATTGGACCCCAAAGGTTGTTGTCAAATTTGTCCTGAGTACGCTGATACCCAATATGTGGGGGGGAACCACTGTTTAGGCACATGGCAGGGCTCAGAAGGGAAGGAGCCCCGTTTGACTTTTTCAACCTAAAATTGGCTGGAATTGAGATCGGACGCCATGTCACGTTTGACGAGCGTCTGATGTGCCTAAACAGTGGAAACCCCCCACAAGTGACCCCATTTTGGAAACTAGACCCCCTAAGGAACTTATCTAGATGTGTGGTGAGCACTTTGAACCCCTAAGGGCTTCACAGAAGTTTATAACACCCGGGCGTGAAAATATAAAATCCTGTTTTGTTCCCACATAAATGATCATTTAGTCCCAATTTTTAATTTTCCCAAGAGTAACAGGAGAAATTGGACCCCAAAAGTTGTTGTTCAATTTGTCCTGAGTACCCTGATACCCCACATGTGGGAGAAAACTACTGTTTGGGCACACGTCAGGGCTCGAAAGGGAAGTAATGACGTTTTGGAAAGCAGACTTTGATGGAATGGTCTGCGGGCGTCATGTTCCATTTGCAGAGCCCTTGATGTTCCTAAACAGTAGAAACCCCCAATAAGTGACCCCATTTTGGAAACTAGACCCCCTAAGGAACTTATCTAGATGTGTGGTGAGCACTTTGAACCCCCAAGTGTTTCACTAAAGATTATAATGCCCAGGCGTGAAAATATAAAATCCTGTTTTGTTCCCACATAAATGATCATTTAGTCCCCAATTTTTAATTTTCCCAAGAGTAACAGGAGAAATTGGACCCCAAAAGTTGTTGTTCAATTTGTCCTGAGTACCCTGATACCCCACATGTGGGAGAAAACTACTGTTTGGGCACACGTCAGGGCTCGAAAGGGAAGTAATGACGTTTTGGAAAGCAGACTTTGATGGAATGGTCTGCGGGCATCATGTTCCATTTGCAGAGCCCTTGATGTTCCTAAACAGTAGAAACCCCCAATAAGTGACCCCATTTTGGAAACTAGACCCCCTAAGGAACTTATCTAGATGTGTGGTGAGCACTTTGAACCCCCAAATGTTTCACTAAAGATTATAATGCCCAGGCGTGAAAATATAAAATCCTGTTTTGTTCCCACATAAATGATCATTTAGTCCCCAATTTTTAATTTTCCCAAGAGTAACAGGAGAAATTGGACCCCAAAAGTTGTTGTCCAATTTGTCCTGAGTACCCTGATACCCCACATGTGGGAGAAAACTACTGTTTGGGCACACGTCAGGGCTCGAAAGGGAAGTAATGACGTTTTGGAAAGCAGACTTTGATGGAATGGTCTGCGGGCGTCATGTTCCATTTGCAGAGCCCTTGATGTTCCTAAACAGTAGAAACCCCCCATAAGTGACCCCATTTTGGAAACTAGACCCCCTAAGGAACTTATCTAGATGTGTGGTGAGCATTTTGAACCCCCAAGTGTTTCACTAAAGATTATAATGCCCAGGCGTGAAAATATAAAATCCTGTTTTGTTCCCACATAAATGATCATTTAGTCCCCAATTTTTAATTTTCCCAAGAGTAACAGGAGAAATTGGACCCCAAAAGTCGTTGTCCAATTTGTCCTGGGTACTCTGGTACCCCACATGTGGGAAAAAACTGTTTAGGCACACGTTGGGGCTCGAAAGGGAAGTAGTGTTGTTTTGGAATGCAGACTTTGATGGTCTGCTGGCGTCATGTTCCATTTGCAGAGTCCCTGATGTGCCTAAACAGGAAAAAACCCCACATATGACATCATTTTGGATACTAGACCCCCAATGAACAAATCTAGATGTGCCCCCAACTAATCTAATGTAAATTAGTAGTGCATGGAGGTGTGGTACAATTTGAAGCAATCCTTCATGCACAGGCCAGGTTTTTCGGGGCAGGTGTCGCACTGGTAAGTGGTGTCCCTGCGTATTCCTTTTTTGTAACACACTCGACACCTTTTTTGCGGCTTACCTTTTCTTGGGGTTGGCGGGACCACCCCCGGAAAATGCTGACCTGGGACAATACGAGCACCTTCAGTTCCTGAAGTACTGGGGCCCGCTCCTTCCTGAGCGCCAAACATCATGGCCTTAACCACTACCTCCTGGAAATGAAGGTACGCCGTATCGCTGGGACATGCACATTGTGACAGCAGGAATGCGTTGAGCATTGCCATTTGGACGATGTGCACGGCCAGCTTTTTGTACCACACCTTGGCCTTCCTCAATGCATTGTACGGTTGGAGGAGTTGATCGGAGAGATCAACTCCCCCTATTTTTTTGTTGTACCCCACTACACTTGTCGGTTTGAGGACCTGTGTAGAGGTACCCCGTACAGCGCAGAGGGTACTGCCATCACCGTGTATGGTGGTCAAGAGATGGACATCTCTCTTGTCCTTGTACTTGACCACCAGCAGGTGGTCGCTACATTGGGCTCTGCTCTCACCTTTTCGGAGCATCTGCCCAAGTAGCGTCTTCGGGAGGCCTCTCTGATTTTTGCGGACAGTACCGCAGGCTGCGGTACGTCGCTCAGAGAGGGATTTGTAGAGTGGGATGCTGGTATAAAAGTTATCAGTGTAGAGGTGATAACCTTTATCCAGCAGTGGGTGCACCAAATCCCACACAATTTTCCCACTCACTCCCAGGAAAGGAGGACACTCAGGGGGTTCAATCCAGGTGTCCTTCCCTTCGTAAACTCTAAACTTGTGGGTGTACCCTGAGGTACTCTCACACAACTTATAGAGTTTGATTCCGTACCTGGCCCTCTTACTGGGCAGGTATTGACGGAATCGCAGCCTTCCCTTGAAGTGAACCAAGGACTCATCCACGCAGATGTCCCTTTGGGGCACGTACACTTCAGCAAACTTTTTGTTGAAGTGTTCGATGACCGGCCGAACTTTGAACAGACGGTCAAAGTTGGGGTCATCTTGTGCGGGACACGCTGCATTATCAGTATAATGCAGAAACTTGTGGATGGCCTCAAAACGCGTCCGGGCCATGACCATTCGGAACACTGGAGTGTTGTATAAAATATCAACACTCCAATATTGCCGAATTTCCGGCTTCTTCAGTATCCCCATATGGAGGACCAGGCCCCAAAACTGCGTCATTTCAACTGCGTCTACAGGAGACCAGTTTGAAAATGTTGAACGCGGGTTTTGCTCCAAAAATTGACGAGCGTACAAATTAGTTTGCTCCACCATGAGGTTAACAAAATCCTCAGAGAAAAAGACTGTGAAAAAGTCAATTTCTGTGAGGCCGGTGGTGTCAAACTTGATTCCTGATTCTGCCACAAAATCAGGAATCAGTGGCTCGTAATTTTCGGGGGGCGAGGTCCATACGGGGAGCACTGGGTCAGCTGCGGGCATGGTGGGCGCTGCCTCATCTTCTGTCCTGGAGCGTCTGCGTGGCGGTTCCGCAGGACCCGAGGAGGAAGATGAGGAGGGGGAAGAGGAAGAAGAAGAGGATGAAGAATCCGAAAAATAAAGAAAAGTCGGATCGTCATCCAAATCGCTATCAGTTTCGGAGGCAAGTAAAGCATATGCCTCCTCCACTGAATAGCGCTGTTGGGATGAATTTGATGACATTTTTGTGTAAATATGGTGCTTGGGTGTACACTTTATTGAAAACTGTATGTGTACGTGAGGGGGGGGGGGAGTGATTGGTGTAAACTTTCTGTAAAGAAAAAGCTGTGGAAAAAAGTCTAAAACAGCAGGCCCTAGCTGATAAGTGTCACTTATCAAAACTAGGCTGCTGGATGTGCGCACGGGGTGGCGCAAGGGGGGGTGGAAAAAAAAAAAAAAGGAAAACGGCAAACTCTGATAAGTGAACTGTGTCACTTATCCAAGTTTCGCAGCTGCGGGATGTGTGTACGGAGGGGCTAAGGAAAAAAAAGCGAGCTCAAGTGTTGATCGGTGAACTGCGTCACCAATCAACGCTCGGCGGCTGCGCACGGAGGTGGCGCAAAAGTGGGGTGGAGGGGGGTAAAAATAGGGGGAAGGGGGATGGGGGGATTGGGGTGGATGAAGAGAGATTGGGCAGGGATCAACAGTTAGGGTTGTAGTTAGGTGGCACAAAGGGGGGTGAAAAAAATGAAAAGCGGCAGGCACAAGCTTGGATAAGTGACGTGTGTCACTTATCCAACTTTTGCGGCTGTGGGATGTGTGTACGGAAGTGGCGCAAAGGGGGCTAAGGAAAAAAAAGCGAGCTCAAGTGTTGATCGGTGAACTGCGTCACCAATCAACGCTCGGCAGCTGCGCACGGAGGTGGCGCAAAAGTGGGGTGGAGGGGGGTAAAAATAGGGGGAAGGGGGATGGGGGGATTGGGGTGGATGAAGATAGATTGGGCAGGGATCAACAGTTAGGGTTGTAGTTAGGTGGCACAAAGGGGGGTGAAAAAAATGAAAAACGGCAGGCACAAGCTTGGATAAGTGACGTGTGTCACTTATCCAACTTTTGCGGCTGCGGAATGTGTGAACGGAAGTGGCGCAAAGGGGGCTAAGGAAAAAAAAGCGAGCGCGAGTGTTGATCGGTGAACTGCGTCACCGATCAACGCTCGCCGGCTGCGCACGGAGGTGGCGCAAAAGTGGGGTGGAGGGGGGTAAAAGGGGGGTGAAGGGGGGTAAGAGGGAGGGTGAAGATAGATTGGGCAGGGGATCAGGGATCAATTAACACTTACAATTGTAGTTTTCTTTCTTCTTCTTCTTTCTTCTGCAGGGATTGTGATGCTACAAGCTGTGGCACCACAATACCCAGCACAGGAGCTCTTGCTGCGTCCGACCTCTCTGCAGGAATCCTCAGCTAGAGTGAGGACCCCTGCAGACAGGTCAGACAGGTCAGAGGCAGGTCAGGGGGCAGGTCACAGAGCGGTCACCTCGCTGCTGTGACCTGTCATTGGTGGGATCGAATGATTACATCGATCCCACCAATCCCTGATCTGCCTGGTGACCATGGCAACTGCCTAGAATCGGAGCTCACAGCTCCGATTACAAGGCAGGTCATGCCCAGGTCACCAGCAGGGCACAGAGCGGTCACATGGTGACCGCAGCTGTGCCCTGTGGTTGGCGCGATCGCCGATCTAATCGATCGCTCCAGCCAACTCCTGCAGGCCCTGCTAATATAGCACCGATCCTGGCCGGTACTGGCAGGGCACAGCAGCGATATAGCGCCGCTGTGCACTGCGATTGGCGCGATCGATCAGATCGGCGATCGCGCCAATCCGGGTGCTTTTTGCCGGTGCCTGGCGTTGCCGGGCACCGGCTCTAGGATCGAGTACGTCGGTACTCGATCCCCGCCTAGGACATCATTGTTTCAGCCAAGCTGATTGGCTGAAACAATGAGAAACGCTGCGATTGGCTGTTCAGAATTGAACAGCCAATCACAGCGCTCTGGATGCCGGGGGGGCGGGATCGCAGCCCGGGATGCCGACGCCATCTTTTCTAAGGTGAGATGGCGTCGGAATTTTAATGCGATCACCGCGACTTTAGTCGCAGTATCGCATTAAAGGGCCCGACGTACTATCCCGTCCACGGTCATACGGGCCCGGGTACCGTGGACGGGATAGTACGTCGGATGTCAGGAAGGGGTTAAAGCAAATTCGGCCAAGGGCAAAAATGAAACCCAATCATCCTGATCAGCGGAAATAAAACATCTCAAATACAACTCCAAGGCCTGGTTTGTTCTCTCTGTCTGCCCATTGGTCTGAGGTTGAAAAGCAGAGGAGAAGGACAACTGAATTCCCAACTTGGAACAGAACGTCCTCCAAAATTTAGACACAAACTGAACTCCTCTGTCAGATACAATGTTCTCAGGCATCCCGTGCAAGCGAACCACCTGTTGCAAAAATAGGGGCACCAACTCAGAGGAAGATGGCAACTTAGGGAGTGGTACAAGATGAACCATCTTAGAGAACCTATCACAAATCACCCAAATAACAGTCATTCTTTGAGAAACCGGCATATCAGAGATGAAATCCATTGAAATATGGGTCCATGGCCTCCTGGGGACCGGCAAAGGCATCAACAACCCACTAGAGCGAGAACAAGATTTAGACCGGGAGCAAGTCCCAGAGGACTGCACAAAATTCCTGACATCATGAGACAAGGTGGGCCACCAAAAAGAGCGACTCACCAGATCTCTAGTACCAAAAATACCAGGATGACCAGCCAATGCAGAGCAATGAACTTCAGACATCACTCTCTTCTTCCACTGGTCAGGAACATACAACTTTCCACTGGGACAACGCTCAGGTTTGTCCTCCTGGAACTCTTGCAGAGCAAGTCTCAAATCGGGCGAGATGACAGAAAGAACTACCCCTTCGCCTAAGATGGTAGCAGGCTTGGTCACCACAGGAGAATCAGCAAAGAAACTCCTAGAGAGGGCGTCTGCCTTGACATTCTTAGTTCCAGGAAGAAAAGAGACCACAAAATCAAAACGTGTAAAAAACAAGGCCCACCTAGCCTGTCTAGGGTTCAAGCGTTTAGCCGACTCTAGGTAAATCAAATTTTTGTGGTCAGTGAGGACCACAACTTGATGTTTGGCTCCCTCCAACCAATGTCTCCACTCCTCAAATGCCCATTTCATGGCCAACAGTTCCCGATTCCCCACATCATAGTTACGTTCAGATGAAGAGAACTTTTGGGAAAAGAATGCACAGGGGTTCATTTTAGATGTTACCGGATCCTTTTGGGACAAAACCGCTCCTGCACCAATCTCAGAAGCATCCACCTCTACCTGGAACGGGAGTGAGACATCAAGCTGCCGCAAAACCGGGGCGGAGGTAAATCTACGCTTCAGCTCCTGAAAGGAGGCAACAGCCTCCGGAGACCAATTCAACACATCCGCACCCTTCCTGGTCAGGTCAGTCAATGGTTTGGCAATACTAGAAAATTTTGCTATAAATTTCCGATAAAAATTAGCAAAACCCAAAAACTTCTGGAGGGCCTTCAAAGAAGTGGGCTGAACCCAATCATAAATGGCCTGTACCTTGGCCGGGTCCATTTCAATAGTTGACGGAGACAAAATAAATCCCAAAAAAGAAATCCTCTGTACTCCAAAAAGGCATTTCGATCCTTTGACATACAGGGAATTCTCTCTCAAGATCCGGAACACAGTCCGAATATGTTCCACATGAGAATCCCAATCCTTGGAGAAGATCAAAATATCATCCAGATAAATAATCAAAAATTTATCGACAAAGTCTCGGAAAATATCGTTCATGAAGCACTGGAAGACAGAAGGGGCAATAGTGAGCCCAAAAGGCATCACCAGGTACTCAAAATGTCCCTCCGGAGTATTAAACGCCGTCTTCCATTCATCCCCCTGTTTAATGCGGATAAGATTATACGCCCCTCTGAGGTCAAGCTTGGTAAACCAGCAAGCACCTCTAACTCTAGAGAATAGATCCGAGATCAGGGGTAACGGATACTGATATTTAATAGTAATTTTATTGAGGGCACGATAATCAATACAAGGCCTTAAAGAACCATCCTTCTTGGCCACAAAAAAAAAAACGGCACCTAAGGGTGAAGAGGATGGTCTAATATGGCCCTTCTCCAACGCCTCCTTAATATAGGACCGCATAGCCTCGTGCTCGGGTACAGATAAATTGAAGAGCCGACCTTTAGGAAATTTACACCCCGGACTTAATTCAATCGCACAGTCATAACTCCTATGAGGAGGCAAGGACGCAGACTCATTCTCACTAAATACATCATAGAAGTCCGCCAAATAGTCAGGAACCTCATGCGACTGAGTAGAGGTGGAAAAAACCGGAGCCTCACTAAAGGTACACCGGCAACCCCAACTCACCACAGACACAGACTTCCAATCCAAAACTGGATTATGAATTTGCAACCAGGGAAACCCCAGAACAACGGCATCATGCAGACCATGCAACACCAAGAATCTGCAATTTTCTTGGTGGTCTGGAGCGACCCGCATGACCACCTGGGTCCAAAACTGAGGTTTATTTTTAGCCAAAGGGGTAGCATCAATCCCCCTCAAAGGGATAGGCGTCTGCAGAGGTGTCAACGGAAATCCACAACGTTTAGCAAAATCCAAGTCCATTAGGTTTAGCGCTGCTCCCGAATCCACAAAAGCCTTGGCGGAAAATGTGGACAGGGAACAGATCAGAGTAATCGCCAAAAGAAACTTAGGCTGAACCCCACCAACAGAAAACGTGTGTGCAAAGCGTTTCTCACGTTTAGGACAAACAGAAATAATATGTGAGGCATCTCCACAGAAAAAACACAGCTTATTACGCCTTCTGAATTCCTGACGTTGCGCCTTAGACAAAACTCTATCACATTGCATAGGTTCAGACGTCTGTTCAACCGGCGGCAACACCTCTCGTGTAATCCTGCGTTCACGTAAACGTCGATCAACCTGAATGGCTAAAGACATAGAATCGTCCAGACCAGAGGGAACAGGAAATCCCACCATAGTATCTTTTACGGCTTCTGACAAACCCTTCCGAAAGAGAGCAGCCAAGGCACTATCATTCCAGGTAGTAAGGACCGTCCACTTTCGGAACTTTTGACAGTACAACTCTGCAGATTCTCGACCCTGGTTCAATGCTAACAGGGTCTTTTCAGCCTGATCAATAGCATTGGGTTCGTCGTACAGCAACCCCAAGTCTTGAAAAAATGCGTTCACATTAGTCAGAATAGGGTCATCTGGTTTCAAAGAAAACGCCCAATCCTGGGGATCGCCGCGCAGCAAAGAGATGACAATTTTAACCTGCTGCGCGGGGCTCCCTGACGAGTTAGGCTTCAAAGCAAAAAATAATTTACAATTATTTTTGAAACTCAAAAACTTAGATCGATCCCCAAAAAATACATCAGGTATGGGGATCTTTGGTTCAACAGCATGTGAACGAGCAAGATAGGCAGAAATTCCTCGCACCTCAGCAGCGAGCTGCTCCACACGATCAGACACTTGTTTTATCTCCATGGAGAGAAAAAAAAAAAATTCCCCCTACGGCCTCAGAGATATAGAGGAAAGAATACACACTTTTTTTTTTTTTTTTAAACACAATTCTTTCCCGCTATTGAGTACCCCTGGATCTGCGGTATGGCGGGTGATTCTGTTATGATTGAGTCACCGCAGGAGGCAAAAACAGAAATGCTAGCTAAGTCCAGAAAACCGGAGAAGTTGGCAACTATCAGATTGCAGACCCCTGAACCTAACAACACAACTAGTAGTAGCAGTGGGGGGTTCCTACGATGACCTAGACCCCTCGATCACAGCCGGAGAGATACATAGGCCTAAAGAAGGAAAGGGGAAATCTAACTGCCCCAGAGCAGACCCCAAAGCAATAGGCAGCCCCCCACATATAATGACGGTGAAGCAAGACGGAAACACTTACACAGACAGAAAGACAGAGTGAGCAAAGATGGGGCCCAAAAACTACCTAGATAGGAACGGATAGGAAAGCTGCTGTCTGCAATCTGCTAAAACCCTATCAAAGACAAAGCCAACCAGCTGATATAAAAATGGCCCTGAAGCAACTAAGCTTCAAAACTAAATTAGCACTCAGGTATTTTCAGAGGACAGAGTTAAAGGAATACTGCACACTCCAGCAGGGAGTGGCAGAATCCAAAAAGCAAGAAAAACAAAAACAAATCTTAAATGCAAATGGCAAAGCAGAAAACTTAGCTTTAGGAGAGCAGGAATCAGACTGGTGTCCAAGAGTCCACAGAGAACTCACCCGCAGGGCAGAAAGGGCGTAGGCAGCCTTATATCCAGTCAGAGACTCCACTCAGCCAATCGTCTTCATTAGTCCCAGGTGCCTGATAATCAGGCTCACTACCTTCCTTCACTAGGATAGGGAGTTCACCAGGCCTCAGAGACGGAGGGGAAAATGAACTCACAACACATACATATCCGCCATCCCATAGTACCGTGCCCATATACCCGTCATACATATCTTCCATCCCATAGTCCAGTGCCCATATACCCATCACACATCCTCCATCCCATAGTCCCATGCCCATATACCCATCATACATATCCACCATCCCATAGTAGAGTGCCCATATACCCATCATACATATCTGCAATCCCATAGTCCCGTGCCCGTATACCCATCACACATCCTCCATCCCATGGTCAACCATTATGACATCATCATGAGCGGGGGTGCTTGCAACCTATGATGACATCAGCGTCGCCATGGCAACCATTATGACATCATAATGAAGGGCGGGGCTTGATACGCACACACTTTTTCGCCATTACGTAGATAGGGGCAAAATTGTTCTGTCTCATCCCTCGTACTTTACTGATATCTCTGTGTATGACCTCCGTTTTGCCTGAGTCCGAGTATTTCTGTATAGTGTCCTGCCATCTCTGAAAGCAGGACGCTATGCCCCGCCCCCTTGCAGTCACATGACCGTAGGTAAACTTCAGCGTCCATAGGTCCTGTGTATCTGTACTTTCCGGCTGTACCTGACCCCGGGCCCCCCTACAGTGCGGGTGAGTCCCTGCTCAGCGGATGCTGCACGCCGACCTTAACAGGACCGTGACATTATAACTGACCGTTAAGTTTTTGGGTTTTTTTTTTCTTTCTCTGCTGAGAAATATGGATCCCATACAATCTCTTGCTGAGCAAATGAAAAATCTGAGTCAAATGTTTCAGGGTTTATCTCTGGAGCAGCAAGCTCTGGCTCGTTCTCAGCAGCAGGTTTCTGAGACAGTGTGGGGGGCTTTAGCTGCTGGGTCTCTGGGGGCTGGGGTGAGTGATGTTGTTTTGGTGTCCCTAGAACCACCTGTTAAACTGCCTGATTTCTTTTCTGGGAACAAAAAGGAGTTCAGGGTCTTCATGGAGGGGTGTAAACTCTTCTTTAGCTTGAGGCCACGTTCCTCTGGGGACGAAAGTGAGAAGGTTGGGGTCATTATGTCTCTGTTAAGAGGGTCCCCACAAGCTTGGGCTTTCTCCCTTCCTCCCACTGCCCCTGAGAGAGTGTCTGTGAATGCGGTTTTTGAGGCCCTCGGGCACATATATGATGAGCCGGACCGAGTGCGATTGGCAGAGGACATGGTGATGAGTGTCTGTCAGGGGAAACACTCGGCTAAGTGGTTTTGTACAGAATTCCGCCGCTGGGCCGCAGAGGTCTCTTGGGACGACGACGCACTCCGAGGACTCTTTCACAGAGGCTTGTCAGAGCGGTTACAGGATGCCTTGGCATTACATCCCCCACCTCACTCGAGGACGCCATGACCCAGGCCATCCGGATGGACCGCAGGCTGCGGGCCAGGGGGGTGATGCAGGCAGAGACTCCATTGTTCCCTAGTGGAAAGGAGACTGTTTCTGTGCCCATGGACGTAGGGGCTCTCTCCCTGAAGGAAAAGGAGAGACAACGCCGGAGAGAAAAGCAGTTATGCTTCTACTGCGGTAAAACGGGACATTGGAAAAGGGAGTGTCCTGATTGTCCATCCTCAACCCGGTCGACGGGAAATGACTACATCTGGGTAGTCAGCGGGGAGACTACTCAGACCCTCAGCTACCCTTTTCCTCGTTTTCTAAGGTGTTGCTTCATGTGGAACTGTTAGTGGACGATTGTTGTTTTCCCTCTACAGCTTTTGTGGACTGCGGATCATCCATCAATCTCATTGACTCCCAATTGGTCACACGCTGTAAGATAGGGACAGTTAGACTTAAGGTTCCAATCAAAGTGGTGGCCATTGACTCCTCCCCCCTCACTAAAGAAGGAATTCTCTTTATGTCTGACCTGTTTTCACTCAAAGTGGGCGCTACCCATGTGGAAAACTTAAGTTGTTTGGTTCTGGACAATCTACCAGCAGGATTGGTGTTGGGCATGCCCTGGTTACAACGCCATAACCCAGTCATTAACTGGAAAACGGGGGAGATTGTTCAGTGGGGGTTTAATGATTCGATGTTATGTGATAAGTCTGCACTATTGGTTGAACCTGTTAAATCTGTATCTGTGTCATCTGTCGAGCTGGAAGGTATTCCGGAGTACCTGAAAGAATTCGAAGATGTGTTCTCTGAAAGCGAGGCCGAGACGTTGCCGCGACATAGACCCTTTGACTGCGCTGTCAAGTTAGTCCCGGGGGCTAAACTGCCTAAAGCCCGTCTGTTTAATTTGTCTGGCCCTGAGCGCTTGGCCATGAAAGATTACATTGCTGAGAGTCTTCGCAAAGGACACACACGTCCCTCAGTCTCACCTGTGGCGGCAGGGATTTTTTTTGTAAAGAAAAAAGATGGTGGTTTACGTCCCTGCCTCGATTTTCGTGAGCTCAACAAGATTACTGTACGTAATACGTTCTCCCTTCCGTTGATTCCCGATTTGTGTAACCAACTTTCAGGGGCAAAATGATTCTCCAAACTGGATCTTCGGGGGGCATATAATTTGATTAGGGTCCGGGAGGGGGATGAATGGAAAACCGCGTTCTTCACGACCGAGGGACTGTTTGAAAATTTAGTCATGCCGTTTGGTCTTACCAATGTCCCAGCCATATTTCAGAATTTCATCAACGTGGTATTCTCTTATCTCATTGGTCGTTTTGTTGTTATTTTCTTAGACGATATTCTGATATACTCTCCCGACAGTCAATCTCATCTGAATCATGTACAAACCGTTCTCCAAAGACTGAGGGAAAATCATCTGTATGCCAAATTGGAGAAATGTGTGTTTTTTGTTCAAGAATTGTCTTTTTTGGGATTAATTGTGTCCTGTGAGGGTTTTCGCATGGACCCCAAGAAGGTGCAGGCCATTGCGGATTGGGTGCAACCCCGAGACCTTAAGGGTCTTCAGCGCTTCTTGGGGTTCACCAATTATTACCGCAAATTTATTCGGGGGTTTTCACAGGTGGTCAAACCACTCACAGATCTTACTTGTAAAGGTGCGGATGTGAGAAACTGGTCCTCGCTCGCAAAAGAGGCCTTTGCGACCCTGAAAAGGAGCTTTATGTCTGCTCCCGTGTTAGTACAGCCAGATCCGTCGAAACCATTTGTCGTGGAAGTGGACGCCTCTGAGGTTGGGGTGGGGGCGGTGTTGTCCCAAGGGCCTGCCACTCTAACCAACCTCAGGCCATGTGCGGAAAGACATTACGACGTAGGCAATAGAGAGCTTCTTGCGGTCAAATTGGCATTTGAAGAATGGAGGCACTTTTTGGAGGGGGCCAAAAATTTGTCATACATTGAGTCTGCTAAAAGACTAACGCCCAGACATGCCCATTGGTCACTTTTTTTTCCCGTTTTCAGTTTACGATTACATTTCGTCCAGGGTCTAAGAATGTCAAGGCTGATGCCTTATCGTGAAGTTTTCAGCCGGTATCGCCCCCTGACCCACCGTCCTCCATTCTTCACCCTGGGGTTGTGATAGCAGAGGTCTCGTCTGAATTGGAACGGGAGATTCAGGGGGCCCAGTCGCGGGCCCCGGCGGCCAAGCCGGTGGGGAAGTTGTTTGTCCCAGAGCAACTTCGCCTGAAACTCTTGCAGGAGTTCCATGAATCCAAGCTGAGTGCTCACCCTGGTATTTCAGCCACGCTTCTGGCGGTGGCTAGGATCTTTTGGTGGCCTACCCTTGGTTCGGACATAAAAAAATTCATTGCTGGTTGTGGGGTCTGCGCTCGTTCTAAAAGCTCTCATAGCCGGCCGGCAGGGGAGCTGATGCCCTTGGCAGTGCCCGAAAGACCATGGACTCACTTATCCATGGATTTTGTTACCAATCTCCCTCCATCTAAGGGTAATACATCAGTATGGGTAGTGGTGGACAGGTTTTCTACGCAGGTTCATTTTGTACCCCTGTCCGCACTACCGTCAGCTGAGACGTTGTCCAGGTTGTTTGCGCAGCATGTGATCCGGTTGCGTGGGGTACCCCTGAATGTGGTGTCTGATCGTGGTGTGCAGTTTGTGGCTAAGTTTTGGCGTGCTTTCTGCAAAAAACTAGGGATGTCTCTGTCCTTTTCGTCTGCATACCATCCTGAGAGCAATGGTCAGATGGAGCGCACTAACCAGTCCCTGGAACAGATCCTCAGGTGTCTAACCTCTGCTAGACAGAATGACTGGTGCGATGCACTGCCATTGGCTGAATTTGCCTTCAATAGTAGGGTGAGTCAATCCATGGGTATGACTCCTTTTTTGATCAATTATGGGTTCAGTCCTCATTTTGGTGAGTTTTCTCGTCTGGACTTGGGGTGTCCCGGGGCAGAGGGCTCTGTTCAGCGATTATAGAATACGTGGGCAGAAGTTCAGCGGAGTATATCTAGGTCTCAGAGCAGGTATAAGTTTTTCGCGGACAGGAAACGAACACCAGGGCCCTCGTTTCAGGTTGGAGACAAGGTTTGGCTCTCCACGCGAAACATTAAGATGAAGGTTCCTTCAGCCAAGTTGGGGCCCAAATTCATTGGCCCATACAAGATTGTGGAAAAAATCAATCCAGTGGCGTATAGGCTGTGCCTTCCACCCTCTTTCAAGATCCCTAACGTCTTCCACAAATCTCTACTGAAACCTTTTGAAGCAGTCTGGGGAGACTCCGAGTCCGCTGCTCCTCCTGCTTTGGTCGAGGGGCAGGTGGAGTACGAAGTTGGTCATATCGTAGATTCCAGGTTGGTACGGCGGTTGGTACAGTACCTGGTTCATTGGAAGGGGTATGGACCGGAAGATAGGTCCTGGGTACCGGCCCGTTTGATGCATGCTGATCGCCTGGTGCGGGCTTTCCATGCTAAGTACCCAGGCAAACCTGGGGGTCCAGAGGCCCCCCGTTGAGAGGGGGGTACTGTCATGATCTCAGTGCGGGTTTGACTCGCACACGTGGGGTTAATGTCTGGAACCAGTGCTGATGACTGGCATTTCTGTGGTTAAAGGTTGTGATCCCAGTGCAGGCTTACCTGCACACCTGGGGCTATGACTGTAGCCTCTCCCTGGTTCTGGGAGAGGCTTCTTATAGCCTCAGGATGCTCCCATCCCCGTCAGTTATACTTTCGCCCTTGGCATTGTGTGGTGACCCCTGAGTGTGTTTGTGCTGTGTTCTGGTTGCTTGATTCTCTGTGTACGACTCGGTCTGTTCTATGGATATTGCTTTGGATTCTGCTTGGTACCTTCTATGTCTGTTTGGTTTTGACTTCTGCTTGGCCCTGACTATCCGTTCTTTCTCATCCCTGGTACTTTACTGATATCTCTGTGTATGACCTCCGTTTTGCCTGACTCTGAGTATTTCTGCATAGTGTCCTGCCATCTCTGAAAGCAGGATGCTAAGCCCCGCCCCCTTGCAGTCACATGACCGGAGGTCCTGTGACTGCTTCCTAAACTTCAGCGTCCACAGGTCCTGTGTATCTGTACTTTCCAGCTGTACCTGACCCCGGGCCCCCTACAGTGCGGGTGAGTCCTTGCTCAGCGGAGGCTGCACGCCGGCGCTGACAGGATCCTGACAGGGCTGCATTATATTCTATGGGGGGCTGCAATATACTCTGAGGGGCTGCCATATATTCTATGGAGGGGCTGCATTATACTATATGAGGGGGGCTGCATTATATTCTATGGGGGTTACATTATATTCTGTGAAGTGGCTGCATTATACTTTGTGGGATAGCTTCATTATGCTCTAAGGGGTGGCTGCATTATACTTTAAGAGGGGGGCTTCATTATATTCTATGGTGGGTTACATTATATTGTATGGCGAGGCTACATTATACTCTGAGGTGGCTGCATTATGCTCTATGGGGTGGCTGCATTATACTATATGTGGGCTGCATTATACTGTATCGAGGACTATTGGGAATACATTATATGAAGAACTATGGGGTGCATTATATTATGGGAAGTGAATTGTACTACATGGATGACTATGACGGTGCATTATACTATATGTAGCACTATGAGGAGTGTATTATACTATATGGAGGACTGAGTGTATTTTAATATATGAAGGACTATGAGGCGTCTATTATAAAATATGGAGGCACATTATATTATATGGAGGACTATGGGGAAGATTATATTATATGGAGGACTATGGGGTGTAAACTGTAGATGTGCTGCTGATAACATGATACTGTATGGTGATCTGTTAGTGATCCATTAGTGATTGTTCTGGCCCCATCATTCTTTCTCAGATGGTGGAAAGAGGCCTGGGAAACCAGTGTTGAATGTATTGTCGATCACACTCATTTATCGTCCTGAACTCAGCGCATGTAACTACAACCGAAATGCTTCTGTGTGATGTGCAATATGTCAGCATTTGGAGCCCCATTTTAAACTTTGCCTAGGGCCCCACTTTGCCTAAAACCGGCCCGGGTGACAATATATCATTTCTTCCACAGGGACAGTGTCTTGTACAAGCCGATATATGAAAGTCGTAAAAGTCCACGTTCCAGCAGAGATCTCCGCACAATTCAGTGTCCATCTCCCAGGTCCAATGACTACCAAGGAACTTTCAGGTAAAAGGATCTGCATGGAGATTTAGTGGTGGTCCTGTATGTGATATATGCCGTGATAGGGACGACATAGGGGATGGGGAAGGTGACACACAATAATTATAACAGACATATAGCTGTAAGTATACCACTATCAAATGCAGGTGAATAAACTACCACCAAAAAGTCTAATCCTTAAAATTCACTCTTTATTAAATACAAATAATGAATATACACCAGAAGGAACTACTGGACACCAAGTAAATGAGGACAGGGTGTTACCATATCACCACACAATAAACGGTTGAACCATCCATTATTGAAATATTAGTTTTACCTTAAAGGCCTTTGCAAGTGGCAATCCTTAAAAGAAAGTGCAATGTGCTAATAACTCCATAAGGCCCTGTGCACACGCTGCGGACTCTGCTGCGGATCAGCTGTGGATTTGGCCTCTGCGGATCCGCAGCAGTTCTGCAGACAGTGTACAGGACCATGTGAGTCAATGGTATTGCAAATCCGCAGTGCACACACTGCAGATTATTCACTGCGGAAAAGCTGCGGTTTTGAATCCGCAGAAAGAATTGACATGTGAATTCTTTCTGCGGATTCCGCTGCAGTTTGACATCTATTCCATTGTCCAGGTGTCAAACCACAGGGGAAAACCGCTGGCCAATCTGCAGGTAAAGCCGCTGGTCAATTTACCTGCGGTTCTGCACGGAAAAATCCGCAGCAGAATCCGCAGCTTGTGCACATAGCCTAACATGGACTTAAATAACATAAACACAAAAAAGCAACACACGTATCAATTGCATATGAGTCTGTGCAAGTAATGCAAGGTAAATCCACTTATATAGCAGCATTAATAATTGTGCAGCTATGGATCCGCTGATTCACTGCTGACAGTGATACAATGTATGGGCTCCAGAGGAGCTGTGCCTGCTGGGGATCGCTGCTCAGCTAAGTGTGAAAAACATTAATTTTTCTTTATAAAATGAATTAAATGTGTGAGTGGGGCTGCAAATGATGAAAGGGGGGCTGCCAATGATGGAGGGGGGCTGCCAATGATGGAGGGGGGCTGCCAATGACGGAGGGGGTACTGCAGTACAAATGATGGGGGGCTGCAAATGATGGAGGGGGGGCTGCAAATGATGAAAGCGGGGCTGCCAATGATGATGGGGGATACAAATAATGGCGGGGGTGCTGGAAATGATAAACGGGTCTGCAAATGATGGAGGGGGTGCTGCAATTTGCAAATGATGATGGCGGGGGGGCTGCAAATGATGGCGGGGGGGCTGCAAATGATGATGTGAGGGAGGGGACAGGGGACTGCACATGATGAAATGGGAGAATGGGGGACTGCAAATGATGAAGTGAGGGTTGGGGGACAGCAATTGAATTGAAGTTGGGGGATGGGAGAGCAAATGATGTATTGAATGTGGGGGGAGATCAGTTGAGAATGAATAGAGGGTGGGAGAGAGAGAAGACATGACAATGAATTGGGGTGGAAGGGGCATGTAAATATAATGAATCGAGGGGAGCGGGAGGCACATAGTGGGGGACATTGAGAATGCAGTGACTGGTAATGAACTGGAGGAAGAGTACAGGGACTAATCAGCGTCGGACTGGAACACCTTGGGCCCACCAGAGAAAATCATTCTTGGGGCCCACTATGTAGCTGCATAGAGTTAAATACCAGACCACCAATTATGCGGTAAAACACGCTAATATCCGGGTATAATATAAGGTTGTACATGTCTTAATTATGTAGCAGGAGTTGGGGTAGCCCCCTCATAGAATATAAAGCAGCCCCCTCACATAGTATAATGCAGCCATCTCATGGAATATAATGCAGCCATCTCATAGAATATAATACTGCCCCCCTCATAGGGTATAATACTGCCCCCCTCATAGGGAATAATGCACCCCCTCATAGGGTATAATGCACCCCCTCATAGGGTATAATGCACCCCCTCATAGGGTATAATACTGCCCCCCTCATAGGGTATAATACTGCCCCCCTCATAGGTCATAGGGTATAATGCACCCCCTCATAGGGAATAATGCACCCCCTCATAGGGAATAATGCACCCCCTCATAGGGAATAATGCTGCCCCCTCATAGGGTATAATACTGCCCCCCTCATAGGGTATAATACTGCCCCCCTCATAGGGAATAATGCACCCCCTCATAGGGAATAATGCACCCCCTCATAGGGTATAATACTGCCCCCCTCATAGGGTATAATGCTGCCCCCTCATAGGGTATAATGCTGCCTCCTCATAGGGTATAATGCTGCCCTCCTCATAGGGTATAATGCTGCCTCCTCATAGGGTATAATGCTGCCCTCCTCATAGGGAATAATGCTGCCCTCCTCATAGGGTATAATGCTGCCCCCTCATAGGGTATAATGCTGCCCTCCTCATAGGGTATAATGCTGCCCCCTCATAGGGTATAATGCTGCCCTCCTCATAGGGTATAATGCTGCCTCCTCATAGGGTATAATGCTGCCCTCCTCATAGGGTATAATGCTGCCTCCTCATAGGGTATAATGCTGCCCCCTCATAGGGTATAATGCTGCCCTCCTCATAGGGTATAATGGTGCCCCCTCATAGGGTATAATGCTGCCCCCTCATAGGGTATAATACTGCCCCCCTCATAGGGTATAACGCTGCCCCATCATAGGGTATAATGCTATATAGATATATAGATATAGAGTTAGATAGATATAGATAGAAAGATAGATGTAGAAATAGATAGATAGTAGATAATGGATAGAAAGTAGATAATGGATAGATATAGATAGAAAGATTCATAGAGATAGATAAAGATAGATAGAGATAGATATAAAGATAGATATAGAAAGAAATATAGATAGATAGATAGATAGATAGATAGATCGATAGGTAGATAGATATAGAGATAGATAGATATATAGATAGAGATAGATAATAGATAGAGATATACAGATAGATAGATATATAGATAGAGATAGATAATAGATAGAGATATACAGATATAATAATAATAATAATAATAATATAGACATATATAGATAGATATAGAGATAAATATATATAGATAGATGGCTATAAATAAAAATAGATATAGAGATATATATAGAGATAGATAGATAGATAGATAGATAGATATAGAGACAGATAGATATAGAAAGATAGATAGATATAGAGATAGATATAGAGATAATAGCTAGATATAGAGATATGTATAGAGATAGATAGATATAGAGTTAGAAAGATAGATAGATAGAGATAGCTAGATAGATAGATGGATAGATAGATATAGATAATAGAGATAATAGATAGATATAATAGATAGATATAGAGATAGATATAGAGATAGATGGATAGATCAATAGATAGATAGATAAAGAGAGAGAGATAGAGATAGAGATAGATAATGAGATATAGAGATAGATATAGAGATATAGTGTTAGATAGAAAGATAGATATAGAGATAGATAGAGATAGATATGGATATAGAGATAACAGATATAGAGATAGATAGATAGATAGATAGATATAGAGATAGATAGATATAGAGATAATATATAGATAGATAGATAGATATAGAGATAATATATAGATAGCTATAGAGAGAGAGATATAGAGATAGATATAGAGAGAAACAGATATAGATATAGAGATAGATATAGAGATAGATAGGTAGATAGATATAGAGATAATAGATAGATATAGAGATAGATAGATATAGATATAAAGATAGAGACAGAGAGAGCGGTAGATAGAGAGATAGATACAGAGATCGATAAATAGATAGAGAGATAGATATAGATAATAGAGATAGATAGATAAAGATAGATAATAAATATAGAGATAACAGATAGATATAGAGATAGAGTAAGATAGAAAGATATAGAGATAGGTAGCTATAGATAATAGAGATAGCTAGATAGATAGACATAATAGATAGATATAGATATAGATAGATATAGAGATAGATAGAAAGATAGATATAGAGATAGATGTAGAGATAGAAAGATAGATATAGAGATAGAGTGATAGATAGATAGATAGAGATAGATATATATAATAGATAGAGATAAATAGATAGATAGATAAAGATAGATAGATATAGAGATAGATAGAGATATATAGATAGATAGCTATAGAGATAGATATAGAGAGAAATAGATATAGATATAGAGATAGATATAGAGATAGATAGAGATAGATATATAGATATAGATATAAAGATAGATATAGAGATAGATATAGAGATAGAGCGATAGATAGCGAGAGATATAGATATAGAGATAGATAGAGATAGATATATAGATATAGATATAAAGATAGATATAGAGATAGATATAGAGATAGAGCGATAGATAGCGAGAGATATAGATATAGAGATAGATAGATACAGAGAAAAGATATAGAGATAGATAACGGATAGATAAATAGATAGATAGGTATAGAGATAGATAGATATAGATATTAGATAGAGATATATATAGATAAAGATAGATAGATATAGATGGTAGCTAGATAGATAATAAATATAGAGATAATAGATATAGAGATAGATAGAGTAAGATAGATAGATATAGAGATAGATAGATAGACATAATAGATAGATATAGAGATATATATAGAAAGATATAGAGATAGATAGATATAGAGATAGATGTAGAGATAGAAAGATAGATATAAAGATAGAGCGATAGATAGAGATAGATATAGAAATAGATAGAGATAGATAATAGATAGAGATTGATATAGAGATAGATAGATAGATAGATAGATAGATAGATATAAGAGAGAGATATAGAGATAGATAGAGAGAGACAGATAGAGAGAGACAGATAGAGAGAGCGAGAGAGATATAAAAAAAACAAACAAAACACAATACTCACCTCTCCTCCTCGCTCCCACGCTGATCCCGGCTTCAGTGTCAGGAGCTGCCCCCTCTGCCAGACACACAGCGGGTGCGCGATGTAGTGACGTCATCGCGCACTGGCTGTGAGCCAGGAGCAGAGAGGGCTGAGGGCGGCGCCGGCCCTGATGCAGAGCAGCTTACTGGGCTGGGGGCGGGGCCTCTGGGGGGTGGAGACCTGAAATGATATTCACTGCTTCGCAGTGAATATTCATTTCTCTTTAGCAGCGGGGACAGGGGCTCCTGCCTCCTGACACCCGCTGCTGCTCCGCTGGCAGGGGCCCCATAGCAGCTGCATGGTGTGCAACACACCACTGGCTGGGGGCCCCTGGAGCAGCGGGGGCCCTAGGCAACTGCTGGCCCTGTATGCCAGCAGGTGCCAGGGCCCACCAGATGCCAGGGCCCACCGGAGAATCCACCGGTTCTCCGGTGGGCCAGTCCGACGCTGGGACTAATTAACCCCTTCACGTCCAGTGACACAGCGTATACGTCATGAAAGTCGGTGCCAATCCGACCAATGACGCATATGCTGTGTCATGAGTTTAAAGCCCCCCTGCGGGTCGGGTGACCGGGGTCACTAAAAGGTCACCCGACCCGCAGATATAGCGGGCTTTGTACTTCACCACAGGGGTTGTGGCTTTGCCCCCAAGTGGCTACGATCGCTCTGATTGGCTGTTAAAAGTGAAACAGACAATCAGAGCGATAGTAATATTTCATCAATGAAAATTGATGAAATATTACAATCCAGCCATGGCCGATGCTGCAGTAGCATCGGACATGGCCGGAAAAAGTTACCTGACCCCCCCACACACTGGCTGGTGGGGGGCGATCGGCCCCCGCCACTGAATGACAGCGGCGATGTGCCGCTGCTGTCATCATCTGCCCCCCGCCTTCCTTGTGCTCCCCCCTGCTGTCCGATGACCCCCCTCCTAACCCCCGGTGCTTACCGAGTGCCGCTGTCGCTCCCGGTGTCCCGCGCTCCCGGATCATGGGCGCCGCCATCTTGGAAAATGGGCGCAAGCGCACTGCGCCTGCCCGAATCTGCCGGCTGCAGATTCAATTCATTCATTTTGATCACTCTCACAGTGATCAAAAGGAAATAAAAAGAAATAAACCCCCCCTGTATCACCCCCATAGGTAGGCACTTAAGATAAAATAAAGAAAATATTTTTATTTTTATTTTTCCGTTAGGGCTAGGGTTAGGGCTACGGTTAGGGTTACGGTTGGAATTAGGGTTAGGGTGGAATTATGGTTAGGGTTGGAATTAGGGTTTGGGTGGAATTAAGGTTTGGGTGGAATTAGGGTTAGGGTTAGAATTAGAGTTAGGGTTGGAATTAGGGCTAAGATTAGGGTTAGACTTGTGGTTAGGGTTATAGTTAGGGTTGGGATTAGGGTTAGGGGTGTGTTGGAGTTAGGGTTGTGGTTAGGGGTGTGTTGAGGTTAGGGATGGAGTTAGAATTGAGGGGTTTCCACTGTTTAGGCACATCAGGGGGTCTCCAAACGAGACATGGTGCCACCATTGATTCCAGCCAATTTTGCGTTCAAAAAGTCAAACGGTGCTCCCTCCCTTCCAAGCCCCGACGTGTGCCCAAACAGTGGTTTACCCCAATATATGGGGTATCAGCGTACTCAGGACAAACTGCACAACAACTTTGGGGGTCTAAGTTCTCCTGTTACCCTTGGGAAAATAAAAAATTGGGGGCTAAAATATTATTTTTGCGGGAAAAAAAATGTTTTTTTTATTTTCACGTCTCTGCGTTATAAACTTCTGTGAAGCACTTGGGGGTTGAAAGTGCTCACCAGACTTCTAGATAAGTTCCTTGGAAGGTCTAGTTTCCAAAATGGGGTCACCTGTGGGGGGTTTCTACTGTTTAGGCACATCAGGGGCTCTGCAAACATAACGACGACCGCAGACCATTCCATCAAAGTCAGCATTTCAAAATGTCACTACTTCCATTCCGAGCCCTGACGTGTGCCCAAACAATGGTTCCCCCCCACATATGGGGTACCAGTGTACTCAGGACAAATTGGACAACAACTTTTGGGGTCCAATTTCTCCTGTTACCCTTGTGGAAAAAAACAATTGTGGGCTAAAAATCATTTTTTGGAGGAAAAAATTATTTTTTTATTTTCACGGCTCTGCGTTATAAACTTCTGTGAAGCACTTGGGCGTTCAAGGTGCTCACCACACATCTAGATATGTTCCTTGGGGGGTCTAGTTTCCAAAATGGTGTCACTTGTGGGGGGTTTCCACAGTTTAAGTACTTCAGGGGCTCTGCAAATGTAACATGACGCCCGCAGACCATTCCATCAAAGTCAGCATTTCAAAGTGTCACTACTTCCCTTCCGAGCCGCGACGTGTGCCCAAACAGTGGTCCCCCCCCACATATGGGGTACCAGTGTACTCAGGACAAACTGGACAACAACTTTAGCTGTCCAATTTGTCCTGTTACCCTTGTGAAAATAAAAAATTGCGGACTAAAAAATAATTTTGTGAGGAAAAAATATTTTTTATTTCCACCACTCTGCTTTATAAACTTCTGTGAAGCACCTGGGGCTTCAAAGTGCTCACTATGCATCTAGATAAGTTCCTTAGGGGGTCTAGTTTCCAAAATGGGGTAATTTGTGGGGGCGATCCAAAGTTTAGGCACATATAGTTGTGGCCAAAAGTATTGACATCCCTGCAATTCTGTCAGATAATACTCAGTTTCTTCCTGAAAATGATTGCAAACACAAATTCGTTGGTATTATTATCTTCATTTAATTTGTCTTAAATGAAAAAACACAAAAGAGAATGAAGCAAAAAGCAAACAATTGATCATTTCGCACAAAACTCGAAAAATGAGCCAAACAAAAGTATTGGCACCCTCAGCCTAATACTTGCTTGCACAAACTTTAGCCAAAATAACTGCGACTAACCGCTTCCGGTAGCCATCAATGAGTTTCTTACAATGCTCTGCTGGAATTTTAGACCATTCTTCTTTGGCAAACTGCTCCAGGTCCCTGATATTTGAAGGGTGCCTTCTCCAAACTGCCATTTTTAGATCTCTCCACTGGTGTTCTATGGGATTCAAGTCTGGACTCATTGCTGGCCACCTTAGAAGTCTCCAGTGCTTTCTCTCAAACCATTTTCTAGTGCTTTTTGAAGTGTGTTTTGGGTCATTGTCCTGCTGGAAGACCCATGACCTCTGAGGGAGACACAGTTTTCTCACACTGGGCCATACATTATGCTGCAAAGTTTGATGGTAGTCTTCAGACTTCATAATGCCATGCACACGGTCAAGCAGTCCAGTGCCAGAGGCAGCAAAGTAACCCCAAAACATCAGGGAACCTCCGCCATGTTTGACTGTAGGGACCGTGTTCTTTTCTTTGGATGCCTCTTTTTTAATCCTGTAAACTCTATGTTGATACATTTGCCCACAAAGCTCTACTTTTGTCTCATCTGACCAGAGAACATTCTTCCAAAATGTTTTAGGCTTTTTAAGGTAAGTTTTGGCAAACTCCAGCCTGGCTTTTTTATGTCTCGGGGTAAGAAGTGGGGTCTTCCTGGGTCTCCTACCATACAGTCCCTTTTCATTCAGACGCCGACGGATAGTACTGTGAAGGGTTAATACTAAAATCAGAGCTGAAGTTTCGTTTTATCCATTCTCTGAAGGTTTAGTTTCTTCATTTTTGTTGCTGTAAGATAAATTTTTATAATTGGCATGGGCTGTCATGAAACCAGACTGTTCCCATCTGTACAAGATAAGGGAGGCAGGAGTGTAAAACTTTGAAGAATATGCCATTATACTACTCTCTATTTGGATACGGACATATATGTAGTTTCCGGTTTCCTTGCAATATTATTGGCTTATAAAGTGAAATGATGCTATGGGTACTTGAGAACCTTGCATAATTAAGCAAAAGATTATAAAAGATGTGACTAAAATAAAGGGGCTTAGTGATCTGCCTCGATCCTCCCGTACAGAGACCCCAGTCTGCGTGTGGTCATTTGAGTTGCTAGCAACACTGGAATAATTTGGACATCACTGGCTCGACCGTGAAGGGTTAATTTAGCCCTCCCAAAATAGCTACCTCGACAGTACGGGTTGGCACTGTTGTACCCTCGGACTGCAGGGCAGCTTGAACTTGTTTGGATGTTAGTCGAGGTTCTTTATCCAACATCCGCACAATCTTGCGTTGAAATCTCTTGTCAATTTTTCTTTTCCGTCCACATCTAGGGAGGTTAGCCACAGTGCCATGGGCTTTACACTTCTTGATGACACTGCACACGGTAGACACAGGAACATTCAGGTCTTTGGAGATGGACTTGTAGCCTTGAGATTGCTCATGCTTCCTCACAATTTGGTTTCTCAAGTCCTCAGACAGTTCTTTGGTCTTCTTTCTTTTCTCCATGCTCAATGTGGTACACACAAGGACACAGGACAGAGGTTGAGTCAACTTTAATCCATGTCAACTGGCTGCAAGTGTGATTTAGTTATTGCCAACACCTGTTAGGTGCCACAGGTAAGTTACAGGTGCTGTTAATTACACAAATTAGAGAAGCATCACATGATTTTTCGAACAGTGCCAATACTTTTATCCACCCTCTTTTTTATGTTTGGTGTGGAATTATATCCAATTTGGCTTTAGGACAATTCTTTTTGTGTTTTTTCATTTAAGACAAATTAAATGAAGATAATAATACCAAAGAATTTGTGTTTGCAATCATTTTCAGGAAGAAACTGAGTATTATCTGACAGAATTGCAGGGGTGTCAATACTTTTGGCCACAACTGTAAGGACTCTCCAAACACGACATGGTGTCCGCTAACGATTGGAGCAAATTTTCCTTTCAAAAAGTCAAATGGTGCTCTTTCCCTTCTGAGCCCTGCTGTGCGCCCAAACAGTGGTCCCCCCCCACATATGAGGTACCAGCGTACTCAGGACAAACTGGACAACAACTTTTGTGGTCCAATTTATCATGTTAGCCATGTGAAAATAAAAAATAGCGTGCTAAAAAATCATTTTTGAGGAAAAAAAAATGATTTTTTTATTTTCACTGCTCTGCGTTATAAACTTTTGTGAAGAACTTGGAGGTTCAAAGTGCTCACTACACATCTAGATAAGTTCCTTAAGGGGTCTAGTTTCCAAAATGGTGTCACCTGTGGGGGATTTACACTGTTTAGGCACACAGAGTCTCTCCAAATGCGACATGGTGTCCGATAACGATTGGAGCTAATTCCCAAAAAGTCAAATGGTGCTCCTTCCCTTCCGGACCCTGCTGTGCGCCCAAACAGTGGTTTATGACCACATACGAGGTATCGGTGTACTCAGGAGAAATTGCCCCACAAATATTAGGATCCATTTTATCCTGTTGCCCATGTGAAAATGAAAAAATTGAGGCTAAAAGAAAATTTTTGTGAAAAAAAAAGTACTTTTTTTTACAGATCAATTTGTGAAGCACCTCGGGCTTCAAAGTGATCACTATGCATCTAGATAAGTTCCTTGGGGGGTCTAGTTTCCAAAATTGGGTCACTTGTGGGAGAGCTCCAATGTTGAGGCACACAGGGACTCTCCAAACGCGACATGGCAACTGCTAAATATTCCAGCATATTTTCCATTCAAAAAGTCAAATGGCGCTCCTTCCCGTCCGAGCCCTGCCGTGCACCCAAACAGTGGTTTATGACCACATATGAGGTATCGGTGTACTCAGGAGAAATTGCCCAACAAATTTTAGGATCCATTTTATCCTGATGCCCATGTGAAAATGAAAAAATTGATGATGAAAGAAAATTTTTGTTGGAAAAATTAAAATGTCCATTTTTTCCTTCCACGTTGCTTTAGTTCCTGTGAAGCACCTGAAGGGTTAATAATCTTCTTGAATGTAGTTTTGAGCACCTTGAGGGGTGTAGTTTTTAGAATGGCGTCACTTTTGGGTATTTTCTGCCATATAGACCCCTCAAAGTGACTTCAAATGTGATGTGGTCCCTAAAAAAAATGGTTTTGTATATTTTGTTGTAAAAATGAGAAATCGCTGGTCAACTTTTATCCCTTATAACTTCCAAACAAAAAAAGAGTTTTGTTTCCAAAATTGTGCTGATGTAAAGTAGACATATGGGAAATGTTGTTTAGTAACTATTTTGTGTCACATAACTCTCTGGTTTAACAGAATAAAAATTCAAAATTTGAAAATTGCAAAATGTTCAAAATTTTCACCAAATTTCTGATTTTTTCACAAATAAACGCAAAAATTATCGACCTAAATTTACCGCTAACATGAAGCCAAATATGTCACGAAAAAACAATCTCAGAATCGCTAGGACACTGGTCAGAATTGCAAAAAATGGCCTGGTCATTAAGGTCAAAATAGGCTTGGTCATGAAGGGGTTAATGTATATATTTATTAGGAGGGGAAATTGCTATTTATTGTTGGTGGGGGCGCAGTGGTGAATTATAATTTATATTTGGAATGGTGGATTGCATAATAACTAATTATATATTAATGCTGGGTGCACGTCTGTATTTAGATGTGTAGTGTAGAAGAAAGGGAAAAGTGGGGAATGTGCTCTGGAAGCGGTGCTCTAGGTAACTGTGTTATTTTACGCAGAGACGAGTCCTGACTGAAAAAAATGATGGCGGTCTGTGCTGGATGAAAAAAGAAAAGCAAAGATGAGGGACTTCAGCTAGAGACGTCACTGGTGAGTCAGTGTGTTATCTGTACACTGACACTATATACTATAATCTGTTCACTGTACACTATATACAGAGCGTCTTTGTATAATGTCACTGGTAATCACTGTATTACCTGTACACTGACACTATATATAGACCTCCTATGTATACTGTCACTGGAGATCTCTGTATTACCTGTACACTGGCACTATATACAGAGCTCCTGTGTATAATGTCACCGGTGATCACTGTATTACCTGTACACTATACACTATATACAGAGCTCCTGTGTATAATATCGCTGATGATCCCTGTGTTACATGTACACTGACACTATATACAGAGCTCCTGTGTACAATGTCTCCAGTGATCACTGTGTTACCTGTGAACTGACTCGATATACAAAGCTCCTGTGTATAATGTCACTGGTGATCGCTGTATTACCTGTACACTATACACTATATACAGAGCTCCTGTGTATAATGGCATTGGTGATCGCTGTATTAACTGTACACTATACACTATATCCAGAGCTCCTGTGTATAATGGCATTAGTGTTGTGTTTTTTTTATTAATGATTAGTATTGTAGTATTCGGTCACAATGTGGTGGTAGTATGTGATCTGGTTATGGTTATGATGTGGCCATATTTCTCCCTGTATGTGGTATTATTTGGTGACTATGTAATGGTAATATGTGGTCTGGTCATGGTGTGGAGGTATTTGTTCCTTGTATATGGTATTATACGGTAACTATATCAGTTATGGTACCATATCTAAGCAGTAACCTTGGTTCTGGTACAGTATCAATGTAGTAATCTAGATTCTGGTACAATATGTATGCCGTAAGCTTGGTTCTGCTTCCGTACTTTGTAGTAGACATAGTAAGCTCCGTTCTGCTCCCATATCTCTGTAGTAAGCTCTGTTCTGCTCCCATATCTCTGTAGTAAGCTCCGTTCTGTTCCCATATCTCTGTAGTAAGCTCAGTTCTTTTCCTATATCTCTGTAGTAAGCTCCAGTCAGTTTCCATATCTACGTAGCAATCTAGGCTCCGGTCTTGTGTCTATGTAGTCAGCTTGCTTCTGTTACATTATCTAAGTAGGCAGCAAGCTTGGTTCTGCTCCCATATATATGCAGCAAGCTCTGTTCTGTTCTCATATCTATGTACCAGCCTGTTTTTAAAGCCTGTTATCTCTGCTGCTTTAATGCAGCAGCCAGAGATAAGCAGGGCAAAAGCACCGCAACTGGAGGGCCACTGCCTTGTGATTGCCCCCCAGGCTGAAAAGTGCCAGCAAGCCCCTGGGTTCAGGTCTGGAGATTGGGCTGGCCATGACAGGGATTTGATGTGGTGGTCCTTCATCCACACATTGATTGACCTAGCTGTGTGGCATGGCACATTGTCCTGCTGGAAAAACCAGTCCTCAGAGTTGGGGAACATTGCCTGAGCAGAAGGAATCAACTGTTTTTCCAGGATAACCTTGTATGCGGCTTGATTCATAAATCCTTCGCAAAGAATAACCTGCCCAATTCCAGCCTTGCTAAAGTATCCCCAGATCATCACCGATCCTCCACCAAATTTTACAGTGGGTGCAAGACACTGCGGCTTGTACGCCTCTCCAGGTCTCCATCTAACCATTAGATGGCCAGGTGTTGGGCAAAGCTGAAAATTAGACTCATCAGAGAAGATTACCGTATTTTTCGGACTATAAGACGCACCGGACCATAAGACGCACCGGACCATAAGACGCACCCCTATTTTCAGAAGGAAAATAGGGAAAAAAATAATAATGTGTCAAATGGGGGTCCGTCTTACAGTCCGAATTCAGCTTACCTGGGAAGGGATCCGGCACAGGTGGAGAAGTAGTCACAGGGGTCATTCAGTGGTCCAGGCTTGTGCGGTGGTGGCGGCTCTGTGCTGGGGCAGCTGCGCTGGGGCTGGGGTGGGTGGGCTGTGCTGGGGCAGCTGTGCTGGGGAAGGGGCAGCTGTGCTGGGGCAGGGGCAGCTGTGCTGGGGCAGGGGCAGCTGTGGCAGGGGCAGCTGTGCTGGGGCAGGGGCAGCTGTGCTGGGGCAGGTGGGCTGGGGCAGGGGCAGCTGTGCTGGGGCATGGGCAGCTGTGCTGGGGCAGGGGCAGCTGTGCTGGGGCAGCTGTGCTGGGGCAGGGGCAGCTGTGCTGGGGCAGGTGGGCTCTGCGGTGGTGGCAGCGGGCGGCGCTCTGCGGTGCGGTGGTGGCAGCGGGCTGTGCTCCGGTGCAGGGGAGGCAGCTCCGCCGACGTTTCTTCGCAGCCCGGAGGCCCCCGCACACCCCTTGCTGGGCGCCGCCATGTTACGGTGGCCTCCGGGATCATGGACGCCGGCAAGATGGCCGCCGGTCCGGGGACGGCGCATGCGCAGCTTCAGATCTCGTCGTGAGATCTCGGGGGACGAGATCTCGTTGCCGAGATTTGAATCTCGTCCCCCGAGATCTTGGCACGAGATCTGAAGCTGCGCATGCTCCGTCCCCGGACCGGCGGCCATCTTGCCGGCGTCCATGCTCCCGGAGGCCACCGCAACATGGTGGCGCCCAGCAAGGGGTGTGCGGGGGCCTCCGGGCTGCGAAGAAACGCCGGCGGAGCCGCCGCCCCTGCACCGGAGCACAGCCCGCTGCCACCACCGCATCGCAGAGCGCCGCCCGCTGCCACCACCGCACCGCAGAGCCTCGCCCGCTGCCTCCAGCGCACCAGGTACCATGCATTGCGACCATAAGACGCAACCCCCCACTTTCCCCCAAAATTTTGGGGAAAAAAGTGCGTCTTATGGTCCGAAAAATACGGTACCTTACTCCAGTCCTCTATGGTCCAATCTTTATGGTCTTTGGCAAACTTCAGCCTGGCTCTCCTTTGCTTCTCATTGATGAAAGGCTTTTTTCTAGCTTTACATGTCTTGAGCCCTGCCTCTAGGAGCCTGTTATGAACTGTGCTTGCCGTGCACTTCACCCCAGCTGACATTTGCCTTTCCTTTTGTAGGTCACTTGATGTCATCCTGCGGTTGCCAAGTGACATTCGAATAAGATGACGGTCATCCCGGTCAGTGGAGAGTCATTTTTATCCTCTGCCGGTCTGTAGCTTTGTTGTCCCCAATGTCTGCTGCTTGACCTCGTTGTAATGGACTGCTGTCTTAGAAATTTTAAGGATGGAGGCAACATGATGCTCATTGTATCCCTCTGCTAGTAAAGCGAGAATTGAACCCTTCTTTTCCTCACTCAACACTTTTCAACTCCTTTGGCATGGATAAAAGTTATTTTTTCATTCCTATTACTTTTGGGATATTACTAGCACTTGTTTTCCATCCAACTTGTCCTATTGCAAAAGGATTGTGAACACCACAGCTGTGGTTTTTATACTTTCCTTCATTAAATAAGATTTGGTTCAGGTGATCAACTAATCAGAAGCACATTAAATAGAATGAGGTGTGCTCTGGTTGGAATTCACCTGACAGTGGAATGGAATGGCTGTCAGACGTGGAGAGAAGCTGATTTTTATAAAACTGTGCAGTGGTCTCTTAATTTCTACCAGAGCTGTATATATATATGGTCTTCTTCTGTCCTTGTATATTGACAATTTTGATGAGGTGTCCAATAACTCTTTGGGTGGATATTGTGTATTCAGGTCGCCTCTGTAAAAATGTATTAAACTTTAAAAAAAAAAATATTTTCATGATAATATATACTGTAACATGTTTGGGGGTTGACTGACTGCACTGTATACACTGATTTTCGGTTAATCCTTGAATATAGAATTTTTATTGTGTATTGAGGCATTTTTGTGTCCTTTCCTTAAATTCTATATACAATATCCATCCTGATATAATCTGCAAGTACTTATATCTATATACAAGTATGAATGTCTATATATTCAATATAACCAGTAGTATCTGCTATAATATTTTTCTCTTTTTCCTTCGTGGTTGATCCATTGCATTGTACATTTTAACTAGGATTTATCTAACCAATTATTAACTGTATATGGTGATTTAGCAGTATCTTTCCCCGTCTGTAATTGTATACGATATGATGTATTGTTGCTTCCTATATAAATTTCTATAATGTTTGGATATAATCATCTGATGGCTGATTGGCAGCCGTGTGCTTTGTTAATTTCTGCATTTATATCATTTTGTATTATTATATTAACTTTTTGAGGTATTGTGAATTCTGATGGCTGCTTGACAGCCCTTATATATATTTATGCACTAGTTTGCTGCTGATATGTATATTCTTTTTTATTTGTATGTACCCCGGTTTTGCCAGTACTTTATATGGTTCTCCATCTGTTGCACAATAGTGCGCATGCACCTCCTTGCTGCCGCCGTCCCCTATCGGCTTCTGGGTGTTGCGAACTCCCTTGCTCGCATTTCTGAGTCGAAGTTCCCTCTGCTCCCTCTGGTGGTTACTGAGAGTAGTGGAGCTGGCCAGGTGGATGGAAGTTCTCCACCTGACGACAATAATTGGGAACCTGGGATTACTGGCTGGGAGCATATAATGGAGCTGGCTGCTCTTGAAGGTTGCTGGTGATTTTTCCTCCTTGTGCATTTGGAGTTCTTTTTTCCCCTGCCTGATCTGCATGTTCAGTTAAATGATTCTTTTGCTAATTCTTTGCATCTAATCTGGTTGTGCCTTTTTTTTGGGCCCCACCGTTTGCTCAGTCTGTTTTCTGCCTGTGTTTGTGTCTCATCTTGTCTCATCGACACTATATGTTTGGGGGCTGTCTATTCCTTTGGGGATCTGCTCCGGGGCAGTTTAGATTTCACCTTTCTGTGTTTAGGCTTAGTTAGTTCTCCGGCTGTGACGAAGCATCTAGGGCAGGAGTCCCCAGCGACCTGTCCGCGGCCCAGGACCGGGCCGTTGGGTTTCTTTTGCCGGTCCGCGGAGCTGCCGCAGACCAGCAGTAAATACTGACAGTGTGCTCTGCGGCTGTTCATTATCACCGGGGGCCGGGGCGAGTCGCGCGTACAGGCGGCAGTGTGCTCTGCGGCGGCTGTTCATTATTGCCGGGGCGAGTCGCGCGTACAGGCGGGGGAACACGCTGACATTGTTATGTGTCAGCGGCAGCGCTGTCTGTGGGCAGGGAACAAGCCCTCTGCTTTCCCGCCCATGGCCATAGTAACCCTGCAGCCATGGCCCGACTGAAGCAGCAGGGAATGAAGAGCGGAAGAGAGGTATTTTTTTTGTATATATGTATATGTGTGTGTGTTTATGTATGTGTGTGTATCTATATGTGTGTATCTGTGTGTATGTATGTCTGTGTATGTGTGTATCTGTATCTGTGTTTATCTGTGTGTGTATCTGTGCATGTGTGTGTGTATGTATGTATGTGTGTATCTGTGTGTATGTATGTGTGTGTATACTGTATGTGTGTATCTATATGTTTATCTGTGTATGTGTATATATATATATGTATGTGTGTGTACTGTATGTGTGTGTATATATATATATATATATATATATATATATATAAAAAAATAAAAAAAAGCCAAAAAGCCCCCCCCCGCCCCACCTTCACCCCGCTGGGCCATGGAAGAATGGTCTTGCTGGTGTGAAAAAAGGTTGGGGACCACTGGTCTAGGGCATCGTAGGAACGCTCCACGGCTACTGCTAGTTGTGTTGCTAGGATCAGGGGTCTGAAATCCGCTTAGTTACCAACTTCTCTGGTCTTCTGGTGGCTTAGTCTGTTCCTGCTGTCCTCCTCGGTGACCCATTCATAACATCTGTGCATGCGATGCACTCGGTGCCGGCTCACGTGGGGCCTCACGTGTTTCTGGTGTCGGATGCTGGGTAGTGAACGGGCCGGCGGATTGCCGCTTTCGTCATGATGACGCGTCAACAATTGCTGGCTTCCGGCCTTAATTGACTTCCGGGCCTCTGCCTCTGCCTCTGCCTTGAGGACCTGTGAGGCGTCGTTTTCTCAAACTACAGACTGTAATGTACTTGTCTTCTTGCTCAGTTGTGCAGCGGGTCCTCCCACTTCTCTTTCTACTCTGGTTAGAGCCTGTTTGTGCTCTCCTCTGAAGGGAGTAGTACACACCGTTGTAGGAAATCTTTAGTTTCTTGGCAATTTCTCGCATGGAATAGCCTTCACTTCTAAGAAAAATAATAGACTGTCGCGTTTCACATGAAAGTTCTTTTTTTCTGGCCATTTTGAGAGATTAATGGAACCAACAAATGTAATGCTCCAGATTCTCAACTAGCTCAAAGGAAGGTCAGGTTTATAACTTCTGTGCATTGCTCCCTGCAGCCTCCATGGATCGGACTTTGTTTCCAGCAGATCCTGCAGGCACTCGATCAGATTTAGATCTGGGGAATTTGAAGACAAGTCCTCCCCTTCATCTCATTCTCATATTCGTCCATTACTGAGCAGTAGTGATGAGCGAGCGCTGAAATGCTCCATAATTCTCTACTAAAATCCAGCAGACCGTAATGATCGGGTGCTCGACCCAAGTAACAAGCATAATGGAAGTCAGTGGGGAAACGTGAACATTTTTTCGGCTGACCCCACCAGGAGGTCTGGAGGGGGACTGGAAAATCAATAAAAAGGATGGAAATGGAATGGGAAAAGCGTAGGGAAGACCCCTGGATGCGTCTCTGACAACATCGTCCCCAGGAGCGACCTGGGAGTCAGAGGATTACGCCACTTTTATGGACTGACAAACATACAAAACCGAAGATAAAATGGATTTTACAGGAAACAATGTAAAGAAACATTCTTTCCTGTATAACGACTTGTATATAAGGCAAAATAAATCCCGCCATGGAAGACATATGCCAGGAGTTTGTCAATTCTCTCCGTGTTTGTGTGGGTTTCCTCCGGTTTTCATCCCACGCTCCAACGACGTACTGATGGGGAGTCCAGCTTGTGACCCGCAATGGGGACACTGATGATGATGATGTATATAAAGTGCTGCAGAATGTGATGGTGCGATGTAAGCAACGCAGAATAGATAATCACGCCGTGACAGCGCTCTGATGGCCAGTGCCTGGTGTGGAGCTTTCAAGGAAGGAGAACTTGTCAGGGTCCTGGATTAGGTGAGTATATAGTGTTTATTATTTAAATTAAAATGTGTGGGGCATTATTAAGTGTGAGGGCATCATAAGGTATGGGGCATTGTGGGGGCATCATAACGTGTGGGGGCATCATAAGATATGGGGCATTGTGGGGGCATCATAAGGTATGGGGCATTGTGGGGGCATCATAAGGTGTGGGGGCATCATAAGATATGGGGCATTGTGGGGGCATCATAAGGTATGGGGCATTGTGGGGGCATCATAAGGTATGGGGCATTGTGGGGGCATCATAAGGTATGGGGGCATCATAAGACATGGGGCATTGTGGGGGCATCATAAGGTATGGGGGCATCATAAGGTATGGGGCATTGTGTGGGCATCATAAGGTATGGGGGCATCATAAGATATGGGGCATTGTGTGGGCATCATAAGGTATGGGGTCATTGTGGGGGCACCACAAAGTATGGAGGCATCATAAGGTATGGGGCATTGTGGGGGCATCATAAGGTATGGGGGCATCACAAAGTATGGGGGCATTATAAGCTATGGGGCATTGTGGGAGCATCACAAAGTTCACAAAGTATGGGGGCATCATAAGGTATGGGGCAGTGCAGGGGCATCATAAAGTGTTGCAGCATCATGTGACTGTGAGGGCATCATAAAGTACGGTGGTATCTCATACATTGTAAGTACATTATAAGGACTACTGTGGGGCTCCTCATACAGTGTTGGGACTACTGTGGGGCCCCTCATACAGTGTTGGGGCTCCTGTGGGGCTCCTCATACAGTGTTGAGGCTACTGTGGGGCCCCTCATACAGTGTCGGGGCTACTGTGGGACCCCTCATACAGTGTTGAGGCTACTGTGGGGCCCCTCATACAGTGTTGGGGCTACTGTGGGGCTCCTCATACAGTGTTGGGGCTACTGTGGGGCCCCTCATACAGTGTTGGGGCTACTGTGGGGCCCCTCATACAGTGTCGGGGCTACTGTGGGGCCCCTCATACAGTGTTGGGGCTACTGTGGGGCTCCTTATACAGTGTTGGGGCTACTGTGGGGTCCCTCATACAGTGTTGGGGCTACTGTGGGGCCCCTCATACAGTGTCGGGGCTACTGTGGGGCCCCTCATACAGTGTTGAGGCTACTGTGGGGCTCATCATACAGTGTCGGGGCTACTGTGGGGCCCCTCATACAGTGTTGGGGCTACTGTGGGGTCCCTCATACAGTGTTGGGGCTACTGTGGGGTCCCTCATACAGTGTTGAGGCTACTGTGGGGCCCCTCATACAGTGTTGAGGCTACTGTGGGGTCCCTCATACAGTGTTGGGGCTACTGTGGGGTTCATTATACTGTGCATAAGGGAGCTGTACATGAGGACATTATTAAATGCTAAGTCGGCACTTAAGAAGCATTATTGTTATAGGGGCACTCAAAGTATTGTGACTGTCAAAGGTGATTATCAATTTCTGGAAGCAAAATCTGGACACTGTTTTTTAGGGCACTCGCACAGGGTATTAATATTTTCTAATTTTCAAAGGGGTAATTTTACCATCCGGGGGCATAAAAGAGGCATTTTACTTTGTAAAGGGCACAGTGATGGCGTTACTATGAGGGGCTGTAAGAGGAGCACTGTTTTTGGACCACACAACAGGTGCAGTCATAGGGGCTTAGTATTGGGGTATCAGCGGGATGAGGGGTCTGTACAGGTTGGGAATAGATGGTGATGGGGCTGGAAATGTGAGAAGTCAGATGTGTCTGTGTTGTATTCTCTGCAGACGAGTCCTGGCTGGAGAAGTTGTCATGTCGGTCCGGGTCAGATGGAAAAGAAGGGAAAAGTGAATGACTCCACCAGAAAGAACGTCAGCTGTAAGTCACCATCTATAACTGTGCTGTGATGTCTTACATGTTCTGCAGGACTGGTATCTACCACTGAACATATGGCCGTAATATCAATGTTGGTCTTTGTATAGAGATTATTTTCAGTAACAGCGCGGTCATCTGCTTCTCCTACATCCACTATAGGGTGCACCACCTTAGTAGTAATCATCAGGGTTACCGCTTAGATGTTTCACCTTACCTTCTGAGCTGAACCTCTAGCTGCGCCTCTGAGGAGTAAATATAAGGTGGTGCAGAACTGTGGAGAGCTTTGTGTATAAGAGTAATAAGTTTATATTGAACTCTGTAGCGGATGGGTAACCAGAGCTATGACTGGCACTGGGTAGAGGTATCGGTGGAGCAGCTGGATAGAAATACGTCCTTGGGTGCCACAGTCAGGATGGATTGGAGAGGATAAAGTTTGGTTAAAGGGAGACTGATAATACTACCATACAGCACTCACATTATACTACCATACAGAGCTCACATAATACTACCATACAGAGCCCACATAATACTATCATACTGATCCCACATAATACTATCATACTGATCCCACATAATACTGCCATACAGATCCCCCATAATACTACCATACAGTGCACATGTTATATTACTATGCAGTGCACACATAATACCACTATACAGAGCCCACATAATACTACCATACAGAGCCCACGTAATATTACTATGCAGTGCACACATAATACTACCATACACTGCCTGCATAATACTGCTACTATGTGAACCTCCTTCCACCTGCCAGCATCAGATCTGCATCTTTGAAAACGTTGTGCGGAGCCTACAAATCTGGGAGCAGCGGCAGGTAGGGGGAGGTTCGGGGGGCTATCATTTCACAGCCTCAGAATCACTGGACCAGGGGTCTACAAAGACAATCTGCTCCTCTGTAGTCTCTAGCGATGTCGGTCTGTACATGTATAGTGCTGGTTACAGCGCCCCCTGGTGTCCGACAGTTATTCTACATAGAATCCTCAACAAAAGCAAATCTGTCTGATATTTAGCGCTGAGTCCGGTCTTTGTGTTACATCCAGACAGAAGACTGGTGAATTTCCGCACATTTATCAGATTTCTGAATATTTTGGAAGTTTTCTAGTTATTTGTCACAAAAGCTGGAGATGCCGGGGATTGTACCAGGGGCCTCATATATGCAAGGCATGCGCTCCACCCCTGAGCCACATCCCCTGTACACACCGTCTGATGTGTGATCTCAATTCTGAGAACGATCTATGACGAGAATCTGACTCTGAATCTACCATCATAGATCTTCTCACAATTAGTTTTTCCTTTTTGATAATTCTGCAGCATAAATGACATCATCTTCCAACAGTCTGGACTATTAGGGACGAGGCAAAACTACTCGTCTTTAATTCTTTATTATTTGGTTATTTTTACAATATGGGAAGAGGAGGGGATTCTATTTTTGCCATTTTTGCATCTTTTTTAAGCAAATTAAAAATATACAATTCCCCTTTTTTTATATTTTTAAAGGGATTGTTCACTAATGGACGACTCTTTTCTATTGTCTCAATCAATTAGGAAGAAAGCGTACAACACCTCCCGGATGGGAACATCTCCGAGCGCTGCGCCCCCTGATGATCTCGTGACGGGCTGCAGACAATCAGCGGCGGCTGAAAGGCGACATCGCTCCTGATCCCGTAGGTAAGTGACCTTTCTTCTTGTATCGGGCTCCATCAGGGCGCTCTACAGCAATGTACAGTGGGAACCAATCCCTTTAAGTGTAAGAAAACTGAAAGAATTCATCGTTAATAAGATTTGCCTTTTCCATAAAAGCCCAAAATATTGAAAAATTATGTGATCTATCCCACACGGTAAATGCATGAAAAAATAGTCAGCAGACGGGCAGTTAGTACCCCTGACGAAGCCACCCAGAGTGGCGACACGCGTCGGGGCTTTCCACTCTGCCTGCTCCACTCCACATGGGTTTTGTATATTGCTGACATGTACATGTGCTGACTATTGAGGGTGGCTATTTTTGCCTACTTTATCCCCCCTACGGATTCAGACTATGTGGGTTATTTGTATGTTACATGCCTAGCCTTTAGGTTGGGGTATTTATACTCCTGACGGAGGATGATTGGGATTGCATTGCCTTTATGATCTATGTACCTTATTTGATGAAGACATTTCCTAGGCAATGTTATTCTATGTGTGCTGCTCCATGCTACCAGTGTTCATCCTTTGTAGGTTATGAATTTGTTGCCCACTATAATCACATATTGTCTATTCTCCTAACTCATGTATGGGTCAATGTTTCTATGTGAGGGTGCAGATACCTTTCATTTGGGTATGCTGTTTACATGGACCTAGGGTTATAAGTATTATTCCCGGTGGGGTTTTTTGGTAGCAGGTTTTTTGCTCTATTATGAGCTCTGTGCAGCTTGTGTATGTGTCACATGTGTGACCATTTTTAATGTTTTTAATACCTTTTGTGCCTGTTTTTCTGTGTCCAATAAAATTGGTACTGTATATGCTATTCCCTGCCTGGGGTGAGCCCCTGTGTGTGGCCTATTTCTTTTTCTTTTTTTGTTAATTACTCTAGTGGTGGCTGAACGCAGAGAGAATTTTATGATTTAGTGAATCTATTAGTGAGATCTCATGATAAATAGGCAAAGAGAACTCCAGATGCAACTAATATAAGCAGCCTGTAGGCTAACAATGGCACTGTCATATTTTACGCTCAGGTTGTGCACCGGGAATCCTTCTTTTTAGAAATCTTATTTTTGGGGGGATGGCACGGGCTCAAAAGTTGTTACCATCTGCAGCAAGAGCCAGTGGTTATACACAGGTGATCTCCTTCTGTATGTGCTGGGACCAGACCTAACCCCGATCCCAGCACTTTAACTCCTCAGATGCTGCTATCAATACTGATTGAGGTATCTAAGTAGTTGGACAGATGAAGATCGCTCCCTCTGTCAGCACATCGGCACCCCCCTGATTGGATTCTTACGGTAACCAAAGTCCTAACTTTGGCCTCTGTTTTTGCCCTATACATTATTCTATAAGATCCCTCGTAGGCTGCAGACAGGTTAGTGCACTGCAGTACATAAGTAGTACTGTGTATTATCAGTGCAATCACATGATCACATGTTCACCCCTATGAGAAGTGTAAAATAAAAAGTTTCGAGTGTAAGAGAAAAAAAATAACAAAATCATTTTTATACTTTGAAACTATATAATTTTTCATCCGGTATGTGCTGATTACACCGCCCCCTAGTGTCTGACACATAATTGACATCAAATTCTTAAAAGTGAGTCGTTCTGATACTTAGTGGTGAGTCCGATCCTTGCGCTACATCCACACAGATGATCAGGGAGTTTCCTCACATTTTTTCAGATTTCTGAATAATTTGAAAGTTATCTGGTAACACTCTAAGAGAACATACAGTGCTGCAGCCAATCACTGAGCTCTACCTGGGTAGGCAGCACGAGCCGCTGAGCTCACTGATTGGCTGCAGCACTAATAACTTTTGTGCTCTAAATTATGATGAATTTTTCAAATGCGCTTGGCTTCAGCAATTCCAGGATAAGCTGCACTCACTTTCAAGAAAAGGTGGAGCTGGAAGCTACTGGCTTATAAACTACAAGAGAAAAAGAATGTGTGTCAAAAAATGATGAATCTTAAAATATATGTCTTATAGGAGACAGGTCCTGGAGTGGAAACATACAGACAGTATTGTATGGCACTGTGGTGTTGGAACAATAATAGATGGGAGTGTTTCTAAATGTTCACAATACAATGGGTTAAGTTCAGTGCATAACAAATACTGCTATAAAGTGCCAACATAATACTACCAAATAGGGCCCACATAATACAACCATACAGAGCCCACATAATACAAACATACAGAGCCCACATAATACAACCATACAGAGTCCACATAATGTTACCATACAGAGCCCACATAATACAACCATACAGAGCCCACATAATACAACCATACAGAGCACATATAATACTACCATAGAAATCCCACATAATACTAGCATACAGTGCACAAATAATACTACCCTACAGAACCCACATAATTCTACCATACAGAGCCCAAATAATATTACCATACAGAGCCCACATAATACAATTATACAGATTCCACATAATACAACCATACAGAGCCCACAAAATACTGTCATACAGAGCCCACATAATAATACCATACAGAGCCCACATAATACAACCATACAGAGCCCACATAATACAATTATACAGATTCCACATAATACAACCATACAGAGCCCACATAATACATTTATACAGATTCCACATAATACTACCATACAGAGCCCACATAATACAACCATAGAGAGCCCACATAATACTACCATACAGAGCCCACATAATACAACCATACAGAGCCCACATAATACAACCATACAGAGCCCACATAATACTATCATACAGAGCCCACATAATAAAACCAGGCTCGGACAGTCACAAAAGGTAACAGGGGAATCCCCCGATGTGCCCCTGTGCAGCTCTGGGCCACCAATCCCGCTGTATGGGCAGTATGTGGCATAATTCACTTGGAAAAAAGCAGCATCTCATCATTCATTAACAAAACTACCCAGTTTATTAGAGATGTAGATAGGTTTGTCAGTGATGGCAGTGTAATATTTTTATATTTATATGCAGGTGAAAAGTGGGCCCCCTAAAGTCAATGTTACTGGCAGTCCCTTGGTACCCCAGTCCGACACTGAATACAACCATACAGAGCCGACAAAATACAACTATACAGAGCCCACATAATATTACCATACAGAGCCCACAAAATACTATCATACAGAGCCCACATAATACTACCATAGAGATCCCACATTACACTATCATACAGATCCCACATAATATTACCATACAGTGCCCACAAAATACTACCATACAGAGCCCACATATTACCATACAGAGCCCACATAATAGTACCATACAGAGCCCACAAAATACTACCACACAGAGCCCACATAATATTACCATGCAGAGCCCACAAAATACTATCATACAGAGCCCACATAATACTACCATACAGATCCCACATTACACTATCCTACAGATCCCACATAATATTATCATATAGTGCCCACAAAATACTACCATACAGAGCCCACATAATATTACCATACAGAGCCCACAAAATACAACCATACAGAGCCCACATAATACTACCATACAGAGCCCACATAATACTTCCATACAGAGCCTACAAAATACAACTATACAGAGCCCACATAATACAACCATACAGAGCCCACATAATACAACCATACAGAGCCCACATAATATTACCATACAGAGCCCACAAAATACAAACACACAGAGCCCATATAATGCTACCATACAGAGCCCACATAATACTACCATACAGAGCTTACAAAATACAACTATACAGAGCCCACATAATACAAACATACAGAGCCCACATAATACAACCATACAGAGCCCACAAAATACAAACACACAGAGCCCATATAATGCTACCATACAGAGCCCACATAATATTACCATACAGAGCCCACATAACACAACCATACAGAGCCCACATAATACTACCATACAGAGCCCACATAATACTATCATACTGAGCCCACATAATACTGTCATACAGAGCCCACATACAGTGGGTTCGGAAACTATTCAGACCCTTTTAAATTTTTCACTCCTTGTTTCATTGCAGCCATTTGGTAAATCCAAAAAAGTTCATTTTTTTCCTCATTAATGTACACTCTGCACCCCATCTTGACTGATAAAAGACAGAAATGTAGAAATTTTTTGCACATTTATTAAAAAAGAAAAGCTGAAATATCACATGGTCATAAGTATTCAACCCTTTGCTCAGACACTCATATTTAAGTCACATGCTGTCTATTTCCTTATGATCCTCCTTGAGATGGTTCTACTCCTTCACTGGAGTCCAGCTGTGTTTAATTACACTGATAGGACTTGATTTGTAAAGGCGCACACCTGTCTATATAAGACCCCACAGCTCACAGTTCATGTCAGACCAATTGAGAATCATGAGGTCAAAGGAACTGGCAAGTAGCTCAGAGACAGGATTGTGGCAAGGCACAGATCTAGCCAAGGTTACAAGAGAATTTCTGCAGTATTCAAGGGTTCTAAGAGCACAGTGGCCTCCATAATCCTTAAATGGAAGAAGTTTGGGACCACCAGATGTCTTCCTGGACCTGGCCGTCCAGCCAAACGGAGCAATCGTGGGAGAAGAGCCTTGGTGAGAGAGGTACAGAAGAACCCCAAGATCACTGTGGCTGAGCTCCACAGATGCAGTAGGGAGATGGGAGGAAGTTCCACAAAGTCAACTATCACTGGAGCCCCTCCACTAGTCGGGCCTTTATGGCAGAGTGGCCCAACGGAAGCCTCTCCTCAGTGCCAGACATTTGAAAACCCGCATAGTTTGCTAAAAAAAAACCACATGAAGGACTCCCAGACTATGAGAAATAAGATTCTCTGGTCTGATGAGACGAAGATAGAACTTTTTGGTGATAATTCTAAGCGGCATGTGTAGAGAAAACCAGGCACTGCTCATTACCTGCCCAATACAATCCCAATAGTGAAACATGGTGGTGGCAGCATCATGCTATAGCTGCAGGGATGGGATTACTGGTTGCAATTGAATAAAACATGAATGTGGCCAAGTACAGAGATATCCTGGATGATAACCTCTTCCAGAGTGCTCTGGACCTCAGACTTGGCCAAAGGTTCACCTTCCAACAAGACAATTATCCTAAGCACACAGCTAAAATAACAAAGAAGTGTCTTCAGAACAACTCTGTGACCATTCTTGACTGGCCCAGCCAGAGCCCTGACCTAAACCCAATTGAGCATCTCTGGAAAGACCTGAAAATGGCTGTCCACCAACGTACACCATACAACCTGACGGAACTGTAGAGGATCTGCAAGGAAGAATGGCAGAGGATTCCCAATTCCAGGGGTGAAAAACTTGTTGCATCATTCCCAAGAAGACTCATGGCTGTACTAGCTCAAAAGTTGCTTCTACTGAATACTGAGCAAAGGGTCTGAATACTTATGACCATGTGAGATTTCAGTTTTTCTTTTTTAGTACACTTGCAAAAATGTCTACATTTCTGTTTTTTTTCAGTAAAGATGGGGTGTAGAGTGTACATTAATGAGAAAGAAAATACATTTTTTGAATTTACCAAATGGCTGCAATGAAACAAGGAGTGAAAAATTTAAAGGGGTCTGAATACTTTCCAAAACCACTGTAATACTAGCATACAGAGCCCACATAATGCAAACATACAAAGCTCACATAATACAAACATACAGAGCCCACATAATACAACCATACAAAGCACATATAATACTACCACACAAATCCCACATAATACTACCATATAGAGCCCACATAATACTACCATACAGAGCCCACATAATACTACCATACAGAGCCCACATAATACTACCATATAGAGCCCACATAATACTACCATATAGAGCCCACATAATACTACCATACAGAGCCCACATAATACTACCATACAGAGCCCACATAATACTACCATACAGAGCCCACATAATACAACCATACAGAGCCCACATAATACTACCATACAGAGCCCACATAATACTACTATACAGAGCCCACATAATACTACCATACAGAGCCCACATAATACTACCATACAGAGCCCACATAATACTACCATACAGAGCCCACATAATACTATCATACAGAGCCCACATAATACTATCATACAGAGCCCACATAATACTATCATACAGAGCCCACATAATACTATCACAGAGCCCACATAATACTATCATACAGAGCCCACATAATACTACCATACAGAGCATACATAATACTACTATATAGAGTTCACAACATAAAATGCCAACATAATTTATCACAATATGTTTCTAGTAGAATCAATTTGCATTACCCTGGCTCAGTGGTCACATCAGTTTTCTGTGGCCACCATACGAGAGCCCAGCTATCCTGCTACTACCCGTCAACACCCCTGATTAGTAGGTCTGGTGTAACATCAAGTGGACATCATGCCGCAACCATAATGTCCCAGAAGGCCTACAAAAAAGATGTGCTGGGAACAGCGTCAGGTAGGAGGATGTGTGCGGGGCTCCCATCTAGCAGCCACAGGAGTGGTCCCGGATCCTGTAAATATGATTCGCCCCTCTCTAGTCTCCACCTATAATTGAACGCGCACAATGGCGGCGCGCTCATCATGTTTTGTGACATGAGTCATTGTCACATCCATCAGGGGATGTGGCTCAGTGGTTGTTAGGAACGGCGGAACGCACTAAATAAAATAATAAAGTGCGATCGCCGCTCGGGGTCCACCGTGCAGAAGGTGTTATAACTGCTGCTCAGTAATAGCAGACGTGCTATATGGCGATATAATGCGCACGGGGTTAAACATCACCCAGGTGCGCAAAGCAATCACTGTTTAATCACAGAGATTCCAGGAGGAGTGAACACAAAAAGGCTGAGCCTGTTAGCGTCACAGGTCTCAGATATATGCACACACGGTATCAGGTCACAGGTGCAGGACCAAAGGCAGAAGGAACTGCGTCCGTCTAGACCTACCGTGTGTGCGGCGTAGCAACTGCGGGAGCAAAAAGAGCTGCAACTGCAGCGCGGCGTAGGACACTGCCGCGAGACGATAGTGCCGTGTGGAGTAGCACAATCGGACGCTAGTGTAGAGGCGCGGTGTGCACAGTGGCCTAAGGCTTGCCACTGACTGGCGCTGACTGCTGAACTGTCCACATGCGTAATATCAGAGGGAAGGGGTTTCAAATAAGTCAGTCACCAGAATCATACATCAGTCACCATTCACACATCTAGCAAGTAATGTCTATACTAGCGCATGGCCAAACGGTCCTTTTATAGCCGTGTGCTGCCAGGACCTTCCAGATCTCTGAGATAGACCAATCAGATCAGGGGAAGGACCTGAACACATGACTCCCGAGCTCCAATGGGAGATCGTCTCATGAGCATGCTCAGTGGAGCGGCAGCGGGACTTAGCCTCAGGAATGACTTGCTGCAAAGCTGTATGTGAGGCTCTGGACTCCTGTTGTGTAGCTACAGGAATCCGACGCCTAACAGTGGTGGAGCGCAGGCTTTGCATGTATTTCTATGCAGCCGCACACTCCGGTCCCGAGTGCCGGCGGCAGTGCTGGGTATTGAGGCGAGAGACTCACGCAAGTTTCTCGCATTCCACACGCGAGTGTGACCCCGGCCTAAGGGGCAAAATGTCTGACAAGTCTCTGAGCTTAGAAATAAATAATTCAGATAACATCACAGCAACGAACAAGGACGTCCCTCGTGTGTGCGGTCACCAACTCGTGGCACCATGCCAGTGGTCGACCATTCTAGGTTGTGTCCACACTGAGTCTTTTTGGACCAGGAACTCTGGAAAAGTGCCCTGTCCCGATGGTCAGTGCAAGTCCCAGCAGTCGGACCCTCACCCATCTAGAAGTTATCACCTGTCCTTTGGATCGGTCAGTCAGTGAGCATTTATATATATATATAAAAATTTTCCAAATGTTAACTATAAAAAAAAATCCCTGTGAGGGAAGTCTTCTCTGCCCTGGGATAACATCCGGGGTTATGCACGAGACTCAGAAGATTGGAATAAATTGGTTTGGGAGCTCATTGGTTAAACATTAATTTTCAGAAATAACCTACATGTCAGTGTAAACCGTTTCCTGCACACAGGATTGCGGTATAAATGGGACGGAGCGTCCGTCTGCTAAGTTCTGCAGGGTCTCTAGTAATCAGAGAAATACACAGGGGCATACACAGAAATCATGGGGCTCCAGGACAAAAGAGCGCCCCCCCCCAGATCTGCAGCATAGTGACAATCACCCTAAGCATTTCCCCCTTTCACCCCCTGGTGTACTTTAACCCTTTTTCTGACACTGTTACGTGATGTACTGACACTACAGTCTATGGGGTAATCTCTGCTGGCTAAGATAGCGCTAGTAATGGGGGCATTATGGACTCCGTTATATGGCTGTGTTATTTATATACTGTATAACAGCACCATATATTTGTACAGTATGGCACAGTTATTTCTCTGCACTGCATGGTGCCATTATTTCTGTGTACTGTATTTGGCCAGAATTTATGGTGACCTCAATGCTGAGAAATACAGGACGATACTTACCCATCATATAATACCATCAGGAGGCGTCTGATTGGCTCCAAATTTATTCTGCAGCTGGACAATGAACCCTAACATCCAGCGGGAGTCCTGGAAGTGATGATCCGGTACCACAGACCCTAGTTTTATTGATGTGTACTATATGGCGGTATCATTTACTTGTACAGTATGCCAGTGTAATGTATGTGTACCGCATGGCGGTATCATTTACTTGTACCGTATACCAATGTAATTTATGTGTACTGTATGGCGGTATCATTTACTTGTACAGTATGCCCGTGTAATTTATGCATACTGCATGGCGGTATCATTTACTTGTACAGTATGCCAGTTTAATTTGTGTACTGTATGGTGGTATCATTTACTTGTACAGTATGCCAGTTTAATTTGTGTACTGTATGGCGGTATCATTTACTTGTACAGTATGCCAGTGTAATTTATTTGTACCGTGCACTGCATAATTGTGTTATTAATGAGTGATTTATGACGGCATTACTTAAATGTTCAGAATGGCAGCATTAATTCTGCCTACTGTAATGTGGTATACTTTATACATGTACAGTAGTAAGACAATGCCGAGAACGGAAAATAACGCCACATTTAGGTAAAAGGCTCTGAGCTCCAGTAACATCAGCGGATCAGAACAGGTTTCTGCCCAGATTGACGGCCATTCCTAGGTGGAGCACAATCACGTCTCCTCTCCGCCACTTTTGTCCGGGGTTAGAGGATTAATGTCTGTAGCCCGCCCATCAGACATGTGTAACACAGGTAATTGGATGCAGCGACACAAAGGCACAGAGCAAGGGTTAACAGGGGAAAACAGTGGTTTGATTTAGTAGTTACAGGGATAAATCTCCTTGCAGGGAGCAACAGGGAATAAATCAGATGCGAGGAATTACAAAAGGAAAGAGCAACTTAAGGTGGCAGTCTATATGTAAGTCGGTTTCACTTAACGTGAGTTGGGTGCCTGTCACTTCCTCTGGGTTGAATGCCGGCTGCCGGCTGAGGTCTTCCGCCTATCAAGTCGGTCTTTCTCTTCTGGCGGCAGCGGGCGGTCACCGGTCTGACCCGCTGAGCCCCTAGTCCGTTACGCTGCTCTGCAGCCAAGAGTATTTCACAGCAGTCTCCCACTCGGCGTGCAATCCTCTGTATGCCCGACAACATGTCCGGGTCCTTTCTGCACGCAGCCTATCGTTACTCGCGGCACGGCGCAGGTCCTCACTGTCACTTCTCTCTGGCAGGAACCCTCTCTCTCTTCCCACACAAACACCCTTATCCTCTCCTGGCTCACCACGCCCCCTCTACACAGGTCATGGGTCTCCTCCGTTCTCAATTTCCTTCCCTACTGCAACACTAGGCTCGGTCCCAATAGGTTTTGCCCAGTAGTTCCGGACCCGTTGCCCTGTCAGCACTCAATGTCCGGTCTTCTCCCCTCCACATGTATGACGTATAGCATTGACGGCCCATAAATGTCTAATAAATTCAAAGTTCATTAATCATTTTCAAATTTGTATTAATTTATTTTATAATTAAGAATTGCATGGAAGGATGAGGAGATGTTCTTGGAGGAACCTCATTCTTCTTCTTTTGCAGATGTTCCTTGCTGGTCTGTAGGCTACATTTGGATGGTACAAGTCCTCCCATACAGGTACAGCATTGATGGTGGACATGCTGTACTTTCTTCGTGGCATTAGACGTGGAGTTTTTCTGCCCTCGTGATGTTTATGGAGCCGCGCTCACAGGCTGAAAATAGGCAGCTTTCTCTGATGGAGTGAGCCGCCCTAGATAATCCTCACCGGCAGGATGAGATCACCCGGCGGAAGATAGAACCTATGAGAAGAGACGCAACACTAAGGTAGAGCTATTCGATAGCGCTATCCCTCAATGTTCCTGAGAGTAAGCTATTTCACATGGTTGAGCGCACTTGGGATCTGCCCCCAAGGCCCTGCCCATGCCCAATGTTTGGTCCGTAGACCGCGGCTAGGAGTTAGTCCCGCTTGTGTGTACAAAATTATGGGGCTTTTACAATTGTTCAGTATCTTAATAAAAGACTTCTTTGTACACACAGTTGACATGCTCGTGGCGTTAGATGTTGAGTTCTTCTGCCCTCGCGATGTTTATGGAGCCGCGCTGACAGGCTGCAAATAGGCAGCTTTCTCTGATGGAGTGAGCCACCCTCGATAATCCTCGCCGGCAGGATGAGATCACCCGGCGGAAGATGGAACCTATGAGAAGAGACGTAACACTAATGTAAGTAACAGGACTCCATATCAGAGGATCCCGCTGTGCTGTCACTGTGGCCGGACGGCAGAGGAATCATCCATACACAGGTACGGGGTGATTGTCCGCCATCATACATGTGACAATCCCACTACTGACAGATCTGCTCCATGGCCGACATCACACAACATGGGGCTTATTGTCACACTCACCTCTTCTTCTTTTCCCTTCTTCTACTCTCTCAGGTTTTTGTTGTTTTTTCAGTTTTCTTTTCCCCTGAACTGGAGGTTCTATTAAAGAAAAGACAAGAAAAAGATGTTAATTATAAACTCCTAAAAGATGATCGTTGCATCGTTCTGTCGGATTCTGTTCTTCTTGTGTCCTGTAGTCCTGGTAATCGATTATTGCCCCATAATGGTGAGAATACGTCACATATACATAACATAGGCCGAGGGGGTGAGAATTAGATTGTCCAGGGCAATGATTAATGTCTCCCATAGGTTTTCTGTGGGCCGCCATGTGGGGTCTCCTGGAGAGGAGCCAATACATTTGAGTGGAATTGATTTCTACTTGCTTTTTCCAAAAATCCACATTCTCCAAAATGTGGATTTTTGTAATTAGCTTATACAACCCCACCGTGAGAGACTCTGGGATTTCAGTGCGAGTGGCGGCAATTTGAAGATACAATGACGTCCAATTGGGTGAAGGAGAGGAGCGGAGGGGCCAAAGAGGGGAGCGGTGAGGTGAACGTGAGCATTTTTTTTAAATGTTTTTCCTATTTCGTTGATTACACTCTGAGGTCTAGAGAGAACCCAGACCATAATAATGAACGTCATATTGATGGAGAACAACTTCTCTACAAACCAAATTTCTCTGTAAAATCCACACAAAAAGGTAAATTTTTATTTTGCCTGATCTGCTCATCTCTAGTGTCTCCCCTCCATTATCAACATGATCTTACTGTCAGCGTGCCACCGTGTTATCATATAATCAGCTAGATAAAGCATCAGGGTAACATTAAGAGCATAAAGGTCAGTATGAGCCCATATGGGGCCGTGGGCGCAGTATTTGGGATCAGCTCAGCACAAGAATGGCCGCTTATACCTTGTGAGGCATAAAAGTGAGAATTTTTGCACACTGAAGTTCTGGACTGTTCACCGTTTGAAAGGCACAAAAAAGTAGTAATTTTGTGAGCCTTTATGTGCATGTTCACATTAGACTTTTTGATCACAGGCTGTAGTAGGATGTCCTATAGACCTGTACACACCTGAACATGAGGATGAAGAGGATGACTTGCTGCTTAGAGTACTGAAGCTCATATTGTCTCTACCAGTTTTAGAAGCGGAAGATTTTTTCTGCCTGTTTGGTAAAAGGAAGAAGAATAAATTAGAAGGAAAAACGGCACAAAAGAGAAGAACACCCATCTATAAGGCCTATATGGACAACATGGTGGAGACACCCTGCTATGGACCCCCATCTACCAACAAGAATGGAGAATCACTATAATATTGGCCTGTAATGAGCTGTATATGATTGGCTTGTTGCAATGATCAGCTGTTATCGCCGGCGTCATTACGAGCCTTAAACCTGGTGATCATTGGCTGGTGGGTGCTTGTTTAGTCTTGAGTTACACCTGTCTTGTAGTTGGTCTTCTGGACATTTACCAGAAACAGACCCCATAATAATCATCTACTCACTCGTCTGAGCACTTGTCTCTGCTCTTTGGGGATAACCCTGATGACGTGGGATCCTCATCATTCATCATCCTGGTATTGTTATATGGCTAAAACAAACAAAGAAAATTAATATATATATTTATTTTTTTAAACGTTTTTGTTTATAATTGTAAGGTTTTATGGATTTTATCAGTCACACACTTACTTCAAGGAACCTTTGGGAAGCTGATAAAAAGTTCTGGATTTCTGGCAAGTCATTCTCTATTCTGACGTCCTCGTCTGAATCCATATGTTTATGTATGCTAGAGCGAGCTGCAAAGTACAAGTGTTATCAGAAATTGTTAGTATAAGACAGTCACCGTGTTATCATGAATAATGGTGGGAACTGATTGACACATAACATGGAAAACAAGACACACAACAGTTTTCTGCAGATGACATCTCATTCTACTTACGGTCAAAGTATCTAGTGTCCTCATCAGACTCAAGCTCCGGAATGAACAGGGGCTTCTGACTTAGAAGATTATCAAAGTCTAAGTCACATAGAAACGGATGCATTTTGATCTCTTTTGCTCCTCCTGGAAAAGAAAAGAAAGAAAATGGTAAACCATTGTCAGAGAGACAACTCCATATCTCAACCATTTATGTTAATCTGAACTGAAGACGTAACAGAGCCTATGTGAAGAAAATGTACTGAAAGTCATACCCTGAAGAAAGGGAATAGATAAGCAGGTAAAGCATAGAACCTCAGTGCTGATCCTCAAGGGCATGATCATTTATCTGGTCCCAGAGGTGTCATAAGTCATTATTAATACTGTTATATACATTACCTGTCCCAAGTCTATGGGCTGGATTTTTTCTCAGCAGTTCAGTTATCAGGTCCTGAGCATCGGGTGGAGGAGTATCATTATCAAATGTCCACGTTACGTCAGCTGTTATATAAAAAGCAAAATATTACAGTAAAGAAAACCTCTCTTTATTTACTTTCATAAACAAACCTTTTATTTAACTACTTCTGGATTGGCCATAGACTATAAACTTGTAGGCAGTCCACACTTATCTCTGCACTGACATTCTAAAACATCAGTGCAGAGTAAACAGCTTGCACAACATGGTGAAGCTGTGGATGAGTGAAGTGACTGTCGCACACAGCCACACTCCGCAGAGAGAATCTAAACATGGTTCTTTTCATCGTATGCATAACACTGAACGTTGGTCCGTTGTGTATACGGATTAGGAAGCACTGACAGAAGTGTAACTTAAAGCTTGTGGACCCTAATGCAAAAGCTCCAATGGGGCCCCTAATTTTTTCAAGTCTTTAATACTAGTACTTTTTTCAAATGATCCAAAGGGAACTTTTGGGTCCCCTAGGAAAAGAAGTTGGGTCAAGTGGGGATGACCTGGTCATGAACTGGTTAACACAACAAACACCTAAACCAAAGAACTAATCTGACCAAATCACAAGGAGATCATAGAAGGCAGATTCTCTTACTTACCAGTTTGAATTTTGTATAAAATCTGAAGTGTAAATTTCCCAACAAATGGTAGACGGCCTGTAAGGAATTTATGTAGGGTGATTCCTACTGCCCACCAGTCGACAGGCCGTCCATAGCCTTCCATTAGGATGACTTCTGGGGCATAGTAACTAATGGTGCCAATCACCTGGAAACCAACAGAAGAAGAAGGTGAGGATCAGAGAAGATAACAGTTGGAAAATGTTTTCTAGATGAGAAAATATCAGAGATGGAGAAACAGATGAGATCAGTAAAGAACAAGATCCTGTAGGTAAAGCTAACCTCATTGTCACGGAACTCTTTGGTGACGTCCTCAGTTGGAGGCTTGTAGATGTCTGATGTGACTCTCATGAGGCCAAGTTTGGAAATCCCAAAATCGGTTAGCTTGATGTGACCGGTTGATGTTATCAGCAGACTGTGAAAAAAAGATGGTGTCAGTCCCAAGTAATAACTTGTAAATGGTATAACAAACTCTAAATGTCATCCCCTTTATTCTACTACAGGGGGCACTTACTTCTCCGGCTTCACATCTCGGTGCACCACACCATAGCTATGCAGGTATTCCAAAGCCAGAACTGTTTCGGCAATGTACATGCGGGCACTGGTGGTACATATACGACCATTCTTCTTTATAAGACTCTCGCAGTCTCCTCCTACAGCAAAAAGAAAATATGACAGGAGATGGTTCGTTACAGTGTAAATTGAACATGATGAGTGTGAATGAAAACTAGAGATACAAGGAGATATGTTGTATCCTGCAGAGCATATACTATTTACTGCAGGGCGGCCTACCTGGTACATAGTCCATGACCATACATAGGTGATGAGGAGTCGTAAAGGAGCAGAGCATGGAGACCAGAAAGGGACAATCAATGAATGACATAATGTCCCTCTCTACAAAGATCCATTCCAGGTTATTTTTAATTTTCGGGTTCTTCTTGTCTATTTTCTTCATGGCATATAATTGGTTGGAGTCTTTTTGGCGCACTAAGTGAACGGATCTGAAGAGAAGAAAAATTCATGGTTTATAATAAATTCTTACTAGCAGTCTGCCTATAGACCTCATCACATGTCTCCAGCACTAATGGTGAATAACAGATGCGCAGCCGTCACTACATCGATGATCATCTCTCGGAGGTCCTCATCTGTGTCACCTCCTGACTCACCGTAACAGTGATAATTAGATGTGGACGGTGACGTGGACTCATCATTCCTTTATGGTAACATTGTGCGGGCCGGGCACAGAGATTGAGGATCGTCATTAGGATCCCTGGGAAATATAGATTATTCACAAGTAAAACTCACCCAAAAGCTCCACTGCCGATCAATTTAATCGGTTCATAGTCAGTCTTACACGGGTTTCTCAATGGGGCGAATGATCTGATCAAGGCCTAAAAAAAGAAGAAATGGCATTAAGGCTGCGTGCACACGATGGGTATTTGGTGAGTTCTCTATGCTGGCAATGCGGCTGATGTGATTTATCTGGACTTTGCAAAGGTATTTGATACTGGTCCACAAAACAGCCTTATACTGAAGCCACAGAAGCAGGGACTGGGGGAAAATATATGCAGATGGGTAAGGAATTGGTTAAATTACAGGAAAAAAAGTCATCATAAATGGTACTTTCCCTAAATGGCATATAGTCAGCAGTGGGGACCACAGGGATCTGTACTGGGAGCAGTGGGGATCACAGGGATCTGTACTGGGAGCAGTGGGGACCGCAGGGATCTGTACTGGGAGCAGTGGGGACCGCAGGGATCTGTACTGGCAGCAGTCTCTCGAGATCTTGTGATGTTGCCAAGATCTCAGTCTGAGCATTTTCCCGGAGGCCACTGCAGCGCAGTAATGGATGTGCAGGGGATCTCCGGGCTTTCACAACATGCCGGCGGAGCCCCCCGCACCACAGAGCACTGCAGGCATTTTCACCCTCAGCGATGCACATCAGAACACCCCCTCATCCCAGCCTGCGGCCTGCAGCAACTCGCCACACCTGCCTCCTCCAGCAGCGACCCTGCTTCATCGCAGCCACCACCCCTGGTAAGCAATAAGATGCATGGATTATTAGAGGCACCACCATTTTATTAAGAAAAGTGTTTTTTTCCTCCTCTAAAATTTAGGGTGCGTCTTATAATCCGATGCGTCTGATGTGTGGTCAGTACAGAGGACGGGATTGGAACATGACTTATTCCTTCCAGAGACCATACTGAGGACCAGGGGGCACTCAACACTGGTGGAAGAAAGGCGATTCCGGCAGCTACATAGGAAAGGGTTCTTTACAGTTAGAGCAGTCAGACTGTGGAATGCCGACCACAGGAGGTAGTAATGGCCGTCACTATAACAGCCTTTATACAAGGGCCGGATGATTTCCACAGTACACAGAACATTGCGGGTTACAGATAAATTAGTGATGAGATGTAGAATTGGTGGAGGAAGGTCGGACTTGTTGGATCGGGGGCTTTTTTCAGGCAATGTAACTATGTTAGATAAATCATGTCACTTGCTTTTTTTCACAGCGTTTTTTTTTGTTTTCGTGCATTTTTTACGCTGCAGTTTTTGTCTCATGTTTTCTATAAAGCTGCTTTGTTTCTAACGCTTCCTAGTACTTGGCTGGGAGAAAACTTCACCGCGGATTACAGGCGTTTTTACCTGTGGATTTTCCGCATCTAACGTGATTCTATGATGAAAATCCGCACATAAAACTCAGCAAAGTCGCAGGAGAAATTGACATGTTGTGGATGTGAGTGAGGACGAGGAGGCAGGAATAATAATGCCGCCATCACACAGAGGAGGCAGGAATAATAATGCCACCATCACACAGAGGGGGCAGGAATAATAATGCCGCCATCACACAGAGGAGGCAGGAATAATAATGCCGCCATCACACAGAGGGGGCAGGAATAATAATGCCGCCATCACACAGAGGGGGCAGGATTAATAATGCCGCCATCACACAAAGGAGGCAGGAATAATAATGCTGCCATCACACAGAGGAGGCAGGAATAATAATGCCGCCATCACACAGAGGGGGCAGGAATAATAATGCCGCCATCACACACTATAGCTCTGATCTACATGAAGAATAGGGATATCCCATCGTCATATGGGGGATAATACTATATGTGTCCTTCACCCCCGTTACCTGATCATACACAGACTCTGATACTTACACTGACAGATTCCTGGATCTCCGGGATCTCACATATTCCACCGTCAGTAATTGCCGGCACAGATATTCCTATAATAATGAGGAGACGTTGTGTATGAGACGATATCAGCACATAATATATAACATCCATATAAAGAAGGAAATGACGCGAGCTGTGTGCATGGTGTAATACTGGGTATAGGGGATTCTGCACACCCCGTATACAGTTATGGCTCATCCAGAGATGGATATTCTCTCCCATAAATGGGCCATTGTTCAGGATCGGAGTCATTCTAGAACAATTACATGATCGGGGACCTATGAGCCTCCTTGTACATTTTGGGGGTGAGAAGAGCCCAGAGGAGAGAAGCAGAATTACCTGCGCCCCCTCCATTATAGTCTATAGGGGGCTCAGGAGCCGTCACCGGCCTCATACAGGGGCTGGAGAGTAAATCTACACGTTCTCTGCGCTCTCTACAATATCTCCATATGTGACTGTAGGAATATTAGATGATCGCTCACCTTCCATCAGATCAGGGTTCAGCCCCCGCTGACTGGTATTAGGGTCCGGGATATTCAGCTGTTCCCCCTCTTCAGAGTCGCCTTCTGATGATTCCTGATGGGAGTAATATGTGCAATTAATACAACATTTCACAAATACTAGATTACCATGATGGAGGGAGACGGAGGCGGAAACACAAACTCCGCAGCGCTGAGTACAGACTGTCACCACCGAGGATGGAGCCGCAGAGACAGGCGGCCGTAGAATATCCTCTGCCTCCAGCATCGTATATCTGCCCTTATGTTATATGAATGGACACAGGGGTGTACAGAGAAATCATGGGGCCCATAGAGAGAGTCCTAATGGAGCCCCATCCAAAATATAAAGCATTGTGTGGAGGAGGTTTGGTCCCAGTGTACAGGCGCAGACACAGAGGGGCGTACCGGCCATGTGTTGTGGGGCTTACAGAGGCTTTCCTCCCCTACTGAGCCCCCTTACTGTCCCGGGCTGGACTGATGGGCCCCATAGAGGCCCCATGGCCGGCCACTCTTGGGCTACATGGCTTCTCTCCAGTCTGTGCAATGCACAGTACACGTATACGCCGCACTCGGAGGCTTGTCATATGATATTATTATGCTATTATATATATGTTATTATATATGTTATGATATTATGATATTCTATTTATATAATTCAGTTTTATAAATTTATTTTAGATTAGGTATTTATATATTCGTATATGTTATATTCTATTTATATATTATCTAGGTATCTATAAATATAACATAATATATATAATAACAATATTATATATATCAATATAATTTAATAACATATATCAATATAATAAATATAATATATAACATAATAATATATCTAAATATATAATAGCATTCAAATGTATTATGATAATGCATAAATATAGTAATGTACAATAACATATATAAAATATAATAAAATATAATTATATATAAACACTAGCTGAAGAGCCCGGCGCTTCCTGGGCATAGTAACTAACTGTGGTTAGTTATAGCAAATTATAATTATCCTCCATCCCAGAGTCCCGTCCCCATATACCCATCATACATATCCACCATCCCATAGTCCAGTGCCCATATACCCATCATACATCCTCCATCCCATAGTCCAGTGCCCATATACCCATCACACATCCTCCATCCCATAGTCCAGGGCCCATATACCCATCATACATCCTCCATCCCATAGTCCAGGGCCTATATACCCATCATACATCCTCCATCCCATAGTCCCATGCCCATATACCCATCATACATATCCTCCATCCCATAGTCGAGTGTCCATATACCCATCATACATCCTCCATCCCATAGTCCCGTCCCCATATACCCATCATACATCCTCCATCCCATAGTCCAGTGCCCATATACCCATCACACATCCTCCATCCCATAGTCCAGTGCCCATATACCCATCACACATCCTCCATCCCATAGTCCAGGGCCCATATACCCATCATACATCCTCCATCCCATAGTCCCATGCCCATATACCCATCATACATATCCTCCATCCCATAGTCGAGTGTCCATATACCCATCATACATCCTCCATCCCATAGTCCCGTCCCCATATACCCATCATACATCCTCCATCCCATAGTCCAGTGCCCATATACCCATCACACATCCTCCATCCCATAGTCCAGGGCCCATATACCCATCATACATCCTCCATCCCATAGTCCCATGCCCATATACCCATCATACATATCCTCCATCCCATAGTCGAGTGTCCATATACCCATCATACATCCTCCATCCCATAGTCCCGTCCCCATATACCCATCATACATCCTCCATCCCATAGTCCCGTGCCCATATACCCATCATACATCCTCCATCCCATAGTCCAGTGCCCATATACCCATCACACATCCTCCATCCCATAGTCCCATGCCCATATACCCATCATACATATCCTCCATCCCATAGTCCAGTGCCCATATACCCATCATACATCCTCCATCCCATAGTCCCGTCCCCATATACCCATCATACATCCTCCATCCCATAGTCCAGTGCCCATATACCCATCACACATCCTCCATCCCATAGTCCCATGCCCATATACCCATCATACATATCCTCCATCCCATAGTCGAGTGTCCATATACCCATCATACATCCTCCATCCCATAGTCCCATGCCCATATACCCATCATACATATCCTCCATCCCATAGTCCAGTGCCCATATACCCATCACACATCCTCCATCCCATAGTCCCATGCCCATATACCCATCATACATATCCTCCATCCCATAGTCCAGTGCCCATATACCCATCATACATCCTCCATCCCATAGTCCCGTCCCCATATACCCATCATACATCCTCCATCCCATAGTCCAGTGCCCATATACCCATCACACATCCTCCATCCCATAGTCCCATGCCCATATACCCATCATACATATCCTCCATCCCATAGTCCAGTGCCCATATACCCATCACACATCCTCCATCCCATAGTCCCATGCCCATATACCCATCATACATATCCTCCATCCCATAGTCGAGTGTCCATATACCCATCATACATACATACACACTTTGAGCTTTATATATTAGATATAATATATATATATAATATATAAAATATGAATACATGTAATATCACATAAATAAAATATAATTATATATGTTATAATAGTATATTTATATATATAATATTATATGTTATTCTATTCTGTTTATATATCTGACACCTGTAGGAAGTTAATATAAACCGTAGCTATACACCCTGATACGCACACCGGCTGCTCTGCTCCCTGACAGTATCACTCCCAACATTGCTGCCCGGAGCCGTCTGTGCGGAGCTTCTGCTTGACACCACTAGTACCGCAGGAGAGTGAGCTCATTGGGGATTGGATGACTTATAGTCCCACCCCTCCTGTCCTGTGATTTGGATTGGTTACTCTCCCAGGCCACCTGTCACAATCAAGCTCCGCCTTCCAACTGCCCGCGAGCAGCGGCAGCAACTTCATATAGAGAAAAAAAATCACAGACGATGTTTCCTGACGGACGCTAAAAATAACACCAGGGTTTTTTCTGACTGTCCGTGAATTAACAGACTGTCGGTAACCCTGGCACAGGGCCCCCATCTCACGTGGTCTGCCGCTATGGGCGGTACACCCCCGACTGCTGATCTGGAGAAGATCAGACCATGACGTGTACTATAGAAGATGATGGATCCTTACCTGGCGCTCCAGGGAGTCGGCCGGACGTTCCAGTATATACAGGACATTTAGGACCAGTTGTGTAATAAAGGCCAATTCTCCACTCGTGGATTTTTCTTCAGCCTATAATGATGGAAATAAATAGAAAAGGAAAATCGTGAGAGAACATGAAGAATGGAGGAGGCCGCTTATGTCACCACATCACTCCTGCTATCTGCTCTACAGTCACTACATGTCTGGTGACTTGGTGCCGGTTATATATTATACTAGCTGAAGAGCCCGGCGCTGCCCGGGCATAGTAACTAACGGTGGTTAGTTATAGCAAATTATAATTATCCTCCATCCCATAGTCCCGTGCCCATATACCCATCATACATATCCTCCATCCCATAGTCGAGTGCCCATATACCCATCACACATCCTTCATCCCATAGTCAACCATTATGACATCATAATGAGCGGCAGGGCTTGCAACCTTTGATGAATCAGCGTCGGCATGGCAACCATTATGACATCATAATGAGGGGACGGGCTTGATATGCACACACTTTTTCCCCATTATGTAGATAGGGGCAAAATTGTTTGGTGAATTGGAACGCGCGGGGTTAAAATTTCGCCTCACAACATAGCTTAGGATGCTCTCGGGGTCCAGACGTGTGACTGTGCCAAATTTTGTGGCTGTAGCTGCGACGGTGCGGATGCCTATCCTGGACACATACACACATACACACTTTGAGCTTTATATATTATATTAGTGTCGGCCTAAAGAATAATTTTATGTGAATAAACTTATATATGTGCAGATTTCTGCCACTTACCTCTTGCACCAAAGTCCTGATGTTCTCCTGTAAATGCTCAAGATATTCTGAGCTCATATGACCTTGCTGGTATTTGGTCAGGCAGTCTCTCACTAGCTCCATAACCAGCCGGTAAGTGAAGCTGAGGACGCCATCGGGTAGTGGTAGCACAATCTCAGGGGCATAGTTGGTAAGAATCCCCTGGAGCAGTGCCAACACCTGAAAATTGTCTGGAGGAAGTTCAGACATTTCAAATAAATCCAATCGCATTCAGTATATCACTAGCTCTAGAGCTAACCACTGAAAACAATGACACCGGAATGTCAAAGTGACACTTTAGCTGTAAACACTGGAATATGTAGGAGTGGTGCATTATGATGTCATAATAGCAGTGATGTCATCACGGAATGTTGAGATGTTTCCTTATATGGAGCTTCTGGCCATATAAGGAAGTTGCCTAGCAACACTATAGGCTGAGCATCAGTACCAGATGCAGGCATGGAGGAAAGAGCTGTGAGCTTTACTCCTCTGACCAGTGTCTATATGAAACCCGGGTTCAGTTCAATTCCCCAACAAAACAAGCTCCATGACAGATTCTTAGTTAACTCCTTCTGCATCAGGCAATAGACAGCTCGGCACAGAGTCTATAGAAGGCAAATGGCGCAACATTTTTAATAAAACCTCATTGCAAAAATTACTTTTAGCCCTACAAACCTCCTTTGTGCAGATGAAGACCAACATGAGACATTTTAAAGCTTATGTGAAGCATCGGGACATTTTTTTTTTGAATTAAAATGAAAGATTCCTGAGTCGTTAAGGGGTTAAAGAGGGATCTGGTAGGAGAGTAAAGGTTTATTTTATTATTATTTTATTTCAAAACCACACCACCATTGGACTATGTGTAAAGTAAATAATTGGAAACCCCCTTCAAGAACACAGCTGTGACATTTATCACTGATCGTCCATATTGCCATATCATTTAGTTTTATAACTTTTCTTGTATTTATGGGGTCCTATGCTGCAGTTTGACCCCACAATGCCCCCCACATCCCCAACGATTTATGCCCGTACCTGTATGGTGTGTACAAGACTGCCCCCTAGTGTCCAACAGAATCTCAAAATTAAAGGGGTTGTCCACTAGTGTTTACAAATGGACCCGAATGACTCATTTCTGTAGTTACTGATCCCCAGAGTGACTTTTTTTTATTTGCACCTCGTTCATTATTTAATTTCTGCCTTTTTACATTAAATTTTCTTGGTTTTGTCGGTGTCCGCAGCCCCAACCTTGCGGTATAAAGGTTCCCAGTTCTGGTGATCTGTGGGCGTCTCAGTGATCAGACCCCCAACAGTCTACACATTTTCACTTATGTTGTACATCCAGATGTAACCTAAAACAAACATTGTTTTCGGCCGTGTTCCCACAGAGCTTTTTGGAGGCGTTCAAAAACAAGTTTTTCAAGTGAAAACTGCTTCAGGAAAATCTCCTTTTTTGGGAATTTTTTAAAGAGTTTTTCTTTTTTTGAACACAGTTTTAGAAGAGTTGTGTTTTCCCTGAAGAGCTATTTGCAGCCTTTTGGTCGGACACTACCTGTTTTGGAGACACATCTTTCAGCATTCACCTTGAAGGAGTGATATTCATGCTCAGAGCCGGCGTCAGCAACCGTTGCACCCGGGCAAGTGCCGGGGCCCTGAGCAGGCAGGGGCGGCACACACCGTCGGGGACACGGTGCGCTATGGGGGCCCGTTGTCTGCGTCAGAGCTGAAACTCGTGAGGGGGCCCCCCCACTTGCTCAGGGCCCCGTCTCTTGCGATAACTCTCTCCGCTACACCATTGCGGTCTCTTCCACATCCTTTCACTGACGTTTCAGGTCAGAAGGTGCAATGATGTCACTAGTGTGCTCCCTCTACCTGAGCACTCACAGTGAAGAGAGACGGAGGACGCCGACGCTAAGGAGTCCAGAGCAGAACAGCGGCCAGCCAGGAGAGGGGAGGATTTCATATTTTTTTCATTATGTTTAGAGCAATATATGGGCCCATCATACACTGGAGCATCATATATGGGGCCCATTATATACTGAAGCATCGTACATGGGGCCCATCATACACTGGAGCATCATATATGGGCCCATTCTACACTGGAGCATCATATATGGGGCCCATTATACACTGGAGCATCATATATGTGGCCCATCATACACTGGAGCATCATTTATGGGGCCCATCATACACTGGAGCATCATATATAAGGCCCATCATACACTGGAGCATCATTTATGGGGCCCATTATACACTGGAGCATCATATATGGTGTTCATCATACACTGCACAGGAGCATCATATATGGGGCCCATCATACATTGGAGCATCTTATATGGGGCCCATCATACACTGGAGCATCATATATAAGGCCCATCATGCACTGGAGCATCATATATAGGCCCATCATACACTGGAGCATCATATATGAGGCCCATTATACGCTGGAGCATCGTATATGGGCCCATTATACACTGGAGCATCATATATGGGGCCCATCATACACTGGAGCATCATTTATGGGGCCCATTATACACTGGAGCATCATATATGGGGTTCATCATACACTACACTGGATCATCATATATGGGGCCCATCATATACTGGAGCATCATATATGGAGCCCATCATACACTGGAGCATCGTATATGGGCCCATTATACACTGGAGCATCATATATAAGGCCCATCATACACTGGAGCATCATATATAGGCCCATCATACACTGGAGCATCATATATGAGGCCCATTATACACTGGAGCATCGTATATGGGCCCATCATACACTGGAGCATCATTTATGGGGCCCATTATACACAGGAGCATCATATATGGGGTTCATCATACACTACACTGGATCATCATATATGGGGCCCATCATATACTGGAGCATCATATATGGAGCCCATCATACACTGGAGCATCGTATATGGGCCCATTATACACTGGAGCATCATATATGGGGCCTATCATACACTGGAGCATCATATATGGGGCCCATCATATACTGGAGCATCATATATGGAGCCCATAATACTGTATGTAGTAATATATGGGGCTCATTATTCTATATGGAGCAATATATGGGGCTCATTATTCTGTATGGAGCAATATACGAAGCTCATTGTTCTTTATGGAGCAATATATAGAGCTCATTATACTGTATGGAGCATTATATGGAGCTCATTATACTGTACTTAGCATTATATGGAGCCCATTGTACTGTATGGAGCATTATATGGAGCCCATTATACTGTAAGGAGCATTATATCTGAACAACTCTCTTAATCTGAAACCTGGATTCAGGATTCTGACACTGCCTCTCCTGCTGCCATTTCCTACGGTGGCTTACAATTCTCCCACTCCCCGAGACCCACAAACAGACATGGTGGTGGAGTTGGCATACTCCTGTCCCCACAATGCACTTTCCAGGTCATCCCCCCAGTTCCATCACTCTTATTCCCTTCTTTTGAGGTCCACACCATCAGGCTCTTTCGTCCTCTCTCCCTCAGGGTAGTGGTCATATACCGGCCCCCAGGCTCACCCACCCACTTCCTTGACCACTTTTCAGCCTGGCTGCCGCACTTCATGTCCTCAGAACTTCCAACCCTCATCCTGGGAGACTTCAACATCCCCATTAACAGCCCTACTTCCACATCTGCATCCCAGCTTCTATCACTAACCACCTCTCTAGGCCTCTCATAGCATTCAACCTCTGAGACACACAAGGACGGTAACACCCTCGATCTGGTCTTTGTCCGGCTCTGCTCAATCTCCCACCTAAATAACTCACCGCTTCCACTCTCTGACCACGACATTCTCTCCTTCACGCTCACAAATCCTCGCCCACCCCAGCTCACTCCTACCTTCCACACAGTCAGAAATCTACAAGCCATTAACCCTCAGACACTTTCAGACTCCCTACACTCATCACTGTCCCCAGTCTCCTCTTTATCCTGTCCTGATCTGGCTGTTCATCACTACAATGACACTCTTAGAAGCACCCTTGAACAAGTAGCTCCCCTCACCCTCAGAACTTCCAAGCACAGAGTAAAACAGCCTTGGCTCACATCGCAAACTAAACTTCTCCAGCGATGCTCTAGGAGTGCTGAACGCCTATGGAGAAAAACCCGCACACCAGAAGACTTCATCCACTTCAAATTTATGTTAAGAACCTATAACGCTGCCCTTCACCTCGCCAAACAGACCTACTTCACCACCCTGATCTCCTCACTAGCCAACAACCCTAAGAAACTTTTTGACACTTTTCACTCCCTCCTCAGGCCAAAAGCACAAGCCCCTATCACAGACATTTGTGCTGATGACCTGGCCTCCCACTTTACAGAAAAAATAGATAATATCCGTCAGGAAATCTGCTCCCAACCACCAAGTGCTGTGACTCCCATCCCTTCCTGCATCTCCCCTGGCTCTCTTTCCACATTTGATCCCATCACAGAAGAAGTCTCCAGACTCCTCTCTTCTTCTCGTCTGACTACATGCACTACCGATCCCATTCCCTCACATCTCCTCCAGTCTCTCTCTCCAGTCGTCACAACCCACCTAACTACAATCTTTAATCTCTCCCTCTCCTCGGGCATTTTCCCATCCTCCTTCAAACACGCCATCGTTACTCCATTACTAAAGAAACACGCTCTCGACCCATCCTGCACAAACAACTACAGACCAGTCTCCAATCTCCCCTTCATCTCTAAACTTTTGGAGTGCCTTGTCTACTCCCGCCTTACCCGCTACCTCTCCACTCACTCCCTTCTAGACCCTTCACAGTCCGGCTTCCGCCCCCTACATTCGACTGAAACTGCACTCATCAAAGTGACCAATGACCTTCTGACAGCAAATCGTAATGGTCACCACTCTCTGCTCATTCTTCTTGACCTATCTGCAGCTTTCGATACTGTTGACCACCATGTCCTACTCTCTAGGCTCCAGTCACTAGGCATTAAGGACACTGCTCTCTCCTGGTTCTCTTCCTATCTCTCTGACTGCTCCTTCAGTGTTATGTTCTCTGGCTCCACTTCATCTCCTCTTCCTCTTGCTGTCGGGGTACCTCAGGGCTCAGTCCTTGGCCCCCTTCTCTTCTCTCTCTACACAGCCCCAATTGGACAGACCATCAGCAGATTTGGCTTTCAGTACCATCTTTATGCTGATGACACACAACTATACACGTCATTCCCCGACCTTACCCCCTCTGTACTACAGAACGCCAGTGACTGTCTGTCCGCAGTCTCCAATATCATGTCCACTCTCTATCTGAAACTCAACCTCTCCAAAACTGAACTTCTTCTGCTCCCGCCGTCTACTAACCTCCCTAAATCTGACATTTCCCTCTCCGTGAGTGGCACCACAATAACACCCCGTCAGCAGGCGCGCTGTCTGGGTGTTATGTTTGACACCAATCTCCTTCACATCCCATATACAATCTCTTGCCCACTCTTGCCGCTTACACCTAAAGAACATCTCTAGAATCCGCCCTTTTCTCACCATGGAACCGACAAAACCCTCACTGTAGCATTGATCCACTCCCGGCTGGATTACTGCAACGCTCTATAAATTGGCCTCCCCGTCATTCGACTATCCCCTCTCCAGTCCATACTTAATGCAGCAGCCAGGGTTGTCCATCTGGCTAATCGGTACCCGGACGTGTCCGCTCTTCATCAGTCATTACACTGGCTGCCCATTCATTAAAGGATCCAATTCAAATTACATGTTCTCACCCACAAAGCTCTCCACGGTGCGGCACCCCCCTACATCTCCTCCCTCATTTCTGTCTATCGGCCTAGCCGATCGCTGCGCTCTGCAAACGACTTTCGACTAACCTCTGCACTAATCCGTACCTCCCACTCCCGACTCCAAGACTTCTCCCGTGCTGCTCCTATCCTCTGGAATGCTCTACCCCAAGAAACTAGGGCTAACCACAATTTGCACAGTTTTAGGCGCTCCTTCGAAACACATTTGTTCAGAGCGGCTTATCACGTTCACTAATCACAGTCATTCTATGTGTAAGGGCGCGGGTGTAGCCCATTCACTATCTCCATCCATCTTTCACTCCCTCAAGATGGCTGGACCATCATCATAAATACACCATTGTAAATACACCCTCTGTACTCTGTATCTCCCCCACCTCATTGTAGATTGTAAGTTCTCACGAGCAGGGTCGTCTTATTTCGTCTTATTTTGCTTTAATTATTATATTGTTAAAGTTGTTACTTATGACTTGTGTTTTGAAACTGTTAAACTGTAAAGCGTTGTGGAATATGTTGGCGCTATATAAATAAAGATTATTATTATTATTATTATATGGAGTTCATACTGTATGGAGCATTATATAGAGCCCATTATATTGTATAGAGCATTATATGGGGCTCATTATACTGTATGGAGCAATATATAGGGCTCATTATTCTGTATGGAGCATTATATGGAGCCCATTATACTGTATGGAGCATTATATGGAGCGCATTATTCTGTATGGAGCAGTATATGGAGCTCATTATACTGTATGGAGCATTATATGTTGCTCATTATACTGTATGGATGATTATATGGAGCCCATTATACTGTATGGAGGATTATATGGTATACTGTATGGTCGCTCTTCTCTGCACCCGCTCCAGTTCAGCTATGTCTTTCTTATACACCGGAGACCAGAACTGTACACAGTATTCTAAGTGTGGTCGCACTAGTGACTTATATAGAGGTAAAAAATATTTTTTTTTTTTTTTTCATTCTTTGTCTGACTTCATATGTTATTAATTCATAGATCATATGAAGTGTATATACTGGGATTATTATACGAGTCATTATTTCTTGCCCACACATGTATTTATTCTTTCTTGCCTAGCATATTGGAGGAGGTGAGCATTAGATCCTCATGTGGAGCTATTTTGGTGTTGCTATGTGGCCAATTGTTTTGGCTTTTTAAATTGTTTTTAATTTTTGTTATGTTTAGTGTGTCTTTTTGTGCATGAATAAAATTTATTACTAATCTATTAAAAAAAAATTGTAGTGTTTATTATTTCAATATTTGCAGATGACACTAAACTCTGCAGGGTAATCAATACAGAGGAGGACAATTTTATATTACAGGAGGATTTATGTAAACTAGAAGCTTGGGCTGATAAATCGCAAATGAGCTTTAATGGGGATAAATGTAAGGTCACTTGGGTAGAACGAACAAGATGTATAATTATGTGCTTAATTGTAAAACACTGGGCAAAACAGTCACTGAGAAAGACCTGGGTGTATGGGTGGATGACAAACTCACATTTAGCGGCCAGTGTCAGGCAGCTGCTGCAAGGGCAAATAAAATAATGGGATGCATTAGAAGAGGCATAGATGCTCATGAGGAGAACATAATTTTACCTCTATATAAGTCACTAGTGCGACCACACTTAGAATACTGTGTACAGTTCTGGTCTCCGGTGTATAAGAAAGACAGAGAAGAGCGACCAAGGTTATTAGGGAACTAGGGGGTCTGCAATACCAAGACAGGTTATTACACTTGGGGTTATTTAGTTTGGAGAATCGAAGGCTTAGGGGTGATCTTATTACAATGTATAAATATATGCGGGGACAATACCAAGACCTTTCTAATGATCTTTTTACTCTTAGACCTGTGACGGGGACAAGGGGGCATCCTCTACGTCTGGAGGAAAGAAGGTTTAAGCATACTCACAGACGCAGATTCTTTACTGTAAGAGCAGTGAGACTATGGAACTCTCTGCCATATGATGTTGTAATGAGTGATTCCCTACTAAAATTTAAGAAGGGACTGGATGCCTTTCTTGAAAAGTATAATATTACAGGGTATATACACTAGTTTCCTTAATATTGCGTTGATCCAGGGAGCTAGTCTGATTGCCGTATGTGGAGTCGGGAAGGAATTTTTTTCCCCAATGTGAAGCTTACTGTTTGCCACATGGGTTTTTTTTGCCTTCCTCTGGATCAACATGTTAGGGCAAGTTAGGATAGGATATGGGTTGAACTAGATGGACTTAAAGTCTCCCTTCAACCTTAATAACTATGTTACCATGTTACTATTATAGGGTTGATCACGTCGCTCATACACACTTCTTTCTCCTTATTTCAGTATATGCTATATGTTTGTGGTCGTAGATCCTCTTTGACATTTGGTGGTGCCCTCAAGTTGTTTGGTTTGGTTTCAACAAAGGCCATGTGCACACAGCGTCCGCTACTGAAGAAGTGACACAAGACGGAGCGTGTGCGCAGCAGGCCGCTCTCACATTGCACTGCAGTGTTTCCATTGTTTGTAGGAGTAACCTTCCTGAAAAATGACGTAGTTTGCTCAGAACCTAAGGGGCGACCACCGGCATCATGCGGTCATGAATCCCCCTGCCGGCCAGCGCAGCGGCTGCATTTTGCCGCTCCCCCATAGTGGGAAGGCGCAGAATGCCGGCTCCCAGTGAGCAATTGTACTAGCGTCTTTCAGATGTGAACACAATTGAAGTCCTGACCGCCGGCACTACCGGGTCAGTGCAACGTCAGCAGGGTGATCAGATGAAGTGATATGACGGTGCAAACCCTTCCGACATCCACCCATAACGTGATGAGGGATTATCTGAGAACAGTTTGGTGTCATTAAATGCACATTGTACCGTATTATGTAATTACTAATTTTTCTGCCATTATTTAGACAGAGGTGATTTTACATTTCCACCACATAAAGATATTATTAGGACACTATATGGTAGTATTATGTGGGCTCTGTGTGGCAGTATTATGTGGGCTCTGTATGGTAACATTATGTGGGCTCCGTATGGTAGTATTATGTGTGCCCTGTATGGTAATATGTGTGCCCTGTATGGTAGTATTATGTGTGCCCTGTATGGTAATATTATGTGTGCCCTGTATGGTAGTATTATGTGTGTTCTGTATGGCAGCATTGCATGGGCTCTGTATGGTAGTATTATGTGTGCTCTGTATGGCAGCATTGCATGGGCTCTGTATGGTAGTATTATGTGGGCTCTGTATGATTGTATTATGTGTCCACTGTATGGTAATATGTGGGCTCTGTATGGTAGTATTATGTGTGCCCTGTATGGTAGTATTATGTGTGCCTCTTTCCAAACTCTGTTCAAGAAAAGAAAACCTCCTCCAAAAACTTCCCAAAGAAGGAGAATTTCCCTGAGCAGTTTCCACGTGAAAAACTCAGTTTTTGAACACCTCAAAATGCTCCGTGTGAACATGGCCTAAAACGTTCACAATTTTTGTCAATCAGAATACGTGAGAATTTTTTAATTGGCGGTGGTCCGAGCACTGGGACCCTCACAGATCACCAGAATCGGGAACTTTTATGCCATTCGAATGGGCATGCATTGCACATGCTCATCCACTACTCCATTCAATCACTATGGAACTGCTCAACGTTGCCCTTTTCTTTCTCCAAGCATACGCACTGGTGCCCCATTCTTATCCCCCCATTCTTATCCGTCCGTGCAGGTCCTAGCAGTCGGACCTTCACCGATCTAGAAGTTATCACCTATCCTTTGGATTGGTCAGTCAGTGAATATTTTAAAATATATATTGTGGTAGTTCAGCTCACTCAGCTGTACATGGGAGTAGAAAACAGGAACACTGTCTCTTTAAATCTTCTGATGGTTTATTTTACAGACGGCATAAACCAATATGAAGGGAAAAGTAAAAACAGCGCTTTGGGGCAAAACAGGAAAGCAAACAAAATCCTGCAAAACAGTCCATACATTTGCGGGGAGCTGCCCGCTCTGGAGCAACCCAGGTTCAGTCTTTCCTCCTCAAGACACAAACCACTGGAAATCCTTCCTCTAGCCCTGCTGAACCAAGAATGCCTCTGCAGTCCAGCTATTTAAGCCCCAGACCACACCATGAGGTGGTGATAAGGTGAACATCCTTTCACCCACTCTATGGATGTCCACATAAAAGCCAGCCCATTGTACAAATTCATACCTCCCAACTTTTGAAGAAGGGAAAGAGGGATAAAGGCTGCGGCGTGCTGAGCGCGTCGCGGCAAATTTTAGGCCATTCCCAACCACACCCATTTCACAACTAGCCATACCCATGTCCATGCCCAAAGCACACCCATTTAGCACTGCTGATCACACTGACTGGTACTGAGGGCACAGTGGCTGGTACTTTGGGCACACTGACTGGTACTGAGGAAAAGAAAGAACAGAGAGAAAAAAGAAAACGGAGAGAGAGAGAGGAAAGAAATAAAGAACAGAAAGAAAGAAAGAGGGGAATGAAAGAAAGAACAGAGAGAGGGGAAAGAAAGATGGTACAGAAAGAAAAAGAAAGAGAACAGAGAGAGAAAGAACAGAGAGAAAGAAAGAACAGAAAGAGAAAGATAGGAAAGAACAGAGAGAGAGAAAGGAAGAACAGAGAGTGAAAGAAAGATTAGAGAGAGAAAGAAAGAAAAGAGAAAGAAAGAACATAGCAAAAGAAAGAACAGAGAGAGAGATAACGGAAGAGGGGAAAGAAAGAAAGAACAGAGAAAGAAAGAAGACAGAGGGGAAAAAAAGAATGAACAGAGAGAAAGATTAGAGAGAAAAAGAAAGATGAGAAAGAAAGAACAGAGAGAGAAAGGAAGAGGGGAAAGAAAGAACAGAGAGAAAGAAAGATACAGATGAAAGAAAGAAAGATTAGAGAGAAAGAAAGAAACAGTGAGAAAAAAAGATTCTATAAAGATACTATAGCAGCCCGGCTCCCATTGTAATTCCCCCCTGAGCCTCCCGGTGCAGGACATATCATGATCCACTCACATGGCCAGCATCCCTGAGTCCAAGGTGATCTTGCGGTCCACGCTATCGGAGGAGGACATGGTGATGGATCTGAAGCATTCCCTGAAGTGCCTCCATGGTTCCGTCACAATCTCCTCCCGAAATTACCTCATTTCCGGTCAGCTTCTAGCACGTTGCTTCCGGTGGAATGTCACGTGTGAATTTTAAAGTTCTCTTTGGGTCTCCGCCATGTACTCCTGTGTCCACGGGAAAAGTAAGCTCCCGGCCGGGGCAGACTATCAAAATCAGGACTGTCCCGCTGGATCTGGGACACCTCATACACACACGGTTCCGCATTGTATGCCTCGTACACACACGGTTCCGCTGCATACACTTCGCACACACACGGCTCCACTCGGTAAACCTTGTACACATGCGGCTCTGCTCCGTACACCTTGTTCACACATGGCTTCACTCCGTCAACCTTGTACACATGCGGCTTTGCTCCATACACTTCGTACACACTCGTGTTGTGAGTTCATTGAGTTCTCCTTCCAGGCTCCCTCTGGTGGTAGCAGGAGGTAGTGAGGCTGATTTAATCAGTAGAGATCTGCCACCTGATAATGAGGATGACGATTGGACCTCAGGAATCTCAGATTGGATTTAAGACAGCCGACGCTCTACTCTGGTGCTGGTGATTCCTTCTGCTTGTCAGGTCTTGGTTCTCAACTCTGTTCCAGTCAGCTCAAGCTAAGTTTCTCTGCTAATGTTCACACTTGATTTTGTTGTTCTATTTAGTTTATTGCGTGGTCAGCCAGCCCCGGTTGGGGCTGTGCTGAATTTCCACTCTTATTTATCTGTATTTGCCAATTTGCTTTTTGTCCCTTATTAGATTGGCCTCTTTTTGCTCTGTCTCAGAATATTTCAGAGTGCTGATATAGTGGGAGAAGTCTAGTAACTTCAGGGTTAATTTTGTTATCAGAAGTTTTGGACATTATTTTGTAGGGTTTTGGGCAGATTGCAGACAGTATCTTTCCTTTCCTCTCCTTTCTAGTTAGTTTGGGCCCCATCGTTTGCTCAGCCTATTTTCCTGCCTGTGTTTGTGTTTTCATCTTGTTTCACCGTCAATACATGTGTGGGGGCTGTCTATTCCTTTGGGGTCTGCTCTGGGGCAGTTAATTTTCCCCTTTTCTTGCTTTAGGCTGATTTAGTCCTCCGGCCATGATGAGGCGTCTAGGTTCATTGTAGGTACGCTCCACGGCTGCTGCTAGTTGTGTGGTTAGGATCAGGGATCTGCAATCTGCATAGTTACCAACCTCTCTGTTTTTTTCTGGGCTTAGCATGTTTAGGTTTTTTCCTCCTCGGTGACCCATTCCTAACACACGTGGTTCTGCTCCATACACCTTGTACACACGTGGCTCTGCTCCATAAACACACGGCTCAGCTCTGTACACTTTGCACACACATGGCACCGTTCTGTACACCTCGTACAAACACGGCTCCGCTCCATACACCTACACACGCTCCTCCCCTCCGTACACCTCGAATGCATGCGGCTCCACTCCTTGCACATATGGCTCCACTCCGCACACCTTGTACATGTGCGGCACTGCTCCGTACACCTCGTACACGTGCGGCTCTGCTCCGTACACCTCGTACACACATGGCTCCGCCCCGCACACCTCGTACACGTGCGGCTCTGCATGTGCAAACCTTCTATATCATGCACGTGCGGCTCCGCTTCGTACACCTTGTACACATGTGGCTCTGCTCCGTCCACCTCGTACACACGGCTCCGCTCTGTACACCTCGTACACGTGCAACTCTGCTCCATACACCTCGTATATGTGCGACTCTGCTCCATACACCTCGTACACGTGCGACTATGCTCCGTACAACTCGTACACACGGCTCCACTCCATACACCTCGTACATGTACGACTCTGCTCCGTACACCTCGTACACGTGCGACTCTGCTCTGTACACCTCGTACACGTGCGACTCTGCTCCGTACACCTCGTACACGTGCGACTCTGCTCCGTACACCTCGTACACATGGCTCTGCTCCGTACACCTCGTACACGTGCGACTATGCTCCGTACACCTCGTACACATGGCTCTGCTCCATACACCTCGTACACATGGCTCCGCTATGTACACTTTGTACACACGGCTCCGCTCCGTACAACTTGTACACGTGCGGCTCTGCTCCGTACACCTCGTACACATGCGACTCTGCTTCTTACACCTTGTACACGCGCAGCTCTGCTACATCCACACTGAAAACCCCTCCTGACCCCACACATAAACTTCATCTCATCCAGCACCATGACAACCAGCACGACAGAGTCCTGCAGGCACTCAGGGGTCAGGGATGTGCGCACAGGACCTGTGATGAGGTCACAGGAGGTCACATGATCAGGGGCATCGGATGCCCCTGATCATGTGACCCCTGACTCGTCCCCTCCTGTGACCTCATCACAGGTCCTGTGTGCACTGAAGAACCCAGCGATCGACACTGGGATTCATCACTCTGGGGCTGCGGTGGCCGGTGGGTCTGTCTGGGGGGGGCGTGGTGGCTCAGTGAAATGCGGGAAAAATAAGCTACCGCCCGGGACAGCGGGAAATGCAATCAAAAACGGGACTGTCGCGCCAAATCCGGGACACTTGGGAGCTATGCAAATTAGTTAACCCCTCACCACACTTAGTGTGCTGGAGGAAAAACTCTGGGCTTTATATCACTGACACCATTAAACTCAGTGAAACATATCTCCCCTCCAGAACTTTACCAGTGAGTTTGTCACAATATACACACGTGGTCAAAATTGTTGGTAGCCCTCGTTTAATGACAGAAAAACCCACAATGGTCAAAGAAATAACTAAATAATCTATGAAAATGAACAAATGAAAGTCAGACATTGCTTTTCAACCATGCTTCCACAGAATTTAAAAAAAAAATAATGTGACAAAAGGGACATGATAAATCAAGGTATGTCCACTAATTATCATCACAGGTGTCTACAATCTTGGAATCAGTGAGTGGCCTGTATAGAGGCTACAGATACTCACTGTGCTGTTTGGTGACATGGTGTGTATCACACTCAACATGGACCAGAGGAAGCGAAGGAAAGAGTTGTCTCAGGGGATTAGAAAGAAAATTGTAGACAAACATGTTAAAGGTAAAAGTTATAAGACCATCTCCAAGCAGTTTGATGTTTCTGTGACTACAGCTGCACGTATTCAGAAATGTAAGCTTCATGGGACTGTAGCCAACCTCCCTGGACGTGGCCGCAGGAGGAAAATTGATGACAAATCAAAGAGACGGATAATACGAATGGTAACAAAAGAGACCAGAACAACTTCTAAACAGATTAAAGGTGAACTTCAAGCTCAAGGAAAATCAGTGTCAGATCGCATCATCCGTCATTGTATGAGCCAAAGTGGATTTCATGGGAGACAACCAAGGAAAACAAATCATAAAAAAGCCAGACTGGAATTTGCCAAACTACATGTTGACAAGCCACAAAGCTTCTAGTAGAATGTCCTATGGGCAGATGAGACTAAAATGGAACTTTTTGGCAAGGCACATCAGCTCTATGTTCACAGATGGAAAATGAAGCATATCAAGGAAAGAACACTGTCCCTTCTGTGAAACATGGAGGAGGCTCTGTTATGTTCTGGGGCTGCTTTGCTGCATCTGGCACAGGGTGTCTAGAATCTGTACAGGGTACAATGAAATCTCAAGACTATCAAGCGATTCTAGAGAGAAATGTGCTGCCCAGTGTCAGAAAGCTTGGTCTCAGTCACAGGTCATGGGTCTTGCAACAGGATAATGATCCAAAACACACAGCTAAAAACACCCAAGAATGGCTAAGAGGAAAGCCATCATTTCTGTCCAGGCCTATTTCATGAGTTTTATTTTTTTTTTAAATTCTGTGGAAGCATGGCTGAAAAACAATGTCTGACTTTCATTTGTTAATTTTCATAGATTTTTTATTTATTATTACTTTTGTCAGATTCAAATTATTTCTGTGACCATTGTGGGTTTTTCTGTCATTAAATGAGGGGTTTGCACCACACTGATCTGTGAGGGGCATAGTATGGGGACTGGGCCCTATAGGGGGAGCCAATGTGAAGAGGGGGCCCAATATGGAAAGGAGTGGGCAGTGTGGAGGGCATGTACCATAAGAGGGAAATTGTGGGGCTCATATTTTGTGCAAGGAATATAATGAGGGCAACAATTTATTTAGGGGCTCAGCATAAGGCAGATATTTTTATTTGGGAGCATTATAATGACAGTTCTATCTTTAAGGGCATCGTGTGGGGATGTGCTGCAGAAGACAGGAGAAGATGGAAGTCTGCAGAGACGGCTGTGGATGAGAAAACTCATCATGGGGTCTGGACAAGATGAAGAAAAGTAAGAGAGCGACTCCAGAGACGACATAATCTATCAGGTACCTGGATGTAAATGTTATTTGTGATACTGACTAATTCTCATGTTGTTATTTATGTTAGGAGCATTAAAGGGGTTGTCCAGGTTTGTGCTGAGTCTGCAGTCATTGTAAGTGACTGCAGACTTCTGAATTTTCGCAGTGCTCACTGCACACTGTCAGGATTCTCTCGTGCTGGCGATTTGCATACATGCGGTCACATGCTGACTAGACATGCGTGGCCTCACTTAATGAAAATGAATTTATTGAGGCCGGACACGTCTAGTTGGAATGTGGCCAGAAGTATACAAATCACATACTTGTGCAAGGGAGAATTCTAAAAGTGTGCAGTGAATGCGCTGTGAGAATTCAGAGCAGCTCGTTGGCACTTGACTAAGTGTGCTTGGGAAGGAGGGAGGAGCGCCAAGCTGAATTCTGCCCCAAGTGCCAGAAAACCTAGATACACCTCTGGCTGCACTATAAATTTGTAGAGTATGGCACAGTTATTTCTGTGCGCTACACGGCGCCATTATTTCTGCGTCCTGCAATTAGGCCAGGATTAAAGGCGTCCTCAATGCTGAGAAATACAGGCTGATACTTATCTATCATGTAATACCATCACCGAGGCGTCTGATTGGTTCCAAATTTATTCTGCAGCCGCACAATGACCCCCAACATCCAGCCAACGTCATTAAGAATGAGGAGTCCTGGAAGTGATGATCTGGCCCCAAGCATTAATTCTGTCAACCAAATTGTGGCAGAATTTATACATGCAGTAAGACAGTGGTATTTATCTCCATTGTATGATTCCATTATATATCAGTAGTAGCTGAAGAGCCCGGCGCTGCCCGGGCATAGTAACTAACTGTGCTGTGGTTAGTTATAGTAAATTATAATTATCCTCCATCCCATAGTCCCGTGCCCATATACCCATCATACATATCCACGATCCCATAGGCCCGTGCCCATATACCCATCATACATATCCTCCATCCCATAGTCGAGTGCCCATATACCCATCACACATCCTCCATCCCATAGTCCCATGCTCATATACCCATCACACATCCTCCATCCCATAGTCCCATGCCCATATACCCATCATACATATTCGCCATCCCATAGTCCCATTCCCATATACCCATCATACATATCCACCATCCCATAGTCGAGTGCCCATATACCCGTCATAAATATCCTCCATCCCATAGTCCAGTGCCCATATACCCATCACACATCCTCCATCCCATAGTCCCGTGCCCATATACCCATCATGCATATCCACGATCCCATAGGTCCGTGCCCATATACCCGTCATACATATTCGCCATCCCATAGTCCAGTGCCCATATACCCATCACACATCCTCCATACCATAGTCCCGTGCCCATATACCCATCATACATATCCACAATCCCATAGGTCCGTGCCCATATACCCGTCATACATATTCGCTATCCCATAGTCCAGTGCCCATATACCCATCACACATCCTCCATACCATAGTCCCGTGCCCATATACCCATCATACATATCCACGATCCCATAGGCCCGTGCCCATATACCCATCATACATATTCGCTATCCCATAGTCCAATGCCCATTTACCCATCATACATCCTCCATCCCATAGTCGAGTGCCCATATACCCATCATACATGTTATGATTGAGTCACCGCAGGAGGCAAAAACAGAAATGCTAGCCAAGTCCAGAAAACCGGAGAAGTTGGCAACTATCAGATTGCAGACCCCTGAACCTAACAACACAACTAGCAGTAGCCGTGGGGGGTTCCTACGATGACCTAGACCCCTCGATCACAGCCGGAGAGATACATAGGCCTAAAGAAGGAAAGGGGAAATCTAACTGCCCCAGAGCAGACCCCAAAGCAATAGGCAGCCCTCCACATATAATGACGGTGAAGCAAGACGGAAACACTTACACAGACAGAAAGACAGAGTGAGCAAAGATGGGGCCCAAAAACTACCTAGATAGGAACGGATAGGAAGGCTGCTGTCTGCAATCTGCCAAAACCCTATCAAAGACAAAGCCAAAGCCAACCAGCTGATATAAAAATGGCCCTGAAGCAACTAAGCTTCAAAACTAAATCAGCACTCAGGTATTTTCAGAGGACAGAGTTAAAGGAATACTGCACACTCCAGCAGGGAGTGGCAGAATCCAAAAAGCAAGAAAAACAAAAACAAATCTTAAATGCAAATGGCAAAGCAGAAAACTTAGCTTTAGGAGAGCAGGAATCAGACTGGTGTCCAAGAGTCCACAGAGAACTCACCCGCAGGGCAGAAAGGGCGTAGGCTGCCTTATATCCAGTCAGAGACTCCACTCAGCCAATCGTCTTCATTAGTCCCAGGTGCCTGATAATCAGGCTCACTACCTTCCTTCACTAGGATAGGGAGTTCACCAGGCCTCAGAGACGGAGGGGAAAATGAACTCACAACAGTACCCCCCCTTGAGGAGGGGTCACCGAACCCTCAACAACGCTACCAGGGCGATCAGGGTGAGCCCGATGAAAGGCACGCACCAATCTTTTGGCATGAATATCAGAGGCAGAGACCCAGGAATTATCCTCCTGACCATAATCCTTCCACTTAACCAAATACTGGAGTCTCCGTCTAGCCAGACGGGAATCCAGAATTTTGTCAACCTCATATTCCAAGTTACCTTCAACCAATACAGGGTCCGGAGGTGCCACCTCAGGCACAACTGGCTCAACAAACCTCTTCAACAAAGACTTATGGAACACATTATGGATGTTAAATGTGACAGGAAGAGCCAAACGAAAAGAGACCGGATTAATAATCTCCAAAATCTTGTAAGGTCCAATAAATCTAGGCTTAAACTTAGGAGAAGCCACCTTCATAGCAATATTTTTTGATGATAACCACACCATATCACCAACCTTAAACTGGGGACCAATGGTCCTATGTCGATTGAAAAACCGCTGGGCCTTTTCCTGGGAGAGAGAAAACTTATCCACCACTTGGTCCCAGATCTGGTGCATTCTCTCCACCACAGTGTCAACCCCTGGACAGGCAGAAGGCTCCACCTGCCCTGAAGAAAATCGGGGATGAAACCCAAAGTTACAAAAAAAAGGTGACATCAAAGTGGCAGAACTAGCTCTATTATTTAACCCCTTCACCCCCAAGGGTGGTTTGCACGTTCATGACCGGGCCAATTTTTACAATTCTGACCACTGTCCCTTTATGAGGTTATAACTCTGGAACGCTTCAACGGATCTAGGCGATTCTGAGATTGTTTTCTCGTGACATATTGTACTTCACTTTAGTGGTAAAAAATTTTCGCTATAACTTGCGTTTATTTATGAAAAAAACAGAAATATGGCAAAAATTTTGAAAATTTTGCAATTTTCAAACTTTGAATTTGTATGCCCTTAAAACAGAGAAATATGTGACACAAAATAGTTACTAAATAACATTTCCCACATGTCTACTTTACATCAGCACAATTTGGGAAACAACATTTTTTTTTGTTAGGAAGTTATAAGGGTTAAAATTTGACAAGCGATTTCTAATTTTTACAACAAAACTTACAAAACCTTTTTTTTAGGGACCACCTCACATTTGAAGTCATTTTGAGGGGTCTATATGGCAGAAAATACCCAAAAGTGACACCATTCTAAAAACTGCACCCCTGACGCTACTCAAAACTACATTCAATAAGATTATTAACCCTTCAGGTGCTTCACAGGAGCAGAAGCAACGTGGAAGGAAAAAATGAACATTTAACTTTTTAGTCACAAAAATAATATTTTAGCAACAATTTTTTTATTTTCCCAAGGGTAACAGGAGAAATTGGACCCCAAAAGTTGTTGTCAAATTTGTCCTGAGTACGCTGATACCCAATATATGGGGGGGAACCACTGTTTGGGCACAAGGCAGGGCTCAGAAGGGAAGGAGCCCCGTTTGACTTTTTCAACCTAAAATTGGCTGGAATTGAGATCGGACGCCATGTCGCGTTTGACGTGTGTCTGATGTGCCTAAACAGTGGAAACCCCCCACAAGTGACCCCATTTTGGAAACTAGACCCCCTAAGGAACTTATCTAGATGTGTGGTGACCACTTTGAACCCCCAAGGGCTTCACAGAAGTTTATAACACCGGGCGTGAAAATAAAAAATCATATTTTTTCCACAAACATGATCATTTAGTCCCCAATATTTTGTTTTCCCAAGGGTAACAGGAGAAATTGGACCCCAAAGGTTGTTGTCAAATTTGTCCTGAGTACGCTGATACCCAATATGTGTGGGGGAACCACTGTTTAGGCACATGGCAGGGCTCAGAAGGGAAGGAGCCCCGTTTGACTTTTTCAACCTAAAATTGGCTGGAATTGAGATTGGACGCCATGTCACGTTTGACGAGCGTCTGATGTGCCTAAACAGTGGAAACCCCCCACAAGTGACCCCATTTTGGAAACTAGACCCCCTAAGGAACTTATCTAGATGTGTGGTGACCACTTTGAACCCCCAAGGGCTTCACAGAAGTTTATAACACCCGGGCGTGAAAATAAAAAATCATATTTTTTCCACAAACATGATCATTTAGTCCCCAATATTTTGTTTTCCCAAGGGTAACAGGAGAAATTGGACCCCAAAGGTTCTTGTCAAATTTGTCCTGAGTACGCTGATACCCAATATGTGGGGGGGGAACCACTGTTTGGGCACATGGCAGGGCTCAGAAGGGAAGGAGCCCCGTTTGACTTTTTCAACCTAAAATTGGCTGGACTTGAGATCGGACGCCATGTCGCGTTTGACGAGCGTCTGATGTGCCTAAACAGTGGAAACCCCCCACAAGTGACCCCATTTTGGAAACTAGACCCCCTAAGGAACTTATCTAGATGTGTGGTGACCACTTTGAACCCCCAAGGGCTTCACAGAAGTTTATAACACCCGGGCGTGAAAATAAAAAATCATATTTTTTCCACAAACATGATCATTTAGTCCCCAATATTTTGTTTTCCCAAGGGTAACAGGAGAAATTGGACCCCAAAGGTTCTTGTCAAATTTGTCCTGAGTACGCTGATACCCAATATGTGGGGGGGAACCACTGTTTGGGCACATGGCAGGGCTCAGAAGGGAAGGAGCCCCGTTTGACTTTTTCAACCTAAAATTGGCTGGACTTGAGATCGGACGCCATGTCGCGTTTGACGAGCGTCTGATGTGCCTAAACAGTGGAAACCCCCCACAAGTGACCCCATTTTGGAAACTAGACCCCCTAAGGAACTTATCTAGATGTGTGGTGACCACTTTGAACCCCCAAGGGCTTCACAGAAGTTTATAACACCCGGGCGTGAAAATAAAAAATCATATTTTTTCCACAAACATGATCATTTAGTCCCCAATATTTTGTTTTCCCAAGGGTAACAGGAGAAATTGGACCCCAAAGGTTGTTGTCAAATTTGTCCTGAGTACGCTGATACCCAATATGTGGGGGGGAACCACTGTTTAGGCACATGGCAGGGCTCAGAAGGGAAGGAGCCCCGTTTGACTTTATCAACCTAAAATTGGCTGGAATTGAGATCGGACGCCATGTCACGTTTGACGAGCGTCTGATGTGCCTAAACAGTGGAAACCCCCCACAAGTGACCCCATTTTGGAAACTAGACCCCCTAAGGAACTTATCTAGATGTGTGGTGAGCACTTTGAACCCCTAAGGGCTTCACAGAAGTTTATAACACCCGGGCGTGAAAATATAAAATCCTGTTTTGTTCCCACATAAATGATCATTTAGTCCCAATTTTTAATTTTCCCAAGAGTAACAGGAGAAATTGGACCCCAAAAGTTGTTGTTCAATTTGTCCTGAGTACCCTGATACCCCACATGTGGGAGAAAACTACTGTTTGGGCACACGTCAGGGCTCGAAAGGGAAGTAATGACGTTTTGGAAAGCAGACTTTGATGGAATGGTCTGTGGGCGTCATGTTCCATTTGCAGAGCCCTTGATGTTCCTAAACAGTAGAAACCCCCAATAAGTGACCCCATTTTGGAAACTAGACCCCCTAAGGAACTTATCTAGATGTGTGGTGAGCACTTTGAACCCCCAAGTGTTTCACTAAAGATTATAATGCCCGGGCGTGAAAATATAAAATCCTGTTTTGTTCCCACATAAATGATCATTTAGTCCCCAATTTTTAATTTTCCCAAGAGTAACAGGAGAAATTGGACCCCAAAAGTTGTTGTTCAATTTGTCCTGAGTACCCTGATACCCCACATGTGGGAGAAAACTACTGTTTGGGCACACGTCAGGGCTCGAAAGGGAAGTAATGACGTTTTGGAAAGCAGACTTTGATGGAATGGTCTGCGGGCGTCATGTTCCATTTGCAGAGCCCTTGATGTTCCTAAACAGTAGAAACCCCCAATAAGTGACCCCATTTTGGAAACTAGACCCCCTAAGGAACTTATCTAGATGTGTGGTGAGCACTTTGAACCCCCAAGTGTTTCACTAAAGATTATAATGCCCAGGCGTGAAAATATAAAATCCTGTTTTGTTCCCACATAAATGATCATTTAGTCCCCAATTTTTAATTTTCCCAAGAGTAACAGGAGAAATTGGACCCCAAAAGTTGTTGTTCAATTTGTCCTGAGTACCCTGATACCCCACATGTGGGAGAAAACTACTGTTTGGGCACACGTCAGGGCTCGAAAGGGAAGTAATGACGTTTTGGAAAGCAGACTTTGATGGAATGGTCTGCGGGCATCATGTTCCATTTGCAGAGCCCTTGATGTTCCTAAACAGTAGAAACCCCCAATAAGTGACCGCATTTTGGAAACTAGACCCCCTAAGGAACTTATCTAGATGTGTGGTGAGCACTTTGAACCCCCAAATGTTTCACTAAAGATTATAATGCCCAGGCGTGAAAATATAAAATCCTGTTTTGTTCCCACATAAATGATCATTTAGTCCCCAATTTTTAATTTTCCCAAGAGTAACAGGAGAAATTGGACCCCAAAAGTTGTTGTCCAATTTGTCCTGAGTACCCTGATACCCCACATGTGGGAGAAAACTACTGTTTGGGCACACGTCAGGGCTCGAAAGGGAAGTAATGACGTTTTGGAAAGCAGACTTTGATGGAATGGTCTGCGGGCGTCATGTTCCATTTGCAGAGCCCTTGATGTTCCTAAACAGTAGAAACCCCCCATAAGTGACCCCATTTTGGAAACTAGACCCCCTAAGGAACTTATCTAGATGTGTGGTGAGCATTTTGAACCCCCAAGTGTTTCACTAAAGATTATAATGCCCAGGCGTGAAAATATAAAATCCTGTTTTGTTCCCACATAAATGATCATTTAGTCCCCAATTTTTAATTTTCCCAAGAGTAACAGGAGAAATTGGACCCCAAAAGTCGTTGTCCAATTTGTCCTGGGTACTCTGGTACCCCACATGTGGGAAAAAACTGTTTAGGCACACGTTGGGGCTCGAAAGGGAAGTAGTGTTGTTTTGGAATGCAGACTTTGATGGTCTGCTGGCGTCATGTTCCATTTGCAGAGTCCCTGATGTGCCTAAACAGGAAAAAACCCCACATATGACATCATTTTGGATACTAGACCCCCAATGAACAAATCTAGATGTGCCCCCAACTAATCTAATGTAAATTAGTAGTGCATGGAGGTGTGGTACAATTTGAAGCAATCCTTCATGCACAGGCCAGGTTTTTCGGGGCAGGTGTCGCACTGGTAAGTGGTGTCCCTGCGTATTCCTTTTTTGTAACACACTCGACACCTTTTTTGCGGCTTACCTTTTCTTGGGGTTGGCGGGACCACCCCCGGAAAATGCTGACCTGGGACAATACGAGCACCTTCAGTTCCTGAAGTACTGGGGCCCGCTCCTTCCTGAGCGCCAAACATCATGGCCTTAACCACTACCTCCTGGAAATGAAGGTACGCCGTATCGCTGGGGCATGCACATTGTGACAGCAGGAATGCGTTGAGCATTGCCATTTGGACGATGTGCACGGCCAGCTTTTTGTACCACACCTTGGCCTTCCTCAATGCATTGTACGGTTGGAGGAGTTGATCGGAGAGATCAACTCCCCCTATTTTTTTGTTGTACCCCACTACACTTGTCGGTTTGAGGACCTGTGTAGAGGTACCCCGTACAGTGCAGAGGGTACTGCCATCACCGTGTATGGTGGTCAAGAGATGGACATCTCTCTTGTCCTTGTACTTGACCACCAGCAGGTGGTCGCTACATTGGGCTCTGCTCTCACCTTTTCGGAGCATCTGCCCAAGTAGCGTCTTCGGGAGGCCTCTCTGATTTTTGCGGACAGTACCGCAGGCTGCGGTACGTCACTCAGAGAGGGATTTGTAGAGTGGGATGCTGGTATAAAAGTTATCAGTGTAGAGGTGATAACCTTTATCCAGCAGTGGGTGCACCAAATCCCACACAATTTTCCCACTCACTCCCAGGAAAGGAGGACACTCAGGGGGTTCAATCCGGGTGTCCTTCCCTTCGTAAACTCTAAACTTGTGGGTGTACCCTGAGGTACTCTCACACAACTTATAGAGTTTGATTCCGTACCTGGCCCTCTTACTGGGCAGGTATTGACGGAATCGCAGCCTTCCCTTGAAGTGAACCAAGGACTCATCCACGAAGATGTCCCTTTGGGGCACGTACACTTCAGCAAACTTTTTGTTGAAGTGTTCGATGACCAGCCGAACTTTGAACAGACGGTCAAAGTTGGGGTCATCTTGTGCGGGACACGCTGCATTATCAGTATAATGCAGAAACTTGTGGATGGCCTCAAAACACGTCCGGGCCATGACCATTCGGAACACTGGAGTGTTGTATAAAATATCAACACTCCAATATTGCCGAATTTCCGGCTTCTTCAGTATCCCCATATGGAGGACCAGGCCCCAAAACTGCGTCATTTCAACTGCGTCTACAGGAGACCAGTTTGAAAATGTTGAACGCGGGTTTTGCTCCAAAAATTGACGAGCGTACAAATTAGTTTGCTCCACCATGAGGTTAACAAAATCCTCAGAGAAAAAGACTTTGAAAAAGTCAATTTCTGTGAGGCCGGTGGTGTCAAACTTGATTCCTGATTCTGCCACAAAATCAGGAATCAGTGGCTCGTAATTTTCGGGGGGCGAGGTCCATACGGGGAGCACTGGGTCAGCTGCGGGCATGGTGGGCGCTGCCTCATCTTCTGTCCTGGAGCGTCTGCGTGGCGGTTCCGCAGGACCCGAGGAGGAAGATGAGGAGGGGGAAGAGGAAGAAGAAGAGGATGAAGAATCCGAAAAATAAAGAAAAGTCGGATCGTCATCCAAATCGCTATCAGTTTCGGAGGCAAGTAAAGCATATGCCTCCTCCACTGAATAGCGCTGTTGGGATGAATTTGATGACATTTTTGTGTAAATATGGTGCTTGGGTGTACACTTTATTGAAAACTGTATGTGTACGTGAGGGGGGGGGGAGTGATTGGTGTAAACTTTCTGTAAAGAAAAAGCTGTGGAAAAAAGTCTAAAACAGCAGGCCCTAGCTGATAAGTGTCACTTATCAAAACTAGGCTGCTGGATGTGCGCACGGGGTGGCGCAAGGGGGGGTGGAAAAAAAAAAAAAGGAAAACGGCAAACTCTGATAAGTGAACTGTGTCACTTATCCAAGTTTCGCAGCTGCGGGATGTGTGTACGGAGGGGCTAAGGAAAAAAAAGCGAGCTCAAGTGTTGATCGGTGAACTGCGTCACCAATCAACGCTCGGCGGCTGCGCACGGAGGTGGCGCAAAAGTGGGGTGGAGGGGGGTAAAAATAGGGGGAAGGGGGATGGGGGGATTGGGGTGGATGAAGAGAGATTGGGCAGGGATCAACAGTTAGGGTTGTAGTTAGGTGGCACAAAGGGGGGTGAAAAAAATGAAAAGTGGCAGGCACAAGCTTGGATAAGTGACGTGTGTCACTTATCCAACTTTTGCGGCTGTGGGATGTGTGTACGGAAGTGGCGCAAAGGGGGCTAAGGAAAAAAAAGCGAGCTCAAGTGTTGATCGGTGAACTGCGTCACCAATCAACGCTCGGCAGCTGCGCACGGAGGTGGCGCAAAAGTGGGGTGGAGGGGGGTAAAAATAGGGGGAAGGGGGATGGGGGGATTGGGGTGGATGAAGATAGATTGGGCAGGGATCAACAGTTAGGGTTGTAGTTAGGTGGCACAAAGGGGGGTGAAAAAAATGAAAAACGGCAGGCACAAGCTTGGATAAGTGACGTGTGTCACTTATCCAACTTTTTCGGCTGCGGAATGTGTGAACGGAAGTGGCGCAAAGGGGGCTAAGGAAAAAAAAGCGAGCGCGAGTGTTGATCGGTGAACTGCGTCACCGATCAACGCTCGCCGGCTGCGCACGGAGGTGGCGCAAAAGTGGGGTGGAGGGGGGTAAAATGGGGGTGAAGGGGGGTAAGAGGGAGGGTGAAGATAGATTGGGCAGGGGATCAGGGATCAATTAACACTTACAATTGTAGTTTTCTTTCTTCTTCTTCTTTCTTCTGCAGGGATTGTGATGCTACAAGCTGTGGCACCACAATACCCAGCACAGGAGCTCTTGCTGCGTCCGACCTCTCTGCAGGAATCCTCAGCTAGAGTGAGGACCCCTGCAGACAGGTCAGACAGGTCAGAGGCAGGTCAGGGGGCAGGTCACAGAGCGGTCACCTCGCTGCTGTGACCTGTCATTGGTGGGATCGAATGATTACATCGATCCCACCAATCCCTGATCTGCCTGGTGACCATGGCAACTGCCTAGAATCGGAGCTCACAGCTCCGATTACAAGGCAGGTCATGCCCAGGTCACCAGCAGGGCACAGAGCGGTCACATGGTGACCGCAGCTGTGCCCTGTGGTTGGCGCGATCGCCGATCTAATCGATCGCGCCAGCCAACTCCTGCAGGCCCTGCTAATATAGCACCGATCCTGGCCGGTACTGGCAGGGCACAGCGGCGATATAGCGCCGCTGTGCACTGCGATTGGCGCGATCGATCAGATCGGCGATCGCGCCAATCCGGGTGCTTTTTGCCGGTGCCTGGCGTTGCCAGGCACCGGCTCTAGGATCGAGTACATCGGTACTCGATCCCCGCCTAGGACATCATTGTTTCAGCCAAGCTGATTGGCTGAAACAATGAGAAACGCTGCGATTGGCTGTTCAGAATTGAACAGCCAATCACAGCGCTCTGGATGCCGGGGGGGCGGGATCGCAGCCCGGGATGCCGACGCCATCTTTTCTAAGGTGAGATGGCGTCGGAATTTTAATGCGATCACCGCGACTTTAGTCGCGGTATCGCATTAAAGGGCCCGACGTACTATCCCGTCCACGGTCATACGGGCCCGGGTACCGTGGACGGGATAGTACGTCGGATGTCAGGAAGGGGTTAAAGCAAATTCGGCCAAGGGCATAAATGAAACCCAATCATCCTGATCAGCGGAAATAAAACATCTCAAATACAACTCCAAGGCCTGGTTTGTTCTCTCTGTCTGCCCATTGGTCTGAGGGTGAAAAGCAGAGGAGAAGGACAACTGAATTCCCAACTTGGAACAGAACGTCCTCCAAAATTTAGACACAAACTGAACTCCTCTGTCAGATACAATGTTCTCAGGAATCCCGTGCAAGCGAACCACCTGTTGCAAAAACAGGGGCACCAACTCAGAGGAAGATGGCAACTTAGGGAGTGGTACAAGATGAACCATCTTAGAGAACCTATCACAAATCACCCAAATAACAGTCATTCTTTGAGAAACCGGCATATCAGAGATGAAATCCATTGAAATATGGGTCCATGGCCTCCTGGGGACCGGCAAAGGCATCAACAACCCACTAGAGCGAGAACAAGATTTAGACCGGGAGCAAGTCCCACAGGACTGCACAAAATTCCTGACATCATGAGACAAGGTGGGCCACCAAAAAGAGCGACTCACCAGATCTCTAGTACCAAAAATACCAGGATGACCAGCCAATGCAGAGCAATGAACTTCAGACATCACTCTCTTCTTCCACTGGTCAGGAACATACAACTTTCCACTGGGACAACGCTCAGGTTTGTCCTCCTGGAACTCTTGCAGAGCAAGTCTCAAATCGGGCAAGATGGCAGAAAGAACTACCCCTTCGCCTAAGATGGTAGCAGGCTTGGTCACCACAGGAGAATCAGCAAAGAAACTCCTAGAGAGGGCGTCTGCCTTGACATTCTTAGTTCCAGGAAGAAAAGAGACCACAAAATCAAAACGTGTAAAAAACAAGGCCCACCTAGCCTGTCTAGGGTTCAAGCGTTTAGCCGACTCTAGGTAAATCAAATTTTTGTGGTCAGTGAGGACCACAACTTGATGTTTGGCTCCCTCCAACCAATGTCTCCACTCCTCAAATGCCCATTTCATGGCCAACAGTTCCCGATTCCCCACATCATAGTTACGTTCAGATGAAGAGAACTTTCGGGAAAAGAATGCACAGGGGTTCATTTTAGATGTTACCGGATCCTTTTGGGACAAAACCGCTCCTGCACCAATCTCAGAAGCATCCACCTCTACCTGGAACGGGAGTGAGACATCAGGCTGCCGCAAAACCGGGGCGGAGGTTAATCTACGCTTCAGCTCCTGAAAGGAGGCAACAGCCTCCGGAGACCAATTCAACACATCCGCACCCTTCCTGGTCAGGTCAGTCAATGGTTTGGCAATACTAGAAAATTTTGCTATAAATTTCCGATAAAAATTAGCAAAACCCAAAAACTTCTGGAGGGCCTTCAAAGAAGTGGGCTGAACCCAATCATAAATGGCCTGTACCTTGGCCGGGTCCATTTCAATAGTTGACGGAGACAAAATAAATCCCAAAAAAGAAATCCTCTGTACTCCAAAAAGGCATTTCGATCCTTTGACATACAGGGAATTCTCTCTCAAGATCCGGAACACAGTCCGAATATGTTCCACATGAGAATCCCAATCCTTGGAGAAGATCAAAATATCATCCAGATAAATAATCAAAAATTTATCGACAAAGTCTCGGAAAATATCGTTCATGAAGCACTGGAAGACAGAAGGGGCAATAGTGAGCCCAAAAGGCATCACCAGGTACTCAAAATGTCCCTCCGGAGTATTAAACGCCGTCTTCCATTCATCCCCCTGTTTAATGCGGATAAGATTATACGCCCCTCTGAGGTCAAGCTTGGTAAACCAGCAAGCACCTCTAACTCTAGAGAATAGATCCGAGATCAGGGGTAACGGATACTGATATTTAATAGTAATTTTATTGAGGGCACGATAATCAATACAAGGCCTTAAAGAACCATCCTTCTTGGCCACAAAAAAAAAAACGGCACCTAAGGGTGAAGAGGATGGTCTAATATGGCCCTTCTCCAACGCCTCCTTAATATAGGACCGCATAGCCTCGTGCTCGGGTACAGATAAATTGAAGAGCCGACCTTTAGGAAATTTACACCCCGGACTTAATTCAATCGCACAGTCATAACTCCTATGAGGAGGCAAGGACGCAGACTCATTCTCACTAAATACATCATAGAAGTCCGCCAAATAGTCAGAAACCTCATGCGACTGAGTAGAGGTGGAAAAAACCAGAGCCTCACTAAAGGTACACCGGCAACCCCAACTCACCACAGACACAGACTTCCAATCCAAAACTGGATTATGAATTTGCAACCAGGGAAACCCCAGAACAACGGCGTCATGCAGACCATGCAACACCAAGAATCTGCAATTTTCTTGGTGGTCTGGAGCGACCCGCATGACCACCTGGGTCCAAAACTGAGGTTTATTTTTAGCCAAAGGGGTAGCATCAATCCCCCTCAAAGGGATAGGCGTCTGCAGAGGTGTCAACGGAAATCCACAACGTTTAGCAAAATCCAAGTCCATTAGGTTTAGCGCTGCTCCCGAATCCACAAAAGCCTTGGCGGAAAATGTGGACAGGGAACAGATCAGAGTAATCGCCAAAAGAAACTTAGGCTGAACCCCACCAACAGAAAACGTGTGTGCAAAGCGTTTCTCACGTTTAGGACAAACAGAAATAATATGTGAGGCATCTCCACAGAAAAAACACAGCTTATTACGCCTTCTGAATTCCTGACGTTGCGCCTTAGACAAAACTCTATCACATTGCATAGGTTCAGACGTCTGTTCAACCGGCGGCAACACCTATCGTGTAATCCTGCGTTCACGTAAACGTCGATCAACCTGAATGGCTAAAGACATAGAATCGTCCAGACCAGAGGGAACAGGAAATCCCACCATAGTATCTTTTACGGCTTCTGACAAACCCTTCCGAAAGAGAGCAGCCAAGGCACTATCATTCCAGGTAGTAAGGACCGTCCACTTTCGGAACTTTTGACAGTACAACTCTGCAGATTCTCGACCCTGGTTCAATGCTAACAGGGTCTTTTCAGCCTGATCAATAGCATTGGGTTCGTCGTACAGCAACCCCAAGTCTTGAAAAAATGCGTTCACATTAGTCAGAATAGGGTCATCTGGTTTCAAAGAAAACGCCCAATCCTGGGGATCGCCACGCAGCAAAGAGATGACAATTTTAACCTGCTGCGTGGAGCTCCCTGACGAGTTAGGCTTCAAAGCAAAAAATAATTTACAATTATTTTTGAAACTCAAAAACTTAGATCGATCCCCAAAAAATACATCAGGTGTGGGGATCTTTGGTTCAACAGCATGTGAACGAGCAAGATAGGCAGAAATTCCTCGCACCTCAGCAGCGAGCTGCTCCACACGATCAGACACTTGTTTTATCTCCATTGAGAGAAAAAAAAAAAATTCCCCCTACGGCCTCAGAGATATAGAGGAAAGAATACACACTTTTTTTTTTTTTTTTTTTTTTTATAAACACAATTCTTTCCTGCTATTGAGTACCCCTGGATCTGCGGTATGGCGGGTGATTCTGTTATGATTGAGTCACCGCAGGAGGCAAAAACAGAAATGCTAGCTAAGTCCAGAAAACCGGAGAAGTTGGCAACTATCAGATTGCAGACCCCTGAACCTAACAACACAACTAGTAGTAGCCGTGGGGGGTTCCTACGATGACCTAGACCCCTCGATCACAGCCGGAGAGATACATAGGCCTAAAGAAGGAAAGGGGAAATCTAACTGCCCCAGAGCAGACCCCAAAGCAATAGGCAGCCCCCCACATATAATGACGGTGAAGCAAGACGGAAACACTTACACAGACAGAAAGACAGAGTGAGCAAAGATGGGGCCCAAAAACTACCTAGATAGGAACGGATAGGAAAGCTGCTGTCTGCAATCTGCCAAAACCCTATCAAAGACAAAGCCAACCAGCTGATATAAAAATGGCCCTGAAGCAACTAAGCTTCAAAACTAAATCAGCACTCAGGTATTTTCAGAGGACAGAGTTAAAGGAATACTGCACACTCCAGCAGGGAGTGGCAGAATCCAAAAAGCAAGAAAAACAAAAACAAATCTTAAATGCAAATGGCAAAGCAGAAAACTTAGCTTTAGGAGAGCAGGAATCAGACTGGTGTCCAAGAGTCCACAGAGAACTCACCCGCAGGGCAGAAAGGGCGTAGGCAGCCTTATATCCAGTCAGAGACTCCACTCAGCCAATCGTCTTCATTAGTCCCAGGTGCCTGATAATCAGGCTCACTACCTTCCTTCACTAGGATAGGGAGTTCACCAGGCCTCAGAGACGGAGGGGAAAATGAACTCACAACACATACATATCCGCCATCCCATAGTACCGTGCCCATATACCCGTCATACATATCTTCCATCCCATAGTCCAGTGCCCATATACCCATCACACATCCTCCATCCCATAGTCCCATGCCCATATACCCATCATACATATCCACCATCCCATAGTAGAGTGCCCATATACCCATCATACATATCTGCAATCCCATAGTCCCGTGCCCGTATACCCATCACACATCCTCCATCCCATGGTCAACCATTATGACATCATCATGAGCGGGGGTGCTTGCAACCTATGATGACATCAGCGTCGCCATGGCAACCATTATGACATCATAATGAAGGGCGGGGCTTGATACGCACACACTTTTTCGCCATTACGTAGATAGGGGCAAAATTGTTCTGTCTCATCCCTGGTACTTTACTGATATCTCTGTGTATGACCTCCGTTTTGCCTGAGTCCAAGTATTTCTGTATAGTGTCCTGCCATCTCTGAAAGCAGGACGCTATGCCCCGCCCCTTGCAGTCACATGACCGTAGGTCCTGTGACTGCTTGCTAAACTTCAGCGTCCATAGGTCCTGTGTATCTGTACTTTCCGGCTGTACCTGACCCCGGGCCCCCCTACAGTGCGGGTGAGTCCCTGCTCAGCGGATGCTGCACGCCGACCTTAACAGGACCGTGACATTATAACTGACCGTTAAGTTTTTGGGTTTTTTTTTTCTTTATCTGCTGAGAAATATGGATCCCATACAATCTCTTGCTGAGCAAATGAAAAATCTGAGTCAAATGTTTCAGGGTTTATCTCTGGAGCAGCAAGCTCTGGCTCGTTCTCAGCAGCAGGTTTCTGAGACAGTGTGGGGGGCTTTAGCTGCTGGGTCTCTGGGGGCTGGGGTGAGTGATGTTGTTTTGGTGTCCCTAGAACCACCTGTTAAACTGCCTGATTTCTTTTCTGGGAACAAAAAGGAGTTCAGGGTCTTCATGGAGGGGTGTAAACTCTTCTTTAGCTTGAGGCCACGTTCCTCTGGGGACGAAAGTGAGAAGGTTGGGGTCATTATGTCTCTGTTAAGAGGGTCCCCACAAGCTTGGGCTTTCTCCCTTCCTCCCACTGCCCCTGAGAGAGTGTCTGTGAATGCGGTTTTTGAGGCCCTCGGGCACATATATGATGAGCCGGACCGAGTGCGATTGGCAGAGGACATGGTGATGAGTGTCTGTCAGGGGAAACACTCGGCTAAGTGGTTTTGTACAGAATTCCGCCGCTGGGCCGCAGAGGTCTCTTGGGACGACGACGCACTCCGAGGACTCTTTCACAGAGGCTTGTCAGAGCGGTTACAGGATGCCTTGGCATTACATCCCCCACCTCACTCGAGGACGCCATGACCCAGGCTATCCGGATGGACCGCAGGCTGCGGGCCAGGGGGGTGATGCAGGCAGAGACTCCATTGTTCCCTAGTGGAAAGGAGACTGTTTCTGTGCCCATGGACGTAGGGGCTCTCTCCCTGAAGGAAAAGGAGAGACAACGCCGGAGAGAAAAGCAGTTATGCTTCTACTGCGGTAAAACGGGACATTGGAAAAGGGAGTGTCCTGATTGTCCATCCTCAACCCGGTCGACGGGAAATGACTACATCTGGGTAGTCAGCGGGGAGACTACTCAGACCCTCAGCTACCCTTTTCCTCGTTTTCTAAGGTGTTGCTTCATGTGGAACTGTTAGTGGACGATTGTTGTTTTCCCTCTACAGCTTTTGTGGACTGCGGATCATCCATCAATCTCATTGACTCCCAATTGGTCACACGCTGTAAGATAGGGACAGTTAGACTTAAGGTTACAATCAAAGTGGTGGCCATTGACTCCTCCCCCCTCACTAAAGAAGGAATTCTCTTTATGTCTGACCTGTTTTCACTCAAAGTGGGCGCTACCCATGTGGAAAACTTAAGTTGTTTGGTTCTGGACAATCTACCAGCAGGATTGGTGTTGGGCATGCCCTGGTTACAACGCCATAACCCAGTCATTAACTGGAAAACGGGGGAGATTGTTCAGTGGGGGTTTAATGATTCGATGTTATGTGATAAGTCTGCACTATTGGTTGAACCTGTTAAATCTGTATCTGTGTCATCTGTCGAGCTGGAAGGTATTCCGGAGTACCTGAAAGAATTCGAAGATGTGTTCTCTGAAAGCGAGGCCGAGACGTTGCCACGACATAGACCCTTTGACTGCGCTGTCAAGTTAGTCCCGGGGGCTAAACTGCCTAAAGCCCGTCTGTTTAATTTGTCTGGCCCTGAGCGCTTGGCCATGAAAGATTACATTGCTGAGAGTCTTCGCAAAGGACACACACGTCCCTCAGTCTCACCTGTGGCGGCAGGGATTTTTTTTGTAAAGAAAAAAGATGGTGGTTTACGTCCCTGCCTCGATTTTCGTGAGCTCAACAAGATTACTGTACGTAATACGTTCTCCCTTCCGTTGATTCCCGATTTGTGTAACCAACTTTCAGGGGCAAAATGGTTCTCCAAACTGGATCTTCGGGGGGCATATAATTTGATTAGGGTCCGGGAGGGGGATGAATGGAAAACCGCGTTCTTCACGACCGAGGGACTGTTTGAAAATTTAGTCATGCTGTTTGGTCTTACCAATGTCCCAGCCATATTTCAGAATTTCATCAACGTGGTATTCTCGGATCTCATTGGTCGTTTTGTTGTTATTTTCTTAGACGATATTCTGATATACTCTCCCGACAGTCAATCTCATCTGAATCATGTACAAACCGTTCTCCAAAGACTGAGGGAAAATCATCTGTATGCCAAATTGGAGAAATGTGTGTTTTTTGTTCAAGAATTGTCTTTTTTGGGATTAATTGTGTCCTGTGAGGGTTTTCGCATGGACCCCAAGAAGGTGCAGGCCATTGCGGATTGGGTGCAACCCCGAGACCTTAAGGGTCTTCAGCGCTTCTTGGGGTTCACCAATTATTACCGCAAATTTATTCGGGGGTTTTCACAGGTGGTCAAACCACTCACAGATCTTATTTGTAAAGGTGCGGATGTGAGAAACTGGTCCTCGCTCGCAAAAGAGGCCTTTGCGACCCTGAAAAGGAGCTTTATGTCTGCTCCCGTGTTAGTACAGCCAGATCCGTCGAAACCATTTGTCGTGGAAGTGGACGCCTCTGAGGTTGGGGTGGGGGCGGTGTTGTCCCAAGGGCCTGCCATTCTAACCAACCTCAGGCCATGTGCGGAAAGACATTACGACGTAGGCAATAGAGAGCTTCTTGCGGTCAAATTGGCATTTGAAGAATGGAGGCACTTTTTGGAGGGGGCCAAAAATTTGTCATACATTGAGTCTGCTAAAAGACTAACGCCCAGACATGCCCATTGGTCACTTTTTTTTCCCGTTTTCAGTTTACGATTACATTTCGTCCAGGGTCTAAGAATGTCAAGGCTGATGCCTTATCGTGAAGTTTTCAGCCGGTATCGCCCCCTGACCCACCGTCCTCCATTCTTCACCCTGGGGTTGTGATAGCAGAGGTCTCGTCTGAATTGGAACGGGAGATTCAGGGGGCCCAGTCGCGGGCCCCGGCGGCCAAGCCGGTGGGGAAGTTGTTTGTCCCAGAGCAACTTCGCCTGAAACTCTTGCAGGAGTTCCATGAATCCAAGCTGAGTGCTCACCCTGGTATTTCAGCCACGCTTCTGGCGGTGGCTAGGATCTTTTGGTGGCCTACCCTTGGTTCGGACATAAAAAAATTCATTGCTGGTTGTGGGGTCTGCGCTCGTTCTAAAAGCTCTCATAGCCGGCCGGTAGGGGAGCTGATGCCCTTGGCAGTGCCCGAAAGACCATGGACTCACTTATCCATGGATTTTGTTACCAATCTCCCTCCATCTAAGGGTAATACATCAGTATGGGTAGTGGTGGACAGGTTTTCTACGCAGGTTCATTTTGTACCCCTGTCCGCACTACCGTCAGCTGAGACGTTGTCCAGGTTGTTTGCGCAGCATGTGATCCGGTTGCATGGGGTACCCCTGAATGTGGTGTCTGATCGTGGTGTGCAGTTTGTGGCTAAGTTTTGGCGTGCTTTCTGCAAAAAACTAGGGATGTCTCTGTCCTTTTCGTCTGCATACCATCCTGAGAGCAATGGTCAGATGGAGCGCACTAACCAGTCCCTGGAACAGATCCTCAGGTGTCTAACCTCTGCTAGACAGAATGACTGGTGCGATGCACTGCCATTGGCTGAATTTGCCTTCAATAGTAGGGTGAGTCAATCCATGGGTATGACTCCTTTTTTGATCAATTATGGGTTCAGTCCTCATTTTGGTGAGTTTTCTCGTCTGGACTTGGGGTGTCCCGGGGCAGAGGGCTCTGTTCAGCGATTATAGAATACGTGGGCAGAAGTTCAGCGGAGTATATCTAGGTCTCAGAGCAGGTATAAGTTTTTCGCGGACAGGAAACGAACACCAGGGCCCTCGTTTCAGGTTGGAGACAAGGTTTGGCTCTCCACGCGAAACATTAAGATGAAGGTTCCTTCAGCCAAGTTGGGGCCCAAATTCATTGGCCCATACAAGATTGTGGAAAAAATCAATCCAGTGGCGTATAGGCTGTGCCTTCCACCCTCTTTCAAGATCCCTAACGTCTTCCACAAATCTCTACTGAAACCTTTTGAAGCAGTCTGGGGAGACTCCGAGTCCGCTGCTCCTCCTGCTTTGGTCGAGGGGCAGGTGGAGTACGAAGTTGGTCATATCGTAGATTCCAGGTTGGTACGGCGGTTGGTACAGTACCTGGTTCATTGGAAGGGGTATGGACCGGAAGATAGGTCCTGGGTACCGGCCCGTTTGATGCATGCTGATCGCCTGGTGCGGGCTTTCCATGCTAAGTACCCAGGCAAACCTGGGGGTCCAGAGGCCCCCCGTTGAGAGGGGGGTACTGTCATGATCTCAGTGCGGGTTTGACTCGCACACGTGGGGTTAATGTCTGGAACCAGTGCTGATGACTGGCATTTCTGTGGTTAAAGGTTGTGATCCCAGTGCAGGCTTACCTGCACACCTGGGGCTATGACTGTAGCCTCTCCCTGGTTCTGGGAGAGGCTTCTTATAGCCTCAGGATGCTCCCATCCCCGTCAGTTATACTTTCGCCCTTGGCATTGTGTGGTGACCCCTGAGTGTGTTTGTGCTGTGTTCTGGTTGCTTGATTCTCTGTGTACGACTCGGTCTGTTCTATGGATATTGCTTTGGATTCTGCTTGGTACCTTCTATGTCTGTTTGGTTTTGACTTCTGCTTGGCCCTGACTATCCGTTCTTTCTCATCCCTGGTACTTTACTGATATCTCTGTGTATGACCTCCATTTTGCCTGACTCTGAGTATTTCTGCATAGTGTCCTGCCATCTCTGAAAGCAGGATGCTAAGCCCCGCCCCCTTGCAGTCACATGACCGGAGGTCCTGTGACTGCTTGCTAAACTTCAGCGTCCACAGGTCCTGTGTATCTGTACTTTCCAGCTGTACCTGACCCCGGGCCCCCTACAGTGCGGGTGAGTCCTTGCTCAGCGGAGGCTGCACGCCGGCGCTGACAGGATCCTGACAGGGCTGCATTATATTCTATGGGGGGCTGCAATATACTCTGAGGGGCTGCCATATATTCTATGGAGGGGCTGCATTATACTATATGAGGGGGGCTGCATTATATTCTATGGGGGTTACATTATATTCTGTGAAGTGGCTGCATTATACTTTGTGGGATAGCTTCATTATGCTCTAAGAGGTGGCTGCATTATACTTTAAGAGGGGGGCTTCATTATATTCTATGGTGGGTTACATTATATTGTATGGCGAGGCTACATTATACTCTGAGGTGGCTGCATTATGCTCTATGGGGTGGCTGCATTATACTATATGTGGGCTGCATTATACTGTATCGAGGACTATTGGGAATACATTATATGAAGAACTATGGGTGCATTATATTATGGGAAGTGAATTGTACTACATGGATGACTATGGCGGTGCATTATACTATATGTAGCACTATGAGGAGTGTATTATACTATATGGAGGACTGAGTGTATTTTAATATATGAAGGACTATGAGGCGTCTATTATAAAATATGGAGGCACATTATATTATATGGAGGACTATGGGGAAGATTATATTATATGGAGGACTATGGGGTGTAAACTGTAGATGTGCTGCTGATAACATGATACTGTATGGTGATCTGTTAGTGATCCATTAGTGATTGTTCTGGCCCCATCATTCTTTCTCAGATGGTGGAAAGAGGCCTGGGAAACCAGTGTTGAATGTATTGTCGATCACACTCATTTATTGTCCTGAACTCAGCGCATGTAACTACAACCGAAATGCTTCTGTGTGATGTGCAATATGTCAGCATTTGGAGCCCCATTTTAAACTTTGCCTAGGGCCCCACTTTGCCTAAAACCGGCCCGGGTGACAATATATCATTTCTTCCACAGGGACAGTGTCTTGTACAAGCCGATATATGAAAGTCGTAAAAGTCCACGTTCCAGCAGAGATCTCCGCACAATTCAGTGTACATCTACCAGGTCCAATGACTACCAAGGAACTTTCAGGTAAAAGGATCTGCATGGAGATTTAGTGGTGGTCCTTTATGTGATATATGCCGTGATAGGGATGACATAGGGGATGGGGAAGGTGACACACAATAATTATAACAGACATATAGCTGTAAGTATACCACTATCAAATGCAGGTGAATAAACTACCACCAAAAAGTCTAATCCTTAAAATTCACTCTTTATTAAATACAAATAATGAATATACACCAGAAGGAACTACTGGACACCAAGTAAATGAGGACAGGGTGTTACCATATCACCACACAATAAAGGGTTGAACCATCCATTATTGAAATATTAGTTTTACCTTAAAGGCCTTTGCAAGTGGCAATCCTTAAAAGAAAGTGCAATGTGCTAATAACTCCATAAGGCCCTGTGCACACGCTGCGGACTCTGCTGCGGATCAGCTGTGGATTTGGCCTCTGCGGATCCGCAGCAGTTCTGCAGACAGTGTACAGGACCATGTGAGTCAATGGTATTGCAAATCCGCAGTGCACACGCTGCAGATTATTCACTGCGGAAAAGCTGCGGTTTTGAATCCGCAGAAAGAATTGACATGTGAATTCTTTCTGCGGATTCCGCTGCAGTTTGACATCTATTCCATTGTCCAGGTGTCAAACCACAGGGGAAAACCGCTGGCCAATCTGCAGGTAAAGCCGCTGGCCAATTTACCTGCGGTTCTGCACGGAAAAATCCGCAGCAGAATCCGCAGCGTGTGCACATAGCCTAACATGGACTTAAATAACATAAACACAAAAAAGCAACACACGTATCAATTGCATATGAGTCTGTGCAAGTAATGCAAGGTAAATCCACTTATATAGCAGCATTAATAATTGTGCAGCTATGGATCCGCTGATTCACTGCTGACAGTGATACAATGTATGGGCTCCAGAGGAGCTGTGCCTGCTGGGGATCGCTGCTCAGCTAAGTGTGAAAAACATTAATTTTTCTTTATAAAATGAATTAAATGTGTGAGTGGGGCTGCAAATGATGAAAGGGGGGCTGCCAATGATGGAGGGGGGCTGCCAATGACGGAGGGGGTACTGCAGTACAAATGATGGGGGGCTGCAAATGATGGAGGGGGGGCTGCAAATGATGAAAGCGGGGCTGCCAATGATGATGGGGGATACAAATAATGGCGGGGGTGCTGGAAATGATAAACGGGTCTGCAAATGATGGAGGGGGTGCTGCAATTTGCAAATGATGATGGCGGGGGGGCTGCAAATGATGGCGGGGGGGCTGCAAATGATGATGTGAGGGAGGGGACAGGGGACTGCACATGATGAAATGGGAGAATGGGGGACTGCAAATGATGAAGTGAGGGTTGGGGGACAGCAATTGAATTGAAGTTGGGGGATGGGAGAGCAAATGATGTATTGAATGTGGGGGGAGATCAGTTGAGAATGAATAGAGGGTGGGAGAGAGAGAAGACATGACAATGAATTGGGGTGGAAGGGGCATGTAAATATAATGAATCGAGGGGAGCGGGAGGCACATAGTGGGGGACATTGAGAATGCAGTGACTGGTAATGAACTGGAGGAAGAGTACAGGGACTAATCAGCGTCGGACTGGAACACCTTGGGCCCACCAGAGAAAATCATTCTTGGGGCCCACTATGTAGCTGCATAGAGTTAAATACCAGACCACCAATTATGCGGTAAAACACGCTAATATCCGGGTATAATATAAGGTTGTACATGTCTTAATTATGTAGCAGGAGTTGGGGTAGCCCCCTCATAGAATATAAAGCAGCCCCCTCACATAGTATAATGCAGCCATCTCATGGAATATAATGCAGCCATCTCATAGAATATAATACTGCCCTCCTCATAGGGTATAATACTGCCCCCCTCATAGGGAATAATGCACCCCCTCATAGGGTATAATGCACCCCCTCATAGGGTATAATGCACCCCCTCATAGGGTATAATACTGCCCCCCTCATAGGGTATAATACTGCCCCCCTCATAGGTCATAGGGTATAATGCACCCCCTCATAGGGAATAATGCACCCCCTCATAGGGAATAATGCACCCCCTCATAGGGAATAATGCTGCCCCCTCATAGGGTATAATACTGCCCCCCTCATAGGGTATAATACTGCCCCCCTCATAGGGAATAATGCACCCCCTCATAGGGAATAATGCACCCCCTCATAGGGTATAATACTGCCCCCCTCATAGGGTATAATGCTGCCCCCTCATAGGGTATAATGCTGCCTCCTCATAGGGTATAATGCTGCCCTCCTCATAGGGTATAATGCTGCCTCCTCATAGGGTATAATGCTGCCCCCTCATAGGGTATAATGCTGCCCTCCTCATAGGGTATAATGCTGCCCCCTCATAGGGTATAATACTGCCCCCCTCATAGGGTATAATGCTGCCTCCTCATAGGGTATAATGCTGCCCCCTCATAGGGTATAATACTGCCCCCCTCA